>NC_134358.1:365155168-365896001 GCF_048569485.1 Anomaloglossus baeobatrachus
CCCCTCCTGCAGGCACACTGCTCTCCCCTACTGCAGGCACACTGCTCCCCCCTCCTGCACTCACACTGTTCCCCCCTCCTGCAGGCACACTGCTCTCCCCTCCTGCAGGCACACTGCTCCCCCCTCCTGCACTCACACTGCTCCCCCCTCCTGCACTCACACTGCTCCCCCCTCCTGCACTCACACTGCTCCCCGCTCCTGCAGGCACACTGCTCTCTCCCTGCTGCTACTGGTGCACTTACATCAGTTGTAAAAGAAACGCTTTTGAAGCAGCCGCTGTGTAGATGAGCCGGTCACATGTGAGATTCCTGGGTAGAAGGGCCAGGCAGAGGGGGCGTGGCCAGCATTGAGAGAGCAGCAGGAGGGGACAAGGAAGGCATCCGAGGAGTGTGTGTACAGCATAGCGAGGGGGCGTGGACGACCGTAAAGGGGCGTGGCCAGCAGCATAGATGCCATGGAAGGTATCCAGAGAGTGTGGCCAGCATCCGGAGGGGGCATGGTCGGCAAAGTGCAGGGGCGTGGCAGCTGCTTCTCACTTGACTGCGGGACACATAGCTTCCCGGGCGTGAGAACAGGACTGAAGTATAAAATCGGGACTGTCCCAATATATAGATGGTTGGGAGGTATGCCAGTGCTATATACCCCCAGAACTGTCTATCCCCCCATCCCAGTGCTATATACCTACAGAACTGTCTATTCACCCCACCCCAGTGCTCTATACCCCCAGAACTCTCTATTCACCCCACCCCAGTGCCGTATACTCCCAGTTTTGTCTACCCCCCCACCCCAGTTCTGTATGCCCTGCAGAACTGTCTATTGCCCCAGCCCAGTGCTGTATACCCCCAGTACTGTCTACCCCCCACCCCAGTGCTGTATATGTCGAGCCCCGAGGACGCTGTATCGGTGCATTACCTTCAGGGACTCCGCTGTCAGTCTGGATCTTGTCACCGGTAGGAAATCCTCTATTCGTCGTGACGCCACTCTCAGAATTGCGGTCAGTGGGGACCGCCACTGCAGGTTGAGGGTCGCCTGGGACTGATGGTGTGTGCAGTCAGTTGGGATAGCCTCCTGAGAGTGAGGCAAGCCCCAGGGCCCGGTGTAGGTGTGTAGAACCACAAGGCGCAGAATAACTCCACACAAGCAGAATGTCTTTCAGGGGTTTTACTCACTTCAGATGGCAGGGTGAGTAACCCGGGCGTAGCTGGGATGAACCAGGCTGGAAACAGGTATCCTTCAGGCTGACTTCTGATGGTGACTACCGACTCGCCTTCCTTAGCCCTTAGTGGTTTGGGGTAACCCCGACTTTTAGTCCCTATGGGGGTCACCCAGGGAAGTTGCTGAAGCCTCTCTCCCCTTCAGTTGCCGTTTGCTTGTCGCCTGGACCAGATCACTCCAGCTGCTTGCCTCCTGTGAACTATGGGCCCTAACTGTGGCTACGTGGCTGCGGCTTTTGGGTGTTGTGGTGTGGGCTTTGAGGGCCCCACACCGGCAGGTTTAGCAAGGAAAGGTGGATCTATCCCCGCTCCGGGATCTGCCGCCCGTTTGGGCCTGGTACTCCCTAGCAGTCTCCTTACTTCCCACTCCGTGCTCTCTCTTTAGCTGAAGATGGGTTTCGGGTAGCACTCCTAGGTGACCGTTCTCCCCCGTCGGTAGCCACTGCGCGGACGCTGTCAGTCTGCAACAGCCCCAGGGGTCTGCTCTCCTCCGAGCTCCCTGGACTCTGCACTGAACCGGCTCACTCCTGGGACCTTCACTGCTGCTCCTGTCTGAGCTCCACTTCCATGCTCCTCACTCCTCCACCCTCTGCTTCAGACTGTTTACTCCTCCTTCTCTTTTCCCCTTGTGCCTGCCTACGCCACCTAGCAACCAAGCTCTCTTACCACACCCCTTGAGAGGAGATGGAGGCTTTTGGCCCCCTCCACTATTCCAGTGGAGGTGAAGGCTTTTCCCCCTCCTGGGATCCCCAGAGGTCCTCTCAAAGGTACATGTGTGAGACCTGATCACTATGCGCCTGTGTAGTCACACCTCGGTCAGCCTTCTGGATTACCTGTATTGTACTGTTCCCAGCATGGGTGCAGTACTCAGTGGTGCCTGACCAGGTCAGGGGCGCCACATATACCCTGCAGAACTGTCTATTGCCCCACCCCAGTGCTGTATACCCCAGAACTCTCTATTCCCCCCACCCCAGTGTTGTATACCCCCAGAACACTCTATTCACCCCACCCCAGTGCTGTATACCCCCAGTACTGTCTACCCCCCCACCCCAGTGCTGTATACCCTGCAGAGCTGTCTATTTCCCCACCCCAGTGCTATATACCCCCAGAACTGTCTATCCCCTGACCCCAGTGCTGTATACTCCCAGAACTGTCTATCCCCCACCCCAGTGCTGTATACCCCCAGAACTGTCTATCCCCCACACCCCAGTGCTGTACACCCCCACAACTGTCTATCCCCCCTTTCCCAGTGCTGTATACCCCCAGAACTGTCTATCCCCTGACCCTAGTACTGTATACTCCCAGAACTGTATACCCCCCACACCAGTGCTGTATACTCTCAGAACTCAGAACTGTCTATCCCCCCACCATGCGATACGCTACTGCTGACTAATTCTCATCATTAGGCCTCAGTCCCACTTGCGCATTGCTTCCCATGCGAGAGCATCAGATGCGATATGCTAATGACCCTTGGCTCAGGCTCTGCAGTGAGCCTGAGCCGAGTATCATGCGACTGTGATCCGATCTTGTGATCAGATCACAGGTAGGGACAAGAGGAAGGGGTGGGGTAATTCTCCCCCTTCTCCTCAGCCTGTCTCTGCGTACATCGTACTGCACTCTGATGACATCCAAGTGCAGTGCGATGTTTCAGACGCAACCGTAGACCTGTATGGGTGTGTGAGCTGAGATTCGCTGCCAAACACAGCATGCTGCAATTTTTTTTCTCATGCCAATATATCATGAAAAATCAATCGCAGATGGACAATGCCCCATACTTTTACACTGGTGCAAGTGCAATTCGATGTTTTATCGGATTGCACTCATCCATGCAAAACACAAGTAGAACTGAAGCCTTACTGTAGTTCCTGTATAGTCCGCAGTCTGATGATGATTGATAACTCCCAAGTATCTCCTTACCATTGTTAAAAGGAATCTGTCACAAGCTTTTGCTCCCCCATCTGAGAGCAGCATAATGTAACAGAGACCTTGATTCCAGCGATGTGTCACTTACTGAGCTCTTTTCTGTTATTTTGATAAAATCAATGTTTTCTCTGCTGCAGATCTATCAGTTATACAGAGCTCATAAATATGCTGGACTACCTGGCAGCATGCCAAGCAGTCCTGTAATGATAATCTACTGCTAATTAAACAGTTATTTTATCAAAACTACACTAAGCAGCACAGTAAGTGACACACCGCTGGAATCAGGATCTCTGCCCCTACGTTATGCCACTCTCAGATTAGGTGTTAAAATCCTAGTGACAGATTCCGTTTAAGGATGTACTGGAAGTTGTAGATTCCTGCAAGTCAAATGTGTATATGTCTGAGCTGACATTACAATTGATGTACCATGTACTGCTTGTGGTTCTGATTATGTATTTCTCTATTGAAGAGGGTTTTGATGCTGTGTTTTTTAACTGATGGGGTTATATGGATGTATTTCTGTACTGCTGGTGGTTCTGATGATGAATTTCTGTGCTGCTGGTGGTTGTGATGCTGTGCTTCTGTATTGATGGGGGTTCTATTTATGTATTTCTATACCTCTGGTAGTTCTGGTGCTGTTACTATTTCTGATCCTGTACACAAGTAACAATACATAAATTGTGAGATTGGACAACCCTTTTACTTAAGGCCCCGTCACACACAGAGATAAATCTTTGGCAGATCTGTGGTTGCAGTGAAATCATGGACATATTGTTCCATTTGTACACAGCCACAAACCTGGCAATGATTGTCCACAATTTCACTGCAACCACAGATCTATCTCTATGTGTGACAGGGGCTTTAGAATTGGGCTACACTGCTTAATTTTATAAGTAAAGTCTTGTCCAGGTTTGAGATTAAAGTTTCCAGTCTCCCTAGGTGACTGCAGGCTTCTGAATTCTTACAATGCATGCTCTACACACTTTAAGTATTTTCCGGTGCCAGTTACGAGAGTGGACGGTCATATGAGCGCTAGTATTATTATTATTATTTATTTATTATTATAGCGCCATTTATTCCATGGCACTTTACAAGTGAAAGGGTATACGTACAACAATCATTAACAGTACATAACAGACTGGTACAGGAGGAGAGAGGACTGTATGAGTATGAGATTTATATATTTCTGGCCACATTCTGACTAGATGTCAATTCATTTTTATTGAGCGAGGCCATGCATGTCTATTAAGCATATGACCACATGTATGTGTGGCGCCCTGGACAAGCCAGGTCGTCACAGAACAACACCAACACACCCCACACTCCTGGTCAGGCACACCGAAGTCAGACAGAAACCCTTGTTGCCTTCCTCCAGGGGCTGATGTTCACACCAGGGGATGGGCCAGGCGGTTGGCCCCACCCACCAAGGAGTTCACAGTCCTGGAGGCGGGAAAAGTAAGGAGTTCAGTTTGGAAGTGGAAGTGGAAGGAGGAAAGTGGCAGTTAAGCAGCCTGAAGTTGGTCCGGGTGTGTGGCCCGGACAGATCAGCAAGGTTGGCAGACGGTGGTGACCGTCTGCAGGAGAGGCCTATTGGAGCCAGCCGTAAGGACCGTGGACGGGTGGTGGCCCGGCGGTACCGGACCAGTACGCAAAGAGAAGCCAGCACCATCCGGCAGGGGCTTACGGACCCCGGTAAGGCTTGGAGTCGCCGTGAATTTGCCAAATCCGTTAGCGAAGGGAACCTCCTGGGTTTCCCAGCAGCCAAGTCCCGTCAGAAGGCAACAGTCCAACCGAGAGAGGGAAACACAGTCACCGCCAAGGCTAAAGTTCCTAGGGCCAGAGCCTGCGGGCAAAAGGGGCTCCTTCAGCACCCATCCAAGCTGGGGAGCGGGTTACCGGTGGGAACCCATTGTTGCCATACACGTTACACAGGTGCAGGGAAAGGCAGTCACCATCAACCTGCCGGGAGGAGAAACACCGCAGCCGTCTGTGGGACCCGTCCATCCAGCCGTGTGTTTTACCGAGAACTGTGTCCTCATCATTGGCTGACTGAGTACCACCGTGCCATGTGGCACAGCGCTGCCCCCGCGACCCTGCACCTCGCCAGGCCCCGTAACCCGCCTGCCATCCATCCCTACCCCATCACCGGGTCCCGGGGCAACCAACCCCCTACCCACGGAGGGGGGAACTAACATCCAGGCTGCTCCCAGTCATCGCTCCTAGGATCCCCGTCCAGAGCAGCGGTGGTGTCACCAATATCACCACAACCGTGGGTGGCATCACGGACAATAACCAAATCCCCACAATCCAATCCCCACCCTTTTCACTCACAGGCGAGGAGCGCCGCTCGAGTCCCCGGGATCCGGCCCACCGCTCGAGCCACCACTGAGCAGCAGCAGCCGCAGCAGCGGCCAGACCCGAGCAGTGGGAGAGCGCAGCGTCCCCTCCTCCGCCCGCGACAACCTGGCGTCACGAACAGGATCTTATCGCTCTGCCGTCTGGTAGAGGTGCGCCTTGTTACCGCCAGAGGTGTCCGGCCGGAAAATTTGAGAACCCTCCATCTTGGGCGCGAAAAATTCCCGCTCGAGCATCTCCTCGAGTAGTGGAGGCGCGAAGGCCAAAACCCCGCCCCTGTAGAGGAGGAGCCGGAAAGAGACTAAGGGGGACGGAAACAAGATGTCTGCGCCCGTCGAAGCCGCTGGAGGAGCGGCGGACGCAGTCGTGGGAGCACCCGTAGATTGGAATTGGCCTGCACAGGTCCTGTCCGCGCTGGCGGGGGGCGCCGTGGCCCCAGCTCTCGCTCAGGTGATGCCGTTCTCTCTGCCCTATGTGCCCGGAGCTGCCTAGCTACCGCAGTACGATGGGGAACCTGACGCCTTGCAGGTTTTCCGGAAAAAGCTTAGTCCGCTACTATAGCTGTACCCCCTGACTGATAAGCAACGTGCAGCGCTAGTGCTGGGGCAGCTAACCGGCGTGGCTGAGCAAGAGGCGGAGACCTTGGCCGAGGGGGACCGGTCCTCTGTAGCCACCATCTTTGAGAAGTTGCAGACCGCCTTTGAGACCCGTACCGAGGCAGAGTTGCGGATGCAGTTCTATCAATGCCGGCAAAAGCCCGCAGATAGTATTCGGGACTATGCCTTGCGCCTGCAAACCGCACTCCGCACACTGAAGCGGGTGGACACCATCAACAGTGCGGACAGTAACAAAATGTTAAGTGAGCAGTTTGTGCAGGGGATGAGGTCCTCAGAGGACCGCAAACAACTTCGGCTGTGGGCCCTAGAACACCCTGATGTGGACTTTGCCGTATTAAAGGAACGGGCCATCAAAGCTTTGCAACCCCCCGCATCTGAAGCCCCTGAGCCAGCCCCGTGGCCGGTTGAGACTGCTCCCGTCGTGGTGTCCCCTACCCCACCAGCACCTCCAGTACCTGCAGCCCTAAGCGGAACGATGGAAGAACTCGCTGCTCAGGTTCGCCGCATGGATGGAGACCTCGCTAAGATCCTTGCCGCACTCCAGCCTCCGACCAGATCCCAGGCCCCGGTGAAGATGCAGCTCGCCGACAGCCCTGAGGATGTCCCCTGGATGCAGCGGTGAAGGGCCAATGACTCACGGGAAGGACCCCCAATCTGTTACACTACTCCCGACGGTGTCTGTTAAATGAGCAACCCCTGGGGCCACGGGCCAATCCTCAGGAGTAGAACCCCATGGCCCCCCAGACTGGCGGGACCGGTACATCGGGGCCCGACCCATCATCCCCGTGGCTGTGGACGGCATACCGGTGATGGCTCTCCTGGACACTGGATCACAGGTAACCACCATACCATACACACTGTATCAACGGTATTGGGGAAAAGACGAACTGGCTCCCCCAGATGCCAGTATGACACTGATTGCTGCTGATGGACTCCCATTGACCCAAGTTGGGTACAAGCAAGTGGCCATGACTGTGGGACGAGCTGAACTGCAACACCAGGGTATGACTGTGATAATGAATGAACCCAGTGATCATAACCCGAAGGTAGTGCTAGGGACTAACGTAATGGAGCACTGTATGAGTGATGTGCTGACCGTACTGCAGCAGCTGGCCGCCACGGCGGCGGGGAGCCGACAGAGAGCTGTGCAGCGTGAGATCCGAGCCCTGATGTACCGCCAACATGTGAACTCGACAGGAGGAGAGATTGGTTGGGTGAGAGTGATGGATGTTGCCCCTTTGATTGTACCTCCCAGGAGCGAGATGATGATTTGGTGTAGGGCAGCGGTATTGCCCCAGGGGCGTGACTACCCCGCCATGATAGAGCCCATGAACACTGGCCCACAGTAATGGCCGCCCGAGGGGTGGTAGATGTAAAGAAGGGGAGAGTGCCCGTGAGGGTGCTGAACTGCGGGGAGGAAGAAGTCAGGCTTCCCCGGTACGCTACCCTTGCCAAGTTGTTCACTCTGGATCCCCACACCATCCGCGAGGCCGTTCCCCCAACCTCACCACCTACTGCCAGCACTCACCCATCCCAAGGGGAGTTAGACGAGTGGTGCCGACAGCTACATGTAGGCACTGACGATACCCCTACACATCACAAAGAAGAAGTATACCGGGTGGTACGGGAGTATGAGCGAGTTTTTTAGCAAACATCCCCTAGACTTTGGGCAGATTAAAGGGGTCCAACACCATATCCCCACCGGTGAGCACCCCCCTATCAAAGAGAGGTACAGGCCTATTCCCCCTGCACACTACCAATGTGCCAAGGACATGTTGAGGAACATGAAGGAGGCAGGGGTTATTAGGTACAGCTGTAGTCCCTGGGCTGCCCCGTTGGTACTGGTCAAGAAGAAGGATGACACCATGCGGATGTGTGTGGATTACCGGAAAATTAACCAGATAACGCATAAGGATGCTTACCCTCTGCCCCGCATTGAGGACTCTCTGGCTGCGCTGAGAACCGCTAACTATTTTTCCACCCTTGACCTCACCAGTGGGTACTGGCAGGTGGCTGTGGTGCCAGAAGACCGAGAGAAGACTGCATTTGCCACCCCTTTGGGACTCTGCGAGTTTAATAGCATGCCGTTCGGGCTGTGCAATGCCCCTGGAACCTTCCAACGGCTGATAGAATGCTGTCTGGGGCATCTAAATTTTGAGACCGTCCTGCTGTACCTGGATGATGTGATTGTGTACTCCCAGACATATGAAGCCCACCTGGAGCACCTAGCCGAGGTGTTCGCATCCCTTGCCAAATATGGGATGAAGTTGAAGCCCTCAAAGTGTCATCTGCTGAAACCCAGAGTGCAGTACCTAATGCATGTGGTCAGTGCAGAGGGTGTCACCCCTGACCCTGAGAAAATCTCCGCCATCCAGGACTGGCCGAGGCCGACCACGGTGAGAGAGGTGAGGCAGTTCCTAGGCCTAGTGGGGTATTACCGTAGCTTCATCAAGGGGTACACGAAGATGGCCGCCCCCATGCAAGACCTCCTCGTGGGACAGACCAAAGGTGGTAGACCCCTAGGAGCCCCATTGGTATGGGAAGAAAAGCATGAGGAATCATTCCATCAGCTGAGAGCGGCCCTGACCAGAGAAGAAATCCTAGCATACCCTGATTACAACCACCCCTTCATCCTCTACACCGATGCCAGCAATGTAGGCTTGGGGGCAGTCCTATCCCAGGTCCAAGACGGAAAAGAAAAAGTGATTGCTTATGCTAGCCGAAGGCTTCGACCGACTGAGAGGAACCCTGAGAACTACAGCTCTTTCAAGCTTGAACTCCTGGCACTGGTGTGGGCTATCACCGAGTGGTTCCGCCATTACCTGGCAGCGGCTAAGTGTACCGCTTTCACGGATAATAACCCGCTGACCCACCTGGACACAGCCAAGCTGGGCGCGTTGGAACAGCGGTGGGTGGCTAGGCTAGCCAACTACGATTTCACCATCAAGTACAGGGCCGGCCGTGCCAACGTTAATGCCGATGCACTCTCTCGAATGTCCCACCTGTTGGAAGAAGGGCCCGAGGATGACGACCTCGAAGAGATTGAGTTGCCCGCATTTCATCAGCCACCGACTGAGAAGGTGCATGTCCATCAACAACGGGTAAACCTGGACCCACTCCCCAGCCAGGAGTGGCAAGAAGCCCAGGACCAGGCACCCGCTATCCGCCTAGTCAAGATCTTGGTGGAACAAGGCGCTGCTGGGATAGACCTGCCGCCCCAGCCGAAGCCCAATGCCTGTGGCGAGAATGGACCCGGCTGTATCTACACCAGCGGAAGTTGTACCGTGAGCTGATTAACCCGAAGACTCATGAGAAGATCTGCCAGTTGGTGATTCCCCAGCTAACGTGCCCACCGTCCTGCAAGCATACCATGATGGTGCTGGACACTTCGGATGGAAGAAACTAGAGATGCTGTTGAGAGAGCGGTTCTATTGGAGTGGAATGCGGGAATCTGTAGAGGCCTGGTGCCGAGAGTGTGGCCCTTGCACGCTGAGAAGGAAGGATGAGGCCAGCCAGAAGGCGCCCCTACACCCGATCGTTACACATCAACCGTTGGAGCTGGTTGCCCTGGACCATGTAAAGCTCACCCCCAGCCGAAGTGGGTACACCTACGCTCTAACCATTGTAGACCACTATTCAAGGTTCATGGTGGTTGTCCCAGTCAAAGACCTAACTGGCCGTACCGCCGCTAGAGCGTTCCAGACTTATTTCTGCCGACCACATGGATACCCTGAGAAGGTGCTTACAGACCAAGGCCCGGCCTTTGAAGCGGAGGTATTCCAAGAATTTTGCCAGTTGTACGGCTGCAAGAAAATCCGGACCATGCCTTACCATGCCCAAACTAACGGCATGTGGGAAAAGATGAACCACCTGGTCCTGGGCCTCCTCAAGACGTTGCCGTTAGAAGAGCGGAACCTGTGGCCGGAGAAGCTACCTGACTTGGTCGATATGTACAACAATATCCCTTCCAGCTCAACGAAATGCACCCCAGCATACTTGATGAGGGCTCGCCCCGGCCGGCTACCGCTGGATCTGGACATGGGATTGGAAGCCCCAGAAGCACTCCCTTCGACAGCTGAATGGGACACTCGGCGGAGGGTGCAGTATCGACAAATTCAGAAGTATGTTGAGAAGAACTTGAGTCGGAGTCGGGAACAACAGGAGCAGCGCTTCAACCAGAAGGCGTCTGCTCGCCCTTTCCAGCCTGGAGATGTAGTGCTGAAGCGAAAGAGGAGGACCCACAATCTGGATGATCAATGGGAGCAAACCCCATATGTCATACAGCCCACAGGATGGGAAGATGGAAAGGCCTAACAGATCAGTCGTGACCAAGGGGGCACTTTGGCCACGGTTTCCCGGGACTATCTAAAGAGGTGCCCACCAGCATTGAGGGCAGCGGCTGAAGCTCCGGTTCCTAGACCAGCGGAGAAGGCAAAAGAGGTAATCCACACCATAATGGGTGACTTTCCAGCAGACTGGCCTACACAGAATGGCGCGGTGATTCTTCCAGTGATACTGTTCCCACAACCCGTGGATGAGGAAGTGATGGAAGTGGTCAACCATGAGCCAGTGCCCAGGGATAAACCTGTACCCAGCTCCCCTATGCCTCCGCCTGCCCCACACGATAGCAGGGAAGAGGAACTGATTGTTCCCTCTGCCCCACTGCCTGTCACCACTGACACCGGACCCCGGAGGTCCACTCGTCGTAACCTAGGTAGACCCCCACTTAGGTACAGGGAAACTACTCTTTAAAGGGGGGGAATTGTGTCTGTATGTGTTAAAAGTACCGTTTAAATGTTTTGAAAGAATGATAAGAATGATTAACCGAAGTTCACCTGATTAACAAACCTTGATTCAAACCGGTCGTTGCCAGCACCATTGTCCCCGTGGGGACTATTTTCAGGTTTTGCATAAGGGACTCCTTATGGACAAGCCTGAGAACTTGCAGGGCAACCACGAACTTGTGGCTTGTAAATAATTATGTTTGTGGCTTTAATCGTTACCGCCTCCAGAGAGGCTGATTTGGAGGATGGGCCTGGAGGGAAGTGATGGCCCAGGCCCGCCACTACCACAACCGGTGGCGATCCTCTGGGGGTTTCAGGGGTTCCCCATGGATGTGGGTCCCCTGAAAAGGACAGAACCCACTCGGGTAACTTGTGCTGGACTGGGGTCAAGGGGTGCTGCCTGTTTGCTTAGGGGCAGCATCAGGGCCAGGTTGCTTGGGTGGGAGAGAGCGGAAGCCAACACCGTTAGCAACGTTTAAGTAAGAGTACCTCCCGATGTGGGAAGATGTTATTATACTTGTAATATGTTTACCGTTTTATCTTTTCCAGTTTGTGAAAATAAAACCGGTGATGGACGGGCAGTCCGCGGACGGTCTGCATTTTACTAAGGGGGAATGTGGCGCCCTGGACAAGCCAGGTCATCACAGAACAACACCAACACACCCCACACTCCTGGTCAGGCACACCGAAGTCAGACAGAAATCCTTGTTGCCTTCCTCCAGGGGCTGATGTTCACACCAGGGGGTGGGCCAGGCGGTTGGCCCCGCCCACCGAGGAGTTCACAGTCCTGGAGGCGGGAAAAGTAAGGAGTTCAGTTTGGAAGTGGAAGTGGAAGGAGGAAAGTGGCAGTTAAGCAGCCTGAAGTTGGTCCGGGTGTGTGGCTCGGACAGATCAGCAAGGTTGGCAGACGGTGGTGACCGTCTGCAGGAGAGGCCTATTGGAGCCAGCCGTAAGGACTGTGGACGGGCGGTGGCCTGGCGGTACCGGACCGGTACGCAAAGAGAAGCCAGCACCATCTGGCAGGGGCTTACGGACCCCGGTAAGGCTTGGAGTCGCCGTGAATTTGCCAAATCCGTTAGCGAAGGGAACCTCCTGGGTTTCCCAGCAGCCAAGTCCCGTCAGAAGGCAACAGTCCAACCGAGAGAGGGAAACACAGTCACCGCCAAGGCTAAAGTTCCCAGGGCCAGAGCCTGCGGGCAAAAGGGGCTCCTTCAGCACCCATCCAAGCTGGGGAGCGGGTTACCGGTGGGAACCCATTGGAACTGTACACGTTACACAGGTGCAGGGAAAGGCAGTCACCATCAACCTGCCGGGAGTAGAAACACCGCAGCCGTCTGTGGGACCCGTCCATCCAGCCGTGTGTTTTACCGAGAACTGTGTCCTCATCATTGACTGAGTGAGTACCACCGTGCCGTGCGGCACAGCCCTGCACCCTGCACCTCGCCAGGCCCCGTAACCCGCCTGCCATCCATCCCTACCCCATCACCGGGTCCCGGGACAACCAACTCCCTACCGACGGAGGGGGGAACTAACATCCAGGCTGCTCCCAGTCATCGCTCCCGGGATCCCAGTCCAGAGCAGCGGTGGTGTCACCAATATCACCACAACCGTGGGTGGTGTCACGAACAATAACCAAATCCCCACAATCCAATCCCCACCCTTTTCACTCATGGGCGAGGAGCGCCGCTCGAGTCTCCGGGATCCGGCCCACCGCTCGAGCCACCACTGAGCAGCAGCAGCCGCAGCAGCAGCGGCCGGACCCGAGCAGTGGGAGAGCGCAGCGTCCCCTCCTCCGCCCGCGACATATGTATATCGTATACTTGCGGTTTCATGACCTCCCACTCTCACTGCCAGCACCAGAGAATCCTGACAGTGTACAGTGTGAGAATTCAGAAGTCTTTAGTCACATAGAGTGACACACAGTGACTGCACATTTTTAGCTTAAACCTGGAGAAGGTCTTTACGTATAAAATAATCCTTTACCCACTTTAGGTTTCTAAAACCACCAAGTGATTAAAAGAAGTGACCGCTCCATTCTTCTGGTGTTTTCCACTTGGAAAATGTTCTGTATTTTACAATGCAAATCAATGGGAAGGCTCAGAAGATGCCCGGAATCTACAACTCCCAGCTTGTCCTTAACAATGGTAAGGAGATGCTGGGAGTTGTTGTTATCAGACTCCGGACCATACAGGAACCACAATACTGATAAGATGCAGGCAATATCACAAATAATCATTTACATCCAGGTACCTTTATAGGTGACATCTTCTGAGTCATTCCTATCCCTTTTGCCTCCACGCAGTACAGACGCCATGATGAGGTTTCATGCCCACTGCTCATCTCTGAAGCCCTCCCTCTTTATTCTTCAGCAGCACTTCCCCACACAGCACCTTTAAATATAAAAGTATCATTATAGTGCCCCATAAATATAAATATCTCTCATGCTGTGGCCCTGAATAAATAATTACTGTACTTCCTTCACAAAATATCCCCCCACACTGCCCATATCCAAAATACCTCCCACATTGCCTCTCTCCTTAATATACCCCCACGCTGCCTCTTTCCATAAAGTCCCCATACTCAGCTTCTCTCCATAATGTCCCCTCCACACTGCTCTCTTTGTAATATACTCCCACACTGCCTCTCTCCATAATATCCCCCCATATTGCCCCTCTCCAAAATATTCCCCCCCAAACTGCTCTTTTGTAATCCCCGCACACGCACAATACAATACACCCCCATCACTCACTCCCTACACACACAACATAATGCACCCCATTACTCCTCCCCACACACACACACACTCACACACACACACACACACACACACACACAATGCACCCCCCATTACCACCTCCCCACACACAATACAATGCACCCCCTATGACCCCACACACACACACACACACACAATACAATGCACCCCCTATCGCCCCCTATACAAACACAATACAATCCACACACACACACTCATGTAATACTGCAGGTAACGGGATACGCAAGGACTGCACGGAACCACGGGGGTTAATCAATGCAAATTTAATAATGTATTGCACAACACAGGTGGAGGAATAGTGCGGGAAAGGAGGGGGAAGAAAAGCGGGAATGTGCACAGCAGTAGATATAATGCAATATACATACAACCACTTTGAATAACTTGTCAAGGATAGGAAGCCTCAGATTGTACTCCCAAAAGCAAAACACAGAAATCCTTATTAAACAAAAAAACGCAGAGTCCTTGTTATCTTACTCGTATAACACAGTGCAGTCTTTTCCTATCTGTCCCTAACTAAAAGTAGTGTGCACACTTAACTGCAGGTTTCAGCGTGGGGTACCTCGTCACCGTTGGGGCCCGTATTCCGCTGGCAGACACCTCTAAAGTTCAGTCTTTGTCCCGGGTCTGTAACTTGCACGTGCTGCCTGGCTCCTCGCTCCACATCCAGCCTCTTTGGATCTGTAATTTTGTAATTTGCACGTGCTGCCTGGTTCCTCGCTCCACATCCAGCCTCTTTGGATCTGTGTCTTGGGGGAGACACCACGCAACACTCTGAGGTACTTGGACCTCGGAAAAACAGGGCAGACTGAGGCCTTCTATCTTACAGCCCACTCCACCACACTCCTCTCTGCCAAAAACACAGCCACATGTAGACTCCTCCTCCTGTTCCAGACTCAATCTAGTCACTTGAGCAGCAGGTGGCAGCATAACACAAGGAAGTCCACCAAACAGTCTTTTAACCTATATATATATATATATATACATATAAATGTTAACAGGTCTTACATTTCCCCCCCTCTTTAACCTCGGCCGTCCCGGCCGATACACTCCTGAGGCACTCTGCAAAGGGGCACACGGTGGCAACTCCTGCCCTGCTTCACAACCTGTTGCTTGGGAGCCAATGTCGTAAAACAGGATTCAGTGACAGAACACACAAATTCATCTGCCAAGTACCGATCAGGGGGAATACCAGCATTAGCCCGCTCAGTCCGGCGTGGCACCACAGCTAACTCGCCAGACGTCGGCGCCGTATCAGGGAGTACAGTATTCTCGTCCCCATCTCTGGAGATTAGTGACTCCTGCTCTGCAGGGGTGGCACCTGTGTCTTGAACGGATGGGGGTGTGGATCTCTCCCAGTCTGTTGGGTTGGTCGGGGCCCGCCACCATTCTTCATCATCAGAGCCCTCTTCGAAGGTAACAGGAACAGGCACAGGCACCGTCTCCGGGGTACTTTGTCTGGTCCTGTCTTCTGAATAGCAGGGCCTCAGCATATTACGATGCAGGATGAGGGTGCCGCCTCTTTGCTCGCCTCTCACTTCGTATACTGATCCATGGGGCGAGATTCTTCTGATCACAATGTACGGCTCTGTTTTCCAGCGCTCGCTCAACTTGTGTCTCGGGTGTTTCTCTGCAACTAGTACTCTGTCTCCTGGTAAGAACAGGGTTTCACACACAGGTTTCCGCTGCGGGTGTGTCTTTTCTTGCAACCACTTGGTGACAATTCGATGGATAGTCTCCAGCCGTCGACGGTGACAATCAACCCAGGAACCTACGCTCTGACCTTCACTGATCTCGGGGGGAGCTAGGTTCAGCTCTTCAATGCCTCTTCCGGCTCTTCCAAACAGTAGCACGTATGGGGTGTACCCAGTGGTGGAGTGGACACGATTATTGTACGCCCACACGAGTTCTGCGAGATAGCCGGGCCAGTGATTCTTACGATCATCCTCCAACGTGCGTAGCATTTGTAGGAGGGTCCGGTTAAATCTCTCGCAGGCTCCGTTGCCCTGCGGATGATAAGGCGTAATCCTTGACTTCTGCATTCCGTAAATCCTTTGCAGCTCTCTCATGACACTGCCCTGAAAGCAAGCTCCTTGGTCAGAATGTATTCTTTTGGGGCAGCCGTACACCCGGATAAAGTCATCACTGATGGCTCGAGCAGCTGATTCAGCCGTCTGATCTCTGGTGGGCGTCACCACCGCAAATTTGGAGAAGTGATCTGTCATCACAAGGCAGAACTGATAGCCCCGGTGGGAGTGGCCAATCTTGAGATATTCGATCATGAGTACTTCCAACGGCTCTTTGGTTACAATAGTCTGTACTGGTGCTTGCTGTGGAGGAGCCTTACTTAACTCGCAGGAACGGCACAGTTTACAGGCCTTCTCTACTGCCCGAAGCATCTGAGGACAGTATACTATTCTTTGCAACCACTGGTAAGTCTTGTCCGGTCCGAAATGGGCTCCCTTCTCATGCGCCTCTCGGGCCAATGGTACTGCCATCTTCTGGGGTATCACTACTTGCCACCGTACTTCCAACTCTGTAGCTAGGTGCACCTTCCGATACAGCATCCCTTCTTGCACCGACAGCTTATCCCACTGGCTGAGAATCTGGAGGGCCACGTGCGACAGCGTGGCCCGTATTTCCTTTCTAGGCTTGCGCTGCTGGATCACCCACTCTTTCACTTGAAGCAGTTCTGGGTCAGATGACTGGATTTTCACCCATTCCTCTCTGGTTTGGCCAAGCAGGCGTGATGTCGTGCCCGACGTAATTTCCAGCATACGAGCCTCTACCACTTGAGCGGTGAATTTACTAAAGTCCGGAATTTCGTCTTCCTCCAACTGTTCATCTCTCTCCCCCACTGGGGCTTCGGTGGTAACACGAGAAAGGGCATCCGCATTCTGATTTTCATGCTTAGAGCGGTACTGCACATGATAATTGTATCTGGACAGTCGTGCCAGCCACCTCTGTTCCATTGCTCCCAGTTTGGCGGTGGAGATGTGAGCCAGGGGGTTATTATCCGTATAGACTTCAATTTGAGCTCCCGTGAGATATTCCGAGAACCTTTCGGTTATTGCCCATACTAGTGCCAGTAATTCCAACCGAAAGGAACTGTAATTCTCGGGGTTGCGCTCGGCTTCTCGCAACGTCCGACTTCCATATGCAATCACCCGTTCAGTACCATTCTGTACCTGGGCCAGTACTGCCCCCAGGCCGTAGAGGCTCGCGTCTGTGTACAACCGAAAGGGGAGGTTATAGTCTGCATAGGCAAGCACAGGGGCGCTAACCAAGGCCTCTTTCAATCGGTGTAAGGCTTCTGCTTGTCTTGGTCCCCAGCAAATTTTCTGTGCTTTTGGTCCTTTCGCAGTGCCTCGGAGCAATTCGTGCAAAGGTTCTGCCTCCTTCGCGAAATCTTTGATAAAGCGACGGTAATATCCGGCTAGCCCCAGGAAAGCTCGAACCTCCCGCACTGTGCTGGGTGTGGGCCATTCTAGCACTGCTCTCACTTTCCCATCGGAGGGCTGTACGCTGGCTTCCGACACCTTGTGTCCGAGATATTCAATCTCTTCCTGAAAGATCCGACATTTTTTTGGTTTTAGTTTAAGCCCATGGGCCCGTAACCGCTGAAACACTTGGCCCAGGTTTTCTAGATGTTTCTCAAAGGTTGCAGAATACACTACTATGTCGTCCAGGTAAATCAATGTGGCCTCGAAGTTCATGTCTCCAAGGCAACTTTCCATGAGGCGCTGAAAGGTTCCTGGGGAATTATTTAGTCCAAACGGCATGCGGTTGAACTCGAAGAGTCCCATGGGTACAATAAATGCGGTCTTGGCCTTGTCTTTCTCTGCCACAGGGACCTGCCAATATCCGCTGGCCAGATCGAGGGAGGAGAAGTAACGTGCCTTTCCCAATGCCGACAGGGACTCCTCTATCCGGGGCAGAGGGTAGGAATCACGAACCGTGCATCCATTAAGCTTGCGGTAGTCAACACAGAAGCGGGAAGACCCATCCTTTTTCTTGACCAGCACGATTGGGGCAGCCCATGGACTCTGACTTTCTCTTACCACCCCGCTCTTCAGCATCTGCACCAAAAGCTCTTTTACCTCTTGGTAGTACTTTGAGGGTATTTGCCTGTACCTGTCCCTGATCGGTGGGGCATCTCCTGTGGGTATTTCGTGCTGAATCTTGTCAGTACAGCCGAAATCTTCTGCGTGACGGGAGAACGTGGCTTGATTCTCCCAAATAAAGTCCTCTATGGCTTGGGCTTGCTCCGAATCGAAGGGGCTCAGGTCCACTCCCATCTGCCCTAAGATGACGCAACTGTTCCATTGATCAGTGGGTTTCTCTTTTCTTTCCATAGAAAGAGCCCAAGTCCAGGCTTCCCCTGCCATGGGCTGCAATTCAATCGATTCTGCAGCCGCCACCTCTTTGGGCGCCAGGTAGACATGGGCCAGAACAACTCCCGAGGTCAAGGTGTAGGCCTGTTCACCGGTGTTCACGCAACGGAAAGGGACCCTTCCATTTCTTACTGTTGCTAAAGTGCGAGCCACCAACGGTTCGTCTCCGTTCTCTTCACCACGGTAAGGCTCCACCAACACCTCCATCCCCTCGAGTGTACGGTGGGCCCCGACTGGCAAGGTGAGGACTGTCTCACGATTTGGAGGTAGAGTAATTGTTGTCTGTCTTGGGACTCGAACCCTCCCCACCGGGTAGCGGCTCCCACCATTCTTCCACAGTCCTCGGGCACGGATAAGGTGTTGGAAGACCTTTTGGGCAGGCCTGTTAGCAACTGTCGTCTTCCAGTAATCACAGCCCCCCTTGTTGAAGAGCAACTGGTCTAATTCTTTCAGGACGTTCATGCCCACGATAGCTGGCACCTCTCTGTCGTACCGGCCCTCCGTTAACACAATCCCTTTTTTGCCTAAGTTCTGGCCACAGGCACGTATGTTCATCCACACGACCCCTACAACCAGAATGGGAAGATTGTTTGCAGCCCTCAGTTTGATATGTGCCCCTTTGTCAATGGATACAGTTTGTCCAAAATGTTGGTAGAAGAACTGTTCTGGCATGGTGGTCACTTGGGACCCAGTATCCATCAGGCATTTTACTTCTTTCCCTTCAAATTCGGCCGTGATCGTCGGCGTGCAGGCTGCTATATCTTCAGGGCGTTGGTTTTCTCTAAGCTCAGTTGGTCTCCCCGCCATGTGCCCATCCATGGAGGGAGGCACTAGTTTAACGGCGGTCTTTCTTGAGAAGTCTTCCTCTCCGGACAGTGTCGGAATAAATGGTTCCGATTTCCACAGTTCCAACACCGGTAGTCTTCAGCGGGTCTCGGTCGTCTCTGCTCGATCTGTCCCCTCTCTTCTTGATAGGTATGCGTGCGGGTATTTGGCCGCGGTGCTGTCGTTCTTACTTCTGACGCCGGGGCTTGCATATTCTTCAGCAACTCTTGTAGAGCAGTAACAGTCTCTTGTAACTGATCCACTTTAGCCTCAAGTTGGCTCGGTTCTCGGTTTTTCTCACCCGGGACTACCTTATGCATACAAACTTCACCCAAGGCGTTCTGCGGGTCGCAATTTTCAGTTTGTGTGCGGGAGACTGCTTCTTCCAATATTTCCTGGAAAGTTAGTTTTTTTTCTACCCTGAGCCGTTCACGGAGGGCACCTTTGATCTTGGGGTTATGTAATCCGCGGAGGAATTGATCTCGCAGGGTACGGTCAGCATAACCGGGGGTTTGTGCTAGCTCTGGCTCTGCTGTAAGCATTTGTCTCATTATTCTCTGGAGTGCATTTGCATACTGTGGCAGACCTTCTTCTTCACCCTGCAGCCTGTAGAACAGTTGCGCCTGTAAATCTCCTGCTTCTGGTTTCCCGCCATACACTCTCTCAAGAATCTTCACCACCTGCTCTAACGTCTTTCGTTCACTCTCAGGGCGCAATAAAATAGTCTCTTGAGCATGGCCTTCAAGGGCAATCAACAATATCTCCCCTTGATTTTCTGCAGTCACTCCTGCTACTCTCAACATGCCCCTCACTCTCTGCGCCCAGTCATGGAGAGGTACATTGCTGCCAGTAAATTTTGGTATATGGGTCAGCATAGCCCCCAGGGACAGCTGCCTTGCTGGTATTCCCCCATCAGGCTGTATTAGAACACCTCCATCAGCGACACCCCCCTGTCCGTCCATTGTTCCGTACCAGCCTGCGTATCCTGCCGACTACGCCAAATGTAATACTGCAGGTAACGGGATACGCAAGGACTGCACGGAACCACGGGGGTTAATCAATGCAAATTTAATAATGTATTGCACAACACAGGTGGAGGAATAGTGCGGGAAAGGAGGGGGAAGAAAAGCGGGAATGTGCACAGCAGTAGATATAATGCAATATACATACAACCACTTTGAATAACTTGTCAAGGATAGGAAGCCTCAGATTGTACTCCCAAAAGCAAAACACAGAAATCCTTATTAAACAAAAAAACGCAGAGTCCTTGTTATCTTACTCGTATAACACAGTGCAGTCTTTTCCTATCTGTCCCTAACTAAAAGTAGTGTGCACACTTAACTGCAGGTTTCAGCGTGGGGTACCTCGTCACCGTTGGGGCCCGTATTCCGCTGGCAGACACCTCTAAAGTTCAGTCTTTGTCCCGGGTCTGTAACTTGCACGTGCTGCCTGGCTCCTCGCTCCACATCCAGCCTCTTTGGATCTGTAATTTTGTAATTTGCACGTGCTGCCTGGCTCCTCGCTCCACATCCAGCCTCTTTGGATCTGTGTCTTGGGGGAGACACCACGCAACACTCTGAGGTACTTGGGCCTCGGAAAAACAGGGCAGACTGAGGCCTTCTATCTTACAGCCCACTCCACCACACTCCTCTCTGCCAAAAACACAGCCACATGTAGACTCCTCCTCCTCCTGTTCCAGACTCAATCTAGTCACTTGAGCAGCAGGTGGCAGCATAACACAAGGAAGTCCACCAAACAGTCTTTTAACCTATATATATATATACATATAAATGTTAACAGGTCTTACACTCATACACACGCACATAATACACTCCCATCACCCCCTTTCCACACACACACACACACACACCCACTACAATGCAATAACCCCCATCACCCTCTCCACACACAATACAATGCACCCCCCATCACCCCCTCTACACATACACACACACAATACAATGCACCCCCCATCACCACACACACACACGCACAATACAATGCACCCCTTATCACCACACACACAATACAATGCACCCCCATCACCACACACACAATACAATGCACCCCCCATCACCACACACCCGTATGGCTAACGGAGTGAGCTTGCTCTCAGGGTTCACGCTTGGGATTTTCTGCACTAGGCAGTGGGAAAGTCCTATCCCCCTCGTTGCACTAGTACCCTGATTTTGGAGCGGGTGGAGAACGGATCTTGAAGGCTCCATCCTCGTCAGGTGAATTACCAGGACGCCTGAAGCTACTTCCTGGCCTAGGGTCCACGTACCCCGCTGTGCCCTGGCCCCTGCCCGGTGATGGCACAAGGCCACAGGCTGTCCTCCTTGACAGTCCGTGCCCCTTGTCACGGTCCCCTGCGACTGGGGTCCATCTCCTACCAGGCCCAGACCAACGTCTGCCACCTAGTAAACGAGGAGCCCAGCTCCTGAATAGAGTTGAGCGCGGTTCGCGGTTTGCGGTTCTCCAGTTCTAAGCTCGAGTGATTTTGGGGGCTGTTCGAGATCGAACTAGAACTCGAGCTTTTTGCAAAAGCTCGATAGTTCTAGATACGTTCGAGAACAGTTCTAGCAGCAAAAAGCAGGGCTTTTTACAGCTACAGTGTTCAGGAGCCATCGCTGGCTGCCTGCCACAAGCTGGTAACCAAGATAAACATCGGGTATCCAAGCAAAGCGCTTTGGTTAGTAACCCGATGTTTATCTTAGTTACGTGCAGGAAGCCCACACTTCCCCGCTCAGCTCGCTCCGCCCCCTCCTGCACGCGGCATGTACACATACATACACACACACACACACACACACACACACACACACACACACACACATGGTCCCGCTCGGCTTACCTGCGGAGATGAAGTCCCGACCTCAGCGCTGTCACTGTCCTCCATGGCCGCCGCTTGTCATATCACCTCTCGCTTCCGACCCGAGACTGACTAGCGGTGACGTCACGGGCCTCTCGCGATATTTGGCTGTGAAGGCGCCGGTCACTGAACTCAGTGACAGGGGCTGTCAGTGTGCTGGAGATCAGCGCAGGTAATGTACCTCGCTGACAGCAGCACTTGTCATCCCCTGCAGTGACCTGGGCTGACCCATTGATGTTAGCTCAGGTCACTGCACTGCTCTCCCAGCCAATGGGGAACATCCTGCTCTTCATTGACTGGGACAGTGTGGATCGTCATGGCAACCCCTTGGATTACAGCAGACCTGGATTTGTTTTTCATTCTAATAAATTGGTTAAAGAGGGAATGTATTGGGGAGTGTTTTTTCAAATAAAAATGTGGTTGTCGTCTATTTTTTTTTATTACTGACTGGGTTGGTGATGTCGGGTATCTGATAGACGCCTGACCTCACCAACCCCAGGACTTGATGCCAGGTGACATTACACATCTGGTATTAACCTCATATATTACCCCGTTTGCCACCACACCAGGGCGCGGGATGAGCTGGGGCGAAGCACCAGGATTGGCGCATCTAATGGATGCGCCACTTCTGGGGCGGCTGCGGCCTGCTATTTTTAGGCTTGGGAGAGTCCAATAACCATGGACCTCCCTAGTCTGAGAATATCAGGCCCCAGCTGTCTGCTTTACCTTGGCTGGTGATCCAATTTTGGGGGACCCCTACGTGTTTTTTTTTTTTAATTATTTATTTAATTTAAAATAACAGCGTGGGGTGCCCTCAGTTTTGGATTACCAGCCAAGGTGAGGTTGCCAGCTGTGGTCTGCAGGCTGCAGCCGTCTGCTTTACCCTAGCTGGCTACAAAACTAGGGGGAACCCTACGTTATTTTTTTTTTTCATTTTTTTGGCTAAATACAAAGCTAAGCACCCCTTAGTTCCACATGAAAGGCACCAAAGGGTGCTCCACTTTTTCTCCATTTTTTCTCCACTTTTTCTCCATTTTTTCTCCACCTTTTCTACATTTTTTTCTCCACTTTTTCTTCACTTTTTCTCCACTTTTTCTCCACTTTTTCTCCACTTTTTCTCCACTTTTTCTCCACTTTTTCTCCATTTTTTCTCCACTTTTTCTCCATTTTTTCTCCACTTTTTCTACATTTTTTTCTCCACTTTTTCTCCACTTTTTCTCCATTTTTTCTCCACTTTTTCTCCATTTTTTCTCCACTTTTTCTACATTTTTTTCTCCATTTTTTTTCTCCATTTTTTCTCCACTTTTTCTCCACTTTTTCTCCACTTTTTTCTCCACTTTTTCTCCACTTTTTTCTCCACTTTTTCTCCACTTTTTCTCCACTTTTTCTCCATTTTTTTTCTCCACTTTTTCTCCACTTTTTCTCCACTTTTTCTCCACTTACTCTCCACTTTTTTCTCCACTTTTTCTCCACTTTTTCTCCACTTTTTCTCCACTTTTTCTCTGTTCTTTTTCTAAGGTCGGTCTACCCATTAGCTCTGCCATGCATACTGTAGCTCTACACCTACTGCACATGTTACTTTATGATTGACATCTCTTTCGTACCAGAGCTGTCTAAGCCTACTCTGACCCCATATTTGTCATTACTATATTGTCCTTGTACTGTATTATGACATTTGTATCATGTGTTTCATTTCTTGCTGTGTTGCAATTTTTTTGCGGCATCCCAATTGTACCTCTACATTGTTCGAGTTTATGTTATTGTTCTCTCACTCTTATGTGATACTGATTATTGTCATTTTTCATGATTACATGCAGATAAGTCCAATCTGACCAAGGCTCAGGCCGAAACGTCATTTGTAACTTGTTTTGGACAAAAACATATATGCTTATGAAAAAAAAAATTTTCTTAATACGGACCAATAAAGAGTGATTTTGCATTACTATCCATTGTGACTTACTGACTTAGTCTGGGAGATTTAGAGTGCCGAGGTTACTCACTAATTTTATCTATTATTACCTCTGAGCACCTATATACCAGTGAGCAGAGCTTCCTCTACAGTAGTTCTCCTGATTAGGCATGCCCTTACCTCATGAGCAGGGCATTGCAGCTTTGGTAGCAACCATTACGACATGGACTTTGCTGCTGTGGACCCGGGGAGAGTGAGTGCAGATTCATTGCACCCACACTCCTCACATGAAGGGTCCGCACTCCTAGAAAATGGGGGATACGTTCCCTGAGTGTCTCCCCCCCATATTCTAGACAGTCCAGAGTCGTCGTGGGACCCCTTTATTTTTTTTCTTACAATAAATTGGTGAAAGAGGAAATGTTTTGGGGACTGTTTTTTCAAATAAATTTCTTTTGTCGATTTTTTGTTTTTGTTAGTACTGACAGTTTATGATGTTGGGTATCTAATAGACGCCATGACATCACAAACTGCTGGGCTTGATCTCAGGTGACTTTACAGCTAGTATCAACCTGATTTATTACCCCGTTTGCCACTGCACCAGGGCACGGGATGAGCTGGGGTGAAGCGCCAGGATTGGCGCATCTAGTGGATGCGCCACGTCTGGGGTGCCTGCGGCCTGCTATTTTTAGGCTGTGAAGGCCCAATAACTATGGACCTTCCCACCCTGAGAATACCAGACCACAGCTGTCCGCTTTACCTTGGCTGGTGATCCAATTTGGGGGGGACCCTACTTTTATTGTGTAATTATTAATATTTATAAAATAATTATAAAAAAGAGCCTGAGGGGACCTCCACATTGGATCCCCAACCACGGTAAAGCTGCCAGCTGTGGTTTTCAGGCTACAGCCGTCTGTGTTACCCTAGCTGGCTATCAAAAATGGGGGGACCCAACGTCATTTTTTTTAACTATTTTTTAAATAGAAAAAATTAATGGGCTTCCCTGTATTTTGATTGCCAACCAAGGTAACGGCAGGCAGATGGGGGTGGCAACCCATAGCTGTCTGCTTTATCTGCGCTGAGAATCAAAAATACCGCGGAGCGCTACGTCATTTTTTTAAAGATTTATTTTTACAGCACAGTGATGTCCAGCAATCAAAATACAGGGAAGCCCATTTTATTTTTAGTTATTTAAATAAATAATTAAAAAAAATATATATGGGCTCCCGCTGCATTTTTTGTATTGCTAGCTAAGGGTAATCCAAGCAGCTACTGGCTGCTAACCCCCACTGCTTGGTGTTACCTTCACTGGCAATGGAAAATCCAGGGAAGCATTTTTTATTTTTTTTGCCAAAAAACTACAAAAAAAGGACGTGAGCTTCGCCATATTTTTGTATGCTAGCCAGGTATAGCAGGCAGGTGCTGGAAGAGTTGGATACAGCGCCAGAAGATGGCGCTTCTATGAAAATGCCATTTTCTGAGGCGGCTGCAGACTGCAATTCGCAGCAGTGGGGCCCAGAAAGCTCGGGCCAACCTGTGGTGCGGATTCCAATCCCCAGCTGCCTAGTTGTACCTGGCTGGACACAAAAATGGGGTGAAGCCTACGTCATTTGTTTTCTAATTATTTCATGAAATTCATGAAATAATAAAAAAAGGGCTTCCCTTTATTTTTGGTTCCCAGCCGGGTACAAATAGGCAACTGGGGGTTGGGGGCAGCCGTACCTGCCTGCTGTACCTGGCTAGCATACAAAAATATGGCGAAGCCCACATAAATTTTTCAGGGGGCAAAAAACTTCTGCATACAGTCCTGGATGGAGTATGCTGAGCCTTGTAGTTCTGCAGCTGCTGTCTGTCTGTATGGAGAAGAGCAGACAGCAGCTGCAGAACTACAAGGCTCAGCATACTCCATCCAGGACTGTATGCAGAATTTTTTTGCCCACCAAAAAAATGACGTGGGCTTCGCCATATTTTTGTATGCTAGCCAGGTACAGCTGGCAGCCACGGGCTGCCTCCAACCCCCAGTTGCCTATTTGTACCCGGCTGGGAACCAAAAATATAGGGAAGCCCGTTTTTTTTTAATTATTTCACTTATTTCATGAAATAATTAAAAAACAAATGACGTGGGCTTCGCCCCATTTTTGTGTCCAGCCGGGTACAACTAGGCAGCTGGGGATTGGAATCCGCAGCACAGGTTAGCCCGAGGTTTCTGGGCGCCTCTACTGCGGATTTCAGTCCGCAGCCGTCCCAGAAAATGGCGCTCTCATAGAAGCGCCATCATCTGGCGCTGTATCCAACTCTTCCAACAGCCCTGGAGCCGGGTGGCTTGTTGGGTAATCATGAGTTAATACTGGCTTTGTTTTACTAGCCAGTATTAAGCCAGAGATTCTTAATGTCAGGCACGTTTGACCCGGCCATTAAGAATCTCCAATAGGGGGCGTGTCCTGACATGGAAGCGTGAGGACGCTGGATCCCAGAGCTCCTGCGCCCACAGCCTAAATCTACTAAATCCTGCAGCCCCCACTTACCCAGGATGGCCCCCAAGAAGAGACCGGGGGTAGCGCCCGCTTCTGCCTCCCCGGTGACGAGCCAGAGATCCCAGGGGAGCCTCACAAAGTTTCTGACGGCGCCGGGCTCTGAACCTCCGCAGGCGGCCCGAAGCAAGATGGCGCCGGCGGGCGCGCGGCGTCCTCCAGCGGGGGATTCCCCAGGTGCCGCTCGGCATTCTCCCACAGCCTGTGCAGCAGAGCAGGGGACCAGCGGTGCAGAGAAACGGAGGTCGGAGGCGGCGGTGGCACTGGACGGAGCGGGCCCAGGTACAGAGGACTGGAGGAGGGGGGAGGCTGCTCAGCCTGCCTCGCAGCACGCTGCTGTGGATAGGGGGGGGGCCCTGAGGGGATCACCAGACCCGGGGATACCGGCCATGCTCTGCACACAGGAGACCCCCCCGCCCACGGGGCACACAGAACCTCAGGTGATACCAAACAGTATGCATGCTGGCCCCCCACAGGGGGACATACAAGCCCTGAGAGAGCTAATTTTGGCCCTCCCCAGCAAGAAAGATCTGGAGGATGTTGTGGCTAGAATTGAATCCTCCCAGCAGATGGCGCTGTCTGCCCTGAGGGAGGAAATGGTGGTACTGGAGGACAGAATTGAAGCCACAGAGCAGGCTCAGGAGTCCCTGGAGAGCAGAATGGAGAGGATTGAGAGAGACTGTGAGTCATCCAATGCCCGCATCAGAGACCTTGCCCTGCTCTTGGATGATCAAGAGAACAGGGGCAGAAGAAATAATATCAGACTGAAGGGTATACCGGAGGACTGGCCCCAGGAACTCCTGCGTACTAAAGTCTTAAACATCTTCAACCGGGTCACTGATCGCCCATTGGAGGCTACCTACCTCTTCGACAGAATTCACAGAGTCGCAAGGACGGGCCCTAGATCTGCCCCCTCCTCTAGAGATGTACTATGTCGTTTGCACTATTATGGAGACAGAGAAAGGATCCTACAGGGAGCTTGGTCATACGGACCGGTGGAGATGGATGGGGCCATGGTGAAGTTATTCCCTGATGTCTCCGGCCGCACGCTATATATGAGACGCCTGCTTCATCCTCTCCTGCTCGGCATCAAAGAAGTAAGCGCTTCATATAGATGGGGCCATCCCTTCCATTTGATAGTACGCAAGGGGGACTCCGTGTTTTTGCTGAGGAGGCACTCAGAGCTTCCTGATCTTTTTGCATTCCTGGGAATACCAGACTGCTCAATTCCGGACTGGTTGGAGTGGGAACCCCAGGCACCCCCGAGGCCGCGGAGGAGGAAGGGAGGCACCCGTTCTGCTCAAAGCGGCGATCCTTGAGGGGTTTGGCATGTACCGGATGCTGCCGGGAGGAAGGAGTGGTCCAAGATGTGAGACGAAGGTGCTTTTGATGAGAGGCGGAGTCAAAGTACGGGGAGCTGGGAGGCTCTCTCTTGTCTCTACGACTCCTGAGCAGGAGCCCTGGCCTTGGGCTAGTTTTTTCTGGACATAGTATACTGTCTAAAGTTTTTGAAAATTCTATTTCTTTGGCAATGTCTAGTTTAAGATTGGGGGGGGGGGTGGGGGGGGGATGTTTTTCTTTACCGCGTTCATCCTGGGTGGTGGGGTGTGTGGGTGGTTAATCGGCTGACCCTTCCTCTCCGTCGGGGAGAGGGGTCATTTAGTGCTAATAAGAGGGGCGCGGGTCTGCGCTCTGGCCGCATGTCAGTTCTTGTCCCTATCTTTTTCTTAGTAGTCCCTGGGCTGGTCCCTGGTGCTGCGAGCGGCAGTCTCGCTGCTTTTCCTCTTTCTTGTTCTCTCCTCTGAACTTCTTGCCTCTCTCTCTTCCCCCTGCTAAAGGGTCTCAGCTACTTCCCTCTTTGTCAATACTTTTTCTACCCCTCCTCTCTTTTTACCAGCTTTCCCTCTCTTCCTTTTTTTTTTTTTTTTTTTTTTTTCTCTCCCCCCTTCCCCTCTTTTCTCTTGGTTTGCTCCTCTAGGACCTCGCGACAGAAAATGGCAAAACAGAGGCAGGCCGAACTGCGGGTGGGCTCACTGAATGTCAAGGGCCTTCATAGCCCGGAGAAACGGTCTATCCTGCTGAACCTTCTTTGGAGAAACCGAATCCAGGTAGCCTTCCTCCAGGAGACACATTACTGTGAAGCTAAGCCTTACAGACTCTCGGACAGAAGGTACCCCATTGTGTACCACTCACCCTCCCCTGATCCTAGATCTAGGGGAACGAGCATCCTCATGTCCAGCACGCTCCCGTGGGAATTGTTAGACTCTCAGACAGACGACCTGGGTAGACTTATGATGCTCAAGGGACGCATAGCTACTCAGATATTCACATTTGTGGCAGTATACTTGCCTAATGTGGGCCAATGTCCCACCTTGTTGCGGTACCTTGAGAAGATAGAGGAATTCTCGGAGGGCACTCTGGTTCTCGGGGGTGACTTTAACGTAGTTTTGGAACCGTTGAGAGACAGTTCAAAAGGGGTGTCCGGTATGCCACACATGACGCTGCGCCGGATGAGACGGGGATTACATGACCACCAACTGATAGACACTTGGCGATTGCTGTACCCATCAGACAAAGACTTTTCATTTTATTCTGCAGCGCACGACTGCTATTCTAGGTTGGACCTCTTTTTTATTAAACATGGGGACCTACACTCTCTGGTGGATGCGTCAATTGAGTGCATATCTTTTTCTGATCACGCACTGATCACGGTCACTCTGTCCCTTGAATGTCCCATCGGGAGGCAGGGTCAGTGGCTATTGAACACCTCGCTACTCAATGAGCCGGTGACAATGCAAGAAATAAGGGAGGCCCTGAAGGAATACTTTGATTGTAGTGGGGGGGAGGGGATGTCCCCCAACATTGTGTGGGAAGCTCACAAATGTGTCGTGAGGGGATTATTCATTAAACATGGGGCCCGTCTGAAAAGGGAACGGGAAGCTGAGGTTACATCTCTACTAGCAGACATAAGGGAGTTGGAAGCAGTACATAAGGGGTCTCTGGGAGGGAACGTGGGCGCCAATCTGGCCAGGAAGAGGGAGGAACTCAGGTCCTTGCTATATCAAAAGGCCAAGGGAGTGCTAGCTAAATGCAGGCGGCATTTCTATGAATATGGCAATAAAAGTGGCAGGACCCTGGCTAGAGCCCTCCGGATCCAGAGGGCGAGGGGCTATGTTCCTAGAGTGCACGTGTCTGGCGACAGGTGGGCCACTCTTCCGAAAGACATTGCCTCCGCCTTTAAAGACTTTTACGCCTCTCTCTACTCAATAGATGGGGGGCGGTCGGAGAGGGCCAGGACGGAACTACGGCAGCGTATCCAGAAGTACATTTCTAACTCCGGGTTGAAACACCTTAAACCGGAGGATGCGGACGCCCTGGAAAGACCCATCTCAGAGGAGGAGTACTGGGCTGCAATTAAAAATTCCCCCACTGGTAAGGCCCCTGGTCCGGATGGCTTCCCCCTGCTTTACTACAAAAAGATGGGCTCCATGCTGCTTCCCCCATTTCTCTCGGCCTTTAACAATATCTCACTCTCTGAAAAAGTCCACTTGCCGAGAGACTCTCTGGCCGCTAATATAGTAGTCATCCCTAAAGAGGGTAAAGACCCTACCTCTTGTTCTAGTTACCGACCCATCTCCCTCCTCAACACAGATTTGAAGCTCTTCACCAGAATATTATCAGAGAGACTCTCTCCATTGCTGGGGGAGATTGTCCACCCTGACCAGGCTGGGTTCATGATGGGAAGGGAAGCGAGGGACAACACCACTAAGGCGGTGAACTTAATCCACAGGGCTAATTCGGAAGGGTTGCCCCTGATGCTCTTGTCGACCGACGCAGAAAAAGCATTCGACAGAGTCAATTGGATATTCATGGAGGAGGTTCTGCGGGAGGTGGGGTTGGGGAGGATGATGCTCAGGTGGATTTGCTCTCTGTATAGCAATCCCTCTGCTGTGGTCAGGGTGAACGGTCTCCTTTCAGATAGATTTTCCATTCTTAACGGCACAAGGCAGGGATGTCCCCTCTCACCCCTGATCTTTATCCTGACCCTGGAACCCCTGCTTTGCCGAATTAGAGGTAACATTGACATTTCCGGCCCTATAGTTGCGGGTTCCACCTACAAAATCGCGGCGTACGCGGATGATTTACTTTTCTTTATTACTAACCCTCGGGTCTCCCTGCCCAATTTACTGAGAGAGCTGGAAACATACTCCTCTCTTTCTAATTTTAGAATTAACATGTCAAAATCAGAGGCTATGAATGTATCTCTCCCCCAAGATCTTGTTATTGCGCTTCAATCTGCGTTCGGGTTTAAGTGGGCTAATCACTCTCTGAGGTATCTGGGGGTCCAGCTGGCAGCGGAAAATAGCCAACTTTATAAGCTGAACTATCTCCCTCTCCTGCAGTCCATTAGAACAGACTGCGCAAACTGGGCGAGGGGTCTTTTCACATGGTTTGGGAGGTGTGCAATATTGAAGATGAACATATTACCACGGCTTCTTTATCTCTTCCAGGCCCTGCCAATTAAGATCCCGAGCTCTTTTTTCAAGGAATTGGCCTCACTATATACTAAATTTATCTGGGCAAATAAGCCGGCGAGGCTTTCCCGTTCCCTACTGTGCAGACCTAAGCGTAGGGGGGGGCTGGGAATACCTGATATGAAAAAATATTACTGGGCCACACATATGGTCAGGGTTCTGGATTGGTGCCGTCACTCTAGGATGAAACCATGGGTCGCCCTGGAACAGAGCTTCTCGGAGGTACATTTACCGGCCATGCCTTGGGTCGGGAGCTTATTCCCGGCCTCTGTGAGATCTCATCCCACCATTGGCGCTACTCTGGAATGCTGTTCGAGGGGAGAGGTTCGGCGCCTCCTCCTGCCGTTGCCTTCCCCCATGTCACCAATTATAGGAGATCCGGATTTCCGTCCCGGCCTCTCGGACCCAGTTTTTCGGAGCTGGGTACAGGGGGGCAGATTCAGAGCTTACCAGATGGGAGGAGAGGGTGACTGGCTATCTCTTTCGGATATTTGTGGTCTCCTGCCGCCGGACCCCTTGGGGAGATGGAGGGCCATGCAGTTGAGACACTTCTTGAGCTCCCTTCCCTGCTTCGCCCGGTATGCTGGGCCTCTCACTAGATTCGAAAAATTGTGCTTGGGAGAGGGGGCCCTGCGGCACTCACTTTCCCTGGCATACAATCTGCTATCAGACCCGGGAGATTTGCCCACCCCGGTTTATTTGCGGCAGTGGGAAAGGGACCTTGGGACGGCCTTATCAGACACGCAGCGAAACAACGTCCTAATGATGGCACATAAAACCTCGATCAGTTCCAGAATGTTGGAGGCCAACTTCAAACTACTGACCAGGTGGTATAGAGTCCCGACCAGACTTCATAGGATATTCCCCTCAGTCGATCCCGTTTGCTGGAGATGTGGTTCGGGGGAGGGTGACTACGTGCACATCTTTTGGTCTTGCCCTTCTTTGCAACGGTTTTGGTCAGGAGTGAGGGAGGTAACTAGACTGGTGACCGGCACGGCTGAGACATTGGGTCCGGAACTGTATATCTTACAGCTTTCGGAACTCCCGGCTCATAGATACAAGCGCTCTTTGCTCAGATTTCTGGTAATGGCCGCCAGGTCTTGTATCCCGCTTGGCTGGAAGTCTACTACCCCCCCCACACTGGCACAGTGGGTTTCAAGGGTTAACGACCTAAGGCACATGGAGGACCTGACATCCTCTCTCAATGACAGTCAGGAAGGTTTTCGTAGGACCTGGCTCCCATGGTTGGAGTTGACTTACTCGGCGGATTACGCCAGATTACTCGCTCCTCCACGTCTGCTGTGAGGCTCTGGTGGAGCATTCCCTCCCCCCCCCCCTTTTTTTTTTTTTTTTTTTTTTTTTTTTCTCTCGCTTGCCCTTTCTCTCACCTCTTTGCCCCCTATCTTCTCCTACTCTCCCCTCCCCTTTATTCTCTTTCTACCTCTTTCTCTTATCCTGTTCTAAATTCTTTTCGGGCTTTGCTCTCTCTTTCTATGTTCTGTCTTCTACCCATGTTGGGTTGGTTCATAAAAGGATTAAAATGGGCCTGACTCGAGCAGTTGCAGTTACTAGATATGTATAGGGGAGCGGAAGGGTGGGCTACATGTCAATGTTAAATATTTGAAATCTGTTTTTCTGCTCTTTGTGGAACAGTGGTTATTTTGTATGTTCTCGAGTCGGTCTTTAAAATAAAGAATTTAAAAAAAAAAAAAAAGAATCTCCAATAAAGGGTTAAAAAAAACACCACACAGAGAAAAAATACTTTAATAGAAATAAATACACAGACACATTAGAGACTCCATCTTTATTACCCCCTGTCAGCCCTCCACGATCCTGCTCTTCTGTCTGCTTTCTTTCTAGTGTAGTAGTAGTGACGATTGTAGTGAGGATGAGGTTCACCAGCCCATCATGGGCTGAGGCATCTCATCCTCACTACAGTCCTCACTAGTGTAGTAGTAGTGACGATTGTAGTGAGGATGAGGTGCCCCAGCCCATCATGGGCTGGGGCACCTCATCCTCACTACAATCCTCACTACAATCGGGAAGCAGCGTGCAGCCTTCACTCCGTGAGTGATCAGTGCTGGCTGTCAGCGGTAACAGCGGTAACGCTGACAGACGCGTTACCATAGCAACGGTGCTCTCGGAGCCGCGGTTAGCACGTCACCGCTAACTGCGTTGCTATGGCAATGGTGATCTCCGTTAATGACCGGCTGTGTCAGCCGGTCCCTAACGGAATGGGGAGTCGACCGTGTGCTAGAGCATGTCGCCGGTACACGGCGATACACATATGTGCACCGTGTACCGGAGAGATGCACTCGCAGGTCCTACATGACATGTCATAGTCATGTGACCAGTCTGTAGCCAATGAGATAATAGCCACGTGACTGGTCACATGGCTATTTTGACGTCACGATAGGTCCTGCATCTCTGCTGGCAGTGCAGGTCACCGGGAGGATTCAGCGATCATCGGATGGAATAGCGGCAGGAGACAGAGTGCAGAAGGGATCGCGAGGACCGGTAAGTGTTATGGCAATGTTTATTAACTGTTTGTGTACATTTATAATGCATTTTTATGTGTTTGTGATTGCCTCCCATTATAGCCTATACGTTCGAGTTTGGTTCGTCGAACGTTCGACGAACCGAACTCGAACGGGACCCCCGTTCGGCGAACCGGCCTCGAGCCGAACCGGGACCGGTTCGCTCATCTCTACTCCTGACCTCTCCACTTGTGAGTCACTCCACAACTAACTTCTCCTAACACTCCTCACCTCCCCTAACCAACCCCCCTAGTGGCCAGCCCTTTTCCCTTCAGGCTGTCCACTGGTGTGTCTGGTGGGTGTGGTGCAGAGTGTTCCTAGGGTTTTGATTAGCTTGTTCTTAGCAATACCAAAGGTCAGGGACCCGTAACCAAGTAGTAGGTGGATATCATGCAGAAGGGCAGATTGCACAATACCCTGTGATGACCTGATAAGCTAGGGCGTCACACTTGCATGCTTCTAATACGCTATCTCTTCTCCAGAAGCTAGCCCAACACTAACTGCAGCTAAATGAGTTATTTTTAGAGAATAGAGTCTATTTGAAATAGTCCTGAAAACTAACTAGGATAACTTAAGGTCTGCAACCACCAGAATCCAGACCCTGCAGCTGCTGAGCCAAGGCAGCAACAGGATCCTTGAGGGGAAAAAAAACACAAAAAAATATCCCCCCTTTTTTTCAAGAAAGAAAAAAACAAACAAAATCTTTATTTTTTTTTTTTGTGAAGCTGGTGATAATGTTACGCTGGGTACGGGGAAGTACCATGTGCACGGCGAAGGGGAAGGGAAGGGACAGGGAAGATGGTGACCCCTGACAAAACCTACCTCTGGTCCCTGGGGTCCGTCACCACCTTAGATAGGATCCACACCTATGCACCAAACCAGATACCTCACCCTAGGTATATCTAGTGCTGGGCCCAAAATAGGGAACGGATGGGATGAGCTCTTCATCAACCCCACTAAACAACTATAGAAGACATCAGCGGGACACACAGGGGGAAAAGCATAAACTACTACTTATCATTAGATGACTCAGGTAGAAGTACAGCAAAGCTTTCAGGAACAATATCACAAAGGAGTACAAGCCACCTGGTTACAACCTCGGCTTGAAGAAACTGAATAATATCACCAGCACAGGTCCAAGGAAGGAAGGGGTATTTAAACACCCCTCAAAAGCTATTGTAAGTGGAAATTGAGCTCCTACTTGGTCCAAAAGGAGGAGAGATGAATCCAGCAGGAAAGCTACCTATACCAATGAATACTGACAGCAGGAACAATGGAAAGTCAGGGAACATTCTGTGCAGCCAGACGCTGTGACCTTCTATGGCCAGAAACCACACGACTGTCTGTCACACATGACACACCCTTGACAAATAGGTAAAAAATAAGGTTTTTAGATGGATAATGACTGTTTTGAGAGTCAGTATATAATTAAAATATGTAAACATAGGCATATAATTATGTTTTTTATTTTTTTGTCATTTGGTAAAATCCCAGGATTATGTGATGCAAACCTAGCAGTTATGTAAATGTTGAACTCCATATAACCCTGCCCGTGACACTGATTGACCGATTTCCGTATATAATGTGCATAGTCAGAAAGCTGCCAATTAGTGGAGGTGGCGGAGTATACAAAGCTTATAAATCACATTTATTAGTCTTCTAATCATAGTCTCCTGCTTCTAAAACAGTGATTTTACCAATACTACAAGCAGTTGAGTAAGTGACTAAATTAGAGTCTATATCTCTATATTATCTTGCTTTCAGATCAGGATGCAAAAACCTGGTGCCAGATTTCCTTAGGCTATGTATGTCTGCTTTTGTAACCCTGTTTTACTTATCTATTTGACAACAGCTACATTGCGGCGGCGTATATTGACACAGTGCCCTTAAAAATGTGTTATTAAAATGCCCTCAGCATAAGAATACATGTCCATATTATGCCCTAAATACGCCTCCTATGGATAGATCCTCCACCCTGTCCACCTTAATGATCTACAGTGGTGTGAAAAAGTGTTTGCCCCTTCCTGATTTCTTATTTTTTTTCATGTTTGGCACACTTAAATGTTTCAGACCACCAAACAAATGTACATATTAGACAAAGATAACACAAATAAACACAAAATGCAATATTTAAATGAAGGTCTTTATTAAGGGAAAAAGAAATCCAAACCTACAGGGCTTTGTGTGAAAAAGTGATTGCCAATGAGTTTAAAACGCTCTTGAGGAATTTTGTTTGACAGCAGAATTCATGGTTCCATTTACCACAGCAAGTCTTCCATGTACTGAAACATCCCCAGACCATCACACCACCACCACCACCATATTTTACTGGGCCTTGTGCCCAGAAGGCTTTTCTCATGATCTCTGCTTTTTTTTAATCAATTAAAAGCAAGGAAAACGCATCCCAGCAAAGTCTATGAGAATCGTCACTTACTGTGCCCACGTTGCTTCTTTTTCAGTTGCTTTTTTTGTTACTGAAAAAAAGAAGGAACATGTCAATTGTTTCTGCTTTTTTCCTACTTTTTCCCCTATCTCAATAGATAAGAAAAAGCATGAAAAAAAGCATGAAAGCATGAAAAAAAGCACAAATATGCAGCTTTTAGACATGCTTTTTTAGTGCTGAAAAAAGGACTTTTGGGCTTATAGCCCAGTTTGATGCTCCTTTTTCTGAAATGCTGTGTTACGTCTATGCCAGATGTAATAGGACATACACCTTCCAAAAAGTTCAACTTTAGTCTCATCAGTCCACAGAGTATTTTCTCAAAACCCTTGGGGATCGTCAAGATGTTTTGTAGCAAAACTGAGACGAGCCTTTATGTTCTTTTTGCTCAGCTGTAGTTTTTGCTTTGGATCTCTGCCATGCAGTCCATTTTGTCTCTTTCTTTTGGTGGAGTCATGAACACTGACCTTAACTGAGGCAAGTGACGCCTGGGTCTTTTGTAACCTCTTTGAGGAATCTTCTCTGCACTCTGGGGGTTATTTTGATCAGCTAGTCACTCCTGGTAAGGTTTACTACTGCTCACTGTTTTCGACATTTGTGGATAATGGCTCTCACTGTGGTTCGCTGGAGTCCCAAAGTTTTAGAAATGGCTTCATAACCTTTTCCAGACTGATAGATCTCAATGACTTTGTTTCTCATTTGTTCATGAATTTCTTTAGATCGCGGCATGATGTCTGGTTTTTGAAGATCTTTTGGCCTAGTTCACTTTGTCAGGCAGGTCCTATTTAAGTGATTTCTTGATTGAGAACAGGTGTGGCAGTAATCAGGCCTGGGTGTGGCTAGAAAATTGAACTCAGGTTCCTACAGATGTGATAAACCACAGTTAATTTATGTTTTAAGGGGGGAAGAATCCCTTTTTCACATTGCGCCTTATGGAGCAGGGAGGAGCTGAACAGCCACAAGAATTCAGCAATGTCCCTTAGGGTAGCCAGGAAGAAGCACCCTAGGCAGGTGCCTACCTCTCGTCCCGGCCTTGTTGTGAAATGCTGCAGAATATGTTGATGCACTATAAATACAATTATTGTTATTACTGTGCTGTAATGCCACAAGTGCCTTCATGTTTGATTGGGAGGGATTCAGCAGGGAGGAGGTTGAGCAACATACTTGACCATGACCCTGTTAGGGCCCAATAGGGTGTCACACTGATGGTAATCACATCTGTACTAGTCTAATATACTTGTGGTAGATGCACTTGCACCTGCTTGCTTTTGCCTTGATAAGCCTGTGCTCAGTCTTGCAGACACTTCATGTCCCCTATCTTATTATGTGCTGATGCTCCCTAGGTGTTAAGGGAATGGGACTCTTGTAACATGGTGATAAAAAAAAAAAATTGCTGTGTCACCAAAGCACAAAAGAGTTGCATTACTAGGGCTTGTTCACAAGTTGCATATTTTGTAGCATATTTCCTAAATGTTTTTGCCACTGAAATATATATTTTTTTTCTTGCAGTTTGAAATCTTTAAGTCATTTTTTTCAATCCACAGCATGTTAATTCTTTCAGAGCTTTTGCAGCATTTTTGACCCATTCAAATGAAAGAAGGAAAAATTGAAATAAAAACAAATAAAAAATGCATTAAATAACGCAGCAAAAATATGCATATTTTAAGCTGCATTTTTCCTGCAGTCTGCTTTTTTTATCAAATAAAATAATGTATGCACCTACCTTTAAGGGGATGAAAGTTAATTTTCATGAAAACTACAATATCCAATATTATATACTGTATTTATCAGGTTTAGCTAAAAATGTCTTTTGTGACTAAAACATATAGAATTCTAAGTTACACAGGTAATTCTACTAACTGGAACAAGAATTACAACGTTCAGTTACATGAAATACTATTTTTTACAGTAAACCTGTTTTCTTTTTGCTGTGTTATTTTGACATAGTGTAATTTTACTGGGTTTATTGAGGATAGTTGATAGTGAATATATGGGTACCAGTAATATATAAGTGACAATTGGGTTTTACATCATTTTCAGTAATATTCTTTTTCAATCAACAGCCTCTCCTGAAGGTTTCAAGCTAAAAGTAATAATAAATGAAAACTAAGATGAGACATAATGGATGAAAAAATAAAAACCTGATAATTTTATTTTATTAGATGAAACTATTTGATCTGAAAAGAGCTGAGCAAAAAAGAAATCCAAATGGTTGGGAACATGGCAGTGAAATAAATTGCCTCCTTCGCTCTCCATCAAACAGCACACCATTACCAGAGCTGTCATTTTCCAATTTTGAAGAAAATTATATGACCACTTAAAAAGCCTTTTTTTCATTATAATGTGCGGATTTTGAAAAGCCCAAACATGGAGATGTCAAAGAAGTTAAGGTTACATTGTGTGTGGCAGAGCAATACCGGTCAGTTATGGAAAATAACTACAAATTGAGTGTGGTTCAAGTAAAATAAATGTTCTGATTTCTAATTTAGATTTAGGGGTACTTTGCACGCTGTGACATCGCTAGCCGATTGTAGCGATGCCGAGCGCGATAGTCCCCGCCCCCGTCGCCTATGCGATATCTTGTGATAGCTGCCGTAGCGAACATTACTAGCACATTACATTACATTATTAGCCACTTACCTGGCCTGCGACGTCGCTCTGGCCGGCGACCCGCCTCCTTTCTAAGGGGGCGGGTCGTGCGGTGTCACGGCGACGTCACATGGCAGGCGGCCAATAAAAGCGGAGGGGCGGAGATGAGCGGGATGTAAACATCCCGCCCACCTCCTTCCTTCCTCATTGCAGGCGGGATGCAGGTAAGGAGATGTTTCTCGCTCCTGCGGCTTCATACACAGCGATGTGTGCTGCCACAGGAACGAGGAATAACATCGTACCTGTCGCTGCAGCGAAATTATGGAAATGACCGACACTACACAGATCACCGATTTTCAACGCTTTTGCAATCATTTATTGGTGCTTCTAGGCTTTACATGTTGCGACGTCGTTACCGGCGCCGGATGTGCGTCACTTTCGATTTGACCCCAAGGATATCACAGTAGCGATGTCGCAACGTGCAAAGTACCCCTTAGTGTGATACTCGCACTCGGCCCAATGTTAGTGATGCAGATCTGTCAGTTTTCCCAGCTCTAATCAGTCCGATTGTCATTTAAAAAAGCTGGACAAGTATTCTGTGTTTGCCATTGCGTATGTCATGCGAGTATGTGATTATTTTATCGCCCAGCATCCATAGACAACATGTTTATTTTTTTCAGCAGCTATTCTTGTACAATCATTTACAGAACCATGTTCAGTGTTCCAGGCTACAGAATGTAATGTATCCATACAAAACAGACAGCATATGGCTGGTCCATGCCCGTTTTTTCTCTCTCTCCCATAGACTTTCATTGGCGAGTCTTGTCCAATATCTGCGGCCATACAAAGTATGCTCCAATTTTTTTCTTCAGCCCAATTACAGAATAACATTGGTGTGAGTCAGTTTTTCTCGCGTTGCACTTGTCTGTTTTAGGCTTTGTGCCCACGCTGCAGATTAGTTGCAGAAAGTTTCTGCATGTCAACCTCAATGTTTGGCAGAAAACCGCGTGCAAAAAACGGAAGCAGATTGGGTTTGTTTTTTTCCGTGATTTGGCATGTGGTCGCCTGATGAACAATTTGATGAGAGAGAGCGATAACGCTGTAACACCAGAAGGAAATCGTCTCAGTGTGATTTTACCTACCGTTAATCACTGTTTTGTCATCACAACATTGGAGTCAATGGGTAAGAAACACTGCAAAACCGGACCAATAATTGACATGCTGCAGATTATTACGGCATCAAAAACCGCACCGAAACCGCAGGGGAAATAAATGCAGTGTGTGCACAGCAAAACAAAACTTTGAGTTTGCTGGTATTAGGAGAGACATGCAGATTTTGGAAATACCGCATCAAAAAATGCGTTAAAACCCACAACATGTGCACAGCGCCTTATATGCAAGGTTGTGTGAACCCTAAGCCTAAGTTTTTGTTAAAGAAGTTGTCCAGTTACAAAAACTGATTTTTTTTTTTTCTGATAAATCTTGCTAATATGTGCCCCTCAACACATCTATTATGTTTTTTCAGCAAAATTACCTTTTATTGTGCACTAGCAGCATATGCTCATTGCTGGCTCCAGCTCTGATAGGGTTAATCTCTCCTCTGACTTCCTGTGTTCAGTTCCTACAAGTCCCAGAACTCTTTGTGGCTCTAGGGCGGTGTCTAGCTTATCTAACACACCCATTGTGTCTAATACACCCACTCTGCTCTCCGACCAAACCCTCCTCCCTGCCTCTTCCCAGTTGATGCCCAGAGAGAAATCACAGATACAGCAGCTCTGCACAGCCAGGGGAAGAAAGTGTGTGTGCGTATATACAGTGTGTGTGTATGTGTGTGTGTGTATAGTGTGAGTGTGTTTGTGAGTGTTTGTGTGTGTGTGTGTGTGAGAGTGTGTGTGTGTGTGTATGTGTGTGTATGTGTACAGAAATTATGATTATTAGTCTGCGCAACATGTGAAAAAAATAATTGGGGAAAAAAAAGTGACGGGGTGATGAGATTGCTTTTTTCCCTCTTGCCTAGTCTGTGTGTCGTCCGTATCATCCGCAAACCGCGTATGACCGGATCCTGTGGATTAAATGTGCAGCGCATGCAACCGTTATTTTACCAGATCCTTCTGCAGCGGGACACAGAATTTATCGTCCGGCACTGGAGTCAGCTGACTCCTGATCTCACAGCCCGCACACGCTGCAATGGCTGCAGGTGGGCTCATTCACATGACCGTTCCGTGTGTCCTGGTCAGTTCCTGTTTTTTTGCGGCCCCACAGACAGGACCATATTTTCAATGTCTTTTGTGTAGGATCGGATGGTACACGGTAGCACTTCCATGTGCATCCGATCCTACAAAAAAAAACACATTGGATGCCGTATGTCCGCTCCGTTATTATGGAACATGTCCTATTCTGTTCCATAATAACGAACCGTGACTCAATACAAGTCAATGGGTCCGCAAAATTCCCGGAAGCAACACGGAAGCACTTCCATGTGACTTCCGTCGGGTGCCCGTGCAGTCAGTGTCACGCTCCAGTCCCAGCCCCGCGGCTGCCCGCTCAGCAGTGTCAGCAGCGGCCCGCACTGCAGTGTCAGCAGCCGCGGGGATGACCAGCGCTACCGTCAAGAGGTTAGTAATTTCATTACCTACGGTGATGAAGTCCTGCCCTCCTGACGTCAGCGGTCGTCACTGCCTTCTATGCCCGCCGCTTGTCACATCACCTCTCGCTGTCGACCTGATACTGTGACTAGTGGTGACGTCACGGGCCGCTTGCGATACTTGGTTTGTGAAGGCGGCGGTCATTGAACTCAGTGACAGTGCTGCTGTCAGGAGTTCAGCGATCATCGCAGGTAATATACCTCGCTAACCTCCTGATAGCAGCACTCGTCATGCCCTGCAGTTACCTGGGCTGACCTATTGATGTTAGCTCAGGTCACTGCACGGCTCTCCCAGCAAATAGGGAACATTCTGTTCTTCATTGACTGGGACATTGACTATGGTATGGATCATCGTGGGACCCCCTTGGATTACACCAGACCTGGATTTGTTTTTCTTTCTAATAAATTGGTGAAAGAGGGAATGTGTTGGGGAGTGTTTTTTCAAATAAAAATGTGTTTGTTGTCTTTCTTTTTTTTATTACTGCCTGGGTTGGTGATGTCGGGTATCTGATACACGCCTGACATCACTAACTCCAGGGCTTGATACCAGGTGACATTACACATCTGGTATTAACCCCACATATTACCCCGTTTGCCACCGCACCAGGGCAACGGGATGAGATGGCGCGAAGCACCAGGACTGGCACATTTAATGGATGCGCTAGTTCTGGGGCGGCTGCAGCCTGCTATTTTTAGGCTGGGGAGTGTCCAATAACTGTGAACCTCCCTAGTCTGAGAATACCAGACCACAGCTGTCCGCTTTACCTTGGCTGGAGATCCAATTTTGGGGGATCTCGTGTTTTTTGTTTTAAATTATTTATTTAATTTAAAATAACAGCGTGGGGTGCCCTCTGTTTTGGATTACCAGCCAAGGTGAAGCTGCCAGCTGTGGTTTGCAGGCTGCAGCCGTTTGCTTTACCCTAGCTGGCTACAAAAGATAGGGGGACCGCATGTCATTTTTTTTTATTATTTATTTATTTTTTGGCTAAATGCAAGGCTAAGCACCCCTTAGTGCCACATGAAAGTCACAAAAGGGTGTCAGCTTAGAATATGCAGGGGGTAAGACATTATATATGTCTTTCTTATCTATCTATCTATCTATCTATACATTCATTCATTCATTCATTCATCCCTCTATCCCTCTATCCCTCTGTCTCTATATCTATCTATTCATCTCTATATCTACTCATCTATTTATCTTTCTTGCTGCTTCCGTTTTTTGCGGTCCACAAAAAAAACGGAAGGCACGCAGATGTCACACGGATGCCACTAGGATGCATCCATGAAAAAAAGGACCGTTTTTTGTTGCCCGCAAAAACGGAACGGTCATGTGAATGTAGCCTTAACAGCAGTCGCATGTCACATGTGACCGTGTGCGGGCTGTGTGTACAGGACTTCAGCTGAGTTCAGATCAGCTGACTCAAGTGTCGGCCGATTAGGCTGGGGCCACACAGGGATTACTGCGATCCCCTCGCATTACACTCGGCTCACGCTCAGTACAGCAGAGCTGAGTGTCATGCGTGTGTCCTTGCGACTGAGGTCCGACTGTGCGAGCAGACCTCAGCTGCGGGGGGCGGTCCGGCACTCGAGGGGTGGGCCAGCACTGAGGAGGGGTGGGAGGGATTTCTCTCCCTCTCTCCTTCGTAGTCCACTGATGTACCGCAAGTGCAGTGTGATTTTTCTCTCACCACATACACTTGAATGGGTAAAAGAGAGAGTCTTGCATTACAGTTGTAGCATGCTGCGATTGTTTTCTCGGTCCAATTAGGGCAGAGAAAATAATCGCTCATGTGTGCTGACACACAGGCTAATATTGGTCCGAGTGGAATGCGATGTTTGATCGCACTCCACTCACACTGTTTTTCTCGCCGTGTGGCTTAGACCTTACTTGTTCTATGTCCCCCTGCATCCATCTCAGCGTGTGCAGGCTGGAGTTCAGCTGAGTTCAGATCAGCTGACTCCAGTGCTGGAGTGAACTCCGCTGACCTCACAGCCCGTACACCCTGCAATGGATGCAGGGGGACACAGAACAAGTAATTGGCAGACACTGCAGTCATCTGATTACTTGGGATGAATTGAGCAGTAAAATGCTCTGGTGCTCGATGGGCGAAGCCCATGTCGATTTTTTTTTTTTTAAAAAATTCATTAAAAATAAAAAATAAAAAAAAAAATCCCATTGTTTGTGGGCTCCCGCTTCATTTTCTATTGTTAAGGGTAACCCAAGCAGCTACTGGCTGCTAACCCCAGCTGCTTGGTGTTACTTTCACTGGCAAAAGAAATCCAGGGAAGCATTTTTTTTTTTTATAAAGGTTTTTGCCTGAAATCTTTTTTAAAAAAATGAAGTGGGCTTCGCCATATTTTTGTATGCTAGCCAGGTACAGCAGGCAGCTACGAGCTGCCCCCAACCCCCAGCTGCCTATTTGTACCCGGCTGGAAACCAAAAATATAGAGAAGCCCTTTTTTTTTTTTTATTTCATGAATTTCATGAAATAATTAAAAAAAAAAATGACATGGGCTTCGCCGAATTTTTGAGTCCAGCCAGGTACAACTATGCAGCTGGGGATTGGAATCCGCAGTGAAGGGTGCCCAAACTTTCTGGGCCCCCCGCTGCGAATTGCAGTCCACAGCCGCCCCAGAAAATGGTGCTTTCATAGAAGCGCCATCTTCTGGCGCTGTATCCAACTCTTCCAGTGGCCCTGGTGGCAGGTGGCACGCTGGGTAATAAGGGGTTAATACCAGCTATGTTTTACCAGCTGGTATAAAGCCCGAGATTCTTAATGTCAGGCAAAGTTTGACCTGGCCATTAAGAATCTCCAATAAAGGGTTTAAAAAAAAAAAAGACCACACAGAGAAAAAAACTTTATTAGAAATAAATACACAGACACAGTATGGACTCCATGTTTATTACTCCCTCTCACCCCTCCACGATGGAGAGATTTCTGTACTGACCATGCCAGGAGAGAGCGAGGGAAAAGAGAGAGAGATCAAGGGGTGGGAGGAAAAGAGAGCGAGGAGGGGGGAAAGAGAGCGAGGGGGGAGGAAAAGAGAGTGGGGGGGAGGAAAAGAGAGCGGGGGGGGAGGAAAAGAGAGCGAGGGGGGGAGGAAAAGAGAGCGAGGGGGGGAGGAAAAGAGAGCGAGGGGGGAGGAAAAGAGAGCGAGGGGGGAGGAAAAGAGAGCGGGGGGGAGGAAAAGAGAGTGCGGGGGGAGGAAAAGAGAGTGCGGGGGGAGGAAAAGATAGCACGGGGGGGAGGAAAAGAGAGCGCGGGGGGAGGAAAAGAGAGCGCGGGGGGAGGAAAAGAGAGCGCGGGGGGAGGAAAAGAGAGCACGGGGGGGAGGAGCGAGGGGGGGGAGAGAGCGAGGGGGGGAGAGAGCAAGGGGGGGAAGAGAGCGAGGGGGGAGAGAGCGAGGGGGGAAGAGAGCGAGGGGGGAGAGAGCGAGGGGGGGGGAGAGCGAGGGGGAAGAGAGCGAGGGGGGGAAGAGAGCGAGGGGGGGGGAAGAGCAAGGAGGGGGAAGAGCGAGGAGGGGGAAGAGAGCGAGGGGGAGAAGAGAGCGAGGGGGGGAGAGAGCGAGGGGGGGGAGAGCGAGGGGGGGGAGAGAGCGAGGGGAGGGGGAAGAGAGCGAGGGGGGGTTAGAGAGCGAGGGAAGAGAGGGGAGAGGAGAGAGGGATAAGAGGGGGGCAGAGAAGAGTGGGGGGAGAGAAGAGAGTGGGGAAAGAAGGGGGGGTCATAGGTGCTCTGTCACCAACTGTCTCCACTCTGTGACTTGTGGTGCAGGTGACAGAGTGCAGACAGTTGGTCCCATGCAGCAGGACAGATGGCAGAGCACAGCGGTGACATGCCTGTCAGTGTCTTGCTGCTGGGAGGAGCAGATGATCATACTGCCCGACACCGGCCGCTCTCCTGACATCGCAGCAGAGCGGGCGGGTGGAGAGTGTGAGCACATACTTACGTGCAGGGGGGGATTCAGCTGAAGAACCCCCCCCTGTACTGCACACTGGCGCCCCGTGCCTCACCATCTGCAGGACGCCGGCTCCACACTAACGTCCTCCGGATCCTCCCCTCGATACTGGGCTGTGATGTGCGGTAGTCACCGCCCACAGCCCTGTCACTCAATCTGAGTGGTGCCAGCTTCCTCTGATGTACCCGTCTTGTTTGAGAGCCCGGAAATGCCGGGACGTCAGAGGATGCTGGCGGCCACAGTTCCTGGGGGTCATGTGACCGGCACTGAGCGTGCAAGATAGCGCCGCTCAGTGCCAGAACTGGAAACAGAAGCCAATGGAGAAAACGCCTAGAAATTTAAGTAGAACTCCTACAGAAAATAAAAAAAATGGGTGAACCACCCCTTTAAGTTTTTGAAGCTGCGTATTTTTGCTGTGTTAAAAAATACAGCATTTTACAGCTCTAGCACAGTGGATGGGAGTCCTAGAAATCTCCTCCCCACTGTCCTTTACTCAGTGTGAACTAACCTGCAGTCCATGTTTTAAGTTTGCAGCATGTTCATTTCTCTTGTGAGTACGCAGAGTCCTCTGTGAAGATTTTAGCCATAGAATAGTATTTTATGCAGAAAATCCGCTGGTAAAAGACACGTGTTGTTAGTGTGCTTCTGCTGCAGAAACGCACCAAAACCCCATGTAATTAGCACATGAATGTCTTATTAGAGTTTTGTCAAAGCTAAATACCAAAAAGTATCAAAAACAAAAATCTTGTAGACAGATGAAAAAAGAACATTTATGGCAAATGCCTCACTGTGCCATTGTAGACAGGGCCGCCATTGGCATTTCAGGGCCCCATACTGGCAAATTTTTTGGGTCCCCTTTAGACTCTGCCCAGGCTCCCCCCCAGCTCTGCTCACACCTTCCACACTCTCACCACCATTCTTGGAAAAAACGTGCACATATATATATATATATATATATATATATATATATATATATATATATGCGGTATATATATATATATATACAGTTAGGTCCAGAAATATTTGGACAGCGACACAAGTTTTGTTATTTTAGCTGTTTACAAAAACATGTTCAGAAATACAATTATATATATATAATATGGGCTGAAAGTGCACACTCCCAGCTGCAATATGAGAGTTTTCCCATCCAAATCGGAGAAAAGGTTTAGGAATCATAGCTCTGTAATGCATAGCCTCCTCTTTTTCAAGGGACCAAAAGTAATTGGACAAGGGACTCTAAGGGCTGCAATTAACTCTGAAGGCGTCTCCCTCGTTAACCTGTAATCAATGAAGTAGTTAAAAGGTCTGGGGTTGATTACAGGTGTGTGGTTTTGCATTTGGAAGCTGTTGCTGTGACCAGACAACATGCGGTCTAAGGAACTCTCAATTGAGGTGAAGCAGAACATCCTGAGGCTGAAAAAAGGAACAATCAATCAGAGAGATAGCAGACATGCTCGGAGTAGCAAAATCAACAGTCGGGTACATTCTGAGAAAAAAGGAATTGACTGGTGAGCTTGGGAACTCAAAAAGGCCTGGGCGTCCACGGATGACAACAGTGGTGGATGATCGCCGCATACTTTCTTTGGTGAAGAAGAACCCGTTCACAACATCAACTGAAGTCCAGAACACTCTCAGTGAAGTAGGTGTATCTGTCTCTAAGTTAACAGTAAAGAGAAGACTCCATGAAAGTAAATACAAAGGGTTCACATCTAGATGCAAACCATTCATCAATTCCAAAAATAGACAGGCCAGAGTTAAATTTGCTGAAAAACACCTCATGAAGCCAGCTCAGTTCTGGAAAAGTATTCTATGGACAGATGAGACAAAGATCAACCTGTACCAGAATGATGGGAAGAAAAAAGTTTGGAGAAGAAAGGGAACGGCACATGATCCAAGGCACACCACATCCTCTGTAAAACATGGTGGAGGCAACGTGATGGCATGGGCATGCATGGCTTTCAATGGCACTGGGTCACTTGTGTTTATTGATGACATAACAGCAGACAAGAGTAGCCGGATGAATTCTGAAGTGTACCGGGATATACTTTCAGCCCAGATTCAGCCAAATGCCACAAAGTTGATCGGACGGCGCTTCATAGTACAGATGGACAATGACCCCAAGCATACAGCCAAAGCTACCCAGGAGTTCATGAGTGCAAAAAAGTGGAACATTCTGCAATGGCCAAGTCAATCACCAGATCTTAACCCAATTGAGCATGCATTTCACTTGCTCAAATCCAGACTTAAGACGGAAAGACCCACAAACAAGCAAGACCTGAAGGCTGCGGCTGTAAAGGCTTGGCAAAGCATTAAGAAGGAGGAAACCCAGCGTTTGGTGATGTCCATGGGTTCCAGACTTAAGGCAGTGATTGCCTCCAAAGGATTCGCAACAAAATATTGAAAATAAAAATATTTTGTTTGGGTTTGGTTTATTTGTCCAATTACTTTTGACCTCCTAAAATGTGGAGTGTTTGTAAAGAAATGTGTACAATTCCTACAATTTGTATCAGATATTTTTGTTCAAACCTTCAAATTAAACGTTACAATCTGCACTTGAATTCTGCTGTAGAGGTTTCATTTCAAATCCAATGTGGTGGCATGCAGAGCCCAACTCGCGAAAATTGTGTCACTGTCCAAATATTTCTGGACCTAACTGTATATGCGGTATATATATATATATATATATATGCGGTATATATATATATATATATATATATATATATATATATATACACGCACAGACACAAACATGTTACCACCCTTGAAGTTGTTTCAGAAAATGAAGTATTTCCCTCAGAAAATTAATCATACATCCCCTACACTGCCCCTCTTCATAGTATCTTGCCCACACTGCTCCATGTATAATATCCCCCCAAACACACTGCCTTTCTGTTCACAAAATGCCCCATATATAATATCCCCCTTACACACACTGCTCCTCTGTCTAATATCCCCCAACACACTGCTCCTCTGTATAATATCCCCCACACACTGCTCCTCTGTAAAATATCCCCCCCCACACACTGCTCCTATGTAGAATATCCCCCACACACACTGCTCTGTATAATATTCCCCCACACACTGCTCCTCTGTATAATATCCCCTCACATGCACACTGGTCCTCTGTATAATATCACCCCCACACACACACTGGTCCTCTATATACACACATGGTCAAAATTGTTGGTACCCCTTGTTTAATGAAAGAAAACCCCACAATGGTCACAGAAATAAGTTGAATTTGAAAAAGTAATAATAAATAAAAAATCTATGAAAATGAACAAATGAAAGTCAAGCTGTAGTAGGAGAGAAAAGGCGCAATAGGGTCTTACCCAATTTACAGGGCAGAGGGAAAGGGTTAAAACACACTCACCTGGCTGGGTTGTGCCAGTCACAACCCCTTAGAGAACGTGGATGAGTGCTTTAGTGGTTCAGCAGCGGCCCCGTGTCTGAGCAAAGGATATCAAAGTGTAGACTGGAGGAAAAACGGGTTTAAAAACCGCGCTAGGAAACCACGAGCAAGGATGTAAATGAATATTTTTCTTTTATTTAGATAATTCCAACGCGTTTCGGAGACCCATCTGTCTCCTTCCTCAGGGAAAAAGAATCTTTTTCCCTGAGGAAGGAGACAGATGGGTCTCCGAAACGCGTTGGAATTATCTAAATAAAAGAAAAATATTCATTTACATCCTTGCTCGTGGTTTCCTAGCGCGGTTTTTAAACCCGTTTTTCCTCCAGTCTACACTTTGATATCCAAATGAAAGTCAGACAGACATTGCTTTTCAACCATACTTCCACAGAATTTTTAAAAATTGTACTGTACTGTACTGTGAAACATGTTGATACTAACTGCACTGTGGTGCTCAGAATGGAAGAGGGCACTTTGGATTTGGGAGGGTAAAATTGGCTGGATTTCATCTGGGGGTGGAAGAAAAGGCGCCATGCCACTCTTCCAGTGTTTTTGTGCTACCTCTACCATGGAAAACCCCTGTATTTCCGTTAGCAAATGACAGAGTTGGGACTTGTTTTATTTTTGTGGAATGAGTTAAAGCTTGTACTGCGGACATTTTACATGACATTTTGGATCACATTTATCCTGTGCTCTACGTAACGCACTTACATTGGGGGTTTACATCTAAATCTGCAAATGATGTGATTCAGATGAAAGCCACATTAGATAAATTCACTATAATGAGGCAACAGAGATGAACCTTGACCTCTGTTTGGTGGTGTCTATATTTTTAGAAGTACACAAAGTAACTCCCTCTGCCTCATTATCAAGAATATTCTGTAAGGGGTTCTGTCTGAATCATGTATTTCAGAGACTTACATGTAAACCCCCATGTAAATTGTCAGCGTAAAGCACAGGACAAATGTGAACCGAGTCTTTGGAAAAAGAATGAACAAATCAACAGAAGGTCAAGAATGGGTTTAATTTATTTTTTAAGTCATTCACCATGCAGTATAAGGTTGGTGAGATTTCAGCAATACCCCATTTGTATCGGGTTTTTATGTTTGGCAACCATCAGCAAGTAAAAAAACACTTTAAAAAAGTTTTTGCATCACCATATTTTGAGACCTATAATTTTTTTATATTTCTGACAATGGAGTCAGGTGAGGATTTGTTTTTTGGAGAGTGATCTAAAAATTGTATTTGTATAATTTTCGGACACAAATCATTTTTTGATCTCTTTCTATTTTAATTTTTTGGAAGACAGAATGAACAAAAAACAGCAATTCTGGAATTGTTTTGTGTTTTTTTCTTTTTTTTTTCTGTAGTTCATGTTGTGGTACAATTGATAAGACATCTTTATGCATCGGCTAATTATGATTACAGTGGTACTACAATAAATATTATTTTTTATGTTTTGGCACTTTTACACAATAAAAGCAATTTTGTAGGAAAATATTTTTTTTTGCATCGCTATCGTCCAAGTGTTATAAGTTTTTATTTTTTCACTTACTGTACTGTGCTTTAGCTTGAGTTTTGAGGGACAAGAATGTAGCTTCAATATAGCCACTTTCTCAGTGGTGAACTGTTCCTAATTAGGAAAGACATGTTGTTTCTTTGTTTGGTAAATCAAGAGCAGTTAGCCATTGTTCAATGTCAGACTGACTGGAGCTCTATTGTCTGTAAAATGTGGATTGCCTCAGCACTTCTGAATACATAATTCACAGGAAAATTATGCAGTTGGATTGGACTAGTGACCAATAAGAGAACAGCCATGTCCCACTAATCCTGTTAGACCCAATACCCTTAAATGAGATCTGTGGGGTTTGAAAAGGACCTTGCTCCTGTCACCAGATTGATATTCTACAGACTTCAACATAGGATCCACGATTCCAGTTGGAGGTTCACAGAACTGCTTCACTTCAGTCATATTCTACAGGACATCAGCCTAGAATCCACGATTACAGCTGAAAGATCACAGAACTGCTTCACGTCATATATTCTACAGGACTTCAGCCTAGGATCCACATTTCCAGCTGGAGGATCTGCTTCACTGCTCAATGCTGAGCCCACAAATTTGCTTGGAGAATCCAGGTTGGGACAATTTGGTCACCTGGCTACATATATTGCTGTGCTCAGTTAGCTTTCTAAGTGTCACGCTGTACTCTAGGATGTCCCAAAGCAATACAGTGCAGTAATGTGGTAGAGAGAAGATTCCTGAAACTACCTGAGAAGGTAGTTAGTAGATAAAGCACTAGAGGGCGGAAGAGTGGAGAAAACATGTGAGCAGAGTATTCCCTAGCAAAGGTAATACTAGTCAAGCCCACCAGATGGCAGTAGAATCGTCAGGACACCGGATCACAACATGAGGTATCGTAAATACACAGGGGCAAAGTCAAAATGTAGTCAGAGGGAAGCAAGGAGTCGGTAGTTGGGAAGTCAGAACTCAGAATTGGGGAGGAATGGGAAGAGGACAGGACTGGAATCAAGGTAAGCAGATGAGGAACGAATAGGGATGCAGACGAGCAGGGAACTGAAGGGAGACAGTGGGAGAGACACTGACAAGATGGAAACAGAGAATAGAGGTCAACAACAGGTCAGGTGAACACGCAGTTCAGGAGGGGCCAGGGCAGACAACAGGTCACTTATAAGCAGAATGCAGCAGAGCCTAAAATATTAGAAATGCAGTGCCATAATATAGTGGCCTGACCTCCAGAACAAGGTAGGAAAGATTAACCCCTAAAAGACATGTATCAGAGATGTGAAACTAACAAAGGCTCAACTGCAGCTGCGCCAGGAGTAAATCATGACAGTAAGCTTGCTGTTATATCGCTCAGTTGGTGCCCATGTATATTTTATATCCAGATTTTATTTAGGTATTTTATATGCAGATGGGTGCCCACCAAAAGTGGAGTGCTGCTGGCTGAGATAGTTGGTCTTCGAAGCCTGAAGTTACAAAGATTCTAATCCCTGGCAGGAGAGCAGAAGGGTGATACTGTTGCTTCTACTATCTTCTGTTTTTGCTGCCAATGTATATGTTTTTGTCTGTTGGTGAACTCATAAATTCTTGCCAATGTGTGATTTCCTCACCCTGTGTTGTCTGAGTAGTGTTCTGTCCACAGGGAAGGAGTGCGAGTGTTCAATGGAATGAGCCCTGGTCCATGCGGGCTTTCTGAAGAAAGCTGGGCCAACGGACAAAAGCATCCACTGACCATCATGTTTCCACAAAGATGACATTTTCAGCAATTCTATTTTTTGTTTACATGCAACATTTTAAACCTATTATTCCCTTTTTTTCAGCGGTATGATGAAAACCATAGTTTTTGGCCTCTTTTTTTGTTCATTATTGTTTTTTAAAAAATATATGTATTGATTGAAATATTTTTTGTTATTTAGGGATAAAGGTTAAGAGAAGGAGCTCACTCCCTCTCACAAATTTCTAAATGCTGGGATCGCTATTGATCGCGGCACTTAGAAGACATCACAGGATTTTAAAACATCATCAGCACCTTAGACAGTCAGGCTCCAATTACAATTAGAACTAGCGTTCTGCACTGGAATTGGAATCCTGGAGCTTGCAGGACTCTGCGGGTCCTGATCCCAGAATGACTGCTGACTGTAAATAAACCTCGGCACTGCACAAAGCCCAGCAAGCGCTGACATTTATTTACTGTTGAAGATATTGTATTGAAAACGCACTTTACATTCATTTTTCTACAGTAATATAACAGCTTCTTTTCTGTTTTTCCATCTTGCAGATTTTTACTGATTTAAAAAAAAAATTACAGAGAGAGGTAGAGAGTCTGAATATTGATAATAAATCATTGCCTGATGTAGCGCTTACAATAAACAAAATAAATCAATTTTCTAACTTTTTGCCTTGCAATAAATACAGTCAAATTACTAAACTTTGTGTTTTGAAGACAATAATTTTGTTCTACATTCACAAGACAAACTTGCAATTGTTTTATTACAAAGTGATTTATCATATAGACAGCTGTCTGAGGCTTTCTTTTTCAAATCAGAATACTATACTTTACAATATGAACGCTGTTAACACATATTTTATTTATAATTCTACTACATGGTCTAAGTGAACTGGAGTTTTACACTTTATTATTATTCCACATATTATTTTATAATCTACATGAATAATGTATAAGCTTTTAATATAATAAGAACATTACATTACTGATATGGCACTTGTGTATCTTATAAAGCACAATTAATATATACATTTATTTTATTTTACACAGTTCCTAATTTTTTATACCATTTAGATTTAATTGTTGCACAATAATTAGTACGGGTTTTAGTTGGTGAGTAGGAGCCTCTATTCAGGTTTTCTTAATTAACTGTGTTTAGCAATAAAGGAGATATTCTAACTAGAGATGAGCAATGTTCGAGGTTTGAGGTTCACCAATTTCATATTCGAGTGATTTTGGGGGGTGTTTGAGTCGTTCGACGAACTTGAACGATTTGCTAAAAGTTCGGCAGTTCGAGTTACGTTCGAGAACGGTTCGATCACCAAAAGCATGGCTTTTTACAGCTACGTGTGCAGGGAGCCATCGCTGACAGCCTGCAGTAAGCTGGTAACCAGGGTAAATATCGGGTATCCAAGCAAAGCGTTTTGCTTAGTAACCCGATATTTACCCTGGCTACGTGTGCAAAAGCCCCGAAAGCCACACAGAAGCCCTTCCGTGTGATTTCCGTTGGATGCCTCTGCAATCTGTGTCCCGCACCAGCTCCAGCCCCGTGGCTACCCGCTCAGCAGTGTCTGCAGCTGCCTGCACTGTACGGTGTCCGCAGCTGCCCACACTGCAGTGACAGCAGCATCGGGGATGACAAGCGCTGCCGTCAGCAGGTTAGTGAAGTTCCTTACCTGCGGTAATGAAGTCCTGCCAAAACGACGTCAGCGCTGTCACTGTCCTCCATGGCCGCCGCTTGTCACATCTCCTCTCGCTGCCGACCTGAGACTGTCACTAGCGGTGACGTCACAGGCACCTGCGATACTTGGTTGTGAAGGCGGCGGTCATTGAACTCAGTGACAACTCTGCTATCAGGAGTGCAGCGATCACCGCAGGTAATATACCTCGCTAACCTCCTGACAGCAGCACTTGTCATGTCCTGCAGTGACAGCTCTGCTATCAGGAGTGCAGCGATCACTGCAGGTAATGTACCTCGCTATCCTCCTGACACCAGCACTTGTCATGCCCTGCAGTGACCTGGGCTGACCTATTGATGTTAGCTCAGGTCACTGCATTGCTCTCCCAGCCAATATGGAACATTCTGTTCTTCATTGACTGGGACATTGACTATGATATGGATCGTCATGGGAACCCCTTGGATTACACCAGACCTGGATTTGTTTTTCTTTCTAATAAATTGGTGAAAGAGGGAATGTTTTGGGGAGTGTTTTTTCAGATAAAAATATGTTTGTAGTTTTTTTTTTTTTATTACTGACTGGGTTGGTGATGTCAGGTATCTGATAGACGCCTGACATCACGAACCCCAGGGCTTGATGCCAGATGACATTACAGATTAACCCCATTAGAGATTACAGATTAACCCCATATATTACCCCGTTTGCCACCGCACCAAGGCAAAGGGATGAGCTGGAGTGAAGCACCAGGATTGGCGCATCTAATGGATGCGCCACTATTGGGGCGACTGCAGCCTGCTATTTTTAGGCTGGAAAAAAAGGAGCCAGCACAATCTGAAATTGGCATGCATCATATAAAAAGTGAAAATTCACGGATTTATTCCAACTGTACTATAATAAAAAAAATGAGATTTTTAGCAAATAATTGATCAATTTTTTGAGCCACCCCTGCCAACGTCACGGCAAATCTCAATAGGGGGGTCCTACTCTATATTCTGTATTTCATGTGCCATGCGGCCTCCTAGATAAAGTTAAAAGCAGAACCATAATGGAGCACACATACCTGTAACCTGTATATAGCCGCTTCCATGTTGCAAAAAAGGCAATTGTGGATAGAGACCAGCCCAGGTCCCAGCATGTGGAGCAAGCTCTACACATACCAGGACTATATCACAACTGATCCTCCAAGTGCCAAACAGCAACCATTGATAAAGGTGGACCAGATCCAAGAATGGTGCTTAATTAGCATTGCCTGTGGAAAGGGGTGAGGTAACTGAATCTGAACAGCTACCAACAGGAGGAATACATTGCAAACCAAAATCAGGCGTGCATGGTATAGTGATGGTCAGTCACCAGAATTGTAGCATAACTACGGTCAAAACAGAGAAAAAAAAGGAGCCAGCACGATCTGAAATTGGCATGCATCATATAAAAAGTGAAAATTCACGGATTTATTCCAACTGTACTATAATAAAAAAAATGAGATTTTTAGCAAATAATTGATCAATTTTTTGAGCCACCCCTGCCAACGTCACGGCAAATCTCAATAGGGGGGTCCTACTCTATATTCTGTATTTCATGTGCCATGCGGCCTCCTAGATAAGGTTAAAAGCAGAACCATAATGGAGCACACATACCTGTAACCTGTATATAGCCGCTTCCATGTTGCAAAAAAGGCAATTGTGGATAGAGACCAGCCCAGGTCCCAGCATGTGGAGCAAGCTCTACACATACCAGGACTATATCACAACTGATCCTCCCAGTGCCAAACAGCAACCATTGCTAAAGGTGGACCAGATCCAAGAATGGTGCTTAATTAGCATTGCCTGTGGAAAGGGGTGAGGTAACTGAATCTGAACAGCTACCAACAGGAGGAATACATTGCAAACCAAAATCAGGCGTGCATGGTATAGTGATGGTCAGTCACCAGAATTGTAGCATAACTACGGTCAAAACAGAGAAAAAAAGGAGCCAGCACGATCTGAAATTGGCATGCATCATATAAAAAGTGAAAATTCACGGATTTATTCCAACTGTACTATAATAAAAAAAATGAGATTTTTAGCAAATAATTGATCAATTTTTTGAGCCACCCCTGCCAACGTCACGGCAAATCTCAATAGGGGGGTCCTACTCTATATTCTGTATTTCATGTGCCATGTGGCCTCCTAGATAAAGTTAAAAGCAGAACCAAAATGGAGCACACATACCTGTAACCTGTGTATAGCCGCTTCCATGTTGCAAAAAAGGCAATTGTGGATAGAGACCAGCCCAGGTCCCAGCATGTGGAGCAAGCTCTACACATACCAGGACTATATCACAACTGATCCTCCCAGTGCCAAACAGCAACCATTGATAAAGGCGGACCAGATCCAAGAATGGTGCTTAATTAGCATTGCCTGTGGAAAGGGGTGAGGTAACTGAATTTGAACAGCTACCAACAGGAGGAATACATTGCAAACCAAAATCAGGCGTGCATGGTATAGTGATGGTCAGTCACCAGAATTGTAGCATAACTACGGTCAAAACAGAGAAAAAAAGGAGCCAGCACGATCTGAAATTGGCATGCATCATATAAAAAGTGAAAATTCACGGATTATTCCAACTGTACTATAATAAAAAAATTGAGATTTTTAGCAAATAATTGATCAATTTTTTGAGCCACCCCTGCCAACGGTTACAGGTATGTGTGCTCCATTATGGTTCTGCTTTTAACTTTATCTAGGAGGCCGCATGGCACATGAAATACAGAATATAGAGTAGGACCCCCCTATTGAGATTTGCCAGGGGTTGGCAGGGGTGGCTCAAAGAATTGATCAATTATTTGCTAAAAATCTCATTTATATTACAGTACAGTTGGAATAAATCTGTGAATTTGCACTTTTTATATGATGCATGCCATTTTCAGATCGTGCTGGCTCCCCTCTCTCTCTATTTTTAGGCTGGGGAGAGTCCAATAACCATGGACCTCCCTAGTCTGAGAATATCAGACCCCAGCTGTCCACTTTACCTTGGCTGGGGATCCAATTCCCCACGTGTTTTTTTTTTTTTCATTATTTATTTAATTTAAAATAACAGCGTGGGGTGCCCTCAGTTTTGGATTACCAGCTAAGGTGAAGCTGCCAGCTGTGGTCTGCAGGCTGCAGCCATCTGCTTTACTCTAGCTGGGTATCAAAAAAAGGGGGAACGCCACATCATTTTTTTTTTAAATTTATTTATTTTTTTGGCTAAATACAAGGCTAAGCACCCCTTAGTGCCACATGAAAGGCACCAAAGGGTGCAAAATTACAAAATGCAGGAGAGTGGGACATTATGTGTCTTTCTGCCATTATCATGACAGAAAAGACTGATATGAAGTGTACAAGCACAGGAAAATCACCAGAGCGCTCTATGCAGTGAAAAGCAGTAGAAAATGGCACTGGAGTAAACATGTGACCGCCTCATGTAGGTTGAAGCTATGGATCCTGGGTAAATTTATGTATTTTCCCTCCTTCAGTTTTTTTGCAGTACGCAAAAAAACGGAAGGCACACGGATGACAAACGGATGACATACAGACAGTATACGGAACGGAAACGGATGCCACATGGATGCATCCGTGAAAAAAACAGACCGTTTTTTGCGGACCGCAAAAACGGATCGGTCATGTAAATGTAGCCTTATTCTGATCTGCCGCTTATAAACAGCAGACAGAAATAAGTGAATAGCGCCCCCCAGCTGTTTCAGGGGGTAGCTGAGACCCTGGACATCATGATTCAGGCCGTTTTTTCCGGTCCCCGCTCACGTGATCACCGGTATACACCGTATACCGATGATCACGTTACAGTTAATGACAGTGCCGGTAAAAAATTATTTATCTCCCATCTGGCATGAACAAACATGTCAGATGGGAGATAAATCTCCTCCCCGGTCCCCTCCGGTCCCCCGGTGTCGCCAAAGTGCCCCCCCTGACCCTCTCCCAGAAACCAAGATGGCCGCGCGCACAGCAGCGCGCCGGACGCATTCACCCTACTTCTCTGACTTCTGTTGCATGTGCCATGACACATGCGACAGAAAACTCCTCCCAAGGCCCTACCAGGTCACGCCCTATAACCCCACCGGTGTTCCCCGGTGTCCCACGGTACCTGTGCAGCGTTGATCCCCCGCGGCCCCCGCCTTCACAATAGACTCTGCCACATACACAGACCGGCTGTCAGCTCAGCTTCCTGTGTTCAGACACAGTGAGTGGTGGTAACCATGCATCTGTAAGCTACTGCAATGCCCTGCTCATGAGGTAAGGAACATAGTTGATCAGGAGAGCTATACTAAATTTTCAAATGGATGTATTTGATTTTATAGTTGCCCTGCTGAACGACTACCAAACATGAGAGTCCGTTATATGCCACAAGAAAACATATCTGAATAGCGAGCTCTGTTGTTTAGTATTCATTCAGCTGGATAACTGGACTTAAAGGGGTATTCCATCTCCAAGATCCTATGCCCAATATATAGTAGGTGGAATAGCAATAATATCAGCAAATACCAATATTTGGAAATATAGAATAGTTCTCCTGATTAGGCATGCCCTTACCTCATGAGCAGGGCATTGTAGCTTTGGTAGCAACAGTTACGACATGGACTCTGCTACTGTGGACCCGGGGAGAGTGGGTGCAGATTCATTGCACCCACACTCCTCACATGGAGGGTCTGCACTCCTAGAAAATGGGGGATACGTTCCCTGAGCATGTCCCCCCATATTCTAGATGGTCCAGAGTCGTCGTGGGACCCCCTTATTTGTTTTTTCCTTACAATAAATTGGTGAAAGAAGGAATGTTTTGGGGAGTGCTTTTTCAAATACATTTTTTTTGTCTATTTTTTTCGTTAGTACTGACAGTTTGGGATGTCGGGTATCTGATAGACGCCATGACATTACAAACTGCTGGGCTTGATGTCAGGTGACCTTACAGCTAGTATCAACCCCATTTATTACCCCGTTTGCCACTGCACCAGGATACGGGATAAACTGGGGTGAAGCGCTAGGATTGGCGCATCTAGTGGATACGCCACTTCTCGGGCGCCTGTGGCCTGCTATTTTTAGGCTGTGAAGGGCCAATAACTATGGACCTTCCCACCCTGGAATACCAGACCACAGCTGTCCGCTTTACCTTGGCTGGTGATCCAATTTGGGGGGGACGCTACTTTTTTTTTGTAAGTATTGTTATTCATAAAATAATTATAAAAAAGAGCCTGGGGTGACCTCCACATTGGATCACCAATCACGGTAAAGCTGCCAGCTGTGGTTTTCATGCTACAGGCGTCTGCTTTACCCTAGCTGGCTATCAAAAATGGGGGGACCCCACGCCAATTTTTTTTGTAACTATTTTTTTAAATAAAAAAATTAATGGGCTTCCCTGTATTTTGATTGCCAGCCTAGGTAATGCCAGGCAGATGGGGGTTGAAGCCCGTAGCTGTCTGCTTTATCTGCACTGAGAATCAAAAATATCGCAGAGCGCTACGTCATTTTTTTTAATGATTTATTTTTACAGCACTGTGATGTCAGGCAATCAAAATACAGGGAAGCCCATTTTTTTTTAGTTATTTAAATAAGTAATTAAAAAAAATATATGGGCTCCCGCTGCATTTTTTGTATTGCTAGCTAAGGGTAATCCAAGCAGCTACTGGCTGATAACCCCCACTGCTTGGTGTTACCTTCACTGGCAATGGAAAATCCAGGGAAGCATTTTTTATTTTTTTTGCAAAAAAAACTAAAAAAAAAAGACAAGAGCTTCGCCATATTTTTGTATGCTAGCCAGGTACAGCAGGCAGGTACGGCTGCCCCCAACCCCCAGCTGCCTATTTGTACCCGGCTTGGAACTAAAAATATAGGGAAGCCCTTTTTTCAATTATTTCATTTTTGTGTCCAGCCAGGTACAACTAGGCAGCTGGGGATTGGAATCCGCAGCACAGGTTAGCTCGATCTTTCTGGGCCCCTCTGCTGCGAATTGCAGTCCGCAGCCGCCCCAGAAAATGGCGCCTTCATAGAAGCGCCATCATCTGGCGCTGTATCCAACTCTTCCAGCAGCCCTGAAGCCGGGTGGCTTGCTGCGTAATAATGAGTTAATACTAGCTTTGTTTTACTAGCTAGTATTAAGCCAGAGATTCTTAATGCCAGGCAAGTTTGACCCGGTCATTAAGAATCTCCAATAAAGGGTTAAAAAAAAAGACACCACACAGAGAAAAAATACTTTAATAGAACTAAATACACAGACACATTAGAGACTCCATGTTTATTACTCCTTGTCAGCCCTCCACGATCCTGCTCTTCTGTCTTCTTTCTCCTTCAACCCATGCAGCTCTGCTACATCAGACAGGGCTGCATGGGACGAAGACGTTGCTGCTTCCCGTGCAGTCTATTCAGTGAGTGAGCAGAAGCTGCATGCTATAAGCGGTGACGTCACCACTGACAGGCGGTTTACCATAGCAACGGTGCTCCGATCACGTTATTCCCGATGCCGCTATTTACCGACTGTGACAGCTAGTCCCTGCATGTGGCTGACTCTGTAAAAAGCACCCACATGCAGGAACGGGGAGCCGACCATGTGCCAGAGCATTTCGCCGGTACACAGACATGTTCAAACGAGTACCACGTACCGGAGAGATGCACTGACTGGACCTAGCATGACGTCATAGCCATGTGACCAGTCTGTAGCCAATGAGATAATAGACACGTGACTGGTCACATGCTATTTTGACGTCACGATAGGTCATTTCATCAGTGCTGGTTACCAGGAGGACGCAGTGATTATCGGAAGGAAAAGCGGCGGGAGACAGAGTGCAGGACACGTCGCGGGGACCTGTAAGTGTTATGGCAATGTTTATTTACTGTATGTGTACATGTATAATGTGTTTTTATGTGTTTGTGTTTGCCTCCCATTGTTTTCAATGGGTTCGAGTGGTTCGTCGAACAGAGCCTCTGTTCGGCGAACCGAACTCGAACTCTAGGGGGATGGCTCATCGCTAATTCTAACCTTGGGCAAACTCAAAACAACCAAATACTACATGATAATCTATTTATTTGAATGGGTGTCCTAAACTAGCAATATATAACACTAGTGATGGCAGACTCGCAGATATCCGGGATCGGAGTGTCTAACCGGATTTAAAAAATAAAAAATAAAATGGTTCCAGCCTGGAATTGATCCCTGATATCTGTCTGGATACCAAATCCCCATATTAGTCTGTGGGATCCAAAATCTGGTGGTAGAAGGGATAGGGGGATTAGCGCAAGTGCACTATACTTACCAAGTGTCCAGCGCTGCTGTAACTGCCTCCGGGCCGCTCATTAGCCTCATATATATTCACTGCTACTCCACCCACCAAAAGTCCTGGCATCTGTGATTGCTTGCACAAATCCGCTTTGTCATTCTTTAATCACCATTTGAAGTTTTCTGCTAATTAGATTTTGGTGCCGAGTTCATAAGATTTCTCCTCCCTGCCTGTGATTCCCCTGCCCCTCTGCCTGCCTCCATTTTTGAATGACGGGCCTCCTCTTTTTGAAATCTCAGAAGTGCAATATCTTTCACAGTTCAGAGGTAGGGAGAGGGGCTAGGGAATCACAGACAGGGAGAAGACAGAATTAGTAGAAAGCAGATGCTGATTACAGAAAAATGACAATGTGGATGTCCCATTCAAATGTATCAATGTAACCTGTAATAAAGAATAAAGTGCCTTTACAGCCATTTCTTTACATTACAAAACAAAATGACAGGTTCTCTTAAATGACATTGATGTTATGTTTTGGGTTGTAATGTTGAAGAATAAGCTTAGAGACAGATGCCTCCTTGATAAATATCTGTCTCTGGCTGTTAACTTAGGCAACGAGCTATACACTAGAAAATGAAAGAGGAGTAAATTGCAGTTACTTGTTTTTACAAGAACTTTGCCTTTGTACCTCTTTCTGAACTTGTGACAAGCCTTTTAACTGAGAATCTTCCCTTTTGCTGTATGACATTGGCTCTATGTGTGGAGTCATTGTCTTGCTTCAGAATGCAATTTGTGCTGTAAAAAGGCAGTTTGGGCTAGAAAGAAGTATAATAGTTAGTATATGCAGGCACCAGTAAAGCATAGTGGAGGTTCCTTGCAAGTTTGGTGCTGCATTTCAGCAATCCTGAGTTGGGAATTTGGTCAAGTATAATGATGTCATCAGTCATGAGAAAAACAAGCAGATATTTGTCAATTATTCATGCCTTACAGCAATCATATCACATAGTATAATGCAGCCAACGAGGAGGAATTATTATAGCCTATATAAAAACAGGATCATGAAATGCAGCAATCTGTTTAGGGTAACATACTGTATAGGGTGGTGAAAAGATGTCAGAGCTCACAGCTCAGCAATGGAGATAGGAAAATGGGTAAATATATTAGCATTGTAACATAAAAACTCCACATATAGAATAGTTTAATTATAACTATACAAATGTCATCCAATTTCAATGTTGGTACTAAGGCGGGCTTTGCACACTACGACATCGCAGGTGCGATGTCGGTGGGGTCAAATTGAAAATGACGCACTTCCGGCATCGCATGCGACATCGTAGTGTGTAAAGGCTCGATGATACGATTAACGAGCGCAAAAGCGTCGTAATCGTATCATCGGTGCAGCGTCGGCGTAATCCATGATTACGCTGACGCGACAGTCCGATGTTGTTCCTCACTCCTGCGGCAGCACACATCGCTGTGTGTGAAGCCGCAGGAGCGAGGAACATCTCCTACCGGCGTCACTGCAGCTTCCGTAGGATATGCGGAAGGAAGGAGATGGGCGGGATGTTTACATCCCACTCATCTGCGCCCCTCCGCTCCGATTGGCCGCCTGGTGTGTGACGTCGCTATGATGCCGCACGACCCGCCCCCTTAACAAGGAGGCGGCTCGCCGGCCAGAGCGACGGTCGCAGGACAGGTGAGTCCATGTGAAGCTGCCGCAGCGATAATGTTCGCTACGGCAGCTATCACAAGGAAATCGCTGCTGCGACGGGGGCGGGTACTATCGCGCTCGGCATCGCAGCATCGGCCTGCGATGTCGCAGCGTGCAAAGTACCCCTAAGGGTAACATATGGAAAGTTCAGGAAATGCCAATGACCTAATGCAGGAATTGATAACAGAAACATTGAGAAGTGTAAGCAATGCGTCCTCATTACAGCAAACTTCTATAGCTGCTTCCTTCCCAGCTGTTCCTGCCACCCCATCGTCTGCTGCATCATTTTACAAGATTTTTCTTCCATTGTGCTCCCTTTCATTCAGGGCACTGTCATCAAACAAGTTACCTGTATAAAATGAAAGACATTAAGGATTAAGTTACAAATGCCTTTTTACAGTCTTGTTTAGTATCTCAAATTTATATTTTGTAGTACATTAATATATAGCATCTACTATGGCAAGTGAAATAAAGATCCCCAAAATCCGGGCATTTAAACACGACTGTCTACCACATAAGGGGTGCATATCGCAAACTATTTTTTTTGCACATCAATTTTACAAGTAAAATATTCCTTCTATACAGTCCCTTGTTGGACAGGTACCTACATAGTATTTCTTTTTTTCACCATTTTGAGCTGAATTTAGTTGATTTAGTAGACATTTAACGGTACATTTGTGTTCTGAACGTCTTACCAGTCCAATTTGTGAACTATACACGCCGCTTGTTCACTGTGGACCACTGTCACATTATGCTTTCTGTACATCTACAAGGACCTACTTAGCATATTGTGTTATTTCTTTTTAAACAATTGTTGAATAATTAAGAATGAAAAGATAATAAATTGTAAACTTTACCCATTCTCATGAAACATGTTGCAATGACAACAATTCAAACAAGAATATCTGTCCTTATCTTTCAGGCTTCTTAGTTTCTATAGAACATTAAATTCAAGTGTCTATGGGAATGCATCTTTCAATATTGACTAATGATCATTCAAAATATTGCCACTGATAGGGGAATATTTATTGACAAAACGTGTTGCTTTTTTATTTGTGCACTATGTTGTACTGCAGTGTTTGTTAGTCAAATAGGCCTTGTAAAGTCTTTACTATGTTCAAGATGTAAAAGTAACTTGGTTCTATCTATTCTAATAATATCCCAAATTATTTACATACTAAATAGATATTATTGGGTCTCAAACTGTCATTGTAGTGACTATCTCTGTGGCCCCATATATTTTGGGTATTGAACAAAATTTAGAGAATAGTACATAGTAAAAAAAAACTACTAGAATGACTGGAAGCCTAGAAAGCTAATGAGCTCTCAATCTAGATTTGTTATTGAAGACAATGATTATTGCTAGAGATGAGCGAGTACCGTAATATTCGTAATGAGTACTTTGTAATATTTATGTATTCGTTCCGAATAGTGAGTACAATGCAAGTCAATTGGAAATGCGAGTAATTTTCTGCTGGACCCAACCAAGGAGGAAAAAGCTGATATAGATGTTAAAGTGCTGAAACTCAATGGGCAGAGAATAAAGAATATGCCTGCATGCATTTCTAACTTGCATATGGTTTCTAGGATCTCCTGAAGCCACATGGAAGAACTTCTGTGTGGCTGCAATCTATCAGTACCCTTGCAGTCTATGTGGCACTGCCCTTACCAGCCCTGCAGTGACTCACACAGCAGTGTGCAAGCAGCTGTGGGATGACGAGCGCCGACATTAGGATAGCTCAGATCATTACCGGCTGTGATGATCTCTGCTGAACTCGTGACTTCAGCGCTCGACGTCAGCGCTCGTCACTGACTTCCATGATGCCGCATTCTGACATCAAGTCTCGCAGACGGCCCGAGACTATGACTAGCGGTGACGTCATAGGCTTACAGGACAGTTTGCATGAGAATACGGTGGCCATGGAACTCAGTGAGAAGCGCTGACCTGACGAGTTCATGACATTGGCGCTTTGTTATGCCCTACAGTTACCTTGCCTGACCTAATGATGTTAGCTCAGGTTACTGCCCTGCTCTCCCAGCCAATGGGCAATATTCTGTTCTTCATTGACTGGGACAGTGAGTATGGTATGAATCCTCGTGGGACCTCTTTATTGGATTACGCCGGACCCAGATTTGTTTTTCTTTTCAAAAAATTGTCAACAGAGGGAATGTGTTGGGGAGTGTTTTTTCAAATTGAGCTGGGGCAAAGCGTCAGGATTGGCGCATCTAATGGAGATGCCACTTCTGGTTCGGCTGCGGCCTGCTATTCTTAGGCTCAGGAGGGTCCAATAACTATGTACTTCCTTAGTCTGAGAATACCAGCCCACAGCTGTCCACTTTACCTTGGCCTGTAGTCAAATTTGGGGGGGACCCTACATTTTTTATTTTAAATCATTTATTTACTTTAAAATAACAGCATGGGGTGCCCTCTGTTTTGGATTACCAGCCAAGGTGAAGCTGCCAGATGTGGTTTGCAGACTGCAGCAGCCTGCTTTACCCGAGCTGGCTACAAAAAATAGGGGGGGACCCCACATCAGTTTTTTTAATTTTTTTTTTTTTTTTGGCTACATACAAGGCTAAGCACCTTTTAGTGCCACATGAAAGGCACTAAAGGGTGCAAGATTACAAAATGCAGGGGAGTGGGACATTCTATCTATCTATCCAGCTATCTATTTTTCTAGCTTTTGACTGTATGTAACCCTCCTTCCGATTATTTTTGCGGTCTGCTAAAATAAACAATGGAAGGCACACAGATGTAAAACTGTATGCAGAACGGAAAGGATGCAGATGTCACACGGATGTGCATTGTTTAAAAAAATTAGCCCTGTGGCCTGAGGCATGGTTGAGGCAGGAAGTACCCATCACAAGGGCCTCCAAAGGCATGACAAATAGTAGTTAGGCTGGAGTAGGAGTACAGTCCTGGCTTGTCTGACACTGCTCAATGTGCATAGTGTTTACAAAGATTAGCCCTATATCCTGAGTCATGGTTCAGGCAGGAAGTCCCCACAACAAGGGCCTCCAATGAGAAATAGTAGTTAGGCTGGAATAGGGTACTGTCCTGGTTTGTCTACTGCACAATGTGCATAGGGTTTACAAAAATTAGCCCTTTTGCCTGAGTCATGGATGACGCAGGGAGTCACCATCCCAAGGGCCTCCAGTGACAAATAGTAATTAGGCTGGAGTAGGAGTACTGTCCTAGTTTGTCTGCCACTGCACAATGTGCATGATGTTTACAAAAATTAGCCCTATGGCCTTAGTCATGGTTGAGACAGGAAGTCCCCACCACAAGAGCCTCCAATGACAAATAGTAGTTAGGCTGGAGTAGGAGTACAAATCAATTAAGAAATAACGTCTGGAACACCAATTCTGAGTCTGAACTGGGTGCAAAAAACCTAAAACAAAAATCTGGTTTTTTTTGCACCCAGTTCAGACTCAGAATTGGTGTTCCACACGTTATTTCTTAATTGATTTGTAGTCTTTCGTTTGTGAACCCTCCCCACACACCTATTGCCAGTCCACATTATACGCATATATAGCCTGGGTCTCAGCTTCCCATACACGGTAATTTTTTAAATGCATAAGAGGACACACACTAGCTAGGGACCCCAACGTAGAGAAATACTTTGGCGTAGTGTTGGGGCTCTGTTGCATTGATCAATTCAATAGCTAAATTTCTCTTTATTCATAAGTTCATGGCAGTAATGCAGATTCCATTTTTCATACTTTCACTCTTACATATAGCTATTGGATTTTTCATGTCAGTATTCACACAGCAGTTTCTGCTTTTCATATATTCCCCTTACATAGTCACTGGTGTGCATACCTTCTCTCCATATATGGAGGAGTACAGTCCTGGCTTGTCTACCACTGCTCAATGTGTATAGTGTTTACAAAAATTAGCCCTATGGGCTGAGTCATGGTTGAGGCAGGAAGTCCCTATCACAAGAGCCTCCAATGACAAACAGTAGTTAGGCTGGCGTAGGAGTACTGTCCTGGTTTGTCTACTACACAATGTGCATAGTGTTTACAGAAATAATCCCTATGGCCTTAGTCATATTTGACGCAGGAAAGTATCAGCTTTATATGGGAAGCGGTGGACGTTAACAGCAGTAGCCAAAATGAACAATTTGGGGGAATTTAGTTTGGCTTGCTCTCATCTAGAGGGATTACAAACTGTGGAGAAATCGAGTCCTTGCTGAATTTAATCACAGTAAAGGGTGCTTTACACGCTGCGACATCGCTAGCAATAGCTAGCGATGTCGTGCGCGATAGCACCCGCCCCCGTCGCTCGTGCGACATTTGGTGATCGCTGCCGCAGCGACCATTATTGCGTCACACGCACATACCTTGACAGCGACGTCGCTGTGAACGCCGAACAATCCCTCCCTCAAGGGGGAGGTGCGTTCGGCGTCATAGCGACATCACTGCAGCATCACTAAGCGGCCAGCCAATTGAAGCGGAGGGGCGGAGATGAGCGGGACGTAACATCCCGCCCACCTCCTTCCTTCCGCATTGCCGGTGGACGGAGGTAAGGAGATGTTCGTCATTCCTGCGGTGTCACACACAGCGATGTGTGATGCCACAGGAATGACGAACAACATCGTACCTGTGGCAGCAGCAATATTAAGTAAAAGAGCGACGTGTCAACGGTCCCCGTTTTTGAACGATTTTGCGATCATTGATCATCGCTCCTTGGTGTCACACGCACTGATGTCGCTACCGACGCCGGATGTGCGGCACTAATGACGTGACCCCGACGATATATCGGTAGCGATGTTGCAGCATGTAAAGCACCCTTAAGCCTCTCTGCATTTTCTGTGGAGAGGCAGGAACGCCTATCAGTGACGATTGAGCAGCAGAACTGAAAACCGCTCTGACATCACACTAGCAGCTGGGCAGGCCTGCACCTCCAAGGCATATAAGGAGAGAACGGGCCAAGTGTTCAGCTTGGACACCCAATAATTAAACAGAACTGAAGCATCAGAAAGGACGCAGGTATGATCACATAAGTACCCCTTGTCCATGTTGTGCAACTTTTCCCTCCTTGGCATTGTTACAGGCACAGATAGCCCTTGCTGATGTCCTGCTTTATTGAGAATGGCCCAGTTTGCGCACATTTTCCCCCCACCTCTGTTGGACCTCCTGTTGGTGTCTCTCCCCATTAATCCTTTGTGTTGAAAAGAGTCGGTAACTCTGCTGCCAGCATTCTCTGAGGGTGATGTTTTCATCAAGTGATCTACAATGACCCTCTTTAAGGATTCCATTGTGCAACCCTTTGGTGACTCCAAAAGGAGAGAAGGAAATTTTTCCATGTACCGTGGGTCCAGAAAGGTGTCCAACCAGTAAAGGTTGTTGGATAAAATGTGTATTACGCGAGGGTCTTGCCACAGACACTTATACATGAACTGTGCCATGTGGGCCAAGCTACAAACAGGGAAAGGTTCTGAATCACCACCAGGAGGATCAATACCCATCCTCTCCTCACGCTGATTCACCTCCTCCACCTCCACCTCCTCCTCTCCAGCCCATCCATGCTGGACAGATATGAAGCTGGGGTTGAGAGTCCACTCTGTAGAATTGGGAGTCCCCTGGGTAGCACAGAAAAAAAGTCTTCTTCCTCCTCATCCTCCCCATCCTCCTCATTATCATCCAATGTGTCCACAGAATATTGGCTGGGCTTGGTAGTATCACTCATGGTGAAATCTAACTCCATAGCCCCATGCTGGACACGCAAAGCTTCATCTTTGAGATTATGCAGTAATTGTTTCAGCAGACACAGCAGCGGGATGGTTAAGCTGCTAATAGCCTGATCACCACTTACGAGCTTGGTGCAGTACTCAATGTTGTCAAGAACCTCACAAATGTCAGCGATTCACACCCTTTCAACAATTGTTATGTGTGGTGGCTGACTCTCAGTCTAACGGGCATATTGGAGCTGGTATTCAGCTACTTCCCTCTGCTGCACAGTAATCCTTTAAAATATAGAATGTTGAGTTCCACCACATGGGCAGATTAACACATGAGTCAGGTCACACATCAGAAAACCACACCTACGTCCACGTCACTGTCCCTTAACAACTGACTTTTTTGTCATTTTGAATTTTACTGACATATTTGCAGATGTTGGTGGCCCAAGCCAAGCAAACTTTGACCCCAAAAATATTGTGGAGAAAGTACAAGTGAGTACTTTGTACCAGGCAGCACAAAATGGTAGAGTCCTGCTTAGTATTTGCAAAAGCCACAAGCAACACATTAATGTGGCTGATGTGGACAGATGGCACTAGTCGAACTGCGAAACCCTAAAGGGTGCTTTACATGCTGCGACATCGCTACCGATATATCGTCGGGGTCACGTCATTAGTGACACAAATCCGCTGTCACTGAGGTTACCCGCTGTCACTGGATACAGCGGTGGCCGCGGGTAACCTCAGTGACAGCTCAGCTGATCGCGCTGCTCACCTCAGTTGCTGCGTGGAGGTGAGAGGAGCGGCGGTGAGTAGCGCGATCAGCTGAGCTGTCACTGAGGTTACCCGCGGCCACCGCTGTATCCAGTGACAGCGGGTAACCTCAGTGACAGCTCAGCTGATCGCGCGGCTGTCTTCAGTTGCTGTGTGAAGCTGACCGGAGCAGCGGCGGTGTCTTCTGCAGCTCCGGTCACCTCCATGCAGCAGCGCTGGAAGCGACGCTGGAGCATCCTGGATTCCGGCGGACATGGTTGGCTTTTTGGGGCTGATTAAAGTGGTTAACCAGGGTATATGTTTGTGTTTTTTATTTCTAATAAAGGATTTTTTCGGGTGTGTGTGTGTTTATTTACTGTAATTTACAGATTAATCATGGAGGGTGTCTCATAGACGCCTGACATGATTAATCTAGGACTTATTGGCAGCTATGGGCTGCCATTAACTTCTTATTACCCCGATTTGCCAACGCACCAGGGCAAATCGGGAAGAGCCGGGTACAGTCCCAGAACTGTCGCATCTAATGTATGCGGCAATTCTGGGCGGCTGTTGGCTGATATTGTTAGGCTGGGGGGCTCCCCATAACGTGGAGCTCCCCATCCTCAGAATACCAGCCTTCAGCCGTATGGCTTTATCTGGCTGGTTTTAAAATTGGGGGGGACCGCACGCTGTTTTTTTAAATTATTTAATTATTTATTTCACTACACAGTATAGACACGCCCACCGGCTGCTGTGATTGGGTGCAGTGTGACACCTGTCACTCAGCGTGGGGGGCGTGTCTCACTGTAACCAATCATAGGCGCCGGTGGGCGGGGAAAGCAGGGAATACGAGATTGTTTAATGGGCGGCCGGCTTTTTCAAAATAGTAAAAGCCGCCGGAGCAGTGTGAACGCCGTGCAGCGCCGGACATCGGGGATTGGTGAGTATATGAGAGAGGGCTGCTCAATTCAGTTACTCAGGAGTTTAGCGGTCACCGGTGAGTCCTTCACTGGTGACCGCTAATCAGGACGCGACACAGACAGAGCCGCAAGATGACAATGAAGTCGGGTGAAGTTCACCCGAGTTCATTCTGACAGTGCGGCTCTTTCTGTGTCTGCTGTCATCTGCCATTCAGCTCTGCTACATGGCTGTCTGTGTCTGCTGTCAGCGGCCATGTAGCAGAGCTGAATGGCAGATGACATAGTAAAAACGCATCCCTACACATCACACACGCTTGTCAAGTCAATAAATAAAAAAAAAAAAGCATACGTCACAGAACACATGATCTAAAGGATCGCACATAAAATTGATCAATTTAACATAGACTACTAACGCATGTGTGACAGCAAATGAACGACCTACGTGCAATCTCATAAGATCCCGTATGCAACCTGGGCGTGTCACATCGCAAATGCGATTGTACAACTAATTGCAACTTGTAAAGCAGGCTTTAGAGCTAGGGGAGCTGCAAAATAAAGAAAATATGAAATAAAGCAGGACAGTTATACTTACCACTCATTAACCCTCATACATATTCACTGCTTCCCCCACCCACCGGCAGTCCCAGCATTTCTGATTGTTTGCAATAAGACTGCGCCCCAACCTGTGCGACAGGTTGGAATTGTACACGCTTTCTTGGTCCCCTAATAAAGTGTAAAAATAAATAGACTAAAAAAATTGGCCTAGAGTCCCCCATATATTGAGACATAGTGCAGACAAAGCAGATGGCTACAGACTGTAGCCGCCAGCCATGTGCTAATCTTGGTTGTGTATCAAAATACGAGGACCCCAAGTGGCTTTTTTATTTATTTAAATAAATTATTTTAAAAATTGGCGTGTGGTCCCCCCCCCCCCAGTTTTGATACCCAGCCAAGATAAAGCCAACAGATAGGCGCTGGTATTCTCAGCCTGAGGAGGTCCATGGTTACTGGGCTTACCAAGCCTAAAAAAAAGCAGCCACCCAGAATTGTTGCATCTATTAGATGTGACAATCCCAGCACTTTATCAGGCTCATCTCAATTGCCCTGGTGCATTGGTAATCAAGGTAATATAAGGGGTTAATGACAACTCTCAGCTGCCACTAAGCTTTAGATTAGTAATGGGAGACATTTATGAGACCCCCCCATTACTAATCTGTAAATAAAAATAAGCAAAGACAAAACACAAAAAATCCTTTATTTAAAGTACTGAAATGGGTTTGATTTGCAGATTGCTAATATACCACTACTTCCCCAACTGCAGCAGATTTTAGGCAAAAAGCCCTCTCTTTTCCAAGAGTAAAAAATAGAATAATGAAATAAATAAATCTGAGCTGTTTGAAGTTTAAATTTTCATTTTTTATTTATTTATTTTAAACGGCAAGATTATAGTAATATCTAAAATATCTAAAAGTATTGATTCCCATCCTTCTATCCAATTTAATGTCAGGAAGAGCTGTTAGTCTGCTCAGGATTGAATTAACTTGGGAGACTAGTTAATATTTAGAAATACATAAATAGATATAAAATCATACAATTGGATCAACACCCTGGAAGAGGAACTTGTCTGCTTGAACTCATCTGCCCTAATCATCCCTAATAGGATTACCTCTAAGCCTGCAAGAGGTGATGGAAGTTTGAACTCTAAACAGCGAAGATGTATTTACTTTTTTATTTATTTTCTTTATTTGAAATAAACTGCACAAAAATCAACCATCTTTCACCCCTTTATTGACCCTCAAACACCCAAGTCCTATGTAATCCAGACGAGGTCCAACGACAATTCCAGCCTGCTACATCCTACAGGCGCAGAGCGTGGTCACAGAATATGACCGCCTGCTGCAACTGCAGGCAGAGGCTGACTGAGCTGCATCTGTGAGTGGTGACATTAATGAGTTTATGTGCGGTCACAGCTGGAGGTTCCCACGGCACCCTACCTGTGACTGCAGGAAAACTCACCTCAGGTGAACTGATTGAACTCAGTGATCTCACCTCAGGTGAACTGAGTTCAATCAGACCTGCATCTCCTGGCAGAAAACTGAGGGTTTTTTTGCCAAGAGATACAGATTTGAGCTGAAATTTATACACCAAATTCCTGCACCAAATCTGAATCTTCTGGCAAAAAAACCCCATCAAATAGAAATGTGGTTTGATGCAGTATTGATGCGATTTTTTGCCAAGAGATGCAAATTTGGTGCAGGAATATGATATATACATTTCAGCAGTAAATCTGTATCTCTTAATTAAAAAAATGCACAAAAACAGTTTTGATGCAGTTTGGTGTTGTTTTCTGCCAGGAGATAAACATTTGGTGCGGAAATGTTTCAACCAGAATTCTGTACCAAATTTGCATAAACCCACACCAAAATAGCTGCAAAAACCATTTTTGTGTGTTCTTTTGCCAAGAAATGCAGATTTGGTGCTGAAATTATACATCAAATCTGCATTTCCTGGCAAATACCATATCAAAATTGGATTGTGTTTAGATGCATTTTTTTGACAGAAGATGTAGTATTGGTGCAGGAATTTGGTGTAGAAATTTCAACACCATATCTGCATCTCTTGGCAAAAAATGCATTTTTTTGCCAGGAGATGCAGGTCTCAGTGAACTGAATGAATTCACCTGAGGTAAGGTCACTGAGTTCAATGAGAGAAATTGGAGAAAGAGGAATTTTTTATATTTTATTTCAAATAAAGTATGTTTTCAGTGTCTATGTTTATTTCTTTTCACTTGCAGTATTCATAATGAGGGGGGTCTCATAGATGCCTCCCATTAGTAATCTAGGGCTTAGTTGCAACTGTGAGCTGTCATTAACCTTTTATATTACCCTTATAGCCACCGCAGTAAGGCATTCAGGATGAGGCGGGTAAACTGTCGGGATTGTAACATCTAATGGACAATTCTGTGACAATTCTGGGCAGCTGCAGGCTGCTATTTTTAGGCTGGGGGCCAAATAACCATGAACTTTCCCAGCCTAAGAATACCAGCCACCAGCTGTCAGCTTTATCATGGCTGAGTATCAAAACTGGGGGTGACTACACATCTGTTTTTTTATTACTTAAATAATTAAAAACAAATGGGGTCCCTTTTCTTTTGATAAACAGCCAAGATAAGCACACGGCTCAGGGCTCAAGCCTGTAGCCATATGCTTTAGCTGCACTGTCTACTATAATATGCGGGGACCTATGGCAATTTATTTTTTTTTACACTAGGCACGTAGACAGCGTATATGATTCTAACCAACTACAGATGCTGTCATACAGGGTGGGGGCATAGTCTGACTGCAACCAATCACAGATGCCCAGCTTGTCGGTGGGCAGGGGAAGCAGTGAATATATATGAGGGTTAATGAATGCAGCCCGAAGGAGTGTTACAGCTCTGTGGAGACTAGTACGAATGTCCTGCTTTAACCATTTTGCTTCCTTTTCTTTTTTTTACTGTGAATTTCCTAACTAATCACAACCAAGCCAGTAATTGACATGGCTGTGATGGAGCCATAAATGGATGCTTTCTGCAGTAGTGTAAACGAGAACGGCTATTAAACAAAGCCGAACTTTGCCGATTTTTGAGAAAAGTGTTTGTGAATCCGATCCTGACCTGAAAGAGCCAAGGCTCATGTCGAATTAGACATTGGTGAACCTTTTTAGAATAAGTTCACTTATCTCTAGTTGTCAACAGACATTCATTATTGTACCTCTCTCCTTCCCTTCCGCAAACATATTTTCTTCTTTTATAAACCTACAACTTCCCTTAAAGGGAGGGTATCAATAAGAACTACAAACCAAAGAGGATCCCAGTGGTCAAAAAACACCAATAATGAGATGAAAGGAAGACCACTGGTAAAGAAGAGACCAAGGACAAGTACTTAGTGAAATACAAAATCCATTTAATAAGGTGCACGTGACACAAAGACAAACAGTAATGACGAAAAGATCTAAAAATCGTCAGACACAGAATTGCACAGACACCACCTGAAGGTATAGTGAAGCTGCTAGAACCAAAGGGTTAATATCAAAAACCAGTAGCGAAGCAGATAGGGAGAGCATGTAATTAAGAGCAAACAAATAGTAATCACCAATGTGTTTTCTCTCCCTTTGCAAACGCTAGGGTGGCATGTCAAATGGGTATATAGTTAAGGGAAATTACTTTGAGACATGATAGGAAATGCTAGCAGACAGGCTGGTGGCAGTGGTTGTGGCCTCGACGCGCGTTTCACCGGGCGTAGCTTCATCAGGAGCCTCCTGACGAAGCCACGCTCGGTGAAACGCGCATCGAGGCCACGCCCACCGCCACCAGCCTGTCTGCTAGCATTTCCTATCATGTCTCAAGGTAATTTCCCTTAACTATATACCCATTTGACATGCCACCCTAGCGTTTGCAAAGGGAGAGAAAACGCATTGGTGATTACTATTTGTTTGCTCTTAATTACATGCATTCCCTATCTGCTTTGCTACTGGTTTTTGATATTAACCCTTTGGTTCTAGTAGCTTCACTATACCTGCTGGTGGTGTCTGTGCAATTCTGTGTGTCTGACGATTTTTAGATCTTTTCGTCATTACTGTTTGTCTTTGTGTCACGTGCACCTTATTAAATGGATTTTGTATTTCACTAAGTACTTGTCCTTGGTCTCTTCTTTACCAGTGGTCTTCCTTTCATCTCATTATAGGTGTTTTTTGACCTCTGGGATCCTCTTTGGTTTGTATATTTTCTTCTTTTGTTGCCAAATTTTTAAAATTTTGACTTGCGAGCATCTGCTGTGATTTTCCTATTGTTTTGGTTCATAGTTTGGTTTGTTGGCCTTGTTTGCATGTCAAAAGTATGGCTTATTGACCATAGTTTTTCCATGATGACCACTTCTGACCAGAAGATATATGCAGCTGGGTCCCACTAGTTGCTGCCAATGCTAAGCTGATAGCACTGCTGTACATATTTCATTTTCAAAGAGAAATAAGTACTGTTTTCTTGGCCAACAACTGTGTCTGTGTGAAAACAGCAGATGTACAGTACACACTCAGCAACTAGGGCCAAGGGCTGAAGAATTAGGAAGGGTACAATTATCTAACATGCGACCTAGCATGACAATGCAAGTATTGTAAACTAGTATTATTAATTGCAGAGACATATTATTATTGCATGGGGTTAAGAAGTATTTTAAATCTGAAACCATATGAAACTTATTAGTTAACTACAAAAAATAAATCAGTTGATTAAATAATAAAGTGATTATTAAAAATATGGTAACTATTAAAATAGTGATGTAAAAATCAAAAGAAATGATTAAAGTGAAAGTGTTTATAAATTACTAAAAAATGTGAAGAAGTGTGTGAATTCTGGAAATGTAAAAATTTTTATGTACTTATGACAAAAAGGACAAAAAAAAAGAAAAAATGATCCCTAATATAATATTAACAAGTAGAAAATATTTTAGTGTTACTATCAATGCTGTAAGTATTGATGACATAATAGATTGGATCAAGTATCACTAATAATTATAATTATAAATACATTATGTGCAGAATTAGGCAAATGAGTATGTTGATCACATGATGCGTTTTATATATGTTGTCCTACTCCAAGCTGTATTGGCTTGAGAGCCAACTACCAATTAAGTAAATCAGGTGATGTGCATCTCTGTAATGAGGAGGGGTGTGGTGTAATGACATCAACACCCTATACAAGGTGTCCTTAATTATTAGGTAACTTCCTTTTCCTTTGGCAAAATGGGTCAGAAGAGAGATTTGACGAGCTCTGAAAAGTCCAAAATTGAGAGATGTCTTGCAGAGGGATGCAACAGTCTTGAAATTGCCAAACTTTTGAAGCGTGATCACCGAACAATAAAGCATTTCATGGCAAATAGCCAACAGGGTCACAAGAAGCATGTTCGGCAAAAAAAGGTACAAAATAAGTGCCCATGAATTGAGGAAAATCAAGTGTGAAGCTGCCAAGATGCCATTTGCCACTAGTTTGGCGATATTTCAGAGCTGCAACATTACTGGAGTATCAAAAAGCACAAGGTGTGCCATACTCAGGGACATGGCCAAGGTAAGGAAGACTGAAAAACGACCACCTTTGAACAAGAAACATAAGATAAAACATCAAGACTGGGCCAAGAAATATCTTAAGACTGATTTTTCAAAGGTTTTATGGACTGATGAAATGAGAGTGACTCTTGATGGGCCAGATGGATGGGCCAGAGGCTGGATCAGTAAAGGGCAGAGAGCTCTACTCCGACTCAGACGCCAGCAAGGTGGAGGTGGGGTACTGGTATGGGCTGGTATCATTAAAGATGAACTTGTAGAACCTTTTCGGGTTTAGGATGGAGTGAAGCTCAACTCCCAGACCTACTGCCAGTTTCTCGAAGACAACTTCTTCAAGCAGTGGTACAGGAAGTATCGTTCAAGAAAAACATGATTTTCATGCAGGACAATGCTCCATCACATGCATCCAACTACTCCACAGCGTGGCTGGCCAGTAAAGGTCTAAAAGATGAAAAATAATGACATGGCCCTCTTGTTCACCTAATCTGAACCCCACAGAGAACCTGTGATCCCTCAGAAAATGTGAGATCTACAGGGAGGGAAAACAGTACACCTCTCGGAACACTGTCTGGAAGGCTGTGGTGGCTGCTGCACACAATGTTGATCGTAAACAGATCAAGCAACTGACAGAATCTATGGATGGTAGGCTGTTACGTGTCATCATAAAGAAAGGTGGCTGTATTGGTCACTAATTTTTGGGGGGTTTGTCTTTGAATGTCAGAAATGTTTATTTCTAAATTTTGTGCAGTTATATTGGTTTACCTGGTGAAAATAAACAAGTGAGATGGGAATATATTTGGTTTTTATTAAGTTGCCAAATAATTCTGCACAGTAATAGTTACCTGCACAAACAGATATCCACCTAAGATAGCCAAATCTAAAAAAAAATAAACCCACTCCAACTTCAAAAAATATTAAAGTTTGATACTTATGAGTCTTTTGAGTTGATTGAGAACATAGTTGTTGATCAATAATAAAAAAAAATCCTCTAAAATACAACTTGCCTGATAACTCTGCACACGGTATATGTATATATATATATATATATATATATATACATATATAATTATTATTAGTGATACTTGATCCTATATATACTGTATATCTATATATTACTGATACTTGATCCAATAAATAAATGAACAAACCATAAAGGATAAATAGTAAAATATCATAATTGACTAGCAGTGCAAGCAGTATAGTCCCATGAATAATAGAAAGTGTGTAATTAATAATATAAACAATATACAATTATAAAAAGTACAATTATATCAAAAATATAAAACTAAAAATAAACACTGGGGTGCGGTGGCTGTTGGTCTGCATAGGATTCACCATGGATAAGCAGGAACGTATATTATAATGATGACATATGCACTATCACTATGACGTAATTGGCACATGTCTATTTGAGCTCTATCTTTACTTCCCATGGTGACCTACCAGACCCATTTGCCTTGCTCTGGATTTTTATCTATTACCTATTTATAACTCACTATGTAATCTTAGATCACTCTCTTTATGTAATTTATACCATGTCTCTTCTTTTGTATGTAATAAAGATGTATGAAACTATTATAAGAGCTGATCTTGTTTGACATTTATTCTCAAACACATGACTCTGGTTGCTCTCCCCTCTTTTTTCTCAGTTTCCTATATTGCCCTTATAGGGAGCAACCATATGTAACCTAATAATTAGAGTTGAGTGCGGTTCGTGGTTCATGGTTCTCCAGTTCGCGGTTCGAGTGATTTTGGGGGCTGTTCTAGATAGAACTAGAACTCGAGCTTATTGCTAAAGCTCGATAGTTCTAGTTACGTTCGAGAACAGTTCTAGCAGCAAAAAGCCAAGCTAATTACTAGCTGGCTTTCCGCTGTAATAGTGTAAGTCACTCTGTTACTCACACTATTATGAAATTTCAGCGTATAGTGTGCGGGAACAGCGCATTCAGATCACTGCTGCTGGGATAATGGCAATCGCCATTTTTTTTTTTCCCTTGTCTTCCTTCCCTAAGCGCGCGCGTGTAGTAGGGCGGGCCAGCATGTCAGCCAATCCCAGACACACACACAGCTAAGTGGACTTTTAGCCAGAGAAGCAACGGTATGTGTGAAAGGATGTCCATGTCACATGTCCCTGCATTATAAAAACGGGCATCTGCCCGTCAGGACGCCATTATCTGCCTTCTGCGTCTGGGTGTCAGTCACCGCTGGCATAGCTCCTGTCTCCAATACTGCAGTGTACGCTCTACACACAGCGCTATACAGAATAGGGATAGAAGTTTCTTTTAGCTCTTGTAAGGGCTAATAACAGCAGGCTCAGAGCCATAGGTGACAGTCAGGTCCGTGGAAACAGATAAGAGCGTCTGTGTAGCTAAGGTCAGGGACTTCCTCACTGCATTTCCCCATTAGGAGGGATATAAAGTGAGGCTTCCTTTCCTCTACACAGACCCACAACCCTGCCACTGTACCCTCCTGCCCTGTGCACACTCCAGCTCATTGTTTCTAAGCCATTATACTAGCAAACACTGAGGAAACTTAGTGGCATCCTTAAAGTGGCTGTTGGACTTCCATTAGTGTCCCACTAGTGCAAATCTATTTGGAGCACCTCTGCATTGCACACTCAAGCTCATTCTTACTAAGCCATTATACTAGCAAACACTGAGTAAACTTAGTGGCATCCTAAAAGTGGCTGTTGGACTTCCATTTGTGTCCCACTAGTGCAAATCTATTTGCAGCACCTCTGCATTGCACACTCAAACTCATTGTTACTAAGCCATTATACTAGCAAACACTGAGGATACTTAGTGGCATCCTAAAAGTGGCTGTTGGACTTTATTATTGTCCCACTGGTGCAAAGATATTTGCAGCACCACTGCATTGCACAATCAAACTCATTTTTACTAAGCTATTATACTAGCAAACACTGAGGATACTTAGTGGCATCCTAAAAGTGGCTGTTGGACTTCATTATTGTCCCACTGGTGCAAAGCTATTTGCAGCACCACTGCATTGCACAATCAAACTCATTGTTACTAAGCCATTATACAAGCAAACACTGAGTAAACTTAGTGGCATCCTAAAAGTGGCTGTTGCACTTTCATTAGTGTCCCACTAGTGCAAATCTATTTGGAGCACCTCTGCATTGCACACTCAAGCTTATTGTTACTAAGCCATTATACTAGCAAACACTGAGTAAACTTAGTGGCATCCTAAAAGTGGCCGTTGGACTTCCATTAGTGTCCCACTAGTGCAAATCTATTTGCAGCACCTCTGCATTGCACACTCAAACTCTTTGTTACTAAGCCATTATACTAGCAAACACTGAGGATACTTAGTGGCATCCTAAAAGTGGCTGTTGGACTTCATTATTGTCCCACTGGTGCAAAGATATTTCCAGCACCACTGCATTGCACAATCAAACTCATTGTTACTAAGCCATTATACTAGCAAACACTGAGTAAACTTAGTGGCATCCTAAAAGTGGCTGTTGGACTTCCATTAGTGTCCCACTAGTGCAAATCTATTTGCAGCACCTCTGCATTGCACACTCAAGCTCATTGTTACTAAGCCATTAAACTAGCAAACACTGAGTAAACTTAGTGGCATCCTAAAAGTGGCTGTTGGACTTCCATTAGTGTCCCACTAGTGCAAATCTATTTGCAGCACCTCTGCATTGCACACTCAAGCTCATTGTTACTAAGCCATTAAACTAGCAAACACTGAGTAAACTTAGTGGCATCCTAAAAGTGGCTGTTGGACTTCCATTGGTGTCCCACTAGTGCAAATCTATTTGCAGCACCTCTGCATTGCACACTCAAGCTCATTGTTACTAAGCCATTATACTAGCAAACACTGACGAAATTTAGTGGCATCCTAAAAGTGGCTGTTGGACTTCATTATTGTCCCACTGGTGCAAAGATATTTGCAGCACCTCTGCATTGCACACTGAAACTCATTGTTACTAAGCCATTGTAATAGCAAACTATGCTGCCAGGTTAAGGGCCGTAGTTGCATTGTCAGGTATATTTATTCTTTATTATTCTGCTGTTAATAAAGCTAGACCACCGCTGCAATCTACACCACCTCTCAATTTTTACTACCACATTTTAAGTGCACAATCTTGTCGCAATCAAAATGAGTGGCAAAATGACAGATGCTGGTGGAAAGGGGAAGAGGCGTGTTGGAAAAGGAAAAAAAGGGTTTGTCCGTGGGGAAGGTGGCAAAGCTTCATTAACATCTGCTGAAGATAGATTATCTTCCAGCAAAAGTAAGATGTCTACTACTTACCGTGGACAATCCGATGTGCTCCCTTTTTTACGGACACGAACAACTGGAACAAAGGTAGATGATGGCCAAAAAAAGAAAATGCTTGAATGGATCTCTAGTGGTCCAAAAAGTGCCCTCTCCGCCACCTCAACTACCGCATCCAAAAAACACCAGTCCTCTGAGTTGTCATCCCAATCACACTTGCTTTCTCCCTGCTCTCAAGTCTCCATCCGCCCTGCACAGTATGGTGGAACTGAAATGGCTGAGTCTGCAGAGCTGTTCAGTCACACTATAGCCTGGGAATCAGAGGTCTACTCCCAAGCTACAGTGAGTACAGACCTGGAAATGGTCTGCAGTGATACCCAGAACCTTTGTGACTCTGATTCAGGCTGTGAGGACCAAGTTTCTGAGCATAATGTTGACCCTTATCCACAAACTGTAACACCTGTTGTTATAGACAATGAGGAACATACTGATGACAAGGAGACGCAGATACCAGATTGGGATGACAACTTAAATATTGGTTCACGTCAGGAAGAGGCTTGGTCTGAGGGTGAGGGGAGTGCAAACACAACGCTTGATGAGGAAATTCTAGATCCCACCTACTGTCAACCCATAGTCAGGCACTCAAGGAGGTCAACAGAGGCGGTGGAGGAGGATGCTACTGACGACGAAATTACCTTGCGCCTTCCTGGACATAGGAGTAGTACTGGTAGCACGTCTACAACTGCATCCTCAGCCACCACTCTGCCTCTGAGCACTAGTCGGGGGGGGCTCAGCAGGTCGCATGCCCTCTAAGCCTTGCCTAGCCTGGACCTTTTTTGACATAGCAAAAGATCGTCCAAATCATGTGATATGTAAAATTTGTTGTGATTCTGTTAGTAGAGGGCAAAACCTCAGCAGTTTGACAACTTCTTCCATGAATCGTCACATGAATAAATATCATGTCTCCCAGTGGGAAGCTCACCGTGCTGCAATGCGGCCTAGCGGAGCGGACCATCCACTGACTGCCCCTTCCAGTGCATCCGCGGGCTCTTCATCTTCTAGGACTGTGGGGACAGCTGTCACACCTGGTTTTCCACGCACAACTTCCACCACTGTAACCGCAACAGGCAGTTTGCTTGGTAGGTAGTCAGTTGGTTTGGAAGGGGAAACAAATGCGTGTGTACAGCTCTCTCAGACATCGATAGCACCAACGTTGGATGAAGGCAACATCATGTCTACGCCTGCACTTTCCTCACAAACCTGCATTTTTCCAGGGACACCCTACTCAACACCGTCTACACACAGCAGCCAGATCTCTGTCCCTCAGATGTAGACAAATAAAAGGCCATTTCCTGCGACCCATGACAAAGCTAAGAGGTTGACTTTATCCCTCTGTAAGCTCTTGGCTACAGAAATGCTGCCTTTCCACCTGGTGGACACACAGGATTTTAGAGACCTTATGTCTGTCGCTGTGCCCCAGTACCAGATGCCCAGTCGCCACTACTTCTCTAAGAAAGGTGTGCCTGCGCTACACCAGCATGTCGCACACAACATCACCGCTTCCTTGAGAAACTCTGTGTGTGAACGGGTACATTTCACCACCGATACTTGGACCAGTAAGCATGGACAGGGACGTTACATGTCGCTGACTGGGCACTGGGTAACTATGGTGATAGATGGTGAAGGGTCTGCTGCACAAGTCTTGCCGTCCCCACGACTTGTGTGTCAATCCTCTGTCTGTCCAAGTTCCGCCACTACTTCTGCCTCCTCCACCTCGTCTGGGTCCTCTACCTCTGCCCCAAGCCTGCCTGGTCAGGCCACCAGCGTTCTAACTGCGCAGAAGGAATCACGCACCTCTCATTACTATGCTGGCAGCAGAGCGCAACGGCATCAGGCAGTCTTTAGCTTGAAATGTCTTGGAAATAAGAGTCACACAGCAGCTGAGTTGTGGGCAGCTCTGGAGACTGAGTTTAATAAATGGTTGTCTCCACTCAACCTGCAGCCTGGTTAGGCGGTGTGCGACAATGCTGCAAACCTGGGTGCGGTCCTTCGCCTGGGCAAGGTGACACACGTGCCTTGTAAGGCTCACGTGTTGAACCTTGTTGTCCAGCAATTTTTAACACACTATCCTGGCCTAGATGGCCTTCTGAACAGGGCAAGAAAACTGTCTGCTCACTTCTGCCGCCGAACCACCGCTGCTGAGTGACTTGCATCACTCCAGAAGTCTTTCGGCCTGCCGGTTCATCGCCTGAAATGCGATGTGCCGACACGCTGGAATTCGACTCTCCACATGTTACAGCAACTGTGGCAGCACCGTCGAGCCCTGGTGCAATACGTCATGACGTATAGTCTGGGCCAATGAGATGCAGAGGTGGGGCAGATCACCCTGATGGAGTGGTCTCAGATCAAGGACCTATGCACCCTTCTGCACAGTTTCGACATGGCGCAGCACACGCTAAACACTATTCGGAGTCAGGGGGTGGGAAAACAGGAAGGGGAGGAACTACAGGAGGATTCATATGCGCAAGAGACAACAACATCACCAAGGTCCAGACGTTCATCATCACCAACGTGGCAGGCATGGGACCATGGGGGACAGGGATTAACAAGGGCGCATGGTAGCAGGCGAAATGTTGAGGAAGGTGCAGGAGAACATGAAGAAATGGAGGATGAACTGTCCATGGACATGGAAGACTCAGCGGATGAGGGAGACCTTGGTCAAATTTCAGTTGAAAGAGGTTGGGGGGAGATGTCAGAGGAAGAAAGAACAGTTAGCACCTCTATGCCACAAACACAGCGTGGACTTGGTCTGCATGGCTGCGCCAGACACATGAGCGCCTTCTTACTGCACTACCTCCAACATGACCCTCGTATTGTCAAAATTAGAAGTGATGATGACTACTGGCTTGCCACACTATTAGATCCCCGGTACAAGTCCAAATTTTGTGACATAATTCCAGCCATAGAAAGGGACGCACGTATGCAGGAGTATCAGCAAAAGCTGTTACTCAATCTTAGCTCGGCTTTTCCACCAAACAACCGTGGTGCAGGGAGTGAATCTCCCAGTTATAACTTGACAAACATGGGACGGTCCCGTCATCTTCAACAGTCTACCCGTACCAGCAGCACCGTATCTGGTGCTGGTAACAGCAATTTTATTGAATCTTTTCATAATTTTTTTAGACCATCCTTTGCAAGGCCACCAGAGACAACAAGTCTGACACATAGTCAACGGCTGGAGAGGATGATACAGGAGTGTCTCCAAATGAACATCGATGCCATGACTTTGCAAATGGAGCCTTGCTCATTTTGGGCTTCAAATCTTGAAAAATGGCCAGAGCTCTCTACTTACGCCTTGGAGATTTTGTCATGTCCAGCTGCCAGCGTTGTCTCTGAACATGTCTTCAGTGCTGCTGGGTGTGTGCTGACAGATAAGCGCACACGTCTGTCCAGTGACAATGTGGACTGAATAACGTTCATCAAAATGAACAAGTCATGGATCCACAAGGAATTTACTACCCCTGTGTCATCCTGGGGAGAGAAAATGCTTGTGGATTTTGAATGTGCTTAATGCAAATCTACCTGTGAAGTGTACAACTGGGGCACAAGTGCTGCCACTGAAGGGGTGGGTGTCTGTGTGGCCCAATTTTTGGAAAAAAGGGAGATTCCGCTTGGAGTAACCCTTGCTTACATTGTTTTTAAAAATTATCCAAGATGAACAGAGCTGGGATCAGGAAAGACTTAGCTACCTACCCCGTTGTCATCCTGTGGACAGTTAAGTATGGAGTATTTTTGAATGTGCTTGATGCAAATCTACCTGTGAAGTGTACAACTGGGGCACAAGTGCTGCCACTGAAGGGGTGGGTGTGTGTGGCCCAATTTTTGGAAAAAAGGGAGACTCTGCTTGGAGTAACCCTTGCTTGCTGTGTTTTTTAAAAGGAGCCAAGATGAACAAGTCATGGTTCAGGAAATATTTTGCTACCTACCCCGGTGTCATCCTGGGGATGGTTAAGTATGGCGTATTTTTGAATGTGCTTGATGCAAATCTACCTGTGAAGTGTACAACTGGGGCACAAGTGCTGCCACTGAATGGGTGGGTGTGTGTGTGGCCCAATTTTTGGAAAAAAGGGAGACTCCGCTTGGAGTAACCTTGCGGTGTTTTACATGATTTTAGAAGGGCATGCCATGTCTATATCTGTGTCTCATCCTCATTTCCTTGTAACGCTGTTTTGTTTTCGCATGAGAATTTGTTCTTGTCACTTTCCCATGTGTTTGTGTTGTGTTGTGAGTTGTTTGTCACCTTTTGGACACCTTTGAGGGTGTTTTCTAGGAGTTTTTATGTGTTTGTGATTGCCTCCCATTGTTTCCTATGCAGTTCGAGTGGTTCGCCGAACCGAACTCGAACGAGACCTCCGTTCGGCGAACCGAACTCGAGCCGAACCTCCTCTCTACTAATAATGTATAAAGGGTTTCCATGTGTCCCATCCTGTTTTCTAAAAATAAAACACTGTATACTTACAGTGCAGTTTTATTTAAAATTATACAACAAAGATTTAGTATCTGTGAATGATAATGCGAATGCAATGTAAAATCAATCTAACCATAAAAAATAAAACTGTATTTTCTAATATAGAGACCAAAAAAGCTTTAACCCAAATTTTTTTCATTTTCACAAGCATAACAGGCAAAATTGGACTGTACAATTTGTTGTGCTATTTCTCCTGAGTATAGTGATATTGCATATATGATGAGAAACTACTGTTTGTGCGCACGACAAGGCTCTGAAGGGAAAGAGCGCTATTTGAATTTTGGAAGGCAAAATTGGCTGTAATAGATAATGGATGCCATGTCACAATAGCAGAGTGCCTGATGTTCCTAAATATTGGAAACCCCCACAAGTGACCCCATTGGAGAATATATCTCTTAAGGAACTTATCTAAAGTTGGGGTGAGCACCCACAAGTGCTTTAAAACATTAATAATGTTGAACCATGAAAATGAAAAAATAAAATTTTTCTACAAAAATGTTGGTTTAAGCCCAAATTTTTCATTTTCACAAGGGTAGCAGGACAAAGTGGAATTTGTTCTGACTACACCAACACATCATATGTGGTGTAAAATTACTGTTTGGATGCAAGGCAGAACTTGGAAGGGATGCAATGCTATTTGAATTTTGGAGAGCCATTTTGGCTAGAATGAACAGTAGATTCTAACTCACATTTCAATATCCCCTGATATCCTAAAACAGCACAACCCCCCCCCCCACAAGTGAACTCATTCAGGAAATACACCTTTTAAGGAATTCATCTTAGGGTGTAGATAACAAATTTAACCCTCAGGTGATTTATGGAATTGTATAACATTGGACTGGGAAAATAAAAACAGGTTGTTGTGTAATTTTTCCTGAGTACGCCAATACCCTCCATGTAATCGGGAACTAATTTTGAGGTACAGTGCAAAACTCAGAAACGAATGAGTGCCATATTGGACTTCAGAATTTTCTGAAATGGTTTTCAGGTGCCATGTCACATTGGCAGAGCCTCTGAGGTGCCAGAAGAGCAGAAATACACACAAGTAATACCATTTTACAAACTGCACCCCTCAGTGAAATCATCTAGAATTTTATACCATTCTGTGGTGAAGAACTTATAATTGCATTGTTATCACTGAAATACAGATTCAGCCCCAGATATATTATTTTTACAATGGAAAATAGCTAAAAAGGCCCCATAAGTCCCCATTTCTGCTGAATGTGGCAATACCACATATAAGCCTGTACAGTATTGTTTGACATTATGGCAGGATTCAAGAGGTAAGGAGTGCTATTTCACTTTTGCAGCACAGGTTTTTCTAGAATAGTTTGTGGACTCTGTTTTCAGAGCCTCTCATCTGACCACTTATTAGAATTTACACCCCTCTTAGAATTCATCTATGGTGTAGCGACTACTTTTATGTATTATTGTTTTGCCAGAACAAAAACACTTTTGTAAGTTACAGAGTGAAAATTGCAAATCTGCAAATTTAGTTCCAATACACCTAATACATTGTGCTCATCTCTTCCTTTTGGAGTCCAGCACCCGAAAAATAAATGGGCTTCCTCACCATGCTAATGTCAAACATGTGGATGCTAATTGTAGTTTAGGGACATTGCAGGACTCAGAAGGGATGGTGAATTTGGATTAGAGAGAACAGCTTTTGCTAGATTTTTTTGTGTTAGCCATGTCGCTTTTCCAGAGCCTTTGTGCTGCCAGCAACTTGGACACCCCTTATATTCCTGTTAAAAGGTGACAGACCCAAGTGGGGAGTTGTTTTGTTTGTTTTGGGTTTTGTTGTTTGTTTTGGGTTGAGTTGAAGCTTTTATTTTTGCCTTTTTGCTGTAAATAATGGAATTGGAACAGCATGGGGAAGACACCTGGACACATCTCTGACTCCCAGGTCACTGATGGAAATAATGTTGTCAGAGTATTATGCCACTTTTATTGACTTACGATAAAACATTCCAAACCAAAGATATGGAATTAACAGGAAAAAAGTTAGGAATCCTTCTTTCCTGTATAATGACTTATACATATATATAAGACAAATTTAACCAGAGAGAAAAAACACCTCCTCCACCCCTTAGGCTATGTTTACACATAGCGTTTTCTTCTGCATTTTTGCACTCTCATTGCTTGGTGAAAAAATGCTGCAAAAAACTTTTAAAGCATTAACATGCTCCTACTTTCAAAAATGCAGCATTTTTCCATTTCTGTCACAAAAAAAAGAATCATGTGCATGAGATTGCTCAAATATTTTTCCCATTTGTAAGGAGTGGGACTTCTAAACTGGTGAAGCCTATGCACTAAATGCAAGGTCTATCAAAAACTAAAAAGAGAAAATGCAATACACCTTGGAATACACATAGAGGATAGCATCAAAGTTTATTTCCTCATTTGGAAGGAGTAAGACTCCTAAACTGGTAAAGTGTATGTGTCGCGGGCGGGGAGGGCGCTGCGCTCACCACGCTCGAGTCCGGCGCTGCTGCTGCTCGGTGGCTCGAGCGGTGGGCCGGATCCGGGGACTCGAGTGGCGCTCCTTGCCCGTGAGTGAAAGGGGGGTGGTTCGGTTTGGGGATTTGGTCCGTGACGCCACCCACGGTTTGTGGTGAGGTTGGGGCACCACCGCTGCTGGTGACGGGGATCCCGGGAGCGATGGCAGGGAGCAGCTGGGATGTTGTTTCCCCCTCCATGGGTAGGGCTTGGTTGTCCCGTGGCCCGGGTGAGGTGAGGCGGGGAGGCACGGTTGGTGAGGTGCAGGGTCGCGGGGGCAGCACGGTGCTGGATGGCACAGTGGTACTCACTCAGCCAAGAACGGATGCAGAGTCTCTGGTAAAACAAACGGCTGGATGGACGGGTCCCGCAGCCGGCTGCTGTGGTTTCTCCCGGACGGTTGGTGGTGGCTACCTTTCCCTGCACCTTTTGTGTAACTTCGGTCCTGATGGCTTCCCGCTAATAACCCGCTCCCCAGCATGGATATATGCCGGAGGAGCCCTTTTGCCCGCAGGCTCTGGCCCTGGGAATTCTAGCTGTGGCGGTAGCTGTATTTCCCTTTCGCTGTTTGGACGGTTGCCTTCAATCGGGTCTTGGCTGTTTGGAAACCCCTGGGGTTCCGGTCACTAACGGATCTGACCTGTTTAACGGCGACTCCAAGCCTGGTCGGGGTCCGCAGGCCACCGCCCGTCCCCGGTCCTACGGTTCTGCGTTGATCTGCCTCTCCTGCAGATGGCCATCACCGTCTGCCAACCTTGCTCTTGGTGCCCGGGCCACGTACCCGGACACGGTCAGTCTGCTCCTCTACTACCACTTTACTCATCACTCTTTGACCTCCCTTACTGAACTGCCTTCCTTTCTCGCCTCCAGGACTGTGAACTCCTCAGTGGGTGGGGCCAACTGCCTGGCTCCACCCCACCTGGTGTGGACATCAGCCCCTGGAGGGAGGCAACAAGGATTTGGTGTCTGGCTGATGTGCCTATCTCGGGGTGTGGGGTGTGTTGTTGCAGTACCTGTGACGACCTGGCTAGTCCAGGGCGCCACATTCCCCCTTGGTTAAATGCAGACCGTCCGCGGGCTGCCCGTCCATCACCGGTTTTATTTTTCTTTTTAACTGAAAGAGGTAGAAAACATGTAAAAACATTCAACAAGCATTTTTTTTATGGATCTTCCCTTAACGGGAGGCACAGTACTTTTAACGTTACTAACAGTAGTCACTTTTTATTAAAACAAACGGCTTCCGCTCTCCCACCCAAACAACCTGGCCCTGATGCTGCCCCTAAGAAGTGGGCAGCACCCCTTGACCCCAGTCCAGATCCAGGCTGCCCGAGCGGGAACGGGTATGGTGTTTCGCACCCTACGGTCACTTCAGGGGACCCCATGTCCATGGGGGACCTCTGACCCCCGGAGGATCGCCACCGGTTACGGTAGTGGCGGGCCTGGGCCATCTCTTTCCTCCAGGCCCATCCTCCAAATCAGCCTCTCTGGAGGTGGTAACGGAATCATGCCAACATATTTACATTTCCACTAGTTTGTGGCTGCCCTGCTAGTTCTCAGGCATGTCCATAAGTAGTTACTTATGCACGGTAACAAAGGGTCCCTACGGGGACTACTTGCTGGCAACGGCCGGATCAATCACAGTCGACAATCAGGTAACATCTCCAGTTGATTACAGTCATTCATCTACTTATTCGCACTCGCAACATATCAAACCCCTAAATGGTAGTTTCCCTGTACCTAAGCGGGGGTCGACCTAGGTTGGGACGTGTGGACCTTCGGGGCCCAATGTCAGTGGTGACAGGCAGTGGGAAAGAGGGAACAACTGGTTCCTCTTCCCGGCTATCGTGTGGGGCAGGCGGAGGCATAGGGGAGCTGGGTACAGGTGCATCCCTGGGCACTGGCTCATCGTCAACCACTTCCATCACTTTCTCATCCACGGGTTGTGGGAACATTATCACTGGAAGAATCACGGCGCCGTTCTGTGTAGGCTAATCTGCCGGGAAATCGCCAATCATGGTGAGGATTACTCCCTTTTCCTTCTCCCCAACCGGTCTAGGGACCGGAGCTTCAGTTACCACCCGCAATGGTGGTGGGCACCTTTTCAGGTGGTCCCTGGAAACCGTGGCCAAAGTCTTCCCCTGGTCACGATTGACCTGGTAGGCCTTCCCATTCTCCCATTTGGTGGGTTGTACACCATACAGGGTCTTCTCCCATTGATCATCCAGCTTATGGGTTCTTCTCTTTCGCTTCAGTACTACATCCCCAGGCTGGAGGGGACCTGCAGGCGCCTTCCTGTTGAAGCACTGCTCCTGCTGTCCCCGACTTTGGCACAAGTTCTTTTCTACGTATTCTTGGACCTGTCAGTACTGCACTCTTCACCGAGCGTCCCATCCAGCAGTCGAGGGGAGTGCTTCTGGGGCTTCCAGACCCATTTCCAGGTCCACTGGCAGCCAACCGGGCCGAGCTCTCATCAGGTACGCCGGTGTGCATTTCGTAGAGCTGGAAGGGATGTTGTTGTACATATCGACCAGATCAGGTAGCTTCTCTGGCCACAGGTTTCGCTCTTCCAGCGGTAACGTCTTGAGGAGGCCCAGGACCAGGTGGTTCATCTTTTCACACATGCCATTGGTCTGGGCATGGTAAGGCGTGGTCCGAATTTTCTTGCAGCCATACAACTGGCAGAATTCTTGGAACACCTCTGCTTCGAAGGCCGGGCCCCGGTCGGTAAGCACCCTCTCTGGGTACCCGTGCGGTCGACAGAAATAGGCCTGGAATGCTCTAGCGGCGGTACGGCCGGTCAGGTCCTTGACTGGGACAACCACCATGAATCTTGAATAGTGGTCTACAATGGTCAGAGCGTAGGTATACCCACTTCGGCTAGGGGTGAGCTTCACGTGGTCGAGGGCGACCAGCTCCAGCGGCTGATGCGTAATGATTGGGCGTAGAGGGGCCTTCTGGCTGGCCTCGTTCCTTCTTCTCAGTGCACAGGGACGCATTCTCGGCACCAGGCCTCCACAGACTTCCGCATCCCACTCCAATAGAACCGCTCCCTCAACAGCATCTCCAGCTTCTTCCACCCAAAGTGCCGGCACCGTCATGGTATGCCTGTAGGACAAGTCGACACATTAGCCTGGGGAATCACCAGCTGGCGAACCTTCTCGTGGGTCTTTGGGTTGATCAATTCCCGATACAGTTTCCCTTCGTGCAGGTACAGCCGGGTTCGTTCCTGCCACAGGCGTTGGGCTTCGGCAGGGGCGGCAGCGTCTATTCCAGCCGAGCCTTGTTCCACCAGGGTCTTGACCAAGCGGACAGCAGGTGCCTGGTCCTGGGCTTCTTGCCACCCCTGACTGGGCAGCGGATCCAGGTTCACCTGTTGTTGATGGACATGCAACTTCTCAGCCAGCAGCCGGTGAAATGCAGGCAACTCGATTTCTTCGAGGTCATCATCATCCGGCCCCTCTTCCGACAGGTGGGGCATCCGGGAGAGTGCATCGGCATTAGCATTCGTACGGCCGGCCCGGTACTTGATGGTGAAGTTATAATTGGCTAGCCTGGCCACCCACCGCTGCTCCAATGCACCCAACTTAGCTGTATCCAGATGGGTTAGCGGGTTATTGTCCGTATAAGCGGTGAACTTGGCTGCAGCTAGGTAATGGCGGAATCGCTCGGTGATAGCCCACACCAGTGCTAAGAGCTCAAGCTTGAAAGAGCTGTAGTTCTCAGGGTTCCTTTCCGTAGGTCGGAGTTTTCGGCTAGCGTAAGCGATCACCTTCTCCCTTCCATCCTGGACCTGGGATAAGACTGCCCCCAAGCCCACATTGCTGGCATCGGTGTAGAGGACGAAGGGGAGGCTGTAGTCGGGGTATGCTAGGATCTCTTCCCCAGTCAAGGCCGTCTTCAGCTGGCGGGAAGATTATTCATGCTTTTCTTCCCACGCCAACGGGGTTCCAGGGGGTCTACTACCCTTGGTCTGTCCCACGAGGAGGTCTTGCATGGGGGCAGCCATTTTCATGTACCCCTTAATGAAGCGGCGATAGTAGCCCACCAGATCCAGGAACTGTCTCACCTCTCTCACCGTGGTCGGCCTCGGCCAGTCTTGAATGGCTGTGATCTTTTCGGGGTCCGGGGCGACGCCTTCCGCGCCCACCACATGTCCGAGGTACTGCACCTTCGCCTTCAACAGATGACACTTGGAGGGCTTCAATTTCATCCCATACTTGGCAAGGGATGCGAACACCTCAGCCAGGTCCTCCAGGTGGGCTTCATACGTCTGTGAGTATACAATTACATCGTCTAGGTACAACAAGACGGTCTCAAAATTCAGATGCCCCAGACAGCATTCCATTAGCCGTTGGAAGGTTCCAGGGGTGTTGCACAGCCCAAACGGCATGCTGTTGAACTCACAGAGTCCCATGGGGGTAGCGAAGGTGGTCTTCTCCCGGTCTTCGGGCGCAACGGCCACCGGCCAGTACCCACTGGTGAGGTCAAGGGTAGAGAAATAGTTAGCGATTCTCAGCGCGGCCAGGGTCTCTTCTATACGGGGCAGAGGATAGGCATCTTTATGCGTTATCTGGTTAATCTTCCGGTAATCCACACACATCCTCATGGTACCATCCATCTTCTTTACCAGCACCAGCGGGGCGGTCCAGGGACTGCAGCTATCCTGGATAACCCCTGCCTCCTTCATGTTCCTCAACATGTCTTTGGCGCATTGGTAGTGTGCAGGGGGAATAGGTCTGTATCTCTCTTTGATGGAAGGATGCTCACCGGTGGGGATATGGTGTTGGACCCCTTTAATCCGCCCAAAATCTAATGAATGCTTGCTGAAAACCTGCTCGTACTCCTGTATTACCCTGTATACCCCTTCTTTGTGATGTGTGGGGGTATCATCAGTGCCTACGTGTAACTCTTGGCACCACTCATCTAACCGCCCCGGGGATGGGTGGTGAATGGCAGGAGGCGGTGCGGTCGGGGGAACGGCCTCTTGGATAGTGTGGGGGTCTAGAGTAAGCAGCTTGGCGAGGGTAGCGTACCGGGGAAGCCTAACCTCCTCCTCCCCGCAGTTTAACACCCTTATGGGCACCCTACCTTTCTTGACGTCTACCACCCCTCGGGCGGCCATTACTGTGGGCCAGTGCTCGGAGGGCATGGGCTCTACCATGGCTGGGTAATCCCGTCCCTGGGGACCTACCGCTGCCCTGCACCAGATCATCATCTCACTCCTGGGAGGCACAATCAACGGGGCCGCATCGATCACTCTCACTCCCCCAATCTCTCCTCCTGTTGAGTTCACTTGTTGCCGATACAACAAGGCCCAGATCTCACACTGCACAGCCCTCTGTCGGCCTCCTGCTGCTGTGGCGGCTAACTGCCGCAGTAGGGTCAACACCTCACTCAAGCAGTGCTCCATCACATTAGTCCCTAGCACTACCTTCGGATTATGGTCACTGGGTTCATTCATTATCACAATCATTCCCTGGTGCTGCAGTTCAGCCCGTCCCACGGTCATGGCTACTTGTTTGTACCCCACTTGGGTCAAGGGGAGTCCATCGGCTGCGACGAGTGTCATGCTACCATCTGGAGGGGCAAGTTCATCATTTCCCCAATACCGCTGATACAGTGTGTAAGGTATCGTGGTTACCTGGGATCCAGTGTCTAGGAGTGCCATCAGCGGGATGCCGTCCACTGCCAGGGGGATGATGGGCCGGGCTCCAATGTACCGGTCCCGCCAGTCAGGGGGGCCACGGAGTTCTACTCCTGAGGATTGGCCCTTGGCCCCAGGGGTTGTTCGTTTAACGGACACCGTCGGGAGTAGTGGCCGGGCTTGCTGCACCTGTAACAAATTGGAGGTCCATACCATGAGTCATTGGCCCTTCTCTGCTGCATCCAGGGGACGTCCTCCGGGCTGTCGGCGAGCTGCATCCTCCCCGGGGACTTGGGTCTCGTCGGAGGTTGGAGTGCGGCGAGGATCCTGGCGAGGTCTCCATCCATGCGATGGACCTGAGCAGCCAGCTCCTCCATCATTCCTCTAGGGGCTGCAGGCACCGAGGGAGCTGGGAGAGAAGGGGCTACCTCGATGGGGGCCGTCTCAGCTGGCCATGGGGCCGCCTCTGGGACGTCGGATGCTGGGGGTTGCAGAGCTTTGATGGCCCGTTCTTTCAGCATGGCAAAGTCCACATTAGGGTGTTCTAGGGCCCACAGCCGGAGCTGCTTGCGGTACTCCGGGGATCCCATCCCCTGCACGAACTGCTCAACTAACATTTTGTTGCTGTCTGCATCATTAATGGCATCCACCTGCTTTAGTGTGCGGAGGGAAGTTTGCAGGTGCAAGGCATAGTCTCTAATACTATCTGCAGGCCGCTGTCGGCATAGGTAAAACTGCATCCGCAGCTCGGCTTCGGTGCGGGTCTCGAAGGCAATCTGTAGCTTTTCAAAGATAGTGGCGACGGAGGACCGGTCCCCCTCGGTCCAGGTCTCCATCTCCTGCTCAGCCGCGCCGGTTAGCTGCCCCAACACTACCGCTGCACGTTGCTTATTGGTCAGGGGATACAGTTCTAGGACCGGGTTAAGCTTCTTCTGGAAGACCTGCAAAGCGTCAGGTTTCCCGTCATACTGGGGCAGCCAGGTAGCTCTGGGCACATAGGGCAAGGAGAACGGCATCACCTGGGCAATGGCGGGGGTCGCAGCCTCCCCTGCTCGTGCGGCCGGAGCACGGCCTGGCCCATTCTCATTCGCGGGCGCCGCTACGGCTGCAACCGCCGCTCCTCCAGCGGCCTCGTCGGGTGCGGACATCTTGTTTTCGCCCCCCCTTGGTCTTTTCTCAGCACCTCCTCTTCAGGGGCGGAGCTTCGGCTTTCGCGCCTCCACTGCTCGAGAAGACGCTCGAGCGGGAAAATCTTCGCGCCCAAGATGGTGGCTTCTGAAATTTTTCGGCCGGACACCGCCGGCTGGACACAAGGCGCACTTCTACCAGTCGGTAGAATGGTAAGATCCTGTTCGTGACGCCAAGTTGTCGCGAGCGGGGAGGGCGCTGCGCTCACCACGCTCGAGTCCGACGCTGCTGCTGCTCGGTGGCTCGAGCGGTGGGCCTGATCCGGAGACTCGAGCGGTGCTCCTCGCCCGTGAGTGAAAGGGGGGTGGTTTGGTTTGGGGATTTGGTCCGTGACGCCACCCACGGTTTGTGGTGAGGTTGGGGCACCACCGCTGCTGGTGACGGGGATCCCAGGAGCGATGGTGTCACGCTCCCCGGGTCCCCTGTGCTGCCCTCCGGCTCACCTGTCACGCTCCCCGGCTCCCCCGCCTCGCTTCCCGGTTCCTTGGTCCGGTCACCGCCGCTCCCCGCTCTCCAGCACCCTTTGCCGGCGCGTCCCCAGCATCCTGGTCCCCGCACCCGGCGTTCGTCGGCTTCACAGCCCCAGCCTGGCCCTGCTGCTTCCTCCTCGCAGCTTCCTGCTCTGGCTTCTGGCACTCGGGCCGCGCGCATGCGCATTAGGGCGCGCGCGCGGTCATTGACCCTTTCTTAAAGGGCCAGCGTCCATTAACAGGAAATGATGCAAAACAGGTACAGGGTATAAAGGGGTTTAATGTCCAAGGGGGCGGGGCCTGATCTTCGTGTTTCTTAAGCTAGGAGTCAGGTCTCCTGGTGTCTCTGTGTATATACTCACCTATCTCTCTTGTAGAGCCGTGCCTGCCTCGACATCCGGTCCTGACCGAATCCCGAACCCCGAACGCTGTCCATCTGCCATCCTGACAGTCCGTACCATCTCGGATCCCTGCGGTGACCCGTCATCTCGCTCCAAAGGTTCCGGACCCCGCCTGACATCTTCTCGGCTTCCGAACCTGAGCTGCGTCACCCGGACTACCACCAGTGACTCCGTGGTCCCAGGGACATCTCCGTTATATTCGTTTGCACGGACTGTTCTGCTGCCTATAGTGCTCCAGCTACCGGACCCCTTACCACCATCTAGGAGTTCGGCCCAGTGGATCCACCTCCTGGGTCTGCCCGTCCACCTGGCCCTGACAGTAAGATCAGGCCATGGATCCCGCTGCAGCACTAGCAGCCATACAGGAGGAACTCCAACGCCAGCGTGAGACTCAGACCCGCATGCTGCAATTTATGTCTTCTGTGGACGCCCGCCTGAACACGCTACAAGCGGCAGTTACGACTTCAGCATCCCGGGCTTCCACTAGTCAAGCCACGGCTCCAGCTCCCGTGGCGACGTCTTCAGATACTTCCAGACTTCGTTTGGCCTCACCACCCCGGTACGCCGGAGACCCCAAGACCTGCAGGGGATTCTTAAACCAATGCTCCCTCCATTTCACGCAGCTGCCGCATTTGTTTGCCTCTGACCAAGCCAAGGTCGCCTTCATCATGTCCCATCTAGAGGGTGAGGCACTGGCGTGGATGAACCCCTTGTGGGAGAAGGGGGATCCTGTGACCACGAACATCCAGGAGTTCCTGCAGGCATTCCGTGGCACCTTTGATGAGCCCGGACGCGCCTCCGCGTCTGCTTCGTCTCTTCTCCGGTTGCGTCAGGGGACTCTGACGGTGGGACAATACGCAATCCGGTTTCGCACCTTGGCTTCGGAACTCGGGTGGAACAACGAGGCCCTAACCGCCGCCTTCTGGGAAGGACTCTCGGGGCAATTAAAGATGAGCTGGCGGGTCGTGACGTACCGACCACCCTGGATGCCCTGATCACCCTAGCGACTCGAGTGGACATTCGCTTTCCGGAGCGATCCAAGGAAGTGTCCTGTGAGAGACGTCTGGTACGGCAGTCCTCTCCTCCGCAGAAGCCCGCCGTACTTCAGTCATCGACAGCTGGGGTCCCCGTCCACGAGCCCATGCAGATTGACAGAGTGCGGCAGTCTGAACAACGTCGAGCTGAGCGGCTCGCCAAGGGCCTCTGCTTTTACTGCGGAGAGGGCACACACCTGCTACGTTCCTGTCCAGAGAGGCCGGGAAACTCCAAAGCCTAGGGTTGGTACTCTAGGTGCTGGGACTCTCTCAGACCCGGTTACGTGGATTGTGCAAGTGACAACGGGAGAGACGCGGTTCACGGCTGAGGCATACCTCGATTCCGGGGCAGCAGGCAATTTCATCCAGCAGGCCACGGTGGACAAGTACCAGGTGCCTGTTACTCCACTCGACAAGCCCCTCGTGATTGCCTCCGTGGATGGGAGACCCCTCTCTGACACCATCTCCTGGATCACCAAGCCGGTGGAACTGCGTATCGGTGCCATGCACACCGAGAACATCACTTTCTACGTCCTCCCACACATGTCCCATCAAATCCTGCTGGGACTTCCCTGGTTGCGGACTCACGAACCATTAGTCAGCTGGGGTACTGGCGAAATCACCCGATGGGGCTCTTCGTGCCATGAGAAGTGCCTGAAGACCATACAACCCATCCGACGACCTCCGGTTCCAGAGAACCTACCGGGGCTGCCCTCGGCCTATTGGTCCTTTGCAGACGTCTTTGATAAAAAGGAATCCGAGGTACTTCCGCCACATCGTCCTTACGATTGTGCCATCGACCTGCTCCCTGGAACAACACCACCTCGAGGACGGATATATCCCTTGTCTCCAGCCAAAACAAGGGCCATGTCTACTTACATCACAGAGAGCCTGGCAAGGGGATTCATTCGGAGATCCTCCTCTCCTGCTGGAGCAGGTTTCTTCTTCGTCAAGAAGAAAGAGGGCGACTTACGCCCATGCATAGACTACCAGGGTTTGAATCAAATCACCGTAAAAAACAAGTACCCTCTGCCGCTCATCCCCGAATTGTTTGACCGGCTTAGAGGAGCTCGTGTGTTCACCAAGCTGGATCTTCGGGGTGCCTACAACCTGGTACGCATCCGCTCTGGGGACGAATGGAAGACCGCGTTCAATACGCGCGATGGGCACTATGAATACTGCGTAATGCCCTTCGGCCTGTGTAACGCCCCAGCCGTCTTTCAAGAACTGGTGAACGACGTTTTCCGGGACCTTCTCTACGTCTGTGTGGTAGTGTATCTGGATGACATCCTTGTCTTCTCTCCGGACCTCCAGACCCACAGAGAGAACGTACAGCTGGTTCTACAAAGACTGAGAGAGAATCGTCTGTACACTAAGTATGAGAAGTGTGTCTTTGAGCAGTCTTCTCTCCCCTTCCTGGGGTACATCATCTCTGATACCGGACTGCAGATGGATCCAAAGAAGGTCTCCTCCATTCTCAACTGGCCTCCTCCTTCTGGACTGAAGGCAATCCAACGCTTCCTGGGATTCGCCAACTACTACCGCCAGTTTATCCCTCACTTCTCTGCTCTGACTGCTCCTCTCTCCGCTTTGACCAAGAAGGAGGCTAATCCAAAGGACTGGTCACCAGCGGCCGACGCCGCGTTTGGCTCTCTGAAACGGGCATTTGCCTCCTCTCCTGTACTCCACCGTCCGGAGTTAAACCGCCAGTTCACCTTGGAGGTGGATGCCTCCTCCTCAGGAGCCGGAGCAGTGCTCATGCAGAAGTCCTCCTCCGGGAAGATGGTGACTTGCGGTTTCTTCTCCAAGAGCTTCTCAGCGCCTGAACGCAACTACACCATCGGTGACCGAGAGCTCTTGGCAGTCAAACTGGCTCTGGAGGAATGGCGCTACCTTCTGGAAGGAGCAGTGTACCCCGTGATTATTTACACGGACCACAAGAACCTGGAATACCTACGGTCCGCTCAGCGACTGAACCCACGGCAAGCCAGGTGGTCCTTATTCTTTGCCAGGTTTGATTTCCAGCTCCATTTCCGACCCGCGGACAAGAATGTACGCGCTGATGCCTTGTCCAGGTCTTTCATGCCCATGGAGCAGGAGGAGGAGACTACCCAACCCATCATTTGTCCTAGCAAAATCATTCCGGTGGCCCCTGTCACCCTGGCCCAGATACCGCCCGGGAAGACCTATGTCTCTGAGACAGACAGGCAAAAAGTGTTACACTGGGGTCATGCCTCGAAAACAGCCGGTCATGCTGGTCAGAGGAGAACATGGGGTGCGATTGTACGTCATTACTGGTGGCCATCCCTTCGCACGGACGTCGCTGCTTTCGTCTCTGCCTGCTCCTCTTGTGCCAGGAACAAGACGCCCAAACACCTGCCATATGGCCGTCTTCTGCCTCTGCCGATACCCTCAGTTCCGTGGCAACACATAGCGATGGACTTTATTACGGACTTGCCATTGTCCTCCAGACACACAGTCATATGGGTCGTGGTGGATCGGTTCTCTAAAATGGCTCATTTCGTCCCTATGGCTGGATTGCCCTCTGCTCAGGAACTCGCGGATGCTTATATACATCACATCTTCCGCTTGCATGGCTTTCCATCACACATCGTATCCGATAGAGGAACTCAGTTCACCTCCCGCTTCTGGAGGGCTCTCTGCAAACATCTGGGAGTGACTCTAGACTTTTCATCTGCATACCATCCTCAGTCTAATGGCCAAGTGGAGAGGGTCAATCAAATCTTGACCTCTTTCTTACGTCACTATGTCAACGCCCATCACGACGACTGGTCCACGCTTCTTCCTTGGGCTGAATTCTCCCATAACCACCACATCAGTGAGTCGTCCTCCAGCTCTCCCTTCCATGTCGTTTACGGACTTCAGCCCTCCGTCCCATTGCCTGTATCCCCTTCTTCGGATGTCCCTGCTGCTGATACTGTAGCCCGTGACTTTGTAACCATTTGGGACTCTGTCAAGGCGTCCCTTGGGCGTGCTTCCCTGCGGATGAAAAGACACGCAGACAAGAGACGTCTGGATCCTCCGTGTTTCTCTCCTGGAGATCTAGTCTGGCTTGCATCCAAGTACGTCCGATTGAAGATACCATCCTACAAGCTGGGTCCTCTCTACATCGGGCCGTTTAAAGTCCTCAACAAGATCAATGAGGTCTCCTACAAGCTACAGCTCCCGGCCACGATGAGGATACCCAACTCATTCCACGTCTCCCTGCTCAAGCCGGTTGTCCTGGGTCCCTTCTCCGCTGCTGCCTGTTCGGCTCCTCCACCTATTGCCGATGACGACATCTATGCGGTAAGGGATATCGTGGCCATGAAGACCGTACGGGGTCGACAGTTCTTCCTGGTGGACTGGGCAGGGTATGGTCCTGAGGATAGGTCCTGGGAGCCCCGGGAGAATGTGGGTACTCCGCTGATCCGTGCCTTCCTGTCCCGGTTGCGGGGAGGGGGGCGTGGGGGGGTACTGTCACGCTCCCCGGGTCCCCTGTGCTGCCCTCCGGCTCACCTGTCACGCTCCCCGGCTCCCCCGCCTCGCTTCCCGGTTCCTTGGTCCGGTCACCGCCGCTCCCCGCTCTCCAGCACCCTTTGCCGGCGCGTCCCCAGCGTCCTGGTCCCCGCACCCGGCGTTCGTCGGCTTCACAGCCCCAGCCTGGCCCTGCTGCTTCCTCCTCGCAGCCTCCTGCTCTGGCTTCTGGCACTCGGGCCGCGCGCATGCGCATTAGGGCGCGCGCGCGGTCATTGACCCTTTCTTAAAGGGCCAGCGTCCATTAACAGGAAATGATGCAAAACAGGTACAGGGTATAAAGGGGTTTAATGTCCAAGGGGGCGGGGCCTGATCTTCGTGTTTCTTAAGCTAGGAGTCAGGTCTCCTGGTGTCTCTGTGTATATACTCACCTATCTCTCTTGTAGAGCCGTGCGTGCCTCGACATCCGGTCCTGACCGAATCCCGAACCCCGAACGCTGTCCATCTGCCATCCTGACAGTCCGTACCATCTCGGATACCTGCGGTGACCCGTCATCTCGCTCCAAAGGTTCCGGACCCCGCCTGACATCTTCTCGGCTTCCGAACCTGAGCTGCGTCACCCGGACTACCACCAGTGACTCCGTGGTCCCAGGGTCATCTCCGTTATATTCGTGTGCACGGACTGTTCTGCTGCCTATAGTGCTCCAGCTACCGGACCCCTTACCACCATCTAGGAGTTCGGCCCAGTGGATCCACCTCCTGGGTCTGCCCGTCCACCTGGCCCTGACAGATGGCAGGGAGCAGCTGGGATGTTGTTTCCCCCTCCGTGGATAGGGGTTGGTTGTCCCGGGGCCCGGGTGAGGTGAGGCGGGGAGGCACGGTTGGTGAGGTGCAGGGTCACGGGGGCAGCTCGGTGCCGGGTGGCATGGTGGTACTCACTCAGCCAAGAACGGATGCAGAGTCTCTGGTAAAACAAATGGCTGGATGGACGGGTACCGCAGCCGGCTGCTGTGGTTTCTCCCGGACGGTTGGTGGTGGCTGCCTTTCCCTGCACCTTTTGTGTAACTTCGGTCCCGATGGCTTCCCGCCGGTAACCCGCTCCCCAGCGTGGATATATGCCGGAGGAGCCCTTTTGCCCGCAGGCTCTGGCCCTGGGAATTCTAGCTGTGGCGGTAGCTGTATTTCCCTGCCAGATCTGAATTTGACCTCTGCCTGGCTTCCTGACTATGTCCTTGTCTGCCAATTTTGTCCCTGTTCTGTATCTCCTAGTTTTCTCTGCCTGACTACTACTCTAATTGGACTGCAGCCTACCACAGGTAGTGATCTCCGGGGCCCTGTGTAATTCCAAATCCCTGTATAGGAGTTAAAGGGTTTCTGGGTTCTCGGCGTCCTGCTTTGTGAGCAGCTTTCCTCTAGCCTGTCCATTTTACTGCCCCGGAGCTCGGCCGGTTGCCGAGCCGCTCGGATCCATGCTCGTCGGTGGGTCACGTCGCTCTGAAAGGGGGTTGGCGCTATGCATAAAGACTTTGGTGGGGAGGTCCACGGCCGGAGCCACGGTTGTTTGTAGGGGTATTTGAGTTCGTGACGCCACCCACGGGTTGTGGTGAATGGATGGACACCACCGCTGCCGTTGACTAGGCTCCCGGGGACGGTGTTGCGCGGCTTGGTAGGGGGATGATGGTCCCAGGGGCCCGAGGGAGGTGCTGAGGCGGGGGAATGGATGCGTGCTGGGGTGCCGGTGCGGCACGGTGCGCGGCCCGACGGTACTGTTGTACTCACTATTACAAACACGCTGGAGTCTCTGGTAAACCAAAGAAGATGGTGAACGGTGCCCGCAGCCGGCTGCAGTTTTCCCCTTATCAGTTTGGTGGTTTCCGCCTTTGTCCTGCACCTTACTTATGTAGAAAATGTCGACTCCTATGCCTGAGCACCGGTAGTCCACTCCCCGGCTTGGTATGTGCCAGGAGAGCCCTCTTTGCCCACAGACACTGGCCCTTCGGGTCTCTATGCCTGGGCGGTGGTGTTACCCTAATGGTTGGGCTGTTGTCTTCAGTCGGGTCTTAGGTGGGATAGGTCCTAAAGTCTAGTCCTCAATCAGTTGATTTGACTCAGCCCGGTTGTTTCTGGGCCTTGTACTGGGTCTGAGTACCCCTCTGGTGCTCCGGTTTCCAATCGGTTCCCCGGTTCGGTACCGGCGGGCCACTGCCCGTCCCCAGTCCCTATGGTTCCACCGGCTGTAATCCCAGCTCCTGCAGGCGGCCACCACCATCTGCCTCCTTGCCAGAGGTGACTGGGCTCCACCCAGACACCTCGTGTAGACTATGGCAGACCTGGACGCAGGTCTGCCCTTGAACTTCACTCCAGTCCACTGTCAAAAGCTAATCTACTGTTTTTCCCGCCTCAGGGCCTGTGAACTCCTTGGTGGGCGGAACCAACCACCTGGCTCCGCCCCCTTTGTGTGAACATCAAACCCGGAGGGTGGTGACAAGGTTTTGTAGTTTGGCTGCTGTCACCTTACTAAGGGGGGGGGGGCGTGTGTGTATGGGACTACCTGTGACAACCTGGCTAGTCTAGGGCGTCACACCATGAAAGCCAGTCTGAGTCTGTGGTTCCAGGCAGGCATTACACTCAGTTAATCAGGCAGCTAGCTATGAGGCTTCAAATAGATTAAAGCAGAAATTTCCAAACTTTTCTTTTATTTCCTTTTGCCAATTAAAATGCATAAACCATGTGGGAAGAACTTCTCCAACCTATTCCAGAGGAAAGAACACCACCAGTCCTTTGTCCATTTACTGACACAGGAGGGTCATTTGGGCATTTCTTCAATTATTTGAATGTATTTTTATTTTTTTTACAAAGAGTTGAGGCAAATCTTTTGCTCACAGTCAGCAGTCACTGGTCTCTCCATGCTTTAATTAATTCCATGGGTTTTTAGTACCACATAATAATAACTAATAGGTCCATCCGCCTGTCAAATGAAAATGCTGACAGGCTGCTGTTCTCAAAATTAACAAGACCTGGATTAGTCCCTGCTTCTCAACACCAATGGAGGACAGCAGCGAAACTTAAAGCCAATTCAGTTCTTCTTTTATTTTATATTCCCATGAACCCTTTCTCAGCCCAAAATGGGTATGCAGTTCATATTTTTTTTAATTTTCTTGTCTTTCTCCTTTTCCATCATATCTATAGAGGCATCATGCAGTACTTTCCCATAATACTGTGAGAGTCAGCAGGTGAGCTTCAATCTATTTTAAGAGGGCCAACAGCCACCGTTCACTCATAATTTTAGAGGGCTTGTACTCATAATTTTTAGAGGGCCAGAAGATGGCTCTCACTCATATTTTTTAGAGGGTCAGCAGGCAGCCCTCACTCATAATATTTAGAGGTCCAGCAGAGAGCCCTAACTCAACTGTCAAAACTTTAAATAATCAATCAAGATGGTGAGCAGCTATGACACCACAATCAGCATAACTATCCTGCTTCTTTGTCTACTCAAACACTCGCTGCTCACAATTGTGGGACTCAGTCCCCAGACAGCAATATATTTCCCACTGTGCCATCCCTACCTTACACCTGCATGTGTCCCATAACATCATCGAAGCCCTAACCAATGCAGTTAGGTTGCAGCAGCACTTTACCTAAGGTAAGGTAAAGTAATTGTCCCTGACAATATTCTTCTAATCCAATGCTAAGCCTAATCAAATGGCTATCCCTACACTGAATGCAGCCAATAGTGGTATTAATAGGGAAAAGAATAGATGTAGGCCTGAAAATGACTTTTGGTTTTAGGTTCTAACAGCATGATCTGTAACGGTAAAATCCGTGCCTACAGGCCTCTAATAAACTATCCCTTCTCTAGCAGCTTTCCCTACACTAAATTCAGCTAAGAGTGGTATTATTAGAGAACAGACTAGATTTTTTTTGGTTAGCAGCAGTGAGATCTGTAAGGTTAGAATTCCTGCCTACAGTGCTCTAGTAAACTATCTCTTCTCCAGCAGCTTGTCCTTTACTAAGTACCGCTAAAAGCAGTATTGTTAGAGAACAGATTTTTTAGATTGCAGCATTAAGGTCTGTAAGACTAGAATCCCTGCCTACAGACCTCTGATTCACTATCACTTTTCCAGCAGCTTGTCCTACACTAAGGGGTGCTTCACACACAGCGAGCTCGCTGCCGAGATCGCTGCTGAGTCACGCTTTTTGTGACGCAGCAGTGACCTCATTAGCGATCTCGCTGTGTGTGACACTGAGCAGCGATCTGGCCCCTGCTGCGAGATCGCTGCTCGTTACACACAGCCCTGGTTCGTTTTCTTCAAAGCCGCTCTCCTGCTGTGACACACAGATCGCTGTGTGTGACAGCAAGAGAGCGACAAATGAAGCGAGCAGGGAGCAGGAGCCGGCATCTGACAGCTGAGGTAAGCTGTATCCAAGATAAACATCGGGTAACCAAGGTGGTTACCCGATATTTACCTTAGTTACCAGCTCTCACGCTGCCTGTGCTGCCGGCTCCGGCTCTCTGCACATGTAGCTGCTGTACACATCGGGTTAATTAACCCGATGTGTACAGCAGCTAGGAGAGCAAGGAGCCAGCGCTAAGCAGTGTGCGCGGCTCCCTGCTCTCTGCACATGTAGCTGCATTACACATCGCGTTAATTAACCCGATGTGTACTGTAGCTAGGAGAGCAAGGAGCCAGCGCTCAGTGTGCGCGGCTCCCTGCTCCCTGCTCACACTGGTAACTAATGTAAACATCGGGTAACCATACCCGATGTTTACCTTAGTTACCAGTCTCCGCAGCTTCCAGACGGCGGCTCCGTGCAAGCGCAGCGTCGCTTGCACGTCGCTGCTGGCTGGGGGCTGTTCACTGGTCGCTGGTGAGATCTGCCTGTTTGACAGCTCACCAGCGACCATGTAGCGATGCAGCAGCGATCCTGACCAGGTCAGATCGCTGGTCGGATCGCTGCTGCATCGCTAAGTGTGAAGGTACCCTTAATGCAGTGAAGAGTGGTTTTATTAGAGAATAAAAAAAATATTTTTTTAAGTAGCAGCAGCAAGGTCTGTAAGGCTAAAATCTCTTATTAGAGAATAGGCTAGATTTTTTTGGTTAGCAGCAGTGAGATCTGTAAGGTTAGAATTCCTGCCTACAGACCTCTAGTCAACTATCTCTTCTCCAGCAGCTTGTCCTTCACTAAGTGCCGCTAAAAGCAGTATTGTTAGAGAACGGAACAGATTTTTTAGATTGCAGCATTAAGGTCTATAAGACTAGAATCCCTGCCTACAGACCTCTGATTCACTATGACTTTTCCAGCAGCTTGCCCTACACTAAATGCAGTGAAGAGCGGTTTTATTAGAGAATAAAAAAAAATTTTTTAGGTAGCAGCAGCAAGGTCTGTAAGGCTAAAATCCCTGCTTACAGGTCTCTAATACATTATCACTTCTCCAGCAGCTTGTTCTTCACTAAATGCAGCTAAGTGGTATTATTAGAGAATAGAAATTATTTTTTACAAAGCAGCATGAAGGTTGTAAAGCTAGAATGCCTGCCTTCCTATCTCTAATACACTTTGCCTTTTCCAGCAGGTTGCCCTACACTAAATGCAGCTAAGAGCGGTATTATTAGAGAATAGAATAACTTTTAGAGGTATCAGCAGCAAGGTTTTTAAGGCTAGATCCCTGCCTACAGAGTTGTACTACACTATACCTTCTCCAGCAGCTTGCCCTACACTAAATGCAGCTAAAAGTGGAATTATTTGAGAATAGATTTGTTAGGTAGCAGCAGCAAGGTCTGTAAGGCTAGAATCCCAGAATAAATGCCTCTAATCCACTATCCCTTATCCAGCAGCTTGTCCTACACTAAATACAATAGAATAGATTTGAAATAAGCCTGAAAAGGAGTGTATGTTTAATGTTACAACAGCAGATACTGTCACATTATAGCATACTGTCCCTTCTCCAGCAGAAACTCTCCCCACATTATTTTCAGGTACAGTGCCCCATGCATGGCATCACCGTGTCTTATATAGATCCTATGACATGATGCGGCCGGCCATTTACAGTAATGATGGTAGCCAATATGGCTATGACATTACCATGATTAGCAAACAATCCTCGTATGTTAAATTGGTGAAAAACACGTGGGATGGGAACTCGAACATGGCACCCGAGTACTACGGTAGGATACTTGATCGAGTGTTGAGCCTCTCAAGCACCTTGCTACTTGAACAAATACCGACCAGTGCCAAGCAAGCTAGGTATTAGATTAGAAAGTTTTATTCTTCAGGTTGGTGTGGTTAGAGAGATACCAGATTTATATAGTTTTTTTTTATCTGTGGCTGCTATTACATACTAAGAAACACTTTGTTTCCACAAAAAAGTTTTTGCTTTGCCATATTATGAGAGCTATAATGTTTCTGTATTACTGCCAAAACAGTCATGTGAGGGCTTTGTTTTTTTGTAGAATGAGTTGACGTTTTTATTAGTACCATTTTCCAGCACATAACATTTTTTGATCACTTTCTATTCTGATTTTTAGTAGGAAGAATAAACATAAAACAGCAATCCAGGATGTTTTTTTTGTTTTTTTTATGACTTTCCGCATGGGTAAAAGTAATATGACAGCTTTATTTTTTGTGTCAGGATGATTATAGGGATACCATATTTAAATTTTTTTATTTTTTACTGGTTTTGCACAATAAAAACTATTTATAGAAAAAAAATGTTTTTGCATTGCTGATAGAAGCCTCTTAGGCCATGCTCATGGCCTGATCTGATATGCTTGCCATAGCTGGCTGACGTGGAGGATCGAGCTCTTGAGATGACATCGTAAGGGCACTGATAGAACAGGAGAGGGAGTGCACTTCTTCTCCCAGCTTCCTAAATGTGGAAATTGATATCAATTGTGGCATATACAGGGTTAAACAGCCTGGGGTGGTGCAGGTACTGCTATTGGCTGTGAAAGCTGGGGCGCGGGTTTCACTTGGATCCTGATGGTGATGACATCGCCATCACATGCCTCTATGTATTCTATCGGGAATACCTACCCCACCATGACATAGGTATGTCAAATGTCATGAAGGAGTTAACGTTTATCAGATACTCCTTCAAATGTGTTCTGCATTAAATACGATTTTTAACGGTGGACTGTCCTCCTCAAATTGCAGTAAAAAGGAAACATCAACAATTTTCCTAAATCTTCAGTTCAGACCCACGGATTCCCATCTAAATTTCAACATCTTTATAATGCATTCTGGTCAGAGCATTGATCATGTCCAGAAATAGATGAGTTATGGAAGTGCTATAAATTGGCTGTAGTTTCAAGCGTGTATAGCCAAATAGTAGTTTGGTGCTTTATGTGTCATGATTTACTCCTGGCTCAGCTGCAGCTGAGCCTTTTTTTTAGTTTCACTTCTGAGATAGATCACATTAGGGGTTAATCTTTCCTGCTTGCTTCTGGAGGTCAGGCTACTTTATTAGGGCACTGTTTCTCTAGGACTACGCCATCTGGTGGGCTTGACTAGTATTACCTCTGCTAGGGAATTCTCTGCTCATACGTTTTCTCCACTCTAACGCCCCATAGTGGTTTACCAGCTAACTACCTTCTCAGGTCGTTTCAGAAATCCTCTCTGTCCCACATTACTGCGCTGTACTGCTATTGTACATCTTAGAGTACAGCATGACATTATGATTTCGTACAACTATAATAAATAGTCTGTAAGAATATAATCATATGGTTTTATAAATATCAGATTTTTCATTAAATTGGCTCTTCTGTCTTTCTAAGATTGCTGGGAAAAGGAGATTTCACCAGTTTTACTTCTTGTGTTCAGTATAAATCAACAGAACCATATATTTATAGAACATTTTTAGCTCATAACATTAAAGTTAAGGGGGCTTTACACACTACCATATCGTTAATGTTTTATCGTCGGGGTCACACCGTTAGTGACGCACATCCGGCGTCATTAACGATATCGCAGCGTGTGACACTTTTGTGCGACCTAAAATGATCGCAATAGCGGCCAAAATCGTTTGCCGTTGAGAGGTCATCCTAAAACCAAAAATTATTTAACGCTCATTAGAAATGTTGTTCCTCGTTCCTGCGGCAGCACACATCGCTGTGTGTGACACCGCAGGAGCAAGGAACATCTCTTTACCGGCATCTACCGGCTAGGCGAAAGGAAGAAGGTGGGCGGGATGTTTACGTCCCGCTCATCTCCGCCCCTCCGCTTCTATTGGACGCCTACCGTGTGGCGTCGCTGTGATGCCGCACAACCCGCTCCCTTAGAAAGGAGGCGGATCGCCGGCCAGAGCGACGTCACAGAGCAGGTAAGTCTATGTGACTGGGGTGCGCGATTTTGTGCGCGATGGGTAGCGATATGCCCATGTCGCACAAAAGATGGGTGCGGGTACGCACGCTAACAATATCAGCAATGATATCGTAGCATGTAAAGCCCACTTTAGGGTAATAAAACTTTCAGCACAAAATCTTCAATTTAATTCAAATTAGTTGGTGTAAAAATGAATACACCCAACATCAAAAACTACTGCAACTAGTATTTTGTATGACTGTCATGATTTTTAAAGACTTCAAGGATTGAACAAATTGGCAACATATTATATAATTTTTTTTCCATTGTTCAGAAAATGACCTCTTTTAGAGTTTTGATGCTGATTGAAGAGTGATGCTCAACTTGTCTTTTAAGAATTCCCCATAGGTGTTCAGTTTGGTTCAGATCAGGAAACATACTTGGCCCCTAAATCACTTTGATCCTGTTATTCTTCAGAAATACAACAGATGTGTGTTTTGGATCATAATTAAGTTTTAAAAGAACTCATTTGCCAAGGACATGGAAATTTGAGAATTTATGATACTATCAATAAAATATAACTGTCCGACACCAGAGGCACACTGCCACCACCATGTATCACTGTAGGCACCATACATTTAAAAAAGATGCAGATCTACCATGGGCATGAAATGAAGAAAACATCTTTTTCAGTATAGAGTAGTACATCTTTGAATTCATTATATCAGCAAAGAAATGTAGCTCCCTGAGAAGGGGAAGTTAGGATGTGAAGGATTGCAAAGGTTTAATAGGGAAACAGGCAAAATAAAAAAAAAAGGGGGGGGGAGAGGAATGAAGGAACAAGGGAGTAGGAGAACCATATAGCATGAGTCCTTAAAAAGAAAGGAAAATATCATAGCTATTTATAAAGAATACATTTACACAAAAAAAACAACTATGTACAAAATTTCGGAAACCACTTTGGCAATAAAGACCAAAAGTTTGAAGCAATCAAATGAAGGAGAAGATTTCTTTCAGCAGAGGCATATCTAGGAGGGGCTGGCGGGGCATCTGCCCCAGGCGCAGTGTCGGAGGGGCGACTGATGCAGCATTCTGAGTCTCCCAGGCGGACAGGGACGGCATCAGCACCTTTCTGCAAGGGCGATAATGTATGCTGCGGCCCCCGGGCCGAGTTCCAGGGCCCGCAAAGCTCATGTCGGCAGCCTTACTTTCCTGGCTGATGGCTCTTATATCCACACCTGCACGCAGCCTTCTCTGCGCTCTGCAGAGCCTAAGTTCATCTGTGAGCGGAGCTAGCACGCAGTGTGAACTGCGTCCAATAGAAAAAGGAGATGCTAGAATGTACGGGCTCCTTCCATGTATGACTTGTCATGCAGCTGGTCACGCCCACTAACCTGGTAGGAACCCGTACATTCTAGGCTCAACCCACAGATGAAAACACTGTCAGACAGGAGCCGAAGCATCAACTTCACGCTGAGCTGTATGTCCTGTCCTCGGCCCCCACCCAGTGCTATATACCTCAGAACTGTCTATTAACCCCACCCAGTGCAATATATCCCAGAACTGTCTATTAACCTCACCCAGTGCTGTATACCCCAGAACTGTCTATTAACCTCACCCAGTGCTGTATACCCCAAAACTGTCTATTAACCCCACCCAGTGCTGTATACCTCCAGAACTGTCTATTAACCCCACCCAGTGCTATATACCCCAGAACTGTTAATTAACCCCACCCAGTGCGGTATACGCCCAGAACTGTCTATTCACCCTACCCCAGTGCTATATACCCCCAGAACTGTCTATTAACCCCACCCCAGTGCTATATACCCACAGAACTGTCTATTAACCACACCCAGAGCTGTATATCCCCACTCCAGTGCAGTATACCACCCTAAAGCTGTATACCCACCAGAGCTGTATGTCCCCCACCCCAGTGCTATATACCCCCCAGAGCTGTACGACCCCCACCCCAGTGCTGTATACCACCTCAGATCTGAATGCCCCCCTCTAGAGCTGTATGTCCCCCCTGTTAATGTTGGCCATAAATTTACTTTGATGCAATCTAGTCATGCATCCCTCTTAAACTGTCTGCTGTCCAAATTATGAGTCACTCGTGGTAGCATGCATACCACTCTCTTTCACTCACACTACAGATGTGCTCAGATATGAATAGAAAGTAAGACTGATTTATTCCGGAAGTTGTACAAATATTTAAACAGACTTATTGGCTAGGTGCCAAGAATACGTACAGTTCAATCACCATCTTAAATCCTGTTCTTTATGGATATCTCCATATAACTCTTATATACTCATAATAGTTCATAATCTTGTCCATAACAGTCCCCCCTTTGGAGATAGCCAAAAAGTCTTTCCTTACTTTTCCCGAGTCTATTGATCTGTCCTAATGCCGATGGTTACCTCACTCACATACGAGATAACCCATCCCTTGTGGATGAATTTCCCCACCCAACAGACTATGCATAGGAAGCCAGATCCTGACCGTATTCTCTAGACTATCCTCATGGCTATGTTCCGCTGGCACACGTTATTCAGGAAGGGGGAACGTGGCAGTAGTCCTCTAATTGGCTAATATTTATCAGGGTTGGTTTCTCTCAGAGTCTCATGCTCCTCAGTCCTCAGGCGGTGATGGTGGGACATCATCAAAGGTGGGATGCACAGTCGTCTTCTGGTCCACATGCTTAGATATCATCGTCCTGGCACAAAGTATCAGGTAGAAGAGGGAAGACAGCCATCTCCTGGTCTCAGGTCCGACATCTCTTTGTAGTGGAATGCATGGATTTTCGTCCGAAAGAAAAAGAGTGAGAGAAGAGGGAGAAAGAGATAGAGAAAGATTGAGAAGAGAGGAAGAGAGAGAAAGAGAGGAAAAGAGAGAGGAAAAGAGGAGAGAGAAAAAGAAAAGAGAGAAAAATCTAGATCTGGTTGGATCTGGAGGAGAAAACTCAAAAACGTATATTAGGCAAATGTTTAGTTAAACAAACAACAAGCTTAGTTGAAGTATCTGGGGGTACGTCTAAACAGGATTTTATAGGGTCTCAGCCTAGTGGTCCCTGCTGGGGTGTGTCTGATACTGAACAATTCAAGGGGAAGACTCTCATGCCCTTGCCTTCTACACTGCCCCATCTTCCCAACCTTCCCTCTATTCTGTGGCTGGTATGGGGTGTGTAAAGTCAGTTCTGTGTCTAAGGCCTGCCATATCTCTTTGGCTGGCAGTGAAAGCAGGTCACTAGCCACTTTCTATGGTCTCCGGGAGCCCACAGCTGCACCCTATCTCAGTCCTCTTCTATTTCTGAGACTTGCTCTTGTAGGGTCAGGACAATGTTTTCTCAAGACTTTCCATCTTTCCTTTCTTCTTCACATCGGGGTTATTCAAAAAGCACAGATTGACTGACTGTTTCTTTGGTAAGTGGTCTTGGGGCTTCTTTGGATGTTCTGTCAGTGAGGGCATTTCTTACTGCTTCCCTTAACTCCTCCAATGTGGGCCTCAACCCTGCTCACCGCGACTCTGTCTGGCAATAGCAAAGCTTCCATCCGTTCTTCTATGGCCTCATGGCGGCGTACAGTTCCATTGGCAGTGATCAAGTTTCTTGTCTTCCATACAGAGTAGATGCTGGCTGCCATCTTGCAGGCTTCAGCGAGAGCACATACATCTGCTTCTTCACAGACAGGCATGCGGGTAGCGACTGCTCTATCAGCACAGCGTCTTCTGCTGCCAGCACCATACCCATGTGGAACCGTCTTCTTGATGCACATCTTGATCCATCCGCAAAGGGGTTAAGTCAGGGTCCAAAGGTGTATCCGTCATTGTATCGAATCCAGAGTTTCCTCAGCTATGCCAGAGTCGACTACCTCTTCCACCAAGGTGTCAGAGGTGGGACACTCCCCCCTTGGAAGAGGGAGAAGTATAGCAGGATTAAGGACCCCACACAGGAAGATGGTGACTTTGTCAGGGAGCAGTGATGTCATACGGGCACTGATCTTCAACTGGTGCTTTAGGTAGGTGTTCAATCTGGCTGAGTAGTGTTCAAAGGGCTGCTGTCCCTTAGATGTCCGGAGCTGCTGTCTTCCTCCATGGCAAACAGGTAGAATGACTTCTGGGCTGGAGATGACGTGAGGATACTCTTCAGGTGACTGTGACTGTAACTCAGGTGACTGTGACTGCTGCACATCTGTATGTGGGGTGATCTTGTAAGCTGCTAGATTCATCTCCAGACATCTTGCCACTTGAAGGAGGGTGTCTTGGTCCTTACCAGCTGTAGTTTGCATGTGGGCTCTCGGAGACCTGATACAAAAGGACTATACCCAGGTTTGTAAGAAAGAGCAATGGGTGTAACTTGGGGTCAGGAGAACACTGAAATTCTAAAAACTAAGACTCCCTAAAACCCCGGGAAAAGAGAAAAGAGCACAAGAGGGTCTAGAAACTACCAAGCAGCACCCCCTGACTACATATACACAACTAGGAAAAAGCAGTGGAGCGTATCTACTCCACCTCTCCTGTGCTGACCCTGTAACTGGGGGCCCTGCACTCTCCTTCATCCCGACGGTAGACCTGATGGTGGTCAGGGTCAGGCCTCCAGCGTATCCCTCTCTCCTGTCAGACCCTGCAAACTAGGACACAAAGGATTACTGGGTGCTGCCAACGAAAACCCTAATATATACCAACTCCTGATGATCAATGTCCCCTTGGGACCACATGAACCTCCACCCTCTCTATCAGGGAACTCTTGTGCAAGGTACCAGGCAGGATAACATACAAGTGAAAATATCTCAAACTAGGCTAAGTAACAACTGCCATAGGCAGAAAAATATTCACCATCCACCAGGACTAATAGTGAGCAGTCTATATGGTCTACTAAATTATATACTAGATGCAGCAAAAACAAACATGCAAAAGTAAAGGGAAAAGGTTTCCACAGGACTATCAGCAATAACCTCTGCTAAGGTTCATGAGTGGGAACACAATGGGGAACAACTGCATATATGACCAAAAATGGAGTGTTTCAGGTCCCTATGTCCCCCCTCTGCAGTCCCTGCTACATCAGCAATAAACAGAGCAGTGGCTTTGGCTGATGAAACAAAAATGGGGAACTGGGTGTCGGCTGGACTAAAATGGCGTCAAAAGATGAACTATGTAGTGTCTGAGTTAAAACGTCCGCTAAAGATAATTACCGATAAGAAACAGCCGCTAAAAGAGGAAGTAGGTGTTGGCCAAAAATGGCGTCTAAAGAGGCCTGGGAGGGAGTGACATGGATTGTGACATGGGTTGTGCCATCTACATTCAGGAGGTATTCAATCTGTCACTGTGAATATGGATTATATAGGGACCCCTGGGCTGACCCTGTAACTAGGGACCCTGTACTCGCCCTCATCTCCTGTCAGCCCCTGCAACAATATCCCCATACCATACCCCACCCAGGGCTGGGCAAAACACAGAGTGACAGAAAGAAATCTACATTCAGGACAGGAAATAATGGGGTGAGCTTACGTGGATACAGTGCTCCGCAGACAGCACACAAGTCCACCCTATATATCAGCTTATATCATCTTATTTTCACAGACGGGTAAAATACACATAGTGTAGTTACTAGATTCAGAATTACATCTCTTCTAATCATCTCAACACTTTCACTATATTGACATTCAATAATTCAATATCACATCCTGTACCTTCAATCAATTCTCATCTAATCTCCCCCCTTGGGAGAATTCTCTTTTTTCAACATACATGTGTCATTTACAAGTAAACTTCACAGAAGATGAAATAACACTTCTCTTATTATTTTTTTTTCCAATTTCAACTCTCCTACGGTGTTTCACACCAAAAACTGCGTACATTATACATAAAAACATCTTCCAGGAAAAACTAGAGCACCAGTGTCACTTGGGTGATAAGGTACACGCACCCTCACTGTAAACCTGCAAACCTGGCTCCATTACTGGCCAGAAAGAATCCCCAGCTTTAATCTGGGTGAGCCCATACAAATCAGCATATGTGGCAGAGTGGGTTTTATGGATTTGGCACATCTTCCTATAGAAAGGCCTGGGATGCAAATCAGGATCAGGGAGAGAATTCACAATACATACACCTCCATGAGGGCGCTCCATCCAATACTCAATTCTGATTAAGGCCAAAGTTTAGGGGTCTTCCCCAATGTATTCAATTCTAGGTAAGAATACATTGACATCCACTAAAACAAGACCAGTGAGTACGCATACAATGTTCAACTCACTGCTTAGCAGGAAAACCGTACCAGGTAACAGTCAGGGCTTCTCTACCCTCCTTTTCCTTAACACTGCACCTGTACATAGAAAACCCCCCCCTTTCAAATCTTCTATCCACAAAGGCCTTATCAAACATCAATTATTGATGACACGTCACTCATAGGTGTATATATCTCAGTGTTCCTTCACAAGGACTGCAGCCTCTTGAGGCTTCCATGTCACATATTTAGGGCGTTCTTGTCTGGGACTATCGGAATAATGGTGCGATGCCATGTGTGGGCTGACGTCCTCAAATAAGGACAGCACCTGTGGTTTATCTCTACTAGGGACAGTTTTGGTGGTGGGGTGGATCATTGTTAAATCATTGTCATCTTCCTGCCCCCCCCCTCGGTGGCTCCTGTTGCTCCAGCAACAAATAGGCCGTGGCCTTGGGACTTAAGATGGCTGGAAAAGGGAACTAGGTGCGGCCCGACCTGATATGGCGTCTGGGCAGGCTAGGGAGGGCGTTTGGTGGGCAGGGGGACAAACTACACAAGTCCAACCCTCTGAGGACGACTTATAAGGAGTGGGGCGTTGCTTCCTAATGGGCTTGGCCACTTCCTGAGTTGCCATTTTCTGAGCTGGTGCAATATAGAAATATCTACTATCTCCATCACATTCCTCTTTCCATGCCAATTTTCTAACATCTTTTGACGTTCTATACCATGCCTCGGCATCCATAAGGAGATCTTTATCTTTCAAAATCCCTCGCTTATTTAACAAGACATCTTTCCATTCTTGCTCCTCTAATCTCCCTTTCTTGGCAGTGATCACTGCCACCTTGAGAAGCGACTTCATATTTTTAAAAAATTTTTAACATCCACAGAATACACAGATTTCTATGCCAGTCCACAACACAAACAGGCTAACAAACAGGAAGAAGTGTTACGTGGGTGATAGAAACTAAATTCACCCTCACTATCTCTTACTTCAAGTACTAGTAACCTCTGTTTACACTATATACACCACATTTGAACGGTCCGTCCAGAACATCAATAACACTGATTAAAACCAAAGTCAAGGGATTCTGCCAATGTTCCTCCTACCTAGGATCACGGAGAACACATCAAATTCCACCAGATACAGTCAGGGCTCTTACCATAACTCTGTACTGGCCAAAACCAAAGTCAACCCCCCTATCGTCTCCTCTCTCTGGAAGACGCACCAGGATACAGTCAGGGCTCTTACCATAACTCTGTACCTGGCCCTCAGCCTTATCAACTACTGACTATCGACCGGACACGTCACACACCAGTGTATCTCGCAGTATACACAGCAGTATACATAAACAGTTAACTTTTCCAAAGTAAGGCTGCAGTTTTTTGTTTTGTTTTCTTTTTTCCTCTGTAAAGACAGCTCTCACTACATTATCATGACACTTCCTCTTTTTCCGCCATAACTGAACAAAACAGAACTTCCTGTTTTCAGGCAACCAGCAAGTACTCCACCTGCTGCAAATAAACAGACATTTCAACAGGTAGACACAGGTAAACACAATGACATAACAATAAGGACACTATATATACCATCCAGGTGGCTGATCTCACCTGCAGATATAACCATATATATATATCCATATATATATATATCTATATATATCAACTTCCTCATTTTCCTCTACCTTTAACTCAGAGAAAAACGAAACTTAAAACTTCTGCTTTCTCCAAAGAGCAGACAAAAACCTCAAACCACATTACATTTCATGTGATTTAGAATTACATTTATACAGACAGCTTAAGGTGAACCTGACCACCTTGGTGTGGGATCTCTTAGGACGGCTTATCTCATGCGAGATGGCGGTCATTAGGTGTCTAGACTGGGACAGCCCAACCCCCCCTTCAAAATGTAAGTACACGCAGGAGGTTTGCAAAGTGAGATTAGACAAATTTTCTCTCCTGCAGCTGGAGTGCGCATCTCCATCTCCCGGTAGTTGCCTTTCGAATTAAGGGGCCAGCACGGCCGTCCATCATCCAGAGCTCCGTCCTAAGGTTCGTTGGGCGCCATCTGTTAATGTTGGCCATAAATTTACTTTGATGCAATCTAGTCATGCATCCCTCTTAAACTGTCTGCAGTCCAAATTATGAGTCACTCATGGTAGCATGCATACCACTCTCTTTCACTCACACTAGAGACGTGCTCAGATATGAATAGAAAGTAAAACTGATTTATTCCGGAAGTTGTACAAATATTTAAACGGACTTATTGGCTAGGTGCCAAGAATACCTAACACGTCTCCTATTGGATAAAGTAAAACAGCTTATTCTGTGATATACAATTTACTGTAATGTGCTTGGTTCCTCATTTATATTAAGCAATGTCAGAATGATTCACTTGTCACAAGACTCTGTCTGTCTGAGTCTTATGCCAAGAGATATATGTGTGGTACAGTTCAAACACCATCTTAAATCCTGTTCTATATGGATATCTCCATATAACTCTTATATATTCATAATAGTTCATAATCTTGTCCATAACACCCCCATTGCTGTATGTCCGCAGCCTCTCCTGTGATATATATACAGCAGTGTCAGTGTGCTCTGTGTGTGGCCATGTCTGTTAGTCATGGCCACCAATCAGCGTGGCACAGCCACATGCTGAGGAGGAGCTGGACGGAGACAAGCAGGGGAGGTGAACATGCCGAGGGGGAGCTGGACGGAGACAAGCGGGGGAGGTGAGTGAGGCTGCTGCCGTCCTCCCCATATTAATAATATCTGTAATGCGTCTGTGTGTGCATGTATCGTTACAGTCGCATGACACTTGGCTCACGCTGGCAGAAGAGCCTGAGCCGAGGGTCATTAGCATATCGCATCCATTGCACTCACATTGGATGCCATATGCTAATGTGACTCCAGCCTTTATTTGTGATACTGACTAATTCTCATCATTAGGCCTCAGTTTCACTTGCGCATTGCTTCCCATGCGAGAGCATCAGATGCGATATGCTAATGACACTTGGGAGCATGAGCCGAGTGTCATGCGTCTGTGATCCAATCTTGCGATCGCATCACAACTTCGGACAAGAGGAACGGAGGGAGTAATTCTCCCCCTTCTCCATGGCCTGTCTCTGCGTACATCGTACTGCACTCTGATGACATCCAAGTGCAGTGCGATGTTTCACACACTTCCGTAGACCTGAATGGGTGTGTGAGCTGAGACTCTCAGACACTCGCAGCATGCTGCAATTCTTTTTTCATGCCAATATATCATGAAAAATCAATCGCAGATGGACACTGCACCATCATTTTACACTGGTGCAATTCGATGTTTTAAGTCTCTTCATCAGGCTCCTGTTATTCATAGCAGTTATGCATATTCCATTTTTCATCTTTTTCACTTTTTCAGATAGTTCATTCTATTTTTCAGTCTAGTATTTCCATAGCAGTTTTGCTTTTCTTCTGCTTTCTAACAGTTGTAACACAATTCCACCTCTACCCTCCCTTAAGGCGGCGTCACATGCGCCGATATATCGTGCGCGCACCGGCCCCTGTCGTTTGTGCGTCACGGGCAATTAGTTGCCCGTGGTGCACAAAGTTGTTAATCCCCGTCACACGTACTTACCTCCCTAACGACGTCGCTGTGGGCGGTGAACATCCTCTTCCTGAAGGGGGAGGGATGTTCGGCGTCACAAAGACGTCACACATCCGCCGCCCAATAGAAGCGGAGGGGCGAAGATGAGCGGGACATAACATCCCGCCCACCTCCTTCCTTCCGCATTGCCGGCGGGACGCAGGTAAGCTGTGTTAGTCGTTCCCGGGGTGTCACACATATTGATGTGTGCTGCCTCAGGAACGATGAACAACTGGCACACAGAAGGAGGAATGACATTATGAAAATGAACGACGTGTCATCGAGCAATGATAAGGTGAGTATTTTTGCTCATTAACAGTCGTTCAGAGATGTCACACGCTACGACATCTCTAACGATGCCGGATGTGCATCACAAACTCCGTGACCCCGCTGACATATAGTTAGATATATCGTAGCATGTGACGGGGCCTTTATTCTCCTTTCTTTTGATGTGCACTCTGTCTTTATTCTACTCTCCCTCCAATTTTACAGCACGCAGCAAATGAAGAGAACCGCGTGATCAGCTGAGCTGTCACTGAGGTTACTCGCGGCCGCCGCTGGATGCAACGGTGGCCGCAGGTTACCTCAGTGACAGCTCAGCTCATCGCGCTACTCACCTCAGTTGCTGCGTGGAGCTGACCGGAGTGGCGGTGAGTAGCGCGATGAGCTGAGCTGTCACTGAGGTTACCCGCGGCCACCGCTGCATCCATTCTCGCTGCATGGTTCTCTTCATTTGCTGCGTGGAGCTGACCGGAGTGGCGGTGTCTTCTGCTGCTCCGGTCACCTCCATGCAGCAGAGCTGGAAGCGACGCTGGACCATCCTGAATTACGGCGGACATGGAGGGCTTTTTGGGGCTGATTAAATTGGTGAACCAGGGAATGTGTTTGTGTTTATTATTTCTAATAAAGGATTTTTCAGGTGTGTGTGTTTATTTACTGTAATTTACAGATCAATCATGGAAGGTATCTCAGGGAGACGCATGACATGATTAATCTAGGATTTAATGGCAGCTATGGGCTGCCATTAACTCCTTATTAGCCTGATTTGCCAATGCACCAGGGAAAATCGGGAAGAGCCGGGTACTGTCCCAGAACAGTCGCATCTAATGTATGCAGCCATTCTGGGCGGCTGCTGACTGATATTGTTAGGCTGGGGGGCTCCCCATAACGTGGGGCTCCCCATCCTGAGAATACCAGCCTTCAGCCGTATGGCTTTATCTGGCTGGTATTAAAATTGGGGAGACCACACACCGTTTTTTTTAATTATTTATTTATTTATTTTACTGCACAGTATAGACACGCCCACCGGCTGCTGTGATTGGGTGCAGTGACACAGCTGTCACTCAGCGTGTGGGCGTGTCTCACTGCAACCAATCATAGGCGCCGGTGGGCGGGGAAAGCAGGGAATACGAGATTGTTTAATGAGCGTCCGGCTTTTTCAAATTAGAAAAAGCCGCCGGAGCAGTGTGAACGCCGTGCAGCGCCGGTGATCGGGGAGTATGAGTGAGGGGGGGACACTTCAGTCACTCGAGGGATTAGCGGTCACCGGTGAATCCTTCACAGGTGACCGCTAATCCGTACACGGCACACAGACAGAGCCGCGGCATGACAATGAAGTCGGGTGAAGTTCACCAGAGTTCATTCTCATCCCGCTACTCTGTCTTCCGACATGTAGTAACGACATTTTGCATCACACACGGACATTTCTCACGGACAACATAACCACACATCCGTGCAAGGAACATTTTATTTGGACTCCCATAGGCTAACATTATGTCCGTGTGTGCGTGCTCCGTCCCAAAAACGAACATGCTTTTGTGCCAAACGGAGCAAAAAATGTGGGACGCACACGAACACATGGAAGATCAAATAACACGCACGTGTGCCTTTAAACATAAAAAAACATGTGCACGTTTGGTCGTATCTCCGGTATGTACGGAAACGGACAAAACACGCATGTTTTAAACGGATGTGTGTTGCAGGCCATATACAAAGCCCTTATAGACCAATTGAATTGAACAACCATACATATAAATGGGAACAAAGCATGCTGAAGTCCACAAAAATACAAGCAGAGTTTTAGCAAATTGTGCATATTGATAATAGGAACATACTGCTCAAAAGGTACACTTCTCTTATTGTCGGTGCAAATATGCACAACCTCAACGCGTTTCCCCACCCACAATGGATCATCAGGAGGCTCAAGGGGGAGAAAAAAAAATAGGTCCAGTTATCCTCAATGGTCGTTACCATTGCTATGGAATCCCTGACTTAAAAATCCATGCCCACAATAGGAGGGTTAAATCTCCAACAGAAGCCAAATTGGGCTTCTGTCCTCCAAATCAAACTGCGCATGACTCTGCTCCGATAAACACTAGAGCCTCCCACATTCTACTTCTGTGATACGTCACATTTAGGTAACGACCATCGCAGACTGATTCGCCGGGCACCGCTAACGCCCCTCACTCCTCATTGGCTGAATATCGGGTGTTTCTTAACATCAAAAAAAGGACACACCACTGAAATCAGTGTATGTGCCCGTGACGTAGCGCGGTGCCAGGGGAACCTAGAAAAAAACATGTGCAGAAGTAGTTATCGTTACTGCCATACGGACAGAAGGTCACGTGGCGGTGACATAAACAAATACGATCGCAATCATTTTACGGTCTGGGGTATGCAAGCACGTTTATCTGTGCTGCTGTGAAAACAGGAAATCAAGTGATGGTGATGTATGTACACGATCCCAGTCACCAACATATACATATGAGTTAACTCCCAGCTCAGAAGGTAACATGACCACAACATAAAAGGCTGCGACCTGGTATAGCACCCTCCCGAGATTGTATTAAATACTGCACATGTCCACGTCCTCCAACATTATCTGGACATCTAAATCATGGATGTACCAGACATCACATATACAAATAACCAATATGCTAATACCCAATTCCATAGGGCTCAACAGGATCTTTGGATGAATGTGATTAATATCGAACTCCATTGTTAATTAGATGTATATGTGGACCCCCATATTATTGGCTACAAAATCTCAAGAGGGATTGGGGTAAACAAAGGGGGAGAAGGAGAAAGGAGGGGGGGCAAAGATGGAATTAGAATGGGGAAAAGTTAACTGGAGGAAAAATGTATCAAAAAGAGGGAGAAAAACCTCACTAAGGCTATGTTCGCATGTTGCGTTTTTTACCGCGTTTCTGCAGCGTTTTTAGCAGCAGCGTTTTTGTGCTAAAACGCATGCGTTTTTGATTGCCAGCAAAGTCTATGGGAAAAGCAGAAATCCTGTCTGCACTTTGCTTTTTTTTCAGCAGCGTTTAATTTGCATATTTGTGGTCAAAAACCATGCTGAAAAAGAAGCAGCATGTCAGTTGTTTTTGCCATTTCTGCAGCGTTTCCTTAACATTGGAGTCAATGAGAAATGGCAAAACGCAACCAAAATCACAATTCCTGCGTTTTTCATGCATTTTACCTGCTTTTCCACTGCGTTTTTGGCTCCAAAAACGCATGCTTTTCTGGACAAAATTTAATGGGTTCTAATGTTCCTTTACACACACACAATAACCGAAAATTTAAATGTTAAAAAATTAGAAACTTCACCTATTTTTCTGTTAAAATGTGCATAACCACTATTATCTCATTAAAAATGATAATTTCCCATATAGTTTTATTAAAAGTTAATTTTATACTTTTTTTCTCTTTTTTCATTCTTTTTGACTAATTCAACTTTATTTCTCAGTGTCTTGATCTCAAAAACGCATCTGCAGAAACGCAAGTGAAAACGCAGGTAAAAAGCGCTAAAAACGCACTAAAAACGCGGTAAAAACGCATGCGTTTTTTAGCACTAAAAAATGGTCAAAAGCCATTTGGTCAAAAACCAAGGGAAGGAAAACGTGCAGAATAAACTGCAGGTACTCCGACGCAACGTGCGGACATAGCCTTAGGCTATGTGCGCACTAGGCATTTTTACCCGTGGTTTTACCCGTGGTTTTGCTGCGGAAATTTCTTGAGAAATGCTTATGATCTTTCTGCAGACATTTCCTAGCAAAACCTATGGGGAAAAAAAAATAGCTGTGCGCACACTGCGTTTTTTTCTCAAGAAAATTCTTTCTGAAGATTTTCTTGAGAAAATTTCTTGAGAAAATGTGCATGTCACTTCTTTTCCGCAGGTACCTGCGGTATACCCCCGGTATTTCCCTCCATTCACTGTAATGTAATCACGAAATACCGGGGGTATACCGCAGGTAGCAAATGATGTGCGGTATACCCCCGGTATAGCCGCGATTTACCTGCAGTAATGCTCATCACTGCCTGCTGTTTTGCAGGGGAGTGATGTTATTGTCAGGAAGAGGAAGCGGAGCAGAGTAAACACACACATCACACTCCCTCCTGGATGCCACACAGAAGCACTTCCGTGTGACCTCCAGGTGCCCGTGCAGTCTGTGTCCCGCTCCAGCCCCGCCGCTGCCAGCACAGCAGTGTCAGTGTCTGCCTGCAGTATCAGCAGCTTGTCACCCTGTAGTGCGTGCAGCCAAGGGGATGCCGAGCGCTGCTGTCAGGAGATGAGATCAGATCATTACCTGCGGTGATGATCTCCTGCCTCCTGACGTCACTGCCGTCTTTGCCCGCGGCCCGAGACTGTCACTAGCAGTGACATCACGGGCTCTCGCGATAATGCGGAGAACGCGGCGGGCATAGAAGGCAGTGACAGCGCTGACGTCAGCACTGCAGGAGATCATCACAGCAGGTAATGATCTCATCTAACCTCCTGATGGCAACGCTTGTCTTCCTCTGCAGTGACCTGGGCTGACCTATTGATGTTAGCTCAGGTCACTGCATTAATTTCCCAGCCAATGGGGAACATTCTGTTTTTCATTGACTGGGACATTGACTATGGTATGGATTGCCGTGGGACCCCCTTATTGGATTATCCCGGACCCGGATTTGATTGTTCTTGTCAATAAATTGGTGAAAGAGGGAATGTTTTGGGGAGTGTTTTTTCAAATAAAACTTTTTTTGTTGTCTATTTTTTATTTATTACTGACTGGGTTGGTGATCTCGGGTATCTGATAGATGCTTGACATCACTAACCCCTGGGCCTGATGCCAGGTGACATTACACATCTGGCATGGCGAGTTTGGCTGGGGAGTGTCCAATAACAGTGGACCTCCCTAGTCTGAGAATATCAGACCCCAGCTGTCCGCTATACCTTGGCTGGTGATCCAATTTGGGGGGACCCCCACGTGGTTGTTTTAAATTATTTATTTAATGTAAAATAACAGTGTGGGGAGCCCTCTGTTTTGGATTACCAGCCAAGGTAAAGCTGCAGCCGTCTGCTTTACCCTAGCTGGCTACAAAAGATGGTGGGACCTTGCGTCGTATTTTTTTTAATTATTTATTTATTTTTTGGCTAAATACAAGGCTAGGCACCCTTTAGTGCCACATGAAAGTCACTAAAGGGTGCCAGCTTAGAATATGCAGGGGGGTGGGACATTATATAGGTCTTTCTCATCTATCTATCTATCTATTCTTTCATCTATCCATCTTTCCCTCTATCCATTATCTGTCTATCTATCGATTATCTATCTATAGCTATTATATCTATTTTTTATTGCAGTTCAGCATAAAAAAAACGCAGGGACCAACCTGCGGCAAAACCGCGGGAAAAACGCATGCGTTTTTCCCGCGGTTTTGGTGCGGTTTTTTACCGCAGGTGCGGTAATTTTCAACTCCCAGAAGTTTCTCAAGGAATTTTCTTGAGAAAAATCCCTTTTCTAGTGCGCACATAGCCTTAAGGGGCACATAATATTAAAGTATAATAGACACTTGGAAAAACAGTGTTTGATGCACAAAATAAGAAAATGACCCCATTTTCGGGTCGATAAAGGAGCTTAACAATCCTTAGAATCCCAAACGTAGACACTCTAAAAAAGGAAAAAGCACAGAGAGGACCATCAGAGGAAGGGAGTATACTTTTGTTTACTTGGGTGGTTTTTAATCTATCAATAAATAAAATATTGGATTTTAAGGGATTTGAATCTTTTTGTTAACTCCTACTCTCCCTCCAACCTCAAAGTGGCCATCATATACTGATCCCCGGGCATGACCACTGCTTTTATTGACCAATTCTACACCTGGATTCTACATTGTGTCTCTGCTGACATTCCCCAAATCATCATGACTTAAACATTCTCACTGACACTCGCTAGTCAGCAGCCTCCGAACACCTGTCCCTCGCTTCATACTTTGGGCTTACTTAGTGGTCCTCTTCAGCCACCCATACAGGGCTTTATCCTTTGCTCCCTGTCTAACCTCATAACCTCCCCTCTCCCCTTATCTGACCACTATCAACTGATCTTCTCATCCCTATCCGCCTCACCTGCCCCCTTTGTCCAGCAATTAGAACATCCCCGCAGAGATCTTGCGCATCTCAACATTCATACACTCTATCCTACCGCTGTCCTCCATATTTACTCTCCGGGGCACAGACAGTGGAACCATATTCTACAATGTCACGCTCACATCAGCTACTGATTTGGTTGCTCCTCTCATGCATGGCAGAGCGAGATGAATAAATAGACAATCATGTTACAATAACCTCACTAAAAGGCTTTGGCAAGTGTCTAACTTTGCTTAGTGGCAGGGGAAAAAAACATATTCCCAAGATGACTTCACCACTAGAGTTGAGCGCGGTTCGTGGTTCGAGGTTCTCCAGTTCTAAGCTCGAGTGATTTTTGGGGCTGTTCGAGATCGAACTAGAACTCGAGCTTTTTGCAAAAGCTCGATAGTTCTAGATACGTTCGAGAACGGTTCTAGCAGCAAAAAGCAGGGCTTTTTACAGCTACAGTGAGCAGGAGCCATCGCTGGCAGCCTGCCACAAGCTGGTAACCAAGATAAACATCGGGTATCCAAGCAAAGCGCTTTGGTTAGTAACCCGATGTTTATCTTAGTTACGTGCAGGAAGCCCACACTTCCCGCTCAGCTCACTCCGCCCCCTCCTGCCCGCGGCATGTACACATATACACACACACACGTACACATACATACACACACACACACACACACACACACATCCCCCCCCCCGCTCGGCTTACCTGCGGTGATGAAGTCCCGCCATCCCGACCTCAGCGCTGTCACTGTCCTCCATGGCCACCGCTTGTCACATCACCTCTCGCTTCCGACCCGAGACGTCACGGACCTCTCGCGATACTTGATGTGAAGGCGCCGGTCATTGACCTCAGTGACAGGGGCTGTCAGTGTGCTGGAGATCAGCGCAGGTAATGTACCTCGCTGACAGCAGCACTTGTCACCCCCCTGCAGTGACCTGGGCTGACCCATTGATGTTAGCTCAAGTCACTGCATTGCTCTCCCAGCCAATGGGGAACATCCTGCTCTTCATTGACTGGGACAGTGTGGATCGTCATGGCAACCCCTTGGATTACACCAGACCTGGATTTGTTTTTCATTCTAATAAATTGATTAGCCCCTTCAGCCCCCAGCCTGTTTTCACCTTAAAGACCCGGCCATTTTTTGCAATTTTGACCAGTGTCACTTTGACAGGTTATAACTCTGGAACACTTCAACGGATCCTGGCGATTCTGAGATTGTTTTTTCGTGACATATTGTACTTCATGTCAGTGGTAAATTTAGGCCGATATGTTTTGCGTTTATTTGTGAAAATTTCGTAAATTTAGCGAAAATTTTGAAAATTTTGCAATTTTCAAAATTTGAAATTTTATGCCCATAAATCTGAGAGATATGTGTGACGCCCTGGCACAGCCAGGTTGTCACATAAAGAGTTAATCCTCCTTGGTAATATGATCTCACACGGTGCAGCATGACAAAGCACAGCCCCCAGTGTAAGGGAAAAGCAGAGGAGAGGGGAGGGGCTGGAGCAGAGAGTGTGTGGAGGCAGACAGGACGGAAGTCTGAAGCTGTAGCTCCCGGCTGGGAGTGAAGTGTGCTCTGAGAGGGCCGGGACAGGCCGTAGTGAGGAAGGGGCCAGAACAGGTAGCCGGAGCTGGGCGGTGGCCCCTCGGTGCCTGGGTACCCGGATCACTACAGGGGAGTGGATTCCCCGTTCCCGGCTGAGGAGCAGTGGAGGAGAGTGGAGAGAAAGACACTTGCTGCAGGGAAAGAACAACCAGGGCTGCTGCACCGTGTGTGGGACACTAACACCCCGTACCAAAGGCTGCGGACACCGGCAATTCCTAGTTACCAGTGACTCTGTGTGACTTTCTTGTGAGTACACCCGTGCCCTCGGGCATCGCACTGCAGCACTGCGCCCTGCCCCCTGCTTACCCCATCACTGGGCCCCGGGACAACCAACCCCCCTACCCACGGAGGGGACATAACAACTACGCTGCTCCCTGTCATCGCTCCCGGGGTCCCCTTCCAGAGCAGCGGTGGTGTTCCACCATCACCACAACCGTGGGTGGCGTCACGGACAATCTCCCCTAACAAAACCCCCTTTTACTGTGGAGCCTGGGATCACAGACCGGGTCACGCCACCGTGATACCCGCAGAAGTGACTCTGTGGCCCGGACCTGAGTACCCCTGGTCCCCGGGCGAAACATATGTCACACAAAAAAGTTACTAAATAACATTTCCCACATGTCTACTTTACACCAGCGCAATTTTTAAAAAAAAAAAAATTTCCGTTAGGAAGTTAGAAGGGTTCAAAGTTCATCACCAATTTCTCATTTTTCCAACAAAATTTACAAAAAAAAATTGTTTAGGTACCACATCACATTTGGAGTGATTTGAGAAACCTAGGCGACAGAAAATACCCAAAAGTGACCCAATTCTAAAATCTGCACCCCTCACTCTGCTCAAAACCATATCCAAGAAGTTTATTAACCCTTTAGGAGCTTCACAGCAACCAAAGCAATGTAGACGAAAAAATGAAAATTTTACTTTTTTAACACAAAAATGTTACTTTAGCCATAAAAATTAGTATTTTCACAAGGGTATCAGGAAAAATGCATCATAAAATGTATCGTGCATTTTCTCCTGAGTACGCAGATACCCCATATGTGGTGGTAATCAAATGTTTGGGCACACAGCAGGACTCGGAAGGCAAGGAGCGCCATTTGAATTTTTGAGTGCAAAATTAGCTGCACTCATTAGCGGACGCCATGTCGGGTTTGAAGACCCCCTGAGGTGCCTAAACAATGGAGCTCCCCCACAAATGACCCCATTTTGGAAACTAGAGCCCTCAAATATTTTTTCTAGATGTTTGATGTGCACTTTGAACCCCTGGGGGCTTCACAGAAGTTTATAACGTTGAGCCGTGAAAAGAAAAAAAAAATTTTTTACCACAAAACTGTTGCTTCAACCAGGTAGCTTTTTTTATCAAGGGTATCAGGAAAAAATGCACCATAAAATTTATGGTGCATTTTCTCCTGAGTACGCAGATACCCCATATGTGGTGGAAATCAAATGTTTGGGCGCACGGCAGGACTCGGAAGGCAAGGAGCGCCATTTCACAGCAAAATTGGTTGGAATTATTAGCGGACGCCATGTTTCATTTGGAGACCCCCCTGAAGTGCCTAAACAATGGAGCTCCCCCACAATTAACCCCATTTTGGAAACTAGACCCCTCATGGAATTTATCTAGCTGTTTAGTGAGCACTTTGAACCCCTGGAGGCTTCACAAACGTTTGTAATGTTCAGCCGTGAAAATATTTTATTCTTTTTTTTACCACAAAATTGTTTTTTCAAACAGGTAGCTTTTTTTTCCACAAGGGTATCAGGAAAAAATGCACCATAAAATGTATTGTGCAATTTCTCCTGAGTACGACGATACCTCATATGTGGTGGAAATCAATTGTTTGGGCGTACGGCGGGGCTCAGAAGAGAAGGAGCGCCATTTCACAGTAAAATTGATTGGAATTATTAGCAGACGCCATGTTTCATTTGGAGACCCCCCTGAGGTGCCTAAACAATGGAGCTCCCCCACATGTGATCCCATTTTGGAAACTAGACCCCCCCCCCCCATACAAAAAAAATTAGTTTGGCGAAATAAAAAATACAGACATCAGTAAAAAAAAAAAAAAAAAAAGGGCGCCTGCCACTAAGACCAGTGCCAAACGTGAGAGCAATGCACGAGTCTCGCATCGCATCATCCACTGCAGTCTGGAAGCGAGCAACTGCGCTGGATAATGCGATGCGAGAGGGCGGGGCGGCAGATGAGAAAGGGCGCAGCGGATGGAAGATGGGAAAGGGCGCAGCGGGTGGAGGAGCGGCAGAGGATGGGAAAGGGCGCAGCGGATGGATGATGGGAAATGGCGCAGCGGATGGATGGGAAATGGCGCAGCGGATGGATGGGAAAGGGCGCAGCGGATGGAGAAGCGGCAGAGGATGGGGGGGGGAGGCGAGATGGGGATACCTACCTTACCGGATGGATCTAGGCAGCAGGATCACAGCAGACAGAAGAGGCAGCAGATGAAGGAGGCAACAGATCGAGGAGGGTGAGAGGGGGCAGTAGATGGAAAATGGGAGAGAGCAGGCAGCAGATCGGGGAGGGGGGCAGAGTCTGATGCGAGAGAGAGATGGCACATGTAGGGGAAGGGAGGGGGGCTTGCAGCACATGTAGGGGGAGGGAGGGGGGCTTGCAGCACATGTAGGGGGAGGGAGGGGGGCTTGCAGCACATGTAGGGGGAGGGAGGGGGGCTTGCAGCACATGTAGGGGGAGGGTGGCTGGCTTGCAGCACATGTAGGGGGAGGGTGGCTTGCAGCACATGGGCTGCAAGCCAGCCACCCTCCCCCCACATGTGCTGCAAGCCAGCCACCCTCCCCCCACATGTGCTGCAAGCCAGCCACCCTCCCCCCACGTGGGGGGAGGGTGGCTTGCAGCACATGGAGGGATAGGTGGTGTGGCGATGGAGAAGGGGCAGCCGATGACGGAGGCCGATCGGGGGCAGCAGCGGCTGAAAAAGGTCGGTGCGACGGCGGCGGGGACAGTGGCGAGCATGGCGGCGGGGACGGCGGTGGATCGGGAGCGGCGGCGGGGACAGCGGTGGAGCGGGAGCATGGCGGCGGAGACAGCGGTGCAGAGGGAGCATGGCGGCGGGGACGGCGGTGGATCGGGAGCGGCGGCGGAGACAGCGGTGCAGCGGGAGCATGGCGGCGGGGACGGCGGTGGATCGGGAGCGGCGGCGGAGACAGCGGTGCAGCGGGAGCATGGCGGCGGGGACGGCGGTGGATCGGGAGCGGCGGCGGGGACAGCGGTGCAGCGGGAGCATGGCGGCGGAGACAGCGGTGCAGCGGGAGCATGGCGGCGGGGACGGCAGTGGAGCGGGAGCATGGCGGCGGGGACAGCGGTGGATCGGGAGCGGCAACGGGGACAGCGGTGCAGCGGGAGCATGGCGGCGGGGACAGCGGTGCATCGGGAGCATGGCGGCGGGGACAGCGGTGAAGCGGCAGCAGCGGCGGGGCGATCGGAGACAGCGGCGGTGAAGCGGGAGCAGCGGCGGGGCGATCGGAGACAGCGGCGGTGAAGCGGGAGCAGCGGCGGGGACAGCGGTGAAGCGGGAGCAGCGGCGGGGCGATCGGGGACAGGGGCGAGCGGCGGGGCGATCGGGGACAGGGGCGGGCGGCGGGGACAACAACTTACCGCTCTCCTCGGCTTCTAGGGACGATCACAGGCCGCAGATCCACATTGATTGGAGAGAGCGGTCACAAGACCGGTCTCTCCAATCAGAGCTGGGGGCGGGTGAAGCATCGATCACCCAGCTCCAGCCAATGGCCAGTGCTACAGCAGCACTGATCAGGGCTGGATTTCAATGTTCCAGCCATTTTCAATGGCTGGAACATTACAGTGGCTGTAATTGGCTGAGCGGCGTTCGTCAGCCAATCACAGCCTCTGTAGGTTCGGGGAGGAGGCACCACCCCTCCTGACGTCAGGCAGAGGTCCCCTCCTTCCCGAATCCACCGTTTAAGTAAATAAATTTCACTCCCCGGGGCTCCGGGACCGCGATTTCGCCAGGACGTACTGAGTACGTCATGGGTCGTTTAGCACCATGTCACCATGACGTACTCAGTACGTCCAAGGTCGTTAAGGGGTTAAAGGGGGAATGTTTTGGGGAGTGTTTTTTCAAATAAAAATGTGGTTGTCGTCTATTTTTTTTTTTATTACTGACTGGGTTGGTGATGTCGGGTATCTGATAGACGCCTGACCTCACCAACCCCAGGGCTTGATGCCAGGTGACATTACACATCTGGTATTAACCCCATATATTACCCCGTTTGCCACCGCACCAGGGCGCGGGATGAGCTGGGGCGAAGCACCAGGATTGGCGCATCTAATGGATGCGCCACTTCTGGGGCGGCTGCGGCCTGCTATTTTTAGGCTGGGGAGAGTCCAATAACCATGGACCTCCCTAGTCTGAGAATATCAGGCCCCAGCTGTCTGCTTTACCTTGGCTGGTAATCCAATTTTGGGGGACCCCTACGTGTTTTTTTTTTTAAATTATTTATTTAATTTAAAATAACAGCGTGGGGTGCCCTCAGTTTTGGATTACCAGCCAAGGTGAGGTTGCCAGCTGTGGTCTGCAGGCTGCAGCCGTCTGCTTTACCCTAGCTGGCTACAAAGCTAGGGGGAACCCTACGTCATTTTTTTTTAATTTTTTTGGCTAAATACAAAGCTAAGCACCCCTTAGTGCCACATGAAAGGCACCAAAGGGTGCTCCACTTTTTTCTCCACTTTTTTCTCCACTTGAGAAAAAATGGAGAAAAGGTGGAGAAAAAGTGGAGAAAAAGTGGAGAAAAAAATGGAGAAAAAGTGGAGAAAAAGTGGAGAAAAAAATGGAGAAACAGTGGAGAAAAAGTGGAGAATAAATGGAGAAAAAGTGGAGAAAAAGTGGAGACAAAGTGGAGAAAAAGTGGAGAAAAAAATGGAGAAACAATGGAGAAACAGTGGAGAAAAAGTGGAGAAAAAGTGGAGAAAAAATGGAGAAACAGTGGAGAAAAAGTGGAGAAACAGTGGAGAAAAAAATGGAGAAACAGTGGAGAAAAAGTGGAGAATAAATGGAGAAAAAGTGGAGAAAAAGTGGAGAAAAAAATGGAGAAAAAGTGGAGAAAAAGTGGAGAAACAGTGGAGAAAAAGTGGAGAATTAATGGAGAAAAAGTGGAGAATTTTTTTCTCCACTTTTTCTCCACCTTTTCTCCACTTTTTCTCCACTTTTTCTCCACTTTTTCTCCACCTTTTCTCCACTTTTTCTCCACTTTTTCTCCACTTTTTCTCCACTTTTTCCCCATTTATTCTCCACTTTTTCTCCACTTTTTCTCTACTTTTTCTCCACTTTTTCTCCACTTTTTCTCCACTTTTTCTCCACTTTTTCTCCATTTTTTTCTCCACTTTTTCTCCACTTTTTCTCCACTTTTTCTCCACTTTTTCTCCACTTTTTCCCCATTTATTCTCCACTTTTTCTCCACTTTTTCTCCACTTTTTCTCCACTTTTTCTCCACTTTTTCTCCACTTTTTCTCCACTTTTTCTCCATTTTTTTCTCCACTTTTTCTCCACTTATTCTCCACTTATTCTCCACTTATTCTCCACTTATTCTCCACTTATTCTCCACTTTTTCTCCACTTTTTCTCCGTTCTTTTTCTATGGTCGGTCTACCCATTAGCTCTGCCATGCATACTGTAGCTCTACACCTACTGCACATGTTACTTTATGATTGACATCTCTTTCGTACCAGAGCTGTCTAAGCCTACTCTGACCCCATATTTGTCATTACTATATTGTCCTTGTACTGTATTATGACATTTGTATCATGTGTTTAATTTCTTGCTGTGTTGCAATTTTTTTGCTGCATCCCAATTGTACCTCTACATTGTTCGAGTTTATGTTATTGTTCTCTCACTCTTATGTGATACTGATTATTGTCATTTTTCATGATTACATGCAGATAAGTCCAATCTGACGAAGGCTCAGGCCGAAACGTCATTTGTAACTTGTTTTGGACAAAAACATATATGCTTATGAAAAAAAAAATTTCTTAATACGGACCAATAAAGAGTGATTTTGCATTACTATCCATTGTGACTTACTGACTTAGTCTGGGAGATATAGAGTGCCGAGGTTACTCACTAATTTTATCTATTATTTATTACCTCTGAGCACCTATATACCAGTGAGCAGAGCTTCCTCTACAGTAGTTCTCCTGATTAGGCATGCCCTTACCTCATGAGCAGGGCATTGCAGATTTGGTAGCAACCATTACGACATGGACTCTGCTGCTGTGGACCCGGGGAGAGTGAGTGCAGATTCATTGCACCCACACTCCTCACATGAAGGGTCCGCACTCCTATAAAATGGGGGATACGTTCCCTGAGTGTCTCCCCCCCATATTCTAGATGGTCCAGAGTCGTCGTGGGACCCCTTTATTTTTTTTCTTACAATAAATTGGTGAAAGAGGAAATGTTTTGGGGACTGTTTTTTCAAATAAATTTCTTTTGTCGATTTTTTGTTTTTGTTAGTACTGACAGTTTATGATGTTGGGTATCTAATAGACGCCATGACATCACAAACTGCTGGGCTTGATCTCAGGTGACTTTACAGCTAGTATCAACCCGATTTATTACCCCGTTTGCCACTGCACCAGGGCACGGGATGAGCTGGGGTGAAGCGCCAGGATTGGCGCATCTAGTGGATGCGCCACGTCTGGGGTGCCTGCGGACTGCTATTTTTAGGCTGTGAAGGCCCAATAACTATGGACCTTCCCACCCTGAGAATACCAGACCACAGCTGTCCGCTTTACCTTGGCTGGTGATCCAATTTGGGGGGGACCCTACTTTTATTGTGTAATTATTAATATTTATAAAATAATTATAAAAAAGAGCCTGAGGGGACCTCCACATTGGATCCCCAACCACGGTAAAGCTGCCAGCTGTGGTTTTCAGGCTACAGCCGTCTGCTTTACCCTAGCTGGCTATCAAAAATGGGGGGACCCAACGTCATTTTTTTTTTAACTATTTTTTAAATAGAAAAAATTAATGGGCTTCCCTGTATTTTGATTGACAACCAAGGTAACGGCAGGCAGATGGGGGTGGCAACCCATAGCTGTCTGCTTTATCTGCGCTGAGAATCAAAAATACCGCGGAGCGCTACGTCATTTTTTTAAAGATTTATTTTTACAGCACTGTGATGTCCAGCAATCAAAATACAGGGAAGCCCATTTTATTTTTAGTTATTTAAATAAATAATTAAAAAAAATATATATGGGCTCCCGCTGCATTTTTTGTATTGCTAGCTAAGGGTAATCCAAGCAGCTACTGGCTGCTAACCCCCTGTAATACTATTGTATGTTCTGAGGATTTCGATAGCGTTAGGGCAATGACAACCAGAGACGAGTTCTTGGTACAGAGATGTTTATAATATGTAACCACGATAGGTACACAAACGGAACAAACACAGTAAAACAATAACACACGAAATACCTTCCCGAATCGGAGCGAAGGGAATTCCCGGGACCACGCACCGGACTCCCCCAGGGAGACCACCAAGAGCGAACCCCTATACAGGGACTGTCTGGCAATCACCCCGGAAGGCCTAAATGCGCAGCAGCCGGGACACAAGGGGCAAGTGGTAAAGTCCAGAAGTGTCCGTACGGGATGATAGTCCAGAGTGGTTACGAACCGGAAGGAACCGGGCAGAAGTGCTGACCAAAGACGGCAGACGGAGTCCGGGCACAGCTTGATGAAACCGGGTAAAGTCCAGAGTCGGTGTCGGTAGTCTTTCAGGAGGATCCAAATGGCAATCAGGAAATAGGAGCAGCAAAGCAGGAGCACACAGCAAGCAGTATACTCAGGCACTGGACTAGGCTTAGAGGCGGCCTTTTAAGCAGCTGGACAGGAAGTAGGGCAACAGAACAGTAAACTCCATGTTAACCGAGGGCAAGCTCTTTCAAAAGAGAACTGGAAATCCCGGAAACCTGACCCCCCCACTGCTTGGTGTTACCTTCACTGGCAATGTAAAATCCAGGGAAGCATTTTTTATTTTTTTTGCCAAAAAACTACAAAAAAAGGACGTGAGCTTCGCCATATTTTTGTATGCTAGCCAGGAATAGCAGGCAGGTGCTGGAAGAGTTGGATACAGCGCCAGAAGATGGCGCTTCTATGAAAATGCCATTTTCTGAGGCGGCTGCAGACTGCAATTCGCAGCAGTGGGGCCCAGAAAGCTCAGGCCAACCTGTGGTGCGGATTCCAATCCCCAGCTGCCTAGTTGTACCTGGCTGGACACAAAAATGGGGCAAAGCCTACGTCATTTGTTTTCTAATTATTTCATGAAATTCATGAAATAATAAAAAAAGGGCTTCCCTTTATTTTTGGTTCCCAGCCGGGTACAAATAGGCAACTGGGGGTTGGGGGCAGCCGTACCTGCCTGCTGTACCTGGCTAGCATACAAAAATATGGCGAAGCCCACATAATTTTTTCAGGGGGCAAAAAACTTCTGCATACAGTCCTGGATGGAGTATGCTGAGCCTTGTAGTTCTGCAGCTGCTGTCTGTCTGTATGGAGAAGAGCAGACAGCAGCTGCAGAACTACAAGGCTCAGCATACTCCATCCAGGACTGTATGCAGAAGTTTTTTGCCCACCAAAAAAATGACGTGGGCTTCGCCATATTTTTGTATGCTAGCCAGGTACAGCTGGCAGCCACGGGCTGCCTCCAACCCCCAGTTGCCTATTTGTACCCGGCTGGGAACCAAAAATATAGGGAAGCCCGTTTTTTTTAATTATTTCACTTATTTCATGAAATAATTAAAAAACAAATGACGTGGGCTTCGCCCCATTTTTGTGTCCAGCCGGGTACAACTAGGCAGCTGGGGATTGGAATCCGCAGCACAGGTTAGCCCGAGGTTTGTGGGCGCCTCTGCTGCGGATTTCAGTCCGCAGCCGTCCCAGAAAATGGCGCTCTCATAGAAGCGCCATCATCTGGCGCTGTATCCAACTCTTCCAACAGCCCTGGAGCCGGGTGGCTTGTTGGGTAATCATGAGTTAATACTGGCTTTGTTTTACCAGCCAGTATTAAGCCAGAGATTCTTAATGTCAGGCACGTTTGACCCGGCCATTAAGAATCTCCAATAAAGGGTTAAAAAAAAGACACCACACAGCGAAAAAATACTTTAATAGAAATAAATACACAGACACATTAGAGACTCCATCTTTATTACCCCCTGTCAGCCCTCCACAATCCTGCTCTTCTGTCTTCTTTCTTTCTAGTGTAGTAGTAGTGACGATTGTAGTGAGGATGAGATTCACCAGCCCATCACTTGGGGCTGGGGAACCTCCATCCTCACTACAATCATCACTAGTGTAGTAGTAGTGATGATTGTAGTGAGGAAGGATGAGATTCACCAGCTCATCACTTGGGGCTGGGGAACCTCCATCCTCACTACAATCATCACTACAATCGGGAAGCAGCGTGCAGCCTTCACTCCGTGAGTGATCAGTGCTGGCTGCTAGCGGTAACGCTGACAGACGCGTTACCATAGCAACGGTGCTCTCAGAGCCGCGGTTAGCGGTGACGTCACCGCTAACTGCGTTGCTATGGCAACGGTGATCTCCGTTAATGACCGGCTGTGTCAGCCGGTCCCTAACAGAACGGGGAGTCGACCGTGTGCTAGAGCATGTCGCCGGTACACGGCGATACACATATGTGCACCGTGTACCGGAGAGATGCACTCGCAGGTCCTACATGACGTGTCATAGTCATGTGACCAGTCTGTAGCCAATGAGATAATAGCCACGTGACTGGTCACATGGCTATTTTGACGTCACGATAGGTCCTGCATCTCTGCTGGCAGTGCAGGTCACTGGGAGGATTCAGCGATCATCGGATGGAATAGCGGCAGGAGACAGAGTGCAGAAGGGATCGCGAGGACCGGTAAGTGTTATGGCAATGTTTATTAACTGTTTGTGTACATTTATCATGCATTTTTATGTGTTTGTGATTGCCTCCCATTCTAGCCTATACGTTCGAGTTCGGTTCGTCTAACGTTCGACGAACCGAACTCGAACGGGACCCCCGTTCGGCGAACCGGCCTCGAGCCGAACCGGGACCAGTTCGCTCATCTCTATTCACCACATTCAAAAAGCAATTTAAATATTCTATTCGGCTCTAACCTTTGCTAAACAGGATTACTTCAAAACTCTTGTATCTTCTAAAATCAAACAATCCCAAACAGCTATTCAACACTGTTAACTCCTTCCTCCGCCCACCGCTACCCCCTATCACTTCCTTCATCTGTGCAGATGACTTTACCACAATATATCAAAGATAAGATGAACCAGACAAGGCAAGTCTTTCCTGCTCAATCACCATAACCCCTCCATCCAACAGACCATTGCCCTTCCCCCATAAATGTCCTCCTCACCATCACTGAAGGAGAGCTTACTCATCCAAATCACACCTCACTATTTGTGTACTTGACCCCATATCATAGGATCTCCTCCCCCACCTCATTACCATGGTTATCCTAGCTTTAACCCATCTTTTCAACCCATCGTTAACCTTTGGTACCTTCCAATCTGCTTTCAAATACGCAACAATCACACACACCCATGCTAAGGAAACCATCCCTTGATCCAACCTCTACTACAAACTATCGCACCATATCACTGCTCCCCCTTGCCTCAAAACTCCTCAAACAGAATGTTAATGCTGAAATTTCCTCCCACCTCTCATCCAACTCACTCTTTGACAACCTACAATGTGACTTCTGTCCTCACCAGTCTACCGAAACTGCCTTCACCAAAATCACTAATGACTTCCATACTGTCAAAGCCAGCAAACAATTATCTATACTCTTCCTTCTAGACCTGTCCTCAGTCTTTGACACTGTCGACCACTCCCTCCTACTGCAGAACCTCTCTTTCCTAGGTGTCAGGGACCTTGCCCTCTCCTGAATCTCCTCATACGTTTCCAACTGCATGCACCTTTAGTGTCTCCCACTCCTATACTACCTCCTCATCCTGCCCACTCTCTGTCGGTGTCCCTCAAGGCTCTGTCCAGGGACCCTTACTCTTCTCCATCTATAAATTTGGCCTGGGACAAGTCATAAAGTCCCATGGCTTTCAGTACCACCTATATTACGATGACACTTAGATCTAGAGTGTCTATCAGCCATATCTTTCTTCTTCTCTCGCTTCCTAAAACTCAATGTGGGTAAAACTGAACTAATCATCTTTCCCCCATCTCATTATCTTCCCTGCAATCTATTACAACAAATAACACCATACTCTTCCCAGTACCTGAAGTCCGCTGCCTAAGGCTAGTTTCACACTTGCGTTGAACGGCTTCCGTCACAATGCGTTGTGTGACGCATGTGACGGATGCCTTGCAAAAAGTGTGATAATAAAGGCCACGGATTCCAGTGAAATAACGCGTTGCATTAAGTTTTCTTTAGCCGAGAGAGCCCTCATCTTCACCACACACACCCTGGCACTACAGCCCTCATTATCACCGCAGACACCCTGGCACTACAGCCCTCATCTTCACCGCACAGATCCAGACACTGCAGCCCTCATCTTCACCGCACACATCCCGACATTACCGCCTATATCATCGCACACATCCCAACATTACTGCCCACATCATCCCCGCACACACCCCGACACTACAGCCCACATCATCACCGCACACACCCCGACACTACCGCCCACATCATCACCGCACACATCCCGACACTATAGCCCTCATCATCCCCATACACATCCCGACACTACAGCCCTCATCTTCACCGCACACATCCCGACACTACTGCCCACATCATCACCACACACATCCCGACACTACAGCCCTCATCATCACCGCACACACCCCGACACTACCGCCCACATCATCCCCGCACACATCCTGACATTACAGCCCTCATCATCACCGCACACACACCGGCACTACCGCACCCATCATCCCCGCACACGCAGGCACTACCGCACCCATTATCACCGCACACACGCCGGCACTACCTCAGTGATGTCCCCGCTGACAGCGCGATTCACTTCAGTTGCTGCGTGGAGCTCACAGAAGCGGCGGTTTTCCTACTGCCGCTCCTGTCAGCTTCATGTAGCAGAGCTGGATGCGTCGCGGGATGTGGAGGGGTATTTGGGGATTTTAATAAAGTGGTGAAAGAGTGTGTTTTTTTTGTCTTTTATTCCAAATAAAGGATTTATTCGGGTGTATGTGGTTATTTACTTTCACTTACAGGTTAATCATGGAATGTGTCTCATAGACGCCTGCCATGATTAACCCAGGACTTAGTGGCAGCTATGGGCTGCTGCCATTAACTCCTTATTACCTCGATTGCCACCGCACCAGGGCAATTCGGAATGAGCTGGGTAGAGTCCCAGGACTGTCGCATCTAATGGATGCGGCAATTCCGGGTGGCTGCTGGCTGATATTTTTAGGCTGGGGGGCACCCATTAACATCGGGCTCCCCATCCTGAGAATACCAGCTTTCAGCCGTGTGGCTTTACCTTGGCTGGTATCGAAATTGGGGGGAACTGCACGTTGTTTTTTAAAATTATTTATTTATTGTAATGCACGATATAGTCAGACTGCAACCAATCATTGGCGCCGGTGAGCGGAGGAAGCAGTGAACACGAGATTGAATAATGGACGGCCGGCATTTTCAAAAGAGGAAAAGCCGCCGGAGCTTTGTGACAGCCATGCAGCGGCGCACCCGTGATTGGTGAGTATGAGAGAGGGGGGGAAAGGGGGAGAGACCAGGAGTGATTTTAAACGATTTTGATCGTTTTGCTGGATATGCTGAGCATGTGCAATAGAACATGATGAAATCCATCAGCGGATTCCGCCGCTTAGTGAACAGCGCCGGAAACCGCCACCATAGACAATCATTAGACACCATTGAGGATTCCAGCGAAATCCGTCAAGGTGCGTTATTTTAACGACACAAAAAACGCAACATGCAGTGTTCCTTCCGTCCGACGCAGCATCAAAATAACGACTCAGCGTCGTGCAGCGGATGAAACGCAAGACCATCCATTGCTATCCGTAGCTAATAGAAGGCTATGAGGAATATAACGGTTTCCTGCAACAGTTACCGTAATTCCTCAAGGCTGCGGATAGCAACAAAAGCCGTCCAAAGCAAGTGTAAAAGTAGCCTTAAGGCTGCTTTACACGCTGCGATATCGGTACCGATATCGCTAGCGTGGGTACCCGCCCCCATCTGTTGTGCGACACGGGCAAATCGCACAACATTGCCCAGACCCGTCACACTACTTACCTGTCCGGCGACGTCGCTGTGACCGGCGAACCACCTCCTTTCTAAGGGGGGCGGTTCGTTCAGCGTCACAGCGACGTCACAGCTACGTCACTGAACCGCTGCCCAATAGAAGCGGAGGGGCGGAGATGAGCGGGATGTAACATCCCACCCACCTCCTTCCTTCTGCATAGCGGCCGGGAGGCAGGTAAGGAGAGGTTCCTCGTTCCTGTAGTGTCACACGGAGTGATGTGTGCTGCCGCAGGAACGAGGAACAACTTTGTTACTGCTGCAGTAACGATTTTTGAGAATGGACCCCCATGTCACTGATGAGCGATTTTGCACATTTTTGCGACGATGCAAAATCGCTCATAGGTGTCACACGCAACGGCATTGCTAATGCGGCCGGATGTGTGTCACCAATTCCGTGACCCCAACGAGTTTGCATTTGCGATGTCGTAGCGTGTAAAGCCCCCTTTAGAGTAACCCTCAACTCTGCCTTGTTATCATACCACACATCCAATCTCTCACCACCTCCTGCCATCTACAACTCAAAAATATGTCCAGAATCTGTCCTTTTCTTAACTCCCAATCTACAAAAATGCTAGTGCATGCCCTCATAAATCCCGGCCTTGATTACTGCAAAATTCTCCTCTGTGGCCTCCCTGCTAATTCTCTCCTCTCCAGTCCATCCTTAACCCTGGTGCCTGACTGATTCACCTCTCTCCTTGCTAGTTCACCACTTCTCCTCTATGAAAATTCCTTTATTGGCTCCCGATTCCCCCCATATTTAACTCAAGCTATTCTACAAATCTGTTCATAATCTGTCTCCTCCATAGATCTCTGAACTAATCTCCTGATATACTCCAACACGTAATTTGCGGTCTTCCCAAGACCTCTTCTCTCTTCCACACTTTTCTGTTCCTCATTCAGCTGCTTCCAAGACTTCTCCTGAGAATCCCCTGTCCTCCTAATTTTTGTGCCCCAACACTTCAGATTATCTGCTGCATTTGCAAGCTTAAAACGGAACTTGAAAACCCATCTCTTCAAAAATGCCTATGCACCAAATGACCCCGCTGCCTCCTCACCACTACAGATTCTGCCTCACCACCACTGGAGCTGCCTTGACCCCGACCACACCTACTGTCACCTCCTCATCATCCTGTAGAATGTAAGCCCGCAAGGGCAGGGTCCTCCTCCCTCTGTACCAGTCTGTCTATTGTAACATATTTGTATTTTGTATGTAGCCCCTTCTCAGGTACAGCACCATGGAATCAATGATGCTTTATAAATAATAATAATAATAATAATAATAACTGAATGTTCAATGAGATATCAATTAAAATCTTACTTTCCAAAGTGGGTGTACTCATTTATGCTGAGCACTGTATATAATACTGTGCAAAGGTTTTATACAGGTGTGGAGAAATGCTAATTTATTTGATCATTGTAAAAACAGCAATTCACAGTGACTGATCTTTATCAGACTTGAGTTCCTGATGGTTGCCAGACCCCATGGAAGAGAGGTTGATAAGGCAGAACCTTATCTGCATTTATACAGGGACAATTCTGTCACATGCTGAAAACCCCTTTTGCCCAATGTTGAACAAAAATGTAATAATTAAAATTGTTTACATAAATAGTAAAACATATAAATATCATACATAAATTTTAATCTTACAATAGATGACATTTGTATTGTATTCCCTGAAGGAGTAATATGTCAAGAAGAAGGCATGGCATTCACTAGTCTGTCATTTCTTTTTTCTTTTTTTTTTTTCAAGGAAAAGTAGCATTTAAAATAAAACCAATTGTTGTATGGTTTTGATTTCTATGCCACTTTCTTGAAAAACATAGTAGATTGGTGAGTGCCATGCTTCCTTACTAATTGAGATCTATTTAATGTGTGCTGCATGTGTGCCTGTGCACCGATATCTCATGTGTGGCCCCAATCCTCTGCAGCTAATGAGCTTTGCCTGGATTCATGTTCTGGTTTTGTTATATTGTTAAGCGGGCTTTACATGCTGCGACATCGCTAGCATTTGCTAGCTATGTCGTGCGCTATAGCACCTGCCCCCATCGTACGGCCGATATGTGGTGATCGCTGACGTAGCGAACATTATCGCTACGACAGCATCACATGCACATACATGCTCTGCATCGTCGCTCTGGCCGGTGAACTGCCTCCTTTCTAAGGGGGCGATTCGTTCAGCGTCACAGCAACATCACACGTCAGGCGTCCAATAGAAGCGGAGAGGCAGAGATGAGCAGGACGTAACATCCAGCCCACCTCCTTCCTTTCGCATTGCCGGCGGGAGTCAGGTAAGGAGATGTTCGTCGCTCCTGCGGTGTCCCACACAGAGATGTGTGCTGCTGCAGGAACGAGGAACAACATCGCTAATAAGCAGAAAATGATTTTTTGTTTCAGGACGAGCTCTCCGCGGCAAACGATTTTGATCGCTTTTGCGATCGTTTAAGGTCGCTCATAAGTGCCACACACTGCGATATCGTTAATGAAGCCGGATGTGCGTCACAAACAACGTGACCCCGACGATAATTCATTAACAATATCGTAGCGTGTAAAGCCCGCTTTAGAGTCTGTATTATTAATGTGTATACATTATATCTAAAAATAGCAGTAGTAGTAAGAATAATTGATAACTATTTTATTAACTGATTATTTCTATTTTTCCCAGGTATTATGACACACTTTCAGAATGTGCCGAACACACAGCTAGAAATGGAAACTGTTTTTGGCCAAACAACTTGGCGGAAAGATTCATCATTGGGATTCACACCAAGTTTTTTTCCAACTGTACTTCAGACACAATAATATGGGAAGATCCTCCAGATGATATTCTCACAGCTCTCATTTTAATTCCTGTTTTCTTGACAGCAGCAATGATCAGTTTGGTGGTTTGGTGCAGTAAAGGAGGGGATATTTTTGGATAAACCAAGTTTCTTGGCATTTGGAAATGCTGTAACCAGCAACAAAGTACAATAGTAAAGGAAAACAGCCATCTGAGGATCATAAATTGCTTATCAAATGCATAGAATATTTCCTATGTCCCTGGTCAGTTGCACCTTTGCTATCCAATCCTATGCAGGACAATGATTTTCAATGTGGTAGATGTTTTTGGACTTCCGGTTCTTCAGTATACACAGAACATCGTGTACTGGACCCTGCGCTCCGCAGTGACTGCATTCTGCCACTACCCTTCATGTACAGCTGGATCTTCAGGATTGTGCTGGTTTCTGCTATTTCAAATCTTTTATCAGCCAGATCTGTTTTAACAAGAGGATAAAAAGCCTCGCAGAGGATGACTGAGCAACAGATGTTAATATTAAGCATTGTCTTCATGTAGAGTATTCTAACAGGATGTGCATTGTGTGTTTTTGTGCAAGTCCTTAACAATTATAAGGTTTTTTTTTCTTTAATGTCTGATAACACTGCTAATCTTATAAATGTAAAATATATAAGAATGTTCAGTAACAAGCAGTTACTACTCACTTGACTATGTCCATAGACTTCTGTGAGTTCTATAGAAGACAATTAAAGAGAACATTTCAGGCCAGATAACCTGTAAAAATAACATTAATCTGCAGGATAATATCATTAGAAAGGTGCTCCGGTAAAAGTGCTAAAAGTTAGGCACCTGGGAAAAAATGTTCCTTATTTCTCCCTGGAGCTGGCAGCTTTCAGTCACGCTCACAGCAGACAGTAAGGGGTACTTTGCACGTTGTGACATCGCTACTGCGATCTCGTCGGGGTCAAATTGAAAGTGACACACATCCGGCGCCAGTAACGACGTCGCAACGTGTAAAGCATAGAAGCACCGATAAACGATCGCAAAAGCATCGAAAATCGGTGATCTGTGTAGTGTCGGTCATTTCCATAATTTCGCTGCAGCGACAGGTACGATGTTGTTCCCCGTTCCTGCGGCAGCACACATCGCTGTGTATGAAGCCGCAGGAGCGAGGAACTTTTCCTTACCTGCGTCCCACCTGCAATGAGGAAGGAAGGAGGTGGGCGGGATGTTTACGTCCCACTCATCTCCGCCCCTCCACTTCTATTGGCCGCCTGCCGTGTGACGTCGCTGTGACGCCGCACGACCCGCACCCTTAGGAAGGAAGCGGGTCGCCGGCCAGAGCGACGTCGCAGGGCAGGTAAGTGCGTGTTAAGCTGCCGTAGCGATAATGCTTGCTACGGCAGCTATCACAAGATATCGCATCTGCGACAGGGCGGGGACTATCGCGCTCGGCATCGCTACAATTGGTTAACGATGTCGCAGCGGGCATAGTACCCCTAACAGTTGTAAGCATGCAGCGGCACTCTGATTGATGCAGTGCGTCAGTATGGGAACAGGTTATCCTATAACTGCAAGGTGTTAACCTTATCAGATATGAAGGGATCTCTTTGAGGCTCATCATATGAGCGTATAAATTGGACGAGTGCAATGCAGGAAAATTTCACATTGCACTCGGCCTAATGTTAGTCAGTGACACAGTGCAGATCTGCGAGATTTTCCTCAGGTCTAAAGGCCGCTTTACACACTGCGATATTGGTACCGATATCGCTAGCGTGGGTACCTGCCCCCATCTGTTGTGCGACACGGGCAAATCGCTGCCCGTGCCGCACAACATCGCCCAGACCCGTCACACTACTTACCTGCCCGGCGACGTCGCTGTGACCGGCGAACTGCCTCCTTTCTAAGGAAGCGGTTTGTTCAGCGTCACAGCGACGTCACAGCTGCGTCAACCGCCCAACCGACCGCCCAATAGAAGCGGAGGGGTGGTGATGAGCGGGATGTAACATCCCGCCTACCTCCTTCCTTCCGCATAGCGGCCGGGAGGCAGGTAAGGAGAGGTTCCTCGTTCCTGCAGTGTCACACGGAGCGATGTGTGCTGCCGCAGGAACGAGGAACAACCTCGTTACTGCTGCAGTAACGATTTTTGAGAATGGACCCCCATGTCACCAATGAGCGATTTTGCACGTTTTTGCAAAGATGCAAAATCGCTCATAGGTGTCACACGCAACGGCATTGCTAATGCGGCCGGATGTGCGTCACCAATTCCGTGACCCCAATGAGTTCGCATTAGCGATGTCGTAGCGTGTAAAGCCCCCTTAAGGGGTTCTTTACACGTTGCGACATCGCTAGCATCGGCTAGCGATGCCGAGCGCGATAATACCCGCCCCCGTCGCACATGCAATATGTGGTGATTGCTGCCGTAGCGAACATTATCGCTACGGCAGCTTCACACGCACATACCTTGTCGGCGATGTCGCTGTGACGCCGAACGCACCTCCCCCTTCAAGAAGGGATTGTTCGGCAGTCACAGCATCACCGTGACGTCACTAATCGGCCGGCCAATAGAAGCGGAGGGGCGGAGATGAGCGAGACATAACATCCCACCCACCTTCTCCCTTCTGCATTGCCGTCGGGACGCAGGTAAGGAGATGTTTGTCGCTCCTGCGTGTTTACACACAGCGATGTGTGCTGCCACAGGAGCGACAAACAACATCGTACCTGCGGTCGACCCGACATTATGAAAATGACCGACGCTACACAGAGCACCAATTTTCGACGCTTTTGCAATCGTTTATCGGCGCATCTAGGATTTACACGTTGCGAGGTCGTTACCGGCGCCGGATGTGCGTCACTAACGATGTGACCCCGACGATATTTCGGAAGCGATGTCGCAACGTGTAAAGCTCCCCTAATTGTACTGCGATTGGCAGTATGTCCCAGATGACTCACACCCATACAAGTCAATGGGGGTGTGAAACATCGGACTGTACTCAGATGTCACCTAAGTGCAGTACAATATATGCTGAGAGAGAAAATTGAGGAGATAGAGGGATTAATCTCCTTCTTACCTGCCCTGTGCTCTGATTTTCACATGTGAGAGAATTGAAGCCCAGTAGATGACACTTGGCTGATGCTCGCAGCAGAGCTTGAGCCGAGTGTCATTACCATATCAAGTGTGATTCTCTCACATTGGATGCTGTACACTTGTCTGCCCCCGGCCTTAAGCCTATAAAAGTCTAAAGAATATCTAGAAAGCACAGCAAAAGCATGGACAACAATTTAGATAGACTTCTATGGGCTCCAATGAGTTTTAGGCCACGTTCACACATTCAGTATTTATTAAGTATTTTACATTATATTTGTAAGCCAAAATCAGGAGTGGAACAGTCAGAGGAAAAGTATAATAGAAACACGGGCACCTGATGTAGAATACTGAGCGAATACTGAACGTGTGAACATGTCCTAATGGGAAGAAAAGATACTGTGCAGACTCACTAAGGAGCAGGATAGCATCCCGGCTGAATACATCCTTCATATGCTTTCCTTTGTGGTGAAGGGTATTTATCTGGCAAATGGCACAATATTTTTAAGTGACATCAATGACAAAGCAGTTTTTTTATATGTGACTTTATTAATGCTATTTTAGATAAGTGTTAGAAGACTTGTAATAAACAAATATTTTCTAGAAAAACATTTCAAATCTTTGGAAAATCAATTTATCATCGGACCATTGGCTTCTCCATAGTTACTACAGATGTATTGTATTTTCCATTATTGTATCTGCTTATATAACTAAGCTCAGGTAACTAACCATAACATAAATCTCAGGAATCCATGAATACAAGTATATGAATATTTATTAACCGCTATCAGGGAAGCCATTAGAAAATCTTTGGTCTCATACGGGTGAATAATCAGAGTCCCATGTTGCAACACTGCTTACCAAAAGTCTACATGAACCGATTAGCTGCACCACAACCAGAGTGGACCACAAAAAATGACTAACATCTGCTTTACATGCTGCAATTAATCGTGCGATCGCATTTGCGATCGCACCCGCCCCCATCATTTGTGCGGCATGGGCAATTTGTTGCCCGTTGCGCACAATGTTGTTACCCCCCGTCACACGTAGTTACCTTCCAAACGACCTCGCTGTGGGCGGCGAACATCCACTTCCTGAAGGGGGAGGGACGTTGGTCGTCACAGCGACGTCACACAGCGGGCGGCTAATAGAAGCGGAAGGGCGGAGATGAGCGGGACGTAAACATCCTGCCCACCTCCTTCCTTCCGCATTGCCGGCGGGACGCAGGTAAGCTGCAGTTCATCGTTCCCGGGGTGTCACACGGCGCGATGTGTGCTGTCTCGGGAACAATGAACAACCGAACGTTCGATTTATAGAAAATGAGCGACGTGTCAACGAGCAACGATAAGGTGAGTATTTTTGCTCGTTCACACTCGCTCGTAGCTATCACACGCTACGATATGTCAAACGATGCCGGATGTGCGTCGCTTACGACGTGACCCCGACGACATATCATATGATATATCGTAGCGTGTAAAGCCCGCTTTAGGCACCAGTAAACACATACCACAGTGACACACAAAATGCTTCCAATCAATATGGAATTGTAAAGCATACCTCCCCTAGGGCACCAAATGTTATAATGCAGCATAAAATATCTTCCAGCAGTACCACGGAAGTGAAATGAGTCACTGGAATCAGTTGTCAGTATTAGGCCTCACTCGTCCCAGCGTATAACAGAAAGTAGTAGAGATGGGTTTTCAAAGCCGCCCCAATGACCAAATGATGGAAGTATAAGATTAATGTTGCTTTATTTCATGCTCAAGTCAACGCGTTTCAGGAGACTCAGCTCCCATCCTCAGGACAAACAGGCAAAAGAACATCAAAGCGATTTGATGTTCTTTTACCTGTTTGTCCTGAGGAAGGGAGCTGAGTCTCCTGAAACGCGTTGACCTGAGCATGAAATAAAGAAACATTAATCTTATACTTCCATCATCATTTGGTAATTGGCGCGGCTTTGAAAACCCATCTCTACTACTTTCTGTTACCAGCCACCGTAGGGACTGCTGCCCTGACCTGGAGTGACATGCTTTTATAGGAGTTGTAACTTTCACAATTTCAATTGGTGAGTTGAACTGCTTATTTCATAACCCCGTATCTATTGGGGTAAGACCCTATCGCGCTTCTTTTTCCACAGTCTTTTAAGGCTGCTTTCACACATCCGTTTTTGCTGTGCGGCACAATATGGCGCTCTGCAGAAAAAACGCAACCGTTTTTTTTTTGCCGCCGGATTTGTTTTTTCCCGCATAGACTTGCATTAGCACCGTATTGTGCCGCATGGCCTTGCGTTGCATCCGTTTTTCCCGGATGTGGCATATTTAGCCCATGCGGTGGCCAGATGGAACATTGCATGGCACGTTTTTTTGTGCGGCGAAAAAAACACATCGCGCGATGCGGCGTGATTTACAATGCAAGCCTATGGATGCCGGATGCGGCATCCTGTGGCAAAAAACGCATCCGGCCGCCGGATGCGGTTTTTTGCACTGCGCATGCTCAGTATCAAGCCGCATCTGTCAAAAAAACGGATCGGCCGCATGGAGAAACATGCAACGGATCCTTTTTTTTTCGCCACATCCATTTCATAGGTTTTTGAGCCGGATTGAGCAGCACTGCTAAAACCGGATTTGTGAAAGCAGCCTAATTCCTCCAAGCGTATGGGATCCGATGTGAGAGCATTGGATGCAATATGCTAATGAGCTCACAGGTGCGGAGAAGAGGGATTAAGTGATCGCTCCCTCTTTTCCTCTGCCTCTCTGCGTATATCGCAGTGCACTTGGATTACATCCGAGTGCAGGCCAATGTTTCACATGCACCCATAGACTTGTATGGGTACAAGTGATGTGAGAATCGCTGCTAATTGCAGCATGATGCGATTATTTTCTCATGCCAATTCTGCATGAAATAAACAAAGCAGATGGATACTGCCCTTTAGTTTTACACTGATGTGAGTGCAATCTGATGTTTTATCAGATTGCACTCGTCTGTGTTAATCGCAAGTGGAACCGAGGCCTAAAACTGTTGGATGTTTCTATACAAAGATTTCTCACAATGGTTTTCCACTAATAAGAAAATAACAACAACTATGAACTGGATAGGGGATAATCATTGAATCAATGGTGGTCTGACTGCTGTAAACCTGAATGATTGCCAGCATGGGGAATTATGCCACCCATCTGAATGGAGCAGCAGTGCCCATGCTCACCCACTACAACATTCCTTCTATATGAGTCTGTTTTAGATAGCCAAGTACTACTTTCTTCGGCAGTCCTATAGGAAATGAATGGAGATGCGGTTGAACATGCACACTTCCACTCTGTACAAACAAGCACAAATTGTTTGCTGTTTGGATTGTTTGGAGCTTCAGCCATTGTAATCCTCATATCTAGAAGGTATCAGCTACCAGATGGGTGATGACTCCGTCCTATCGGAATGGTCTTTTGTTGCTTAGCAAGGCAAAAATCAGCTTTTCATTCGGCAGTAATACATGCTATTGTTTTAGTACATTGCATTGCAACCTACAGCTATATTTAATTTAATTCCATTTATTTATGCTGTAGCACACTTACAGTATATAAACACTACACACTCACAAACACATACTTGCATTGTGGATATACAGTATATATATTTATACAGTTGAAACTAGAGGTTTACATACACTATCTAAAAAGACACATCTACATGTTTTTCTCATTATCTGACATGAAATAAGAATAAACCTTTCCTGTTTTAGGTCAATTAGGAACCAAAATGATTTATATTTGCCAAATTACAGAATAATGATAGAGAAAGAATGTTTTAAGGCATTTTTATTACTTTCTGCAAAGTCAAAAGTTTACATACATTTCAGTAGTATTTGGTACCATTGCCCTTAAAATGTATGACTTGGGTCAACCATTTTGGATATCCTTCCCTAAGCTTCTCACAATAGTTGGCAGGAATTTGAGCCCATTCTTCCTGACAGAACTGGTGTAACTGAGCAATGTTTGTAGGTCACCTTGCTTGCACCTGCCTTTCAGCTTTGCCCTTAAATTTTCAATAGGATTCAGATCAACGGATCGTGATGGCCACTCTAAAACATTGACTTTGTCATCCTGAAGCCACTTTGTAATCAGTTTGGCAGTATGCTTCAGGCCATTGTCCATTTGGAAGACCTATTTTTGCCCAAGCTTTAAGTTCCTGGCTGATGTCTTGAGATGTTGCTTCAGTATTGTCACATAACCTTCTTTCCTCACAATGCCATCTATTTTGCAAAGTGCATTAGTCCCTACGGTGTTTCACAGTTGGGATGGTGTTCTAAAGGGCACTTTACACACAGCGACATCGCTAGCGATGTCGCTGGTGAAAGCACCTGCCCCCATCGGTTGTGCGTCACGGGCAAATCGCTGCCCGTGGCGCACAACATCGTTAGTCCCCGTCATACATACTTACCTCCCTAGCAATGTTGCTGTGGCCGGCGAACTGCCTCCTTTCTAAGGGGAAGGTTCATTCGGCGTCATAGCGGTGTCACTAAGCGGCCGCGCAATAGAAGCGGAGGGGCGGAGATGAGTGGCCCGAACATCCCGCCCAACTCCTTCCTTCCTCATTGCCGGTGGCCACAGGCACGATGTTATTCCTCATTCCTGCGGTGTCACACATAGCGATGTGTGATGCTGCAGGAATGACGAACAACCTGCGTCCTGCAACAGCAATGATATGTGAGATTAGAACAACATGTCAGCGATCAACGATATGGTGAGTAATTTTGATCGTTAGCGGTCGTTCGTGCGTTTCACACGCAACAACGTCACTAACGAGGCCGGATGTGCGTCACGAATTCCATGACCCCAATGACATCTCGTTAGCGATGTTGTTGCGTGTAAAGCCCCCTTTAGGCTTCAAGGCTTCTCCATTTTGCCTCCCAACATAACGATCGTCATTGTGGCCAAACAGTTCAATTTTAGTTTTGTCAGACCACAAGACATGTCTCCAAAAATGTTCCTGTGTGCATTTGCAAACCTTATTCTGGCTATTTTATGTTTCTTTTGGATTAATGACTTCTTCCTGGCAGAGTGGCCTTTCAGCCCATGTTGATACAGTACTCTTTTCACTGTGGATAATGACACAATCTTACCAGCTTCCGCTAGCATCTTCACAAGGTCTTTTGCTTTTGTTCTTGGGTTAATATGCACGTCTGACCAAAGCACTTTCATCTTTGGTATACAGAACCTGTCTTATTCCTGAGCGGTGTGATGGCTGGACATTCCCATCATGTTTGTTCTTGCATATAATTGTTTGTACAGATGAATGAGACACCTTCAGGAATCTGGAAATTGCACCCAAGGATGAACCAGACTTGTGCAAGTCCACAATTCTCTTCCTCACATCTTGTCTGATGTCTTTTGACTTTCCCATGGTCTGCATTAAAATACATCCACAGGTGTCTCTAATTAACTCAGATGTTGCCAATGTAGCACCCCTGAGGTCTCAGGTGCCACAAATAAATATGAACTGTGGAAACCCAAACCCCACAATATCTGTGCCAGTCAACACACCAGCACCCTCAGGCCACATACATAACCCCAATTCCAGACTGGGAGACTGCCTAGCAACAGGTAAAAGGGATGGGCACTTATTGGCTAATTGCCACCGAATCTGTAGGGAGAAACCCAGCAAGGGGAGAGGCCAGTGGTCACTTGGTGGGAGGAAGTGAAGAAGAGGGTTGAAAGTGAAGGAATGAGAAGAGTGAGGAGTGAAGTAAAGAAGGAAATATGTAGAGACCTAAAGTAAGAACAGGACACTGTAAAGGAGAGAGGGAGTGTGGAGTAAGGAACCAGGACTCCAGGAACCGTGGGTTACCTGTGAAAATCTATGACTCCAGGGACCGCGGGGCACCTGTGGAAGAATGGAACCAAGGCTCACAGGACTCAGCACAAGGCGGGGTGCAGACCCTAGGACAGCGGGACACTTTATGGTCAACTGTTAAATCTGCAAGGTGAGGGGATCTCCAGGGTCCCTCATCAACCAAAGAGTCTGAAGCATCAGCAACAAAGAGGTGACCTGGGATCCGGGACAGAAGTCCACCCATTAAATAGTCCAGGCTGCCTGCAATAAGACTGAAACTGAGGGCCCCCCCAGAAGCTCTAAGACACGGGAGCCCAATACCAACAAGTGTGCATGGAGGACAGCTACCACAGATCACAGCTGGCACGGAGAACAAGGGGAATGGGAACACCTGAAACCAGCACCAGCGGGTCCAGGTATCAAGCCAAAGTAAAAAGGCAAGTTGAAACTGCAATAACGGTGTGGACTGTTTCCTTTTCGCCTCCGTACACATACACTGACTGTCCCCTACTTTAGCCCCTCATCATCCACTGCAGGGGCCTAGCCCTGCTTGCGGAGGGCCCAAAACACCTAAGCTGCATTACTCCACCAGCCCTAGCAGGACCCTGCAGCGGCGGCTTCAATAACCTGGCCGCACACTGCAAGTGGCGTAGTAGAAAAATCTTTCATTATATTTTCTTTTATTTTTTTTTTCCATTTTTCACCCATTTTTATCCTTTTACCCCTCAGGATTATGGAACCGGGCATTTGCCGTGACCACGACTGTTCCCCTCTGCGCACCACACGCCTAGGACCGAGTGCCCCGCAGCCCTGGGGCGTCACACCAATAAACCAGAAGCTTCCAAAAGATGATCATATGGGCTGTCCCATATTGTTTAAAGGCATAGTACTCTTAAGCGGGCTTTACACGCTACGAGATCGCTGCAGCAATTGGGGTCACGGATTTTGTGACGCACATCCGGCCGCTGTAGCGATGCCGTTGCGTGTGACACCTATGAGCGATTTTGCATCGTCGCAAAAACGTGCGAAATCGCTCATCGGCGACATGGGGGTCCATTCTCAAATATCGTTACTGCAGCAGTAACGAAGTTGTTCCTCGTTCCTGCGGCAGCACACATCGCTCTGTGTGACACCGCTGGAACGATTAACCTCTCCTTACCTGCCTCACGGCCACAATGCGGAAGGAAGGAGGTGGGCGGGATGTTCGTCCCGCTCATCTCCGCCCCTCCACTTCTATTGGGCGGCGGTTCAGTGACGCTGCTGTGACGTCGCTGTGACGCTGAACGAACCGCCCCCTTAGAAAGGAGGCGGTTCGCCAGTCACAGCGACGTCGCAGGGAAGGTAAGTATGTGTGACAGGTCCGGGCGATGTTGTGCGACACGGGCAGAGATTTGCCCGTGTCACACAAACGATGGGGGCGAGTACGCACGATGGCGATATCGGTATCGATATCACAGTGTGTAAAGTGGCCTTTAGTGTATGGAACTTGACTTTGCAGAAAGTGATAAAAATGCCTTAAAAACATGCTCTCTCTAACTATTCTGGCATTTGGCAAATATAAATAATTTTGGTTCCTAATTGACCTAAAACAGGAAAGGTTTAGATCTGATGTCATGTCAGATAGTGAGAAAAACATTCAGATGTGTCTTCTTAGATAGTGTATGTAAACTTCTTGTTTCAACTGTATATATACAGTAGATACATATGTGTAGCATATAGAACATATACAGTGTTTCACAAAAGTGAGTAAACCCTTCACATTTTTATAAATATTTTATATCTTTTCATGGGAGAACACTGAAGATGTGACACTTTGAAACAATGTAGTCAGTGTCCAAATTACAGCAAGTATAGCACTGTAGATTTGGTGTATGCTCTAAAAAACTCAACAGAAAGCCATTAATGTCTAAACCTCTGGCAACAAAAGTGAGTACACCCCTAAATGAAATGGCCAAATTGTGGTCAAAGAGTCAATATTTTGTGTTCTCCTGGATGACAGCACAGAGCTGGTGAATGTTAAAGACTTTGTGCTCTTCCACCTTCCATTTGAGGATGCCTCACAGATGATAAGTAGGGTTTTGGTCCACACCTTTGTTTTCGGTTTCTTTCGCAAAGCAGTGGTCTTCTTGGAAGGGTGTTTGCGCCCCAGTTTATGAAGGGAGCGGATCATGCTCTGCTTCAGTATGTCACAATATATGTTGGCCTTCATGGTTCCCTCAGTGAACTGTAGCTTCATACAGCTGGCAGCACTCATGCAGCCGCACACCATGACACTCCCACCACCAAGCTTGACTTAAAGGGGTGGTTCACCCATTTTTTTTTTTCCCCAATGATTCTCACTTACCATTGTCTGCATCTTCTGCATTGGCTTCTGTTTCCATTTCTGGCACTGAGCGGCGCTATCCTGCACGCTCAGTGCCAGTCACATGACCCCCTGGAGCTGTGGCCGCCGGCATCCTCTGACGTCCCGGCATTTCCGGGCTCTCAAACTAGACGGGTACGTCACAGGATGCCGGCGCCACTCATAGTGATTGACTGGGCTGTGGGCGGTGACTACCTGACGCCACAGCCCAGCATCGAGGGGAGGAGCCGGAGGATGCCAGTGTGGAGTGTGGAGCGGTGAAGGCAGAGCGCGCGCTTACCAGCATTCAGCTGCGGGAGGTACGGGGCGCCAGTGTGGAGTACAGGGGGGGTTTCCTCCACTGAAATCCCCCCTGTCACGCAAGTATGTGATCACACTGTCCACCCGCCCGCTGTGCTCAGCTGTCAGGAGAGCGGACGGTGTCGGCAGTGTGATCATATAATCCCCCCAGCAGCACAGGTGACCGGACGCTGCATGGGACCAATCTGCTCCACTCTGTCACCTGCACAACAAGTCCCACAGTGGAGACAGTGACATGTAGCATCCGGTCACCTGCACAACAAGTCCCAGAGTGGAGACAGTGACATGCTCTGCTCTGACACATAGTGTGCTGCATGTCATTGTCTCCATTCTGGGACTTGTTGTGCAGGTGACCGGATGCTACATGTCACTAACTGTATCCACTCTGGGACTTGTGCAGGTGACCGGATGCTACATGTCACTATCTGTCTCCACTCTGTGATTTCTGCTGCATAGTACCAACTGTATACACTCTCACCTGCAGAACAAGTACCACAGTGGAGACAGTTAGTGACATGTAGCATCCGGTCACCTGCACAACAAGTCCCAGAGTGGATACAGTGACATGCAGCACACTATGTGTCAGAGCAGAGCATGTCACCAACTTGCTCTGCTCTGTCACCTGCGATGCTGCATGTCACCAACTAAGGGTAAGTTCACACTGCGTTTTTCGTGGCGTTTTTGCGCGTTTTTCTGGTGCGTTTTTACTCAGAAAACTGCATGACTTTGCTTCCCGAGTAAAGTCTATGCCATTGTGCGCACTAGGCGTTTTTGCTGCGTTTTTAGCGGCATTTTTTACCGCGTTTTTGTGCTGAAAACGCAGTGACATTGCTTCCCCAGCAATGTCTATGGGTTTTCAGAAGTGCTGTCCGCAGACAGCGTTTTTTTGTAGCTGCGTTTTTGTGTTGACCACAAAAATGCAGCATGTCAATTATTTCTGCGTTTTTCACTGCGTTTTTCACCCGTTGAGTTCAATGAGATGTTCAACAACGCAATGAAAAACGCATATAGCTGCGTTTCTATGACTAAAAACGCAGCTATAAACGCAAGGGGTGGGTACTACAGTGACGTGTACAGGAAGAGGATTCCTTCTGTTGATAAACACAGAAGCATAAATCCTCCCGGTACCGTCACCGCTGCGTCCACAACCCGCCCGGTGCCATGTCAGCTCCATGCGGCGCCATGTCTGGGCGGGAGGTGGAGGCAGCGGCGAAAACCAAAGTGAACAGTAGAAAAAAAAAAAGGCATACTCACCTGTCTGCAGGGTCACGGTGCCATGTCCGCTCCCAGCCCCTGTCTCGGTCCCGCCGCTTCGGCTGTGTGCAGTCTCCCCGGGGCACGTACGAAGCTTGCAGGACCTGGCGGTGGATCAGCTCATCGATTCTCGCGGTGTTGCCGGCTTTTTTGCGCCCGGCTGGCTATCAGCTGCTCCTGCCGTCATGGGACTTCATCAGCTGATTACCGGCCGCTCCTGCAGCGATGGGACAGGATCATACTCCTGTCCAATCGATCGCTGCAGGAGCTGCCGGTAATCAGCACATAAGTGAGTATGTATTTATTTTTTTTTTCGACTGATGCATCAGCTGATTGTATAAAAGCCGATTATACAATCAGCTGATGTGTCATGTGATTCACGTAGTTTAACCTGACACATCATCTGATCGCTTTGCCTTCCAGCAAACCGATCAGATGATATTGGATCCGGATTAGACGGCGCGGGACCCTAACCCAGGATTACTGCGGAGGGGGGTTTATTTCAATAAAGATGGAGTCACTAATTGTGTTGTGTTTTATTTCTAATAAAAATATTTTTCTGTGTGTTGTGTTTTTTTTTTTTTTTTTATCATTACTAGAAATTCATGGTGGCCATGTCTAATATTGGCGTGACACCATGAATTTCGGGCTTAGGGCTAGCTGATAATATACAGCTAGCCCTAACTCCATTATTACCCAGCTAGCCACCCGGCATCAGGGCAGCTGGAAGAGTTGGATACAGCGCCAGAAGATGGTGCTTCTATGAAAGCGCCATTTTCTGGGGTGGCTGCGGACTGCAATTCAGAGTGGGGGTGCCCAGAAAGCTTGGGCACCCTGCACTGTGGATTCCAATCCCCAGCTGCCTAGTTGTGCCCGGCTGGACACAAAAATTAGGCGAAGCTCACGTCATTTTTTTTTTTTATTATTTCATGAAATTCATGAAATAATTAAAAAAAAAAAAGGGCTTCTCTATATTTTTGGTTCCCAGCCGGGTACAAATAGGCAGGTGGGGGTTGGGGGCAGCCCGTACCTGCCTGCTGTACCCGGCTAGCATACAAAAATATGGCGAAGCCCACGTCATTTTTTTTTCTTTTTTGGCAAAAAACTGCATACAGTCCGGGATGGAGTATGCTGAGCCTTGTAGTTCTGCAGCTGCTGTCTTCTCTCCTGCTTACACTAGTGAATGGAGGATGCTGAGGCTTGTAGTTCTGCAGCTGCTGTCTGCTCTCCTGTATACACTAGTGAATGGAGGATGCTGAGCCTTGTAGTTCTGCAGCTGCTGTCTGCTCTCATGCATACACTACTGAATGGAGGATGCTGAGCCTTGTAGTTCTGCTCCCCCTGCCTCTCCCTCCAGCATACAGTCCTGGATAGAGCATGCTGAGCCCTGTAGTTCTGCAGCTGTATGCTCTCCTGCATACACTAGTGGAGAATGAAGAACATATTGAAGAAGGAAATTACTTCAGACCTTTTTTATTTATTTTTTTCTTTCAACAATCTTTCTCTGATAAAAAAAAGCATAAAAACACAGAGCAAAAAACGCACCAAAACCCGGTAAAAACGCGTCTGTTGTTTGCCACGTATGTTTTTTTTGGGGTTTTTTGACGCAAAAAAACGCACAAAAACACCGCTTAAATAAAACGACGCAGTGTGTGAACGTAGCCGAAATCCACACTGTTACTTGTCATGCATGGGACTACAAGGCTCAGCATCCTCCATCCAGGACTGTATGCAGTTTTTTACCCAAAAAGAAAAAAAAAATGACATGGGCTTCGCCATATTTTTGTATGCTAGCCGGGTACAGCAGGCAGGTACGGGCTGCCCCCAACCCCCAGCTGCCTATTTGTACCCGGCTGGGAACCAAAAATATAGAGAAGCCCTTTTTTTTTTTTAATTATATCATAAATTTCATGAAATAATTTTAAAAAAAAATGACGTGAGCTTCGCCTAATTTTGGTGTCCAGCCGGGTACAACTAGGCAGCTGTGGATTGGAATCCACAGTGAAGGGTGCCCAAGCTTTCTGGGCACCCCCACTGCGAATTGCAGTCCGCAGCCACCCCAGAAAATGGCGCTTTCATAGAAGCGCCATCTTCTGGCGCTGTATCCAACTCTTCCAGCTGCCCTGATGCCGGGTGGCTAGCCGGGTAATAATGGAGTTAGGGCTAGCTGTATATTATCAGCTAGCCCTAAGCCCGAAATTCATGGTGTCACGCCAATATTAGACATGGCCACCATGAATTTCTAGTAATGATAAAAAAAAAAAAATACACAACACACAGAAAAATATTTTTATTAGAAATAAAACACAACACAATTAGTGACTCCATCTTTATTGAAATAAACCCCCCTCCGCAGTAATCCTGGGTTAGGGAGGGTCCCGCGCCGTCCAATCCGGATCCAATATCATCTGATCGGTTTGCTGGAAGGCAAAGCGATCAGATGATGTGTCAGGATCAAGGAAGTGAATCACATCATACATCAGCTGATTGTATAAAAGCCGATTATACAATCAGCTGATGCATCAGTGCAAAAAAAAAAAAAATAAATAAATACATACTCACTTATGTGCTGATTACCGGCAGCTCCTGCAGGGGAGTCTGATCCTGGCCCATCACTGCAGGAGCGGCTGGTAATCAGCTGATGAAGTCCCCTGACGGCAGGATCAGCTGATAGCCGGCCGGGTGACACCACGAGAATCGATCAGCTGATGCGTCAGGTGACTGCATCAGGTGATCCACCGCCAGGTCCTGCAAGCTTCGTGCGTGCCCCGGGGAGACTGCACACAGCCGAAGCGGCGGGACCGAGACAGGGGCTGGAAGCAGGCATGGCACCCGGACCCTGCAGACAGGTGAGTATGACATACACACACACATACACACTCACTCACACACTGTATATATACACACACACTTTTTATACGCGCAAACACACTGTATATACGCACACACACTGTATATACACACACACTGTATATACGCGCACACACACTTTCTTCCCCTGGCTGTGTAGAGCTGCTGCTGTCTCTGTGTAATTGATCTCAGTGCACATCCACTGGGAAGAGGCAGGGAGGAGGGTTTGGGTGGGAGCAGAGTGGGTGTATTAGACACAGTGGGTGTATTAGACACAATGGGTGTGTTAGATAAGCCAGACACCGCCCTAGAGCCACAAAGAATTCTGGGACTTGTAGGAACTGAACACAGGAAGTCAGAGGAGAGATTAACCCCATCAGAGCTGGAGCCAGCAATGACCGTGTGCTGCTAGTGCACAATGAAAGGTAATTTTGCTGAAAAAACATAATAGATGTGTTGAGGGGCACATATTAGCAAGATTTATCAGAAAAAAAAAATCAGTTTTGGTAACTGGACAACTTCTTTAAGCAAGACACACTTTGTGCTCCTCACCTGGTTGCCATCACACACGCTTGACACCATCTGATCCAAAAAATTTTAACATGGTCTCATCAGACCATAGGACATGGTTCCAGTAACCTGTGTCTTTATTCTGTCTGTCTTCAGCAAACTATTTGCAAACATCCTTTTTATTTTTTTAAATTTGTTCATTAAGTAACCAAAATAAACCAGGTACAGAATAAGGACATGTATAATGCTTTTTGCAAAACTGTAAGAGAATTCAGTACAAAAAATACACATATTCCAGGTACCTGAGGTGCATATACACCTTACAAAAGACACAGAGAACAAAGGGAAAAATCATAACAAAAGCATCTCAGTGACCGTTTCTGCCAAAGGCACCAACCAAGAAACATTCAACATTAGTACCAGATCATAATATACTTTTGCGAACATACTTGTGCATCTTTAGAAGAGGCTTGCTTCTGGGACATAAGCCATGCAGACCAGTTTGATACAGTGTGCGGCGTATGATTTGAGCACTGACAGGCTGACTCCTCACCCCTTTAACCTCTGCAACAATGCTGGCAGCACGCAAACATCTATTTTGAAAAGACAACCTCTGTATAGGACGCTCACCACATGTACTCAACTTCTTTGCTCGATCATGGCGAGGTCTGTTCTCAGTGGAACCTGTCTTGCTAATCACTGCATGATCTTGGCCACCGTGCTGCAGCTCAGTTTCAGATGATTGGCACTTTTCTTATAGCTAAATATAGAACCGATAATGTAGAAGTACAAATAAGTGAAAAGTTAACAAAAACTCCTAAAATTCAATTTTTTATTAGTATCAAATGTTAAAAAAAGGGGGGGGAGGAATATATTCCAACACCTATGTATCAATTTATTTCAAACCTTCAATGAAAAATACACACAGTACAAGGGGGAGGGGCAGGGGGGCTAGCCCTTATATTGCCCTGAACTGACCCCTTCCTTTCCGCGGAGGTTGGCACCCTATAGCCTGCGCAGTTGGCGCCCCCACTCAAGGTCGACTATCCCTTCAGGCCCTGATATGACCCTGTTAGATGTGAAGGTGACAGTACCAGCAAGGATTAAATAATCCAAATGAACCAACATTGAAGTCTAATATAGATGATAAGAACGAGCTAACCAATATGATTAAATTGGAAGTATAGCAGGGTACAATGACCCAAACAAATAACCACTCAGTTAATCTCAAGCGGCATCTATCGAAAACCACCCGATGCGTTTCCCCTCATCTATCTGAGGTTGCTCAGGAGTGGATTACAAGGTTAGTTCAAGGAAAAAGAGAAACAGATAGTACATTAGTAAATGCTGGTGGTCCTATGACACACTGGGGATTAAAAATTATTTGGGATAATCCAATTCAATCCAATTGCGGCTACAATAAGATATTATAGAAATATCAATACCAGACTACCAGTATCCTGGCAAGCATAACAATAGCAGGGGTTAATCACAGATTCTGTTGAGATAAAGTAAACACAGATCTAAAGGCCCCGTCACACTAAGCAACATCGCTAGCAACATCGCTGCTAACGAACAACTTTTGTGACGTTGCTAGCGATGTTGCTGTGTGTGACATCCAGCAACAACCTGGCCCCTGCTGTGAGGTCGCTGGTTGTTGCTGAATGTCCTGGGCCATTTTTTAGTTGTTGCTGTCCCGCTGTGAAGCGCAGATCGCTGTGTGTGACAGCGAGACAGCAACAACTAAATGTGCAGGCAGCAGGAGCCGGCTTCTGCGGAGGCTGGTATCCACAGTAAACATCGGGTAACCAAGAAGCCCTGTCCTTGGTTACCCGATATTTACCTTCGATACCAGCCTCCTCCGCTCTCACTGTCAGTGCCGGCTCCTGCTCTGTGCACATGTAGCTAGCTGCAGGACACATCGGGTTAATTAACCCGATGTGTGCTGTAGCTAGGAGAGCAGGGAGCCAGCGCTAAGCAGTGTGCACTGCTCCCTGCTCTGTGCACATTTAGCTGCAGCATACATCGGGTAATTAACCCGATGTGTGCTGTAGCTAGGAGAGCAAGGAGCCAGCGCTCAGTGTGCACTGCTCCCTGCTCTCTGCACGTGTAGCTCCGTGCGGTGGTAACCAAGGTAAATATCGGGTTGGTTACCGATATTTACCTTAGTTACCAAGCGCAGCATCTTCCACGCGGCGCTGGGGGCTTGTCACTGGTTGCTGGTGAGCTCACCAGCAACTCGTGTAGCCACGCTCCAGCGATCCCTGCCAGGTCAGGTTGCTGGTGGGATTGCTGGAGCGTCGCAGTGTGACATCTCACCAGCAACCTTCTAGCAACTTACCAGCGATCCCTATCGTTGTTGGGATCGCTGGTAAGTTGCTTAGTGTGACGGTACCTTAAGAAAGAACTAGGTAGCCACAATTCAGATAAACAAGGCATCAGCCACTTATCTTAACCCAGTGTTCATCAGTATAGGACATTCATCAAGGACTCCCAGATGAGAAACGGCTCCAGAACCCTCAATGCAGCCATTATCTGGCTCCTCGCATCCCAGCCCTTCAGCCCAGATATGGCCACACAATGAAGGTATGAAAAGGGGCAAAGGAACCACCCACAATAGACTGCAGGTTTATAAAGACCTACCGTGATTAATGTCACCTGCGGTAGAATCGATTAACCCCTCATTGCCAGCCTAATAGAGCATATGCTCTAACGTACCGCACAGCACAGTTACCGCTTCCACATTGTAGCATACTGCGGTCACGTGATCGGGAATTCCCCGATGACGCGACTCCGCGCATGCCCACAGCCTGCGTCTCAGTCTGGAACGCAAACAGGGAAGCGCCGTCATAGGCAGCAGCCCACCTCCTTCTGCCACCAGCGTCTCCCTATCAAGCGTGTGTTGAAAGGCAGGAATACTCAAGTGCTGGAGGTTTGTCAGATAACGCAAACCTCTTGGAGTACAGTGTTTTATTAATTTAAGATAAACATACTGCCAACGTCAGGATCAAAGGGAGGGGGGAGGGGCCAGGGAGATATAACAAATCGTCACAGAGAGAGTAGGGGGGTAATGGAGACCGTCAATCCCAATAATCATTACACAAATAACCAAAGATAAACCCTAAGATTAAGGAAAATAAACAAAGCCAGATCCTTTGTGGAACAATGGGCATGACAGGAACAAGACTATGAAGATCGGGCAATACAGTGGGCCAGAGACAAAGGACACATGAATATAATTATGAAATATGAATGAATATACCGAAATATGGAATAAAAAATTGTGTAAAGAAATATATCACTTAGGGAAGTCTAAAGAAAACAGCCAAAATATAACTGCTCATTGAGGCCAGACGGACTCACAGTCCGCATTCTGTGAATCCACCGGGCCTCCCTCTGCAGAATTAGTCTGTCCCAATTACCGCCCCTATCTGGCGGTGGGACTACCTCAATGGCATTAAAAGCAAAACAGTCCAGGCTACCCCCATGCTCCATCCTAACATGTCTCGAAATCGGTGTATCCCTGGCATTCCTAATGTCCCCAACGTGATCACCTATCCGTTTTTTGAACTCACGTTTGGTCTTCCCTATATATTCCTTCCTGCAATCGCACTTAAAGAGATAGATCACACCGACCGTGGTACAGTTGGCAAATTGTCTATTGTAGTATGTCCTCCCTGTTGTCTCACTAAGGAAATGATCCCCCCATTTTATATATTTACAGAAGGTACATCTCCCACACCTAAAAGTGCCCATTTTTCTGTTATCAAGCCACGTCGATCCAGAGGGAGAGGAGTAATTACTATGGACCAGCCTGTCTCGAATGGTCCTACCTCGTCTGAACGTGATAGATGGAGAAGAGGGGATAGAGCCAGCAATGTCCGGATCAGCCTTAAGTATACCCCAGTACTTGTTGATTATCCTACGTACTTGTTCTGAGTGATCATCGAAATCACCAATGATCCTCATCACTTAATCGGCATTGCTATCCCTCGTCTGCAGAGTGACACTTCTCGGTGTCGCAACGGCATTAATGTAGGCTGCAATGAGTACCTGATTTGGATAACCCCTAAATAGAAACCTCTTTTTCAGATCTCTTGCTTGGTGGTAAAAATCTATGTCAGAGGAACAATTTCTTCTCATCCGAAGGTACTGCCCCCTCGGTATGCCTCTCCTCAGGCTCAAGGGATGATGGCTCTGCCAGTGGAGAAAGCTATTTGTTGACGTGGGTTTGCGGAAGGTTCTGGTTTGGAGTTTCCCCTGAACCCCCCTAAAGATAGATACATCTAAGAAATCAATCCTATCCTTTTTGCAGTCCGAGGTAAATCTCAGACCCAAATTGTTCCTGTTCAGGTCATCCACAAACCTATTAAATTCTCCTTCCCCACCTGACCAGAGTACCAGCACATCATCGATGTAACGCCCCCAGAATGTTATATGGGGGCTCCACCATGATGTCTCCTCGCCAAAGATGATGGTGTCCTCCCACCAGCCCCGGTACAGGTTAGCATATGTGGGAGCACATGGGATCCCCATTGCTGTACCCCTGAGCTGGTGGAAGAACCTCCCATCGAACCTAAAGATGTTGTGCTTGAGGATAAAGTTCAAAAGGGCAGTCATAAACTTATTGTGTGCAGTAAACTGTGTACCTCGCGTACTGAGGAAGTAATCCACCGCAATGATACCCAATTCATGTGGGATACATCTATAGAGGGTCTCAACGTCAATCGAGGCGAGGAGTACATCATCCTCAATCACCACATCCTCCAACTTCAAAAGCAGATCCGAAATATCGCACAGAAATGAGGGTAGCGCTGTAACAAAATTTCTCAACACCCTGTCCACATAGATACTACTATTCTGTGTAAAGGGGTCGACCCCCGACACTATTGGACGTCCACGCAGGGGGTCCAACCCCTTATGCACTTTTGGCAGGGAATAAAAAACCGGTAGCACTGGAAATTTAGAGTACATAAAATCCAATTCATTCTTTGAGATCAGTTTCTGATTAAGGGCTCCTTCAAGCAGTGAATAGAGTTCCTGATTGAACCCCACAGTCAGATCTCTCCTGATGATTCCATACGTGTCCCTGTTATCCAAAATATCAAAGCACATCTTTTTATACTGGCTGTGGGTCATAACAACTAAATTACCGCCTTTGTCAGATGGCTTTATGAGAATTGTATCATTCCTCATTAGGGTATCCAATGCTTCTCTCTCCTTCACCTCAAGATTCCCATGGGGAGTCCGACCCCTCCTCCAGATTTGGCCAAGTTCATCCGTCACCAATTTGGTAAAAATATCAATGCTATTAACCTCAGAGCTCGGTGGCATTTTTTGACTCTTAGGTTTTAATTCTGTGAAGGGGCCATGTCCCGGGACTGAGAAGTTCTCACTCCAAAGGCTACTCAAAGTTCTAAAGTCTGAAAGATCCTCCTCGGGTATACCCAACCTCAGACATTCCTGCTTGTCATGACAATTAAAGAAACGCTTTCATTTAAGTTTGCGAGAGAAAAGGTTAATGTCTCTTACCCAACCAAACTCATCAAATGAGTTTGTGGGGACAAACGATAGTCCCTACGATAGTCCCTTAAGCCTGCTTTACACGTTGCAATTAGTTGTACAATCGCATTTGCGATGTGACACACCCAGGTTGCATACGGGATCTTATGAGATTGCACGTAGGTCGTTCATTTGCTGTCACACGAGCGTTAGTAGTCTATGTTAAATTGATCAATTTTGTGTGTGATCCTTTAGATCATGTGTTCTGTGACGTATGCATTGGGCACCCTTTTTTTTTTAATTTATTGACTTGCCAAGCGTGTGTAATGTGTAGGGATGCGTATTTACTATGTCATCTGCCATTCAGCTCTGCTACATGGCCGCTGACAGCAGACACAGACAGCCATGTAGCAGAGCTGAATGGCAGATGACAGCAGACACAGACAGAGCCGCACTGTTACAATGAACTCGGGTGAACCTCACCCGACTTCATGGTCATGCTGCGGCTCTGTCTGTGTCGCGCCCTGATTAGCGGTCACCTGTGAAGGGCTCACCGGTGACCGATAAACTCCTGAGTAACTGAACTGAGCAGCCCTCTCTCATATACTCACCGATCCCCGATCCCCGGCGCTGCACGGCATTCACACTGCTCCGGCGGCTTTTACTAATTTGAAAAAGCCGGCCGCCCATTAAACAATCTCGTATTCCCTGCTTTCCCCGCCCACCGGCGCCTATGATTGGTTACAGTGAGACACGCCCCCACGCTGAGTGACAGGTGTCACACTGCACCCAATCACAGCAGCCGGTGGGCGTGTCTATACTGTGCAGTGAAATAAATAATTAAAAAAAACAGCGTGCGGTCCCCCCAATTTTAAAACCAGCCAGATAAAGCCATACGGCTGAAGGCTGGTATTCTCAGGATGGGGAGCTCCACGTTATGGGGAGCCCCTCAGCCTAACAATATCAGCCAATAGCCGCCCAGAATTGCCGCATACATTAGATGCGACAGTTCTGGGACTGTACCCAGCTTTTCCCGATTTGCCCTGGTTCGTTGGCAAAACGGGGTTAATAAGGAGTTATTGGCAGCCCATAGCTGCCAATAAGTCCTAGATTAATCATGTCAGGCATCTATGAGATACCTTCCATGATTAATCTGTAAATTACAGTAAATAAACACACACACCCGAAAAAATCCTTTATTAGAAATAAAAAACACAAACTTATACCCTGGTTAACCACTTTAATCAGGCCAAAAAAGCCCTCCATGTCCGGCGTAATCCAGGATGCTCCAGCGTCGCTTCCAGCGCTGCTGCATGTTGGTGACCGGAGCTGCAGCAGACACAGCCACTCCTGTCACCTCCACACAGCAACTGAAGACAGCCGCGCGATCAGCTGAGCTGTCACTGAGGTTATCCGCGGCCACCGCTACAATTGACTAGGTTCCTGCAACAAAACGCTCAATTCTAGACAAAGATACGATGTGTTTGCGATCAACGGTTTTGCGTTCAATCCTGATCGCACGTAGATGCCACACGCAGATACCTCACAAACGATGCCGGATGTGCGTCACTTACAACTTGACCCCAATGACGGATTGTGAGATATATTGAAGCGTGTGTAGCGGGCTTTAGATAATACTTGACATTCAAAGGGGTAATTATACGAGAAGTTAGATTAATGATACAATTGTCATTTCCACAGCTCATCTGCGGTTCGTTCTCACAGGATTGTTCCTCAGGTTGTAGAAATTCTGATGTGTCCTCTGTTCTAAAAAAGATGAGGAGACACCCGAGGCAGAAGAAGTGGAGGAGGGGACATGTGAAGAAGGAAAAGGGGGAGGGTCCATTCTTTGGCCCATATTTTTTGTGTAGACTTTCCCCATTTCCCTTTCCTAGGGGGACCGCTACTCTGATAGCTAGACTTAAGTCTCGCACCCCTTTCAATGTCCGCAGAGGCCGTGTCTGATTTCTCCGTATCGGACGCGTCTGTATCCGATGTAGACACGTCCTTCAAACCTTCAGCAGAATCCCCTTGAAGCGTGGGGTAAACCCTGCCTTCCTTAAACTCCAATAAGTCTCTGCTAAATTGTTTTTGTTTACGGTCCTAATGGAGTTTTGGAACTTTTCAATTGCAAATTGTAAAGAAGCTTCCTTCCTTGGGAAGTCTATATCAGTCTTAAACCTAAGTGCCTCCTCTGTTAGGGTAGTTAATCTTCTTGAGGTGTAATCGAAGATATTCCTCTCCTCCTTTAGGAGCACACCCATCAACCTTATAGAGCTCTCAGTAAGCTCCTTCTCCCACGATATCAGGAGTTCTGGGGACCTAGATCGTTTTGATGGAATTAAATTTATTCTTAAACCCCTGGGAACAATTTTGTTCTTTATATAGTTCTCCAGGGATTGTATTTCCCACCAGGATTTTAAATTATCCTTATAGCAGCCTGTGAGTTCCTGAAAGATGTTTCTAATATTTGAGGCTCTTGGGGTATCAGAACTGCTCGCACAGTCAGAGAAAGCGTCCCTTGCATCTAGTGCCCACTGCTGCCGATTAACAGGTCCTGACAAAAATCCTGCCATCAAGAAATTAGGTAAATAAACTGACGCTGGCAGTATGTTTATCTTAAATTAATAAAACACTGTACTCCAAGAGGTTTGCGTTATCTGACAAACCTCCAGCACTTGAGTATTCCTGCCTTTCAACACACGCTTGATAGGGAGACGCTGGTGGCAGAAGGAGGTGGGCTGCTGCCTATGACGTCGCTTCCCTGTTTGCGTTCCAGACTGAGACGCAGGCTGTGGGCATGCGCGGAGTCGCGTCATCGGGGAATTCCCGATCACGTGACCGCAGTATGCTACAATGTGGAAGCGGTAACTGTGCTGTGCGGTACGTTAGAGCATATGCTCTATTAGGCTGGCAATGAGGGGTTAATCGATTCTACCGCAGGTGACATTAATCACGGTAGGTCTTTATAAACCTGCAGTCTATTGTGGGCGGTTCTTTTGCCCCTTTTCATACCTTCATTGTGTGGCCATATCTGGGCTGAAGGGCTGGGACGTGAGGAGCCAGATAATGGCTGCATTGAGGGTTCTGGAGCCGTTTCTCATCTGGGAGTCCTTGATGAATGTCCTATACTGATGAACACTGGGTTAAGATAAGTGGCTGATGCCTTGTTTATCTGAATTGTAGCTACCTAGTTCTTTCTTAAGGCCCCGTCACACTAAGCAACATCGCTAGCAACATCGCTGCTAACGAACAACTTTTGTGATGTAGCAGCGATGTTGCTAGTGATGTCGCTGTGTGTGACATCCAGCAACAACCTGGCCCCTGCTGTGAGGTCGTTGGTTGTTGCTGAATGTCCTGGGCCATGTTTTAGTTGTTGCTGTCCCGCTGTGAATCACAGATCGCTGTGTGTGACAGCGAGACAGCAACAACTAAATGTGCAGGCAGCAGGAGCCGGCTTCTGCTGAGGCTGGTAACCACAGTAAACATCGGGTAACCAAGAAGCCCTGTCCTTACTTACCCGATATTTACCTTCGTTACCAGCCTCCGCCACTCTCACTGTCAGTGCCGGCTCCTGCTCTGTGCACATGTAGCTGCAGGACACATCGGGTTAATTAACCCGATGTGTGCTGTAGTTAGGAGAGCAGGGAGCCAGCGCTAAGCGGTGTGCGCTGCTCCCTGCTCTGTGCACATTTAGCTGCAGTACACATCGGGTAATTAACCCGATGTGTGCTGTAACTAGGAGAGCAGGGAGCCAGCGCTAAGCGGTGTGCGCTGCTCCCTGCTCTGTGCACATGTAGCTGCAGCACACATCGGGTAATTAACCCGATGTGTGCTGTAACTAGGAGAGCAGGGAGCCAGCGCTCAGTGTGCGCTGCTCCCTGCTCTCTGCACGTGTAGCTGCGTGCGCTGGTAACCAAGGTAAATATCGGGTTGGTTACCCGATATTTACCTTAGTTACCAAGTGCAGCATCTTCCACGCGGCGCTGGGGGCTGGTCTCTGGTTGCTGGTGAGCTCACCAGTAACTCGTGTAGCGACGCTCCAGCGATCCCTGCCAGGTCAGGTTGCTGGTGGGATCGCTGGAGCGTCGCATTGTGACATCTCACCAGCAACCTCCTAGCAACTTACCAGCGATCCCTATCGTTGTTGGGATCGCTGGTAAGTTGTTTAGTGTGACTGGACCTTTAGATCTGTGTTTACTTTATCTCAACAGAATCTGTGATTAACCCCTGCTATTGTTATGCTTGCCAGGATACTGGTAGTCTGGTATTGAGATTTCTATAATATCTTATTGTAGCCGCAATTGGATTGAATTGGATTATCCCAAGTAATTTTTAATTCCCTGTGTGTCATAGGACCACCAGCATTTACTAATGTACTATCTGTTTCTCTTTTTCCTTGAACTAACCTTGTAATCCACTCCTGAGGAACCTCAGATAGATGAGGGGAAACGCGTCGGGTGGTTTTCGATAGAAGCCGCTTGAGATTAACTGAGTGGTTATTTGTTTGGGTCATTGTACCCTGCTATACTTCCAATTTAATCATATTGGTTAGCTCGTTCTTATCATCTATATTAGACTTCATTGTTGGTTCATTTGGATTATTTAATCCTTGCTGGTACTGTCACCTTCACATCTAACAGGGTCATATCAGGGCCTGAAGGGATAGTCGAAGTTGAGCGGGGGCGCCAACTGCGCAGGCTATAGGGTGCCAACCTCCGCGGCAAGGAAGGGGTCAGTTCAGGGCAATATAAGGGCTAGCCCCCCTGCCCCTCCCCCTTGTACTGTGCGTATTTTTCATTGAAGGTTTGAAATAAATTGATACATAGGTGTTGGAATATATTCCCCCCCCCCCTTTTTTAACATTTGATACTAATAAAAAATTGAATTTTAGGAGTTTTTGTTAAGTTTTCACTTTTCTTATAGCTTAGGCCATCTTTATATAGAGCATAAATTATTTTTTTCAGATTCTCAGAGAAAAGATAAACCAAAGTCTCTGTGCATCCAGTCACTACAGGGAGCCCATCCAGGCATCCGCTCCCACCGGTGTAACTTCATAGTCCGGACACTGCCTCTATGCACAAGTTTAGTTGTCTGTTGTGGCCCCTTGTCTTGAAGCTGTTAGGGCCCCGCTACCTATATGTAGTGTAGCTGTTAGCGATTAGCTACCCCACTAAAGTTCAAGTTCGATTTGTCGAACGGAGGACAAGTTGTCGAAATTTCGACGAACCAACTCGAACAACAATAATAGGCATACACAAACACATAAAAACACATTATACTGTACATGTACACGTACAGTTAATAAACATTGCCATTACACTTACAGGTCCTCACGACGCATCCTGCACTCTGTCTCCCGCCGCTTTTCCTTCCAATAATCGCTGCGTCCCCCGGTAACCAGCACTGATGATAAGACCTATCATGACGTCTAAATAGCATGTGACCAGTCACGTGTGTATTATCTCATTGGCTGCAGACTGGTCACATGGCTAGACGTCATGCTAGGTTCTGTCAGTGCATCTCTCCGGTACGCGGTGCTCGTTCCAGCATCTCCATGTACCGGCGAGATGCTCTGGCACATGGTAAGCTTCCCCGTTCCTGCATGTGGGCGCTCTTTACAGAGTCAGCCCACATGCAAGGACTGGATGCCACAGCCGGTGAATTGGAGCATTGGGAATCACATGATCAGAGATTGCAGTTGCTAAAGTAACGTTGGCAGTGGTGACGTTACCGCTTACAGCCCGCAGGCTCTGCTCACTCACTGAGTGATTAGACTGCACGGAGCAGCAGCGTCTTCCTCCCATGCAGTGCTGTCTGATGTAGCAGAGCTTCATGGGCTGAAGGAGAAAGAAGACAGAAGACCAGGATCGTGGAGGGCTGACAGGGAGTAATAAACATGAAGTCTCTAATGTGTCTGTGTATTTATTTCTATTAAAGTATTTTTTCTCTGTGTGGTGTATTATTTTTAACCCTTTATTGGAGATTCTTAATGGCCGGGTCAAACTTGCCTGACATTAAGAATCTCTGGCTTAATACTAGCTAGTAAAACAAAGCTAGTATTAACTCATTATTACCCAGCAAGCCACCCGGTTTCAGGGCTGCTGAAGAGTTGGATACAGCGCCAGATGATGGCGCTTCTATGAAAGCGCCATTTTCTGGGGCCGCTGCGGACTGTAATTCGCAGCAGAGGGGCCTAGAAAGCTCGGGCCAACCTGTTCTGCGGATTCCAATTCCCAGCTGCCTAGTTGTACCTGGCTGGACACAAAAATTGGGCGAACCCACGTCATTTTTCTTTTTAATTATTTCATGAAATTCATTAAATAATTAAAAAGAAAATGGGCTTCCCTATATTTTTGGTACCCAGCCGGTTACAAATAGGCAGCTTGGGGTTGGGGGCAGCTGTACCTGCCTGCTGTACCTGGCTAGCATACAAAAATATGGCAAACCCACGTCATTTTTTGGGGGGGCAAAAAACTCCTGCATACAGTCCTGGATGAAGTATGCTGAGTCTTGTAGTTCTGCAGCTGCTGTCTGCTCTCCTGCATACACTAGTGGATGAAGTATGCTGAGCCTTCCAGTTCTGCTCCCCCTGCCTCTCCCTCCAGCATACAGTCCTGGATGGAGGATGCTGAGCCTTGTAGTTCTGCAGCTGCTGTCTGCGGTCCTCCATACAGACAGACAGCAGACAGCAGCTGCAGAACTACAAGGCTGAGCATACTCAATCCAGGACTGTATGCATGAGTTTTTTGCCCCCCCAAAAAAAATACGTGGGCTTCGCCATGTTTTTGCATGCTAGCCAGGTAAAGCAGGTAGCTATGGTCTGCCCCCAACCCCCAGCTGCCTATTTGTTCCTGGTTGGGAACCAAAAATATAGGGAAACCCTTTTCCTTTTTAATTATTTCATGAATTTCATGAAATAATTAAAAAGAAAAATGACGTGTGCTTCGCCCAATTTTTGTGTCCAGCCAGGTACAACTAGGCAGCTGGGCATTAGAATCCACAGCGCAGGGTGCCCAAGCTTTCTGGGCACCCCTGCTGCGAATTGCAGTCAGCAGCCGCCCAAGAAAATGGCGCTTTCATAGAAGCGCCATCTTCTGGCGCTGTATCCAACTCTTCCCGCTGCCCTGGTGACGGGTGGCTCGTTGGGTAATAATGGGGTTATGGCTATCTGTATATTATCAACTGGCCCTAAGCCCGAAATTCATGGTGCCAGGCCAATATTAGACATGGCCACCATGAATTTCAAGTACAGATAAAAAAAACAGAACACAGAAAAATATTTTTATTAGAAATAAAATACAACACAATTAGTGACTCCTTCTTTATTGAAATAAAGAACCCCCCTCCGCAGTAATCCTGGGTCAAGGGTCCCGCGCCATCCAATCCGGATCCAATATCATCTGATCGGTTTGCTGGAAGGCAAAGCGATCAGATGATATGTCAGGTTCAAGGGCCTGAATCACATGACACTGCAGCTGATTGTATAAATGGCTTTTATACAATCAGCTGATGCATCAGTGCAAAAAAAAAATGACACGTTTCTGTGCAGACTCCTGTCCGACAGCAGCAGCTGATAGTTTAGCCAGCCGGGCGGTAAAAAGGCAGCCTCACCGCTCGAATAATAGGGTCAGCTGATCCCGTCAGGGGACCGCATCAGCTGATCATCGCCAGGTCTGAGAGAGAGAAAAGAGGGATAAAAGAGAAGAGGAGAGAAGAGAGGGAGAGAGAAGAGGAGAGAAGAGAGAGAAAAAGAGAGAACAAGAGAGAGAGAACGAGAGAGAGAACAAGAGAGAGAGAACAAGAGAGAGAAGAGAGAGAGAGAACAAGAGAGAGAGAGAAAGAGAGGAGAGAAGAGAGAGAGCAAGAAAAAGCAAGAGAGCAAGAGAGAACAAGAGAGAGAGAACAAGAGAGAGAACAAGGGAGAGAGAACAAGAGAGAGAGAGAGAGAACAAGAGAGAGTGAGAACAAAAGAGAGTGAGAACAAGAGAGAGTGAGAACAAGAGAGAGAGAGAACAAGAGAGAGAGAAGATAGAGAGAGAACAAGAGAGAGAAAGAGAGAAGAGAGAGAGGAGAGAGCAATGCAGCCTCATTCCGTGAATTGTTCCGATTTTAGAGGTGTGGCCCGCGGCTCACAGCTGATGTCCAGTTCCTCCCCTCAGTGCATAATTAAATTAAATTAAATTATAATTATAAATAATAATTATAATTTAAAATTAAAAATAAATTAAATTCTTTACCGGGGCGGCTGGGACTTGAACTCGTGAACCTTGAATGCTTCTTAGGCGGGAGCTCTAACCATTGAGCCACTGGCTCTAATGAGACACATAGGAAGATTTGGTTATCTTGACATCTGTATTGCAGAGTGAAGTCTCTGGTGACCGCACGGCTCACTTGAGGTGCTACGTGGAGAGGACACAAAGCGTTCATGTTCTACGGGGCTTCCTGTCATCTTCATGTAGCAGAGCTGACAGTGTCGTGTGGATTACTTCGGACCTGGATTGCTGTTTGGGGATTAATAAAGAGGTAAATGAGTTTTTTTTGTCTTTTATTCCAAATAAAGGATTTTTCGCTGTGTGTGTTTCTTTACTTTCACTTACAGGTTAATCATGGAAAGTGTCTCGGGGAGACGCTTGACATGATTAACCCCGTTATTACCCCGATTGCCACCGCACCAGGGCAATTCGGGATGAGCTGGGTAGAGTCCCAGGACTGCCGCATCTAATGGATGCGGCAATTCCGGGCGGCTGCTGGGTGATATTGTTAGGGTGGTGGGCTCCCCATAATGTGGCGCTCTCCATCCTGACAATACCAGCCTTCAGCCGTGTGGCTTTATCCTGGCTGGTATCAAATTTGAGGGGACCGCATTTTTTTTTTATTATTATTTATTTATTTCACTGCACGATATAGACCCGCCCGCTGGCGGCTGTGATTAGTTGCAGTGAGACAGCTGTCACTCATCGTGTGGGCGTGTCTGACTACAACCAATCATGGGCGCCAGTGGGCGGGGCACAGAATACGAGATTGAATAATGAAGCCACAGTCATTTTCAAAACAGGAAAAGCCGCCGGAGATTTGTGACAGCCGTGCAGCGAGGCGCCCGTACTCGATGAGTAGGAAAGAGAGAGGGATTGTGCTGGGGACGCAGGATGCATGCAGAAATGCAACGTGCGCACATTATTACTGTGAAAAGCCACGCTTTTGGTGATCGAACCGTTCTCGAACGTAACTCAAACTACCGAACTTTTAGCAAATCGTTCGAGTTCGTCGAACGACACGAACAACCCCCAAAATCACTCGAACATGAAATTGGCGAACCTCGAACTTTGAACATCGCTCATCTCTAGTAGCTGTGCTCTTGATAGCTGGCACTTGGGATTTCAGTTGGGTTGCTTTATATGGAGAACCGTATCCCCCGCGTTGTGCTGATGCATCTCTGAGCTCCTAGGGAAGTTCATAATGACACTCTCTCTCCCAGGTTAATTATCAGGACGTTGAATCGGTTCCTGACCTAGGGTCCTGTACCCCGTCGTGCTTGGTACCAGTCCGTTTATTGGACTTGCTGATGCTGACAGTCCACCAAGACTATGTCCGTGGCACCCTTTTCCAGTGTCACTACTACCAGTCCCCGACTCCTGTGGTCCCGGACCACCGTCTGCGACCCAACCAAGGTCTCACTCTCCGGGAGCTACAACTCCCAGCTCGTCACTCTTTGAGGGCTACTGCTCAACTCCTCTGCTCTCCATTTCCTCCCTCCCAGCAGTCTGCCTGACCCCTAGGTGGGTGGCTGTACTCCAGCTTGACCATCACACTTGTGTGTCTGACAGGTTTGATGTGAGGTGTGGTTTGGGAATTTTGGTGCTGATGGTGTGGCACCGGTTATTGGGAACCTGTAACCATGGAGGTTGGGTCATGCACCCTGGGGACAGGATGCAGTTTCCTGCAGCACCCTGATATAGTCAGGGGTGCTAAATTCCCCCTTAGTTAAACGTAGCTCATCCACGAGCTACAGGACACACCGAGGTTTTATTTTTCAGGAACTGGAAAAATGTAAAATGTTTAATTTTAAATACTCTTCCCACACAGGGGAGGCAATACACTTGAACGTTACAACTCACAGAGTCTCACATAAGAACGCTACCTTTTGTAGTGGTAGTCGGTAGCTCAGCCTACTCGACTGCAGCTCCTTCCTGGGACAGTCCATTCCCATTGTCCCTTTCCTTTCAACCCGCCACCCAAAACACCTGAACCCTGGTGCCACCTCTAATTATGGTGTCGCACCACCCCAAGTTCCTTGTTGTGTCCATGGTGATTGGATTGAAGCCCTGATGGTTTACACAAGGTGCAACTATTTACAAGGAGCACAAGTTCCTGCTGGCTGCTGTCAGTCCTGCAGCCACAGTCCATATTGAACTTTTTAATATTTAGTAGAAAATCAGGTGACTTTCCCGGATAATCAGCATGTTTAGATATTCTCAAACATTACATATCATTTTCAGGAAAATAACAAACTCATCATAACATTATGACTAGATAGCCAGGTTCCGTTACCATTACTCTCTATACCTAAGTGGGGGCTGTCCAATATTGACACGGGTTGATCTCTTCAACTCTGGACTCCCTTCTATCCCCTGTGGTGTGGCAGTGTCTGCTGCAGGTTCCTCACTACTGATGGCGGGTGTTGCTGGTAGGAGTCTACGTGTTCGTGGCAAAGGTATGGGTGCTACTCTAGGTGCGGGAGTGGGTGCAGTGTCAGAAAGCCTTTCCTGTTCTGGTTCCTCCACTGGTTGTGGGAATGTTATTACAGGGATAATCACCGCTCCATTGTGCATAGGCCAATCTTCTGGGAAATCACCAAGGATAGTATCAATTGTTCTCTTTTTCTTCTCCAGGACCTGAGGTTGAGGTTGAACTTCATCTGGACTCTAAGAGGTTCTGGGCACTTCTTCAAGTGATCTCTGGAAATTGCAAATGTTGTCTTTCCTTGATCCTTAGGGGCACTTTACACACTACGACATTACAGGTGCGATGTCGGTGGGAATCATGTCGAAAGTGACGCACTTCCAGCATCGCTCTCGACATTGTAGTATGTAAATCCTAGATGATATGATTAACAAGCGCAAAATCGTCGTAATCGTATCATCGGTGTAGTGTCGGGGAATTCCATAATTATGCTGCTGCGATGGTACGATGTTGTTCCTCGTTCCTGCGGCAGCACACATCACTGTGTGTGAAACCGCAGGAGCGAGGAACATCTCCTACCTGCGTCCTGTGGCTCACGCCAGCTATGCAGAAGGACAGAGGTGGGCGGGATGTTTACGTCCCGCTCATCTCCGCCCCTCTGCTTCTATTGGCTGCCTGCCGTGTGACGTTGCTATGATGCCGCACGACCCGCCCCCTTAATAAGGAGGCGGGTCGCCGGCTAGAGCGACGTCACAGGGCAGGTGAGTGCATGTGAAGCTGCCGTAGCGATAATGTTTGCTACGGCAGCTATCACAAGATATTGCAGCTGCGACGGGGGCGGGGACTATCGTGCTCAGCATCGCAAGCATCTTCTGATTGTCAAAGTTCGAGAGTTGCACTACATAAGGTTCCTTTTCCCATTGGTCATCCAACTTGTGCAGTTTCCTTTTTCTCTTCAATACTACTTCACCTGGTGAAAAGGGGGCAGCCTTCACTTGTTTGTTGAAGCTCTTTTCATGTTTCTCTCTACTTTGGTTCAAATTCTGTGTAACATACTCTTGGATTTGCTTGTATTGACTTTGGTATTTCGAGTCCCAATCTGTAGCTGGTGAGGTGGTTTCAGGAGATTTAACTTCCATCTCCAAGTCTACTGGCAACCTTGCAGGTCTGGCTCGCATGAGGTAGGCAGGGGTACATTTGGTGGAGCTCACGGGAATATTATTATATATATCAACGAGGTCTGGCAGTTTTTCAGGCCACAGGTTCCGCTCCTCGAGTGTTAAGGTGGCTTTACATGCTGCAACATCGCTAACGATATATCATGGGGGTCACGGTGTTTGTGACGCACATCCGGCGTCGTTAGTGACATCGTAGCGTGTGACAGCTAGGAGCGACAATCAATGATCGCAAAAATGGCAAAAAACGTTGATCATTGACACGTCGCTCCTTTAATATCGTTGGTGGTGCATGCCGCTGGTTGTTCGTCGTTCTTGCGGTACCACACATCGCTGTGTGTGACACCGCAGGAACGACGAACATCATCCTACCTGCGTCCAGCGGAAAAGAAGGAAGGAAGGAGGTGGGTGGCATGTTCCGGTTGCTCATCTCCTCCTCTCCTCTTCTATTGGGCGGCCGTTTTGTGACGCTGCTGTGGCGACGCTGTGACGCCGAACGCGCCTCCCCTTTGAAGGAGGGATTGTTTGGTGCAACAGCGACGTCTCTGAACAGGTATGTGCATGTGACGCTGCCGTAGCGATATTTTTCGTTACGGCAGCGATCACCACATGTCGCACGAACGACGGGGGCAGGTGCTATCGCTCGCAACATCGCTAGCAATCGCTAGCGATGTCGCAGTGTGTAAAGAACCCTTTAAAGTCTTCAGCAGATTGATGACTAGATGGTTCATTATCTCACACATTCCATTTGTTTGCGCATGGTAGTACGTATCTTCTTACATCCGTACAGGCTGCAAAATTCCTTGAAGATTTCTGCTTCAAAGGCAGGACCTTTATCTGTGAGGACTTGATCCGGATAACCATGTGGTCCACACGAATGTGCTTGGAAGGCCTTCGCCACTGTGCTGACAGTTAGATCATTTACAGGTACCACCACCAGGAATCTTGAATAGTGATCCACCATCGTGAGTGCATAGGTGTAACCACTCCTGCTTGGTGTGAGCTTGACGTGGTCCAGAGCGACGAGTTCCAAAAGCTGATTGGTGACTATTGGTTGTAGTGGTGCTCTCTGACTGGTGCGATCTTTTCTCCTTAATGCACAAGGACCACAGTTCCTGCACCATTTCTCAATGGTTATTCTCATTCCGATCCAGTAAAACAGACTCCTCAGCAGCACCTCCAACTTCTTCTAACCAAAATGTCCAGCCCTATCGTGGTACGCTTCCAAGACCACTGGTACATTCGATCGGGGTATCACTATCTGGCATACCCTCTCATGTGTCTTGGGATTAATGAGGCTTCTGCACAACATGCTCTATGAAGGTACAATTGGCTTCTTTCCTTCCACATTTTCTGTGCTTACTCCAGGGCAGTTGATTCCAAACTCTAATCAGCTTGGGATATCAGTGTTTTAATCAGTCAAACAGTAGGATCATTATCTTGCGCTTTTTGCCAACCATGATGGGGTAGTGGATTGAAGATTGCTTCCTGCTGACTGCTGTGACATTGAGGCTTCTCCAGGTTGTCAGGTCGATGGAAAGCGGGTAATTCAATCTCCTCTAGGTCGCCTTCATCTCTCCCATCATCAGGCAAATGAGGCATTCTGAACAACACATCAGCATTGGCGTTCTTGTAACGGGCTATATACTTTATAGTGAAGTCGTAGTTCGCAAGCCGAAGTTCTCATTTTTAGCCCATACTTTAAGTCATTGTGTCACGTGGTCCTAAAACTGCAACGCAGTGTCCTGCGCAGAACTTGTTTTCCAAAACCAGACTAGTTGACATTTAACCCAAAGAATGTATAGAAGCTCTTTGATGCTAGTTGACCTTTGGCCTAATGTAATGCATAGAAGGGCTTCAATGCTAATTCCAGACCGTCGCTAAGAAACCAGATAGAAAAATAGCACTGAGTTGTCAGCCAGCTTTGATTTAATCATGTCAGATGCTAGCTAGAAGTTCTCCAACCTCACAAACACACTTCATACAAGCTAAGGCCTGTGATTACTATACATACAATTTATGAATGTATGTAGAGTTATATTATGAGGAAAATATTCATAATAACTCAGTATTTTACAATCCCCCCTTTGAAGATTTGAGGAATCCCGTGAAACCCTAACTCATTCGTCATCATTCGTATCACATGCATTCTGTTTGAAGATTCTAGACCAATATCTGACTTAACAAAACAATCTAAAGCTTTCTGTCAAAAAATCATAGTCTTACAATTTAACATTTCTCTAAGAATAGTATCTTCCTTCTTCATTTCTATTTTTATATTCTTATATATCTTCTGAATTCTACACATCACAAAAACTTGATAAATAAAGTACATCAAAACTAATAAAAATATGATTATAATGGGGTTAAATAAAACATTTCTTACCGCTGTCTGGATTGATGACTGAGACTAGGTATGTACTGACTTCCCAAAACTTTTCCACCAAGATCTACCTGACATCTCGTTCCGTTCGTGTTCGATATCGTTCAACTCACCTTGTTTATGCCTGAATATAATTTCTGCTTCCTTTAACTGTTTCGTTAATAAATCTAACAAACCCTTATCTTTCTTTATTTCACTTGTCCACATATCCCAAGGGAAATCATTAATTTGTGATAAATTGAATTGTATGGGAAATGCCATTAAGTTGCTCTTTCCTATAGAAGTGATATTAAAATTTCCTTCCTTCTTTGAAAGAGATTTCACATTTCCTTCTATACAATACATTCCCATAGGTAACTTTGACTTATGTACACAAGTAGAATAAAAAGCAGAAACTGTTTGTCACAGACATGACCTGGAAACAAATCTTATTTGGACTTACTGGGGTCACCAGATCATGTATTGTCTGTACAATCTCTATTCTGGCATGACAAAAGGAATGATTATGGAAACATGAATAATAGATCACCTTATCCTGTCCGGATAAAAACATCACCTTAGAAACAAAATGTAAACATGAAGAAATGTCTAATTGTTCAGAATTGTTGATAGAACACTTGTTGTGTGTTAGGGTACCTTCACACTTAGCGATGCAGCAGCGATCCGACCAGCGATCTGACCTGGTCAGGATCGCTGCTGCATCGCTACATGGTCGCTGGTGAGCTGTCAAACAGGCAGATCTCACCAGCGACCAGTGAACAGCCCCCAGCCAGCAGCGACGTGCAAGCGACGCTGCGCTTGCACGGAGCCGCCGTCTGGAAGCTGCGGAGACTGGTAACTAAGGTAAACATCGGGTATGGTTACCCGATGTTTACATTAGTTACCAGTGTGAGCAGGGAGCAGGGAGCCGCGCAGCGCTGGCTCCTTGCTCTCCTAGCTACAGTACACATCGGGTTAATTAACCCGATGTGTACAGCAGCTACATGTGCAGAGAGCCGGAGCCGGCAGCACAGGCAGCGTGAGAGCTGCAGAGGCTGGTAACTAAGGTAAATATCGGGTAACCACCTTGGTTACCCGATGTTTATCTTGGATACAGCTTACCTCAGCTGTCAGACGCCGGCTCCTGCTCCCTGCTCGCTTCATTTGTCGCTCTCTTGCTGTCACACACAGCGATCTGTGTGTCACAGCAGGAGAGCGGCTTTGAAGAAAACGAACCAGGGCTGTGTGTAACGAGCAGCGATCTCGCAGCAGGGGCCAGATCGCTGCTCAGTGTCACACACAGCGAGATCGCTAATGAGGTCACTGCTGCGTCACAAAAAGCGTGACTCAGCAGCGATCTCGGCAGCGAGCTCGCTGTGTGTGAAGCACCCCTTACTCACAGGTATCCCCAAAACCGTTACAGGAACAATTGTTCCATCTCTTCCAATCACTGGGATTAACGATGTGCCAACACAAATGTTTTGTTCACATCCTAACCACTTATTTACCCACAAATCCGTATGATTTAATGCAAAATTATACTCTGCAGGTAAATTTCGCAGTATTCCTAGTGGAGTAATTCCACTCTGTAAAGCTTGAGCAATCATTTTCAGATTGGTGGAATACTCGATCTGTATCTCCAGGCACGCTTCAGCTACTTGTGTTTCTTGAGTACTTTCCACGAGAGCTAGTGTAGCATCCTGTAGATGTGACACGGAAGACCCTAGTACAGCAGCTGTATTCATTACCATCTTTTCAAGGAGTTGATTCAAACTTTTCTGAATCTTTACCCCTTTTCCTCCAATGAAACCAATATTATCCAAATCTGACTTAAGTGTCTGTATATTCATGATATTAGGCAAACTTCCCACTGTCCCTATTCCTCCCAGAATTCCTTCCAACACTCTCCTCTTACTTCTAGTCTGAGTTGTTCTTCTCCCAAACCATTTTTCTATCCCCATCTCCATGTTAGTGAGATGTGATTGACACCGAGGAAACCTGGTAGAGATTTTCCAATGAGACATATTGAAAGTCCATACCATTGTCATAAATTCTCCATCCCTTAATAAAGACTTAGATTGAAATTGATTGATTTGGAAAGGAGTAGATGGCATGAATCTTGTGTTTGTGCATGCATTATCTGCTGCTGACCAAGTATTCACATTAACATCTTTACATTGTCTGTAATGAGTCCTTGTTGCAACGCAACACTGGTAAATTCCAGAGTCCTTGGAAGATGGATTTTCTGTGGAAAAAATGAAATTATCATCCATCCATCTGATATTACCAATCTGACCTCTGAGAATGACATTAGTTGGACTATTTAAAAAAGTTCCCAAAAATGATGAATTTTTAGTCCATGTCAACAGAGACTCAGAAGGCAATGTCAACCTTGTGTTACATTTTAACATTATAGGGGATGTATTTTCTTTATTGTGTACTGTCTGTGGTGAAACCCTTATTTCTGGAACTATAGTGTTAGTAACGGTAAACACTACAGATACCTGAACTTGTACAGGTCCCCGTGTTATCTTGAAATTCCATGTTTTTACCCAATCTTTATCTCCTTCTGTAATGAAGAGTAATGAAGGATCCAGAATTTTCCCAAAAACCTGAGTTTTTAACAAAATTTCTTTTTTGGATCTTCCAAACTTTCCCCTAGCAATCATATCATTTGTAATATCACCGGACCATACAGCAGGTTCATCACCTCTGATCTCTATGTTCCAGTATAGTACATCAGTAGGAGAACATTCCCATGTACCTGTTTTATTATTATGTACATATTCTTCTTGTAATTGTGTGAATTTAGTTTTAGGTCCTGCAATAGCATGTAAGATTAGTTTTAGGTCCTGCAATAGCATGTAAGATTATGTCTGTGTCGTGTATGAAATGTAATTCAATGCAACATTTTGTTCAATATCCCATGCAGATATTTCCTGTTATCTCCACAGAATCATCCGTGATGTTCTCTGTCAGTAAGTTCAGTGTCTCTGATCCTCTTGGTCTTCGTGATTGTTGAATCTCTCTGGTCCGCTCATCCACATCATTAGTGATTGTTCCTTGATGTAACATGTCTTCCTTGTAGACAATGACTGAAATAAAGCAAAGCAGCAGGAAAGTAGTTCCCATCACATAGAAGCTTTTCTTGAGCTTGGGAAAATGTTCTTTTTCCGGAAGGCTTGATGTCATCAAAGTCTTTAGGTTTCTTATTCCAGTTCTTATAAGAATCAAATTCTTCCTGTAAAGAAATGCAGTATCATTATTTTTTTACAAACAATTTACATTGATCAATGTGAACCCACACTTTTTGCTTTCTGCGGGTATTTTTTACCACATTAGATGCTCGTTGCACGAGAATCATGACTTGTCCCATAGTCTCAAGGGCTTCAAAAGGACCTTCCCAATTACACTCCCATGGACCACTCTTGCGAAAGGTTTTGATCATCACTAGAGCACCTTTCTTGAATTTGGACTCTTAGGTTGGCTCCATTTTCTGCATTCTCAATGCCGCATATGGCAGAATCGCTTTCAGGTTCTCCTGTAGCGATCTCAATCATTGGGACCTTGAGATGGCATCTTTTTGTGGAGTGGATAAAAGTGGCTCATGTGGAAACCACAATGGCATTTTTCTTAAGGTCCAGTCACACTAAGCAACTTACCAGCGATCCCAACAACGATAGGGATCGCTGGTAAGTTGCTAGGAGGTTGCTGGTGAGATGTCACACTGCGACGCTCCAGCGATCCCACCAGCAACCTGACCTGGCAGGGATCGCTGGAGCGTCGCTACACGAGTTGCTGGTGAGCTCACCAGCAACCAGTGACCAGCCCCCAGCGCCGCATGGAAGATGCTGCGCTTGGTAACTAAGGTAAATATCGGGTAACCAACCCGATATTTACCTTGGTTACCAGCGCACGGAGCTACACGTGCAGAGAGCAGGGAGCAGCGCACACTGAGCGCTGGCTCCCTGCTCTCCTAGTTACAGCACACATCGGGTTAATTACCCGATGTGTGCTGCAGCTACATGTGCACAGAGCAGGGAGCAGCGCACACCGCTTAGCGCTGGCTCCTTGCTCTCTTAGCTACAGCACACATTGGGTTAATTAACCCAATGTGTCCTGCAGCTACATGTGCACAGAGCAGGAGCCGGCACTGACAGTGAGAGTGGCGGAGGCTGGTAACAAAGGTAAATATCGGGTAACCAAGGACAGGGCTTCTTGGTTACCCAATGTTTACTGTGGTTACCAGCCTCCGCAGAAGCCGGCTCCTGCTCCCTGCACATTTAGTTGTTGCTGTCTCGCTGTCACACACAGCGATCTGTGCTTCACAGCGGGAGAGCAACAACTAAAAAATGGCCCAGGACATTCAGCAACAACCAACGACCTCACAGCAGGGGCCAGGTTGTTGCTGGATGTCACACACAGCAACATCGCTAGCAACGTCACAAAAGTTGTTCGTTAGCAGCGATGTTGCTAGCGATGTTGCTTAGTGTGACGGGGCTTTTACCGTCATTAACTCAAAAGGAGTGAATTGAGTTGTAGAGGAGATTGAACCTCTAAAGGCCCCGTCACACTAAGCAACTTACCAGCGATCCCAACAATGATAGGGATCGCTGGTAAGTTGCTAGGAGGTTGCTGGTGAGATGTCACACTGCGACGCTCCAGCGATCCCACCAGCAACCTGACCTGGCAGGGATCGCTGGAGCGTGGCTACACGAGTTGCTTGTGAGCTCACCAGCAACCAGTGACCAGCCCCCAGCGCCGCGTGGAAGATGCTGCGCTTGGTAACTAAGGTAAATATCGGGTAACCAACCCGATATTTACCTTGGTTACCAGCTCACGCAGCTACACGTGCAGAGAGCAGGGAGCAGCGCACACCGCTTAGCGCTGGCTCCCTGCTCTCCTAGTACAGCACACATCGGGTTAATTACCCGATGTGTGCTGCAGCTACATGTGCAGAGAGCAGGGAGCAGCACACAATGCTTAGCGCTGGCTCCCTGCTCTCCTAGTTACAGCACACATCGGGTTAATTAACCCGATGTGTCCTGCAGCTACATGTGCACAGAGCAGGAGCCTGCACTGACAGTGAGAGGGCGGAGGCTGGTAACAAAGGTAAATATCGGGTAACCAAGGACAGGGCTTCTTGGTTACCCGATGTTTACATTGGTTACCAGCCTCCGCAGAAGCCGGGTCCTGCTGCCTGCACATTTAGTTGTTGCTGTTTCGCTGTCACACACAGCGATCTGTGCTTCACAGCGGGAGAGCAACAACTAAAAAATGGCCCAGGACATTCAGCAACAACCAACGACCTCACAGCAGGGGCCAGGTTGTTGCTGGATGTCACACACAGCAACATCGCTAGCAACGTCACAAAAGTTGTTCGTTAGCAGCGATGTTGCTAGCGATGTTGCTTAGTGTGACGGGGCCTTTATACTCATGAGTGTCAAGGGTATCTTATCAACCCAGGTGTTACCTTTATCCAAAAGCATTTTTGCAATTCTGGATTTGATTGTTCTATTCATTCTTTCCACAATACCCCGCAGATTGTGGATGATAGGGGACATGAAATTGTTGTCGTGCCCCTAGAATAGCACAAGTAGTTTGCATGATTTTACCTGTGAAATGGCTTCCTCGACCGGAGGTAATCATCCTTGGGATTCCCCAAGTACGAAAGACATGTTGTACCAATCCCCTTGCTGTGGATAAAGCATCATCTTTCCTAACAGGTAATATTTCTACCCATTTTGAGAACACATCTACCACTATCAATGCATACCTGAGACCATGTTTACCTGAGGGTAAAGGACCAATGTAGTCTATTTGTAATGTAGAACATGGACCATCTGCAGGTGCAATTCGTAGAAGTGGTGGTTTCTGTCCTTTAGGTCTTGGATTTATTTGGGCACAAATGAGACATGATAGTACAACACTTTGAACTGTTTCGTCCATTTTTTCCCAATAAAATTTCTCATTGAGAATGACTAACAATTTTTGTTGGCCCAAGTGACCTAAACTCTCATGGTTGTATCGAGTGAATTCTACCTGTAGATATTTTGGTACAACGGAATGCAATTTAATATTTGAATTGTGACACAAAACCCCATTTTCACAGATAAAAGGAGGCTTTGGATCATAGTGAGAAATAACAAGAGAAGGATCATTTCTCTGTTCTTCTGCAAATGAAGGTATGCACGTATTTGTTCTTTGAACCGCTGAAATCTCAAAAGGTTCAGAGTCAAACACTTCCTCTCCAGTCAGGGCAGCTTCTTTGGCTAGAGCATCTGCGGTTGCATTTCCTACAGATAACTCATCATCAGATTTTTTATGTGCAGCGACTTTCACTATAGCAAACCTATTTGGGGTCCTTGATGCTATTTGTTTTTAGAGTGTCGCTGTGCACCAAGGTCTTGTTGGAAGAATCCACATAACCTCTTCTCTCCCAGATAGGCAGATAATCGGTTAGGGACCTGACAACATAGGAGCTATCACTGTAAATTACCATTGGAATCTGGTCATCAGCTTCATTCAGCTGTAGGACCATTCTTACCGCTTCTATCTCTGCCCTTTGAGCTGAGAAATGACTTGGTAATTTGTGCTTTACCACTTGTCCTCTCTTGGAATAGAAAATTCCATATCCTGTGTAAAAATGTCCTTCTAGAAAAAATCTAGAACCGTCTACAAACACAGGTTCATCTGTGTCTTCCGACTGACGTCTGAAGAGAGATGGACTTGGTTCTTGGAACATTTGTAGGCAATCATGGGTTTGTCCTTCATATTGCATCAATTGAGGAAGAACATATTTGGCCTTATAATCTACCTCAATTTGATTTGGAGACAATGAGAGCAACCAATGGGTTAATCTCTGATGTGACACACCTGGAATATTTTTCTCAAAGAGAAGCTTTAGTGTATTATGCGGCGTTTGAAGGATGACCTTTTAGAACCCGATTATATGTTGGGTTATTTTTATCGCAAAATACACTCCCACCAAGTGTCTTGCGCACACCTCGAACGCCCTCTCAACAGGTGAGAGAAGCTTAGAGAAGTAACCCAAGATTCTCCATTCCCCCCTTGCAGCTCCAGCAAAACCATAGAGATACTTGTCTCTGAAGTGTATGCTTGGAGCGCAAAATGTGCGTTTTTTTCTACCATACTTAACGCAGTTGCGTGTTGTAGATCATGCTTCAATTGTGTGAAGGCTTTTTCCTGTTCGACACCCCAGGGACCAAAATAATCATCATTATCACCTTTTAAAAGATCATACAAAGGTCTGGCTCTGTCAGCAAAATTTTCAATGAAATCAATTGAATAATTTACAAGTCCTAAAAAATGTCTTAGTGCCTTGTGTGATGTTGGAATTGGAAGGGATGCAATTGCCTCTATTCTGTCCTATAGGGGTCGCCTTTTACCTGGACTTAGCAGAACTCCTAAGAATCTGACCTCAGTCTGCATGAGCTTGACCTTTTTGGTGTTCAGTTTCATTCCTGCATCATGCAGAGCTCAAACAACTCTGCCAGTAGAGACACGTGCAAATCCTCATCCTCTGTACAGAGCAAAATGTCATCCACATACTGCAATATACATTCCGGACGAGAACATTTCGACAAAACGTTTGCTAGCGCCTGATGAAAAATGCTTGGCGACATATGTGCCCCCTGAGGAAGCCTACAACACACGTATTGTTGATCCAGATGATTAAACGCAAGCTGATACTGACAACTTTTCTCAGTCGGTATACTGAAGAAACCATTACTGATATCCAATACTGAGAAATACTCTGCCTTTGCATTCAATCTCGACATCATGTCATGTGTATCAGCTACAATCGGTGCAACATTGGGAGTAAACTTATTGAACATTCGTAAGTCCAATATCATCCGATAGCTACCATCGCTTTTCAGAACACACCACAATAGATTGTTACAAACAGAATTTGCCTTACGTATGACACCTTGATCCAACAATTACTGAATAATTTTAGACATCGGAGCAACTGACTCTGGAGGCAACTTATACTGATGCTGTGGAGGCGGATCCCTCCCTTCTATTTTAACAATCACGTCCTTCATAGTTCCTACTTGATTCCTGTACTGAGCCCATAGAGATGGAAACCTTTGTACTATCTCAGTCAATACTTCATTACCACCAGTTTCAGGCCACAAATGATCTGATGACACTACATCGTTCAAACAAATGGTTCCAACATGACTATATTCATTTGGATCAATAACTACCGCCTTACAACCGTTAGAGTCTTTCCAAATTGTTTTGTTACCCAAATCAATAATCCAGCCGTGCTTTTCCATAAAATCAGTGCCAATTATGTTCTCAGTATCCTGACAACACCAAATATCCATTTTTGTTTTCAAAGAACCAGGTATTTCCAAAGAAACATCCTGCGCTAAAGTTACCTTTGTTCCATTTTTGCCACTGAATCCAACAATTGTACATACAGGGGAATCTGGCTTTAAATGTAAATCAACATTTGTTACGCTCAATTGTGCACCTGAATCAAGGAGAAACGTTACTTCCTGGCCTTCAAGATGTACCTTTAAAAATGGTCGACCACATCTATCCATTGAAACTTGAGTGACAAATTCCAGTGGATGAAGCCTGGGGACCGGCTTTGCCAGTCATGAAGATGGAGAGGGAAGTAGAGCAGCAGGTGTCTTGTTCCTTCCATCCAACTCCTTTATGGTCATTTCAATAATCTGTTTGGTCAGTGGTGCATATGGTGACTGGTTATTCCTGTAGTCAGTATGAGTGGGCGTGTATGAATGTGGAGGTGCTGAAGATGGGGAAGGTGCACTAGATGTGGTTGGCATCAGTCCATTTTCTTTACCCAGCTTTTCCTCAGCTCCCGACCTTAGGAATTTTTTACATTCCCACTTCAGGTGACCAGGCAGTCCACAAAAGAAGTTATGATTGCTATTTCTGTTTGCTCCCCCTGTTCTTGTTCTTAGAATTCAGTATGGGTCTTTTATTCTTGGTTTGTTTTTCTTGTGATACTGATTTGTCATTTGTCTCCTATATCATGGCTATTTTTGACTTTACCTGATTTCGCTTCATTCGTCTCCGTATTCTATAAATAAATGACGTGGCCTCTTGTAGATTGTCCATCCTAGAAGCAATTTTGAATGAAGCAGGGTCCAAATATTTAAATTTTTTAACAAAGGCCTTGACCATGGAAGTTGGTTCTTGATCAGATCAGATTTCCATTACCATTCAGTACCCTTGTTTGAATTTGACTAAGAAGACAAAAGGATCCTCCTATATGTGTATTTTAAGATTTTCTAAAATCTCAACTGTTGGGGTACACTCTCCTGTTGTAAAAAAATTAACTGTTTCAGCCTATCTTCCTTTGTATTATGGATCAGGTCATCGTGTTTGTCTGTCCTAGGTGTGGCTTGTAACCTTTTTGTCATGTGGGAGAGAAGTCATACCCTAAATATTTTGTTTTTTTGATCGTCCGTCAGATTGTATTTATCTGAGTTCGATTAAAAAATGTCCGCATTATGGAAGGCGTCCATTTTATCATCATATTTGGGTATATCTTTAATGATTTTCATTAATTGGTCATGAATCTTAATATTAAGACGGGCTGCTTTTTCATGTAATCTCTTTTTACGCATCTCCTCCTCATTCAGCTCTTCCTCGATGGTCGTATTCAACTGTTCAGGAATATCTGAACCTGAGGCAGGTGAGGCTGAGGCATCCCTCTAACTTTGTCTTGTATTGGCAGACACATGTTTTATATCTTTACGTAATTTTGATATTAAGTCTGTTCTAACTTCCAATTGATCTTCCAGATGTTCAATATGTTCAGCCAATATTAAACAATTTGGACAATCTGTTGTTTCTGCATCTGCTATGTGTGTGTCCGTTGTATTGGATGTGTCTGTCACCATGCAGATGGCGTGTGTTGGTTGTGCCCCACCCACCATAGAGTTGTAAGTATAAACCATGGCCAATACATTCTGTATCTTTTTCTGCAATCTCTTTACAGTAAAAAACATCTTATCTAACATAGTATTCTCAATTTCACATTGCCGTCGAGAATGACCGGCATTCTAAACTCTATGAACTGTAGTACACTTTATATAACCTTTCCTCACACCCTCCTTTCCTTAGTTGTGTCTTTACATGCCTTTAAACATGTCTTCAAAAACCCAATAAAACTCATTCTCATTTTTAGCCCATACATTAAGTCATTGTGTCACGTGGTCCTAAAACTGCAAACGCAGTGTCCTGCGCAGAACTTGTTTTCCAAAACCAGACTAGTTGACCTTTAACCTAAAGAATGTATAGAAGCTCTTTGAGGCTAGTTGACCTTTGGCCTAATGTAATGCATAGAAGGGCTTCAATGTTAATTCCAGACCGTCGCTAAGAAACCAGATAGAAAAATAGCACTGAGTTGTCAGCCAGGTTTGATTTAATGATGTCAGATGCTAGCTAGAAGTTCTCCAACCTCACAAACACACTTCATACAAGCTAACGTCGGTGATTACTATACATACAATTTATGAATGTATGTAGAGTTATATTATCAGGAAAATATTCATAATAACGGAGTATTTTACAATTGCACAGCCCGAATGGCATGCTATTGAACTCGCATATGCCCATCGGGGTGGCAAAGGCAGTTTCTCACGGTCCTCTTCGGCAACAGATGCTTGCCAATGGTCGCTAGTTATGTCAAGGGTAGAGAAATAATTTGCAGATTTTAACGCAGCCAATGACTCTTCAATACGGGTTAGTGGATAAGCATCCTTGTGGGAGATTTTATTGATTTGCCGGTAGTCCACGCACATCCTCATAGTGCTGTCCTGCTGTGACATCCTGGCCTATCAGGTCGTCACAGGGTATTGTGCAACCTGTCCTTCTGCACAGTATCCACCCTCCTTGGTTACGGGTCCTGGTCCTTTGGTGTTGCTAACAGCTTACCCAATCAAAACCCTAGGAAGACTTTGCACTGAACCTACATAAATATAGTATTGCACTGAACCTACTAAATATACAGTACCAGTAGTTGCGATGCCATAGAATTGTTAGGTATCGGTGTTTTCGTTTGTTATTTTTCAGAGTTTGTTATTTTCCATATAGAAAATATTAGTGAATAAGTGCCTAATCAACCAGTTTTAATGAAACGAGTGAAAGTTACCAGATTTGCTAGAAGATTGTCAAAATGCGTACAACCGGTACATGGTTAAGGTTTTTATATAACTAGGTAAAAAAATGGACCATGGTCACAGGACTGGCGTGACCAACACAAACTTGTGTCTTGTATAATAGTTGAATCTCCTGTGCCAACCAGAGTCATCTAATATACAACACTCGGGACCTTAACCCGGTCAAGGACCCACCTTAGGTTTCCAGGGGGAACAGGTTGTTTGCGTGGCGGGTTATTGGGATCCGGAGCGTTGGCACTAGACTGTCGCAGGAAGGGGCTGGAACGGAGTAAGTTGAGCCTCCATTACCATGGAAACCGGTAACGTCCCACCGTTGGGCGACAAACTCTTAACAAAATGTTAGTAACATTTAACTGAAATGCCTCCTCTGTGTGGGCTGGACCCGTTAATAAAAATGTGTTAATCTTTATACTTTTCCCCTTTACAATTGAAAGCAAAACAAAAATATACCTCTGGTGTCCTGTAGCTCGCGGACGAGCTACGTTTATCCAAGGGGGAATGTGCCGCCCTGGCCTATGAGGTCGTCACAGGGTATTGTGCATCCTGCCCTTCTGCACAGAATCCACCCTCCTTGGTTACGGGTCCTGGTCCTTTGGTGTTGTTAACAGCTTAGCCAATCAAAACCATTGGAACACTTTGCACTGAACCTACCAGACACACCATTGGGGGGCCTGAAGGGAATAGGGCCGCCCACATGGGGGGTTGGTAGGGGGAAAGTGAGGAAAGTGACAGTCGAGCTGAAGTTGAGCTAGAGGAGAGGTGGAGTGTGGTGACCCTTGTGAGGAGAGGTCACGGAGCAGGGCTCCTCTGGTTACTAGGTGACAGACGTTGGACTGGGCCTGGTAGGAAATGGAACCCCGGTCGCAGGGGACAGTGTCCAGGGGCACGGACTGCCAAGGAGGGCAGCCGGCAGCCTTAAGCTATCACCGGGCAGTGGCCAGGGCACGATGGGGTATGTGGACCCCAGGCCGGAAAGTAGTTCACGCGTTCCGGTAATTTACCCGACAGGGGTGAAGATTTCAAGTGTCATCCCCAACCCGCTCCAAAATCGGGGTACTAGCACACTGATGGGATAGGACTTTCCCAATACAGTCCAAAGAAATGCTATGCGTGAACCCTGAGAGCAAGCTCACTCCGTTAGCCATAAGGGTGAGCGGAACCCGAAGAGTTTTATACCCACGGGTCCAACAGAGACAAAGGTGCCAAGGACAGGGCCACAGACTAACAGCAACACCAAGGGCACGGACCCAAGCATGCTCCCTACAAGCTGCAGTGGTGCTCAGAATTCTGGTTTACAATCTGTCGGTGTTGTTATTCCTGGACTGAGTGAGTACATTGAAAACCCCTGTTCCTATCCCCAACGGCACCCAAACACCAACCATCCAACGGGCCCCGGGACACAAACCCTCTACCCACGGAGGGGTTAAACATCAGGCTGCCACACCATCGTCACCAGGCTCCCCAACGGCAGCGGTGATCCCTCACATTACCACGCACCGTGGGTGGCGTCACAAACTTTCTAGTCCCCCTGTACATAGCCCCCTTTTATCGAGAGGCCGCACGATTCTCGGGTCCGGAGACCCCTCGAGCCACCACGGATCCGAGCAGCCCGTCTGCTGGCATGGGGGCGGCACACTTCTTCTTTACCAGCACCAGTGGAACTGCCCAGGGGCTACAACTATCCCTGATGACCCTTGCCTCCTTCATGTTCCTCAACATCTCCTTAGCACATTGGTAGTGAGCAGGTGGTATAGGTCTGTACTTCTCCTTAAAGGGTGGGTGAGTACCTGTGGGTATGTATTATTGCACCCCTTTCACCCTCCCGAAGTCCAACAGATGTTTGCTAAAGACCTGTTCATAATCCTGCACTACCCTGTAAACCCCTTGTTTATGATGTAGAGGGGTAGAGTCAGTGCCTACATGTAACTCCTGACACCATTTCTCTGGCTGACTTGGGGAGTTGTCACTGGCTGACCGGTGTGCTTGGGGATTCTACTGTCTGGATAGAATCTGTATCTACTGTGAACAATTTGGCAATAGTGGCATATCTGGGCAACTTAACCTCCTCTTCCCCACAATTCAACACTCGCACGGGCACTCTCCCCTTACGGAAATTAATTACTCTTCTGGCTGTCAAGACTGTGGGCTAGTGTTCTGAGGGCAGGGACTCCACTACTGCCTGAGAATCCTGTCCATGGGAACCTACAGCTGACGAGCACCATATCATCATTTCACTCCGTGGGGGCACTACAAGAGGGGCTGCATCCATCACCCTTACACCACCAATTTCTCCACCGGATAAATTTACCTGTTGCCGCTGCAGGAGGGCTTGGATTTCCTGTTGCAGGATCCGCTGTTGCCCTTCTCCTGCAGTTTCAGATAGCTGTCAAAGTAAAAACAGTACTTCTGTGGCGCCCCTGACCCGGTCAGGCAACACTGAGTACTGCACCCATGCTGGGTCAGTACAATACAGGTAATCCAGAAGGCTGACCGGGGTGTGGTTACACAGGCACATAGTAGCCAGGTCTCCCACATTGACCTTTGAAGGGACCCCTGGGGAATCCAGGAGGGAGCGTGGCCTCCATCTCCACTCAAGGGGTGTGGTAGAGAGTCTGGTTGCTAAGTTGCGGAGGCAGGCACAGAAGGGAGGGAGCAGTGAGCCAGTCAGTCAGTGAAGCTCAGAGAGAGCAGTCGCAAGGAGGAAACGTGGAGGCTGTCACTAGTCAGACATCGCAGGTGCAGTGGTTGCTGGCGGGGGAGAATGGTCACCTTTTATTGCCACCCGAAATCCACCTAAGGCCGGAGTGCTGAGAGGTGGCTGAGTACGGGGATTGCCAGGCGAGGACCAGGCCCGCACGGGGTTACAGGTCCCCAGAGCAGGGGCCCATTCAGTTGACCTGCTCAATCTGCAGGTGGGGGTACTTCACACCCTCCACCAAAACACCACAGAGTCGGCAGCCACGTAGAAACAAGAGGGCCCATAGATCACAAGAGGCAAGCAGTCGAAGTGACCTGGTCCAGGCTACAAGCAAACGGGAAAAAATTCTCTCTAAAACGTCACTTTTATTAATACTATTAAAATACTGAAATAATACTAAATTCTGGAATAATATCCAGAAGTAAAGACATCAACAAGTCGTGCTTAGTGATAACTGAATAGGGTCTTGAAGGTGGACAGGGGACAAGGGGTGTGCACCGCCTACTATATTCAATTAATATGCTGATAGTTATCAGGGTGAGATAGGGGGTCTGATAATCCCTGATGTTATTCTCTACCTAACCACGGAGGTCAATAGCACCTTAATTTTTTGGGTGCCCCCCGTTCCTCGGCGGCTAGCCCTAACTGCCCCTGTTGCTACTCCTGACCCTAACCCACCACCAAGTGAATTGTGCAGTGGTGCCTAACAGTCATGTGTCATAAGTCATAACAATTACAATAATAAACCCAAATCTCATGTGCAAATTAAGGATTTTAAATCACAGTTTTTCAAATTGCCTATATGGCTATGAAACTGGGAAGATACATGAGAATAAGGGTCTAAGCAAAAGATGATGGACCTGTGGTCCTAGTACTTATCCTGCCAGGACTAACTTGATCCCGACGCGTTTCCCCCCAACGTCTTGGGGTTCATCAGGGGATATAGATATATCAAATTATCTCTAATCTGTTAAGGTCATCAATCTATAATAAAGAGATTATCATTCCTTTAGATAAATACCGACATGACATATTAGTTATCACATGACCCATGTTGAATTGCACATACCTCCTCGTTGTTTGTATTCTCCATAAGATAAAGGTCCTGTGTAGTCCTTATGCGGGTCCAGTTGATACTCTGTACCCCCCCATTAGGTGCTGGAGTTACAATGAAAGCTCCTTCCACATAATGGCACCAGGAAGGCTCTCTAGGTAGTAGGTACCTGCAATGACAGCCTATCACTGTGGCATCAGGTCCATAAGTCTGATGTAAGACTACAAAAACACGTGGGCTAGGAAGGCGAGTCAGCAGCCACCCCCTAAGTCAGCCTGAAGGAGCCTGGTTCCCCACTTGAACCATCACAGCATCGCCCAGGTTACTCTCCCCTGCCACCTGAAGTGAGTAAAAACCCTGAAAGACATTCCTGCTGTGCGTGTGAGTTCTTCTGCGACCTGTGGTGCCAAACACCTACACTGGGCTTGGGGTCAGCCTCACTCTCGGGAGGCTATCACATCTAACCGCACCAAACATCAGTCCCAGGTACCTCTTAAACTGCAGTGGCAGTCGCCCTGACCGCAATACCGAGAGTGGCGTCACGAATCCTATAGAAGTCAACCTACACGCCGTCCCTGAAGACCCTGAGACGACCTGAAGGTAACGGGGCACTGGGCGGCACAACTCTGGCGTCACAAACAGGATAAGGACTAGACCTGTTGAGACAGGAGACCATGTGCCTTGGCGGTCCGCTTAAAAAATTTGAAGCATCGCCATATTGCCACCATGAAAAGAGCGCCAAAGAACAACAGAAGCCCGCGCTAGAAGAAGTAACCACCCACGAAGAGGAGGTGTGGCTACCCAGAGAACCCCTGCAGTGTTCTGACCTCGCAAGTGATGGAGGCGGGTCTATCCAGAGACGGCGGGAAGAAGGAGTCATGAGTCTGCTGCTGCCAGTGAAGCTGGAAGGTTGTGCAGAGGACTGGACGAGCTGCGACATAGGAAGCATAGCGTCTGCACGTGGAGATCCAGAGCCAGGGTATGCTGCCTGTTGGGACTGGAAGCTTGCACAGTTCTGCGACCGGCTGGAGACCAGGATCGTGCAGCAGATCAGAGAGGGACGCCCTGAACTCCGGGAGATGGCTATAGCAGTTCGGGCCTACGTGACAAGTGCCACACCGAGCGGCGACCACCCAGACTCCAATGATGCTGCCTATGGGTGAGTCCCGTGTTGCCCATGCCCTCGTGAGAGCACTGACCCTGCCGTCCCAACAGGAGGCCGCTGCGATGCCCACGGCGCACCATGCTGCCACGTCCGTGAAGATCCCTGCTGCAATCCTGGAGGCGACGCCCGACATGGCCCACGCTGCGAAGCCCGCGGTTCCTGCAGAGATGCCTGGTGCAGCAACACCCAGCCCGGCCCGCCAAGACCCGGCCGCTGCAGCGACGTCCAGCCCGGCCCGCCAAGACCAGGCCACAGCAGCGATGCCCAGCCCGGCCCTTCAAGACCAGGCCACTGCAGCGACACCCAGCCTGCCAAGACCAGGCCGCAGCCATGCCAGGCTCGGCCCGCCAAGACCAGGCCACAGCCACACCAGGCTCGGCCCGCCAAGACCAGGCCGCTAGGCCATCTACCCAAGCCTGCAAGGCAGAAACAGTCACCGCACCCCAGCCACTGCTCAGGGAATCTGGTTCTACGTCCCCGCCGGGAGAAGACCCAGTTTTTCCTGAAGCTGAAAGTAGAGCTGAGTGTCCTCTACCCCAAGGAACTGGTGTACCGGTACATCGTCCCCAGGCAGTTACCCGGACATGGAGTGGTCCCAGCAGCTACCTTGGCTAAGGTGAGCCCACCATCCTGGCCCTCCGATGAGAGCCTGTCGTCAGCGCTGCTGCAGGAGGAGTGCTCAAGAGCACACAGGAGGAGGAGAGGCCTGGAGGCTGAAGAGCAAGTTCCTGAACAGTCAGAGGAGGACGCAGCACCCTGCAGAATTGAGGGAGGTCCGGAGGCCGAGATGCTACCTTACTCCCGCTGGGATGAGGAGTAGAGATGAGCGAACCGGTCGCGGTTCGGTTCAAGTTCGGTTCGCCAAACGGAGGTCTCGTTCGAGTTCGGTTCGGCAAACCGGTTCGGCGAACCACTCGAACCGCATAGGAAACAATGGGAGGCAATCACAAACACATAAAAACACCTAGAAAACACCCTCAAAGGTGTCCAAAAGGTGACAAACAACTCACAACACAACATAAACACATGGGAAAGTGACAAGGACATATACTCATGCGAAAACAAAAGAGCTGGACAAGGAAAAAGAGGAGGAGACACAGATATACTGTAGGAGTATATGCAAGGGAACATCGATGCCATTACTTTGCAACCTTGCTCATTTTAGGCTTCCAATCTGGATAAATTGCATGAGCTCGCCACATACGCCTTGGGGATCTTGTCGTGTCCCGCAGCCAGCGTTCTCTCGGAACGTGTCTTCAGTGCTGCTGGGGGTGTGCTGACAGATAAGCACACGCGTCTGTCCACTGACAATGTGGACATGGCTCTCAGAGGACTTTTCTTCCCCTGGGTCATCCAAAGGAAGGCGAAAGGCTCATGTATTTTTGAGAGTGCTTCATGCAAAGCATCTTTTTCATTTTGAAAAGGGGGGTCAACTGATGCCAGTCAAGTGGGGTGTGTGTGGCGCAATTAGCGGAAACGAGGGAGACTGTTGTTGGAGTCCCCTCGCTTTTGAAAAAAGAACCAAGATGAACAAGTCATGGCTCTCAGAGGACTTTTCTTCCCCTGGGTTAGCCAGGGGAGGTGAAAGGCATGCGTATTTTTGAGAGTGTTTCATGCAAAGCATCTTTTTTAGCTTGAAAATGGGGGTCAACTGACGCCAGTCAAGTGGGGTGTGTGTGGCCCAATTAGTGGAAACGAGGGAGACTGTGGTTGGAGTCCCCTTGCTGTGTTTTACATGCTTTTAGAAGGGCATGACATGGCTTAGAGGTTGACTTTCAGCATCTTCAAACTGTTGGCTACTAAAATGCTGCCTTTGAAACCTTTTTAACCAAGGATTTTTGAGACCTTATGCCCATCGCAGTGCCCCAAGAGCCGATGCCCAGGCGCCACTCCTTCTCCAACATAGGCGTGCCCACGCTACACCAGCATGTCGCACCAAATATCACCGCTTCTTTGAGAAACTCTGTGTGACAGGGTGCATTTCACCACAGATACTTGGCCCAGTAAGCATGGACAGGGGCGTTACATGTCGCTGACTGGGCACTGGGTAACTATGGTGATAGATGGAGAAGTGTCTGCTGTACAAGTCTTTCCGTCCCCACGAGTTGTGTTTTTCAATCCTTCCATTGTATGTACAAGTTTTTCCACTGCTTCTGCCTCATCAACCTCGTGTTGTTCCTGCACCTCAGCCCAAACCCTGTGTGGTCAGGCCACCCTTCCTTCTAACTGCACCCAAGGAATCACACACACCTCCTTACTATGCTGGCACCAGAGCTCAAGGCCATCAGGCGGTCAAATGTTTACTTTGAAATGTAGGGGAAATGTGAGACACCGCTGATGAGTTGTGGACGGTTAGCTCTGTAGAGTGAGACCGAGTTTCATCAATGGTTGTCTCCACTCAACCAGCAGCCAGGGAATGCCAGGTGCGACAATGATACTAAACAGTCTGCGGCCCTTTTTCAGGGCAATGCGACACACGTGCCTTGTATGGCTCACGTGTTGAATCCAAATCTCCAGCAATTTTTAAAACACTATCCCGGCCTACATGTCCTTCTGTCGAGGGCACGGTGTAACGCCTGCTTGGATCGACACACTCAGACGGGCTGTAAAGGATAGGCTAGAGGGAACCCACTCACCAAGCTGGACCCAAGAACCCTGAAACCCTTTAACCCCTATACAGTGATTTTGAATTACACAGGGTCCAAGGTGATCAATACCTGTGGAAGGCTGCAGTCCCAGAGAATAGTAGTCATGCAGGGTCAAAACATTAATTGAGGAAGAGGAACAGAATGGGAGGGACAGGACTTAATCAGAAAACAAGCAGAGGTGAAATGCAAATCGGTACCTAAACAGCAAGCAGGAAAAGTAGTCAGGTAACAAGCACACAAACTCATAAAACTAAACTGGAGGTAACAGTAACCAGAGGTTCATAGCTATGTCTGGCAGTGGTCTTCAGACAGGAGGGGCCTAAAAAAGGATGTTGTGTCTTCCCATTGGTTGTAGCTGAATGATGGTACTTCATCTGTGAGATACCCACCACCTGCATTCAGCCATTGGTTCTGCATATGTCAAGGTAACGCATCCCAGTGGGTGAGCATAACCTGCGTCCACCTGCGTCGACTCCTCTCCGATCATCAGCACTATGCACGAAAGGAACACGTTGTCACCTTGCGACAGGAGTACAAATTCACGTAGTGGACTACGGTGGTGACTTAACAGCCGTGTGCAGCAATGATGCAAACATGGCAGCGTGCCTTCTTCAGGCCTATGTGACACACATGACTTGTATGGCTCACGTGTTTAATCTGATTCTCCAGCAATTATTAAAACCACATCCCGGCCTACATGGCCTTGTACAGCGGGCACGCTCACTATGTGCTCACTTCCATCGTTCGCACCCAGTAGCTCAACAACTTTCATCGCTCCTGAAGTCTTAAGGTCTGGCGGTTAAACGTCAGAAATGCGATGTTCCGACAGGAATTTGAATCTGCACATGTTGCAGCGTTTGTGTCAGCACCGCAGAGGCCAGCTGAAATACGTTATGACGTATAACCTGGGCTAACTTGATCCAGAGGCGGTGCAGATCACGCTGCTGGAGTGGTGTCAGATCAAGGACATATGCACCGTTCTACACAGTTTACAAATGTCGACGCAGATGTTGAACACTGGCGATGACATTCTCAGCATGACAATTTTGGTCATCTACATGATGGAGCACACTGTAAGTATTATTCGTAGTCAGGTGTTGGTCCAAGAGGAAGGGAGGAAGTACTGGAGGAGTCATATGCGGAAGGGATAACAAGATCTACAAGGTCCAGATGGTCAGCGGCACCTTGGCGGCAGTCATGGTACAGTGGGGGAGAGGGATTATAAAGGGAGCATAGTATCAGCAAAACAGTTGAGGAAGGTGCAGGAGCCCAGGAAGAAATGGAGGACGAACTGGCGATGGGCATGGAAGACTCAACAGATTAGTGAGAGCTTGCTCACATTTTGGTTGTGCGAGGTTGTGGGGAGAGGGCAGAGGAAGGAGGCACGATTCTCACCTCTCCGCCACCAACACACCAAGAACTTGGTCCTCCTGGATGCTCAAGACACATGAGCGCCTTCTTGCTGCACTACCTACAACATGACCCTCGGATTATACGAATTCCAAGTCATGCTGACTACTGGGTTGCCACACTGTTAGATCCCCAGTACAACACAAAATTTTGCGAAATAACTCCTGTCATAGAAAGGAACGCACGTATGCAGGAGTATCAGCAGAAGGTGGTACGCAATCTTACATCTGCTTTTCCACTAAACACCAGTGGTGCACAGAGTGAATCTCAACGCTTTTTCATCGATAGGAGGAAATGGTCTTACTTGTCCACATCTGAGGGACCGAGGGCTGGCTGCTGTGCTGAGACGGCGTTGAGTACGGTGTCTCTGCAGAGTTGCATTTTTGGTCATATACAAACTGAGTTGAAAAAGGACAGATGCTGGTGGAAAGGGGAACAGGTGTGTTGGAAAGGATAAAAAAGTTTGTGTCCGTGGGTTTGGTGGTTAAGCAACATTAACATTTGCTGAAGAAACAACATCTGGTATGGTGGGACTGGCAGATTTGGATAAGGTGGTATATACTATGTTTCCGCTATATAAAAAATATTAAGAAGAAAAGAAAGAGAAAGGTAGATATCCCAATCGCCATTCGGTGTCCACCGTGCTCACAGATGGAAAAGGAGAGGTTGGCAACTGGAAGGTTAGGTGGAGGATACAGAGCAGGTTGACTCTAAAACAAATAGTAGCCTGAACCGAGTTAGACGCCACTCGGATCTGGAGACTCGGAGCTCTGTTAGCGTCACAGGGTCCACACGACCACCCAGCCCCGGAACTCCCTGTTAACAACACAAGGGCCATTGGGTACGCTGTCCGTGTGCGTAGGGGACACACCTGTGGACAGAAGGTGCATCAGCAGCAGCAGGCCTGTTTATGCCACTGGGCTGCACTAGTAGGACTGGTAGGACAGGAGCTGTTCTTAAACGTTCTGCGTTACCAACTATGCTGGCGGCCTGCATCGATGACCTATCCCTGCCTACCTCTGGCCTAAAGCCGCAATGGGTTCAACACATGGAGGTGTGCTCTTTCGGAGCATAGTAGAAGACTGGGCACCTTCTTCTTGGCTCCAGCCCCTTTTATAACTTGGGTCCGCTCCAAACCAGGGTGGACCACAATGCACCTCTTAGAGACAAAAGCAGAGTGACACGTCATGTGTGGCATAACTAGCGTCCTATTTTGAACCGCCACTTGAATGATGACCTCATGGCTGCCACAACCAAAACACCTCAACAGTCATCGTCTGACCAACAACAATGAGGTGACAAGTCATAGGGTGGCCCTCTGCAAGCCTGTTGGGAGTGGCCTGGCCAAATTGTCAGGACACCTGATGCCCTGTGGTCTATATGGGCACCCCACAACAGGGGCAGGGCCAAAGAGTTCATTACCCGACCTAGCCTCTGATGCAGTAATTGCCTGAGCATGCTCAGTAGCATGAAATACAGTTTCTGAAAAAAAGACTATCCGCTTCAGCATGCTGTCTAGGCACAACACAGGACTTAGACCCAGCACGGAGTGCAAGTACCTGTGCAAAGAGGCTTTTCTCAGTCATTGTGAAGCCCCACAGGTGTTGTGTTGGTGCATTACCTTCAGGGACTCCACGTGGAGGAAGAGTCTGGTCACACTTAGGTTGCTTCTTTATATTTATTTTCGTGACGCCACTCTCGGTATTGCGGTCAGTGGGGACCGCCACTGCAGTGTAAGGGGACACCTGGGGCTGATGTTGGGTGCAGTTAGTTTTAGTGGCCTCCCGAGAGTGAGTCAAGCACCAGGGCCCTGTGTAAGTGTGTTGAGCCGCAGGTCGCAGAATGACTCAGACACAGTAAAAACAAGCATGCGCTGTAGCCCAAAATTAAGATTTTGCCTCAGGAATGACACAGTCAGGCAGAGCATACTCAGTTGGCGGAACACTGGAGTTAGGCTGCGGCTGGAGTAAATCCGCACACAGGAAGGAGCAACCGCGGAAACACTTCGCTCAATTGTGAGGGGAGTCATTTTGGAGTTTGGTGAGGAGTACCGTAACGCCAGTGAGCAGCATCCTGTGCCACAGACCAACATTCTTCCGGTGCTGTCTATACTGTTAACTATGATAGGAGCGTAAAGTCTGTATTTATGGCAACTGGACATCACATTACCCGGGTACGGTAGGCTGTGCCCAGACAGTAATGCGTGCACGCAACACTTTGTTTTATTATGAAAACACATATCTGTTCTGTGTAGGACGACTATATAGACACTCACACTTGCTGCCTCTGCACTGTCAAATTGTCACGTACAGTTTAAATCATAGAGGGACAGCGACACATGTTTGCATTGAATGTTGCTTTTCAAGATTTACATGACTGTGTTGCAGAGCTGTGTGGTTTGCATTCACACTGTTATCATCTGCCTTATCTGTGAGGCTTCAGCTAACAAGGTTATTCAGGGTGGGTGATGTGTTGTGTCTATGTTTAGGTAGATAACTGGGAAGCTCTTGTGATGCGCCACTAGTAAGTTGTCTTCGCACACACACACACACACACACAGAAACAAACAATTACTGCTGCTACGTAGAGGGCTTAGCAAGCAGTAGGCAACTGAATAGATTGTTCTATTATTTCAATTTAATGCATGGTTCTTATTGTTTGTTTTGTGAAAGTGAAGAATCATTTGTGAACCCAACTGCAAACAGTGCTTTTTATGTTGCGTGGTTTTGCTGCATACTGTAGATCCCACCAAATACAAGACTTAAAATGAAGCATAAGTCGCAAAGGGAGTTTCACTGTGCTACAATGCGGCCTGGCGGGGCTGTGCAACCACCGCCTGCCCCATCAAGTGCATCTGCGTGCTCTTCATCTTCTGTGACTGTGGGGACAGCAGTCACACATGCTTTTTCACGATGAACTTCCACCCCTTTACCCGTAAGCGGGAGTGTGATTGGCAGGTCGTCACTTGTTTTTTAAGTGAAAACAGATGGTATTGTTGAGCTGTCAGACATCGAGAGAACCACCATTGGATGAAGGCAACATTATATCCACGCCTGCACCTTCGTCAAAGATTGGCTGGACTACCTGCAGTTAATAATTGCATTCCAGAAATGGAAATGAGTGTAGAATGCACATGTATTGTACCTTGCTTGGCAGCAAAGGAACACTAACTTAGTATTCCAGACAATTTTAGGATGGCAGAAAAAGTGTCAGCTCTTTGGGCAAATTAAATAGCGTGGCAAAAGTGGGCAGGTGGGTACAGTGGCCGTGTTCTGTGTGTACCAGGACAGTAAAGGAAGCCTCACTTTCTATCCCTCCTAATGATGAAATGCAGCAAGGAATTCCCTGAGTTTGCTATAAAAATAGCGTTGCAAAATGTGCATGAGGGTGTCATGCAGAGGTGCTAGAAATAGCTTGGCACCAATGGGGCACAAATGGAGTACAACAGCCATTTTAAGTATGCCACTAACTTGCAGCATTTTTTGCTATTATTATAGCTTATTAAAAACAGAGCAGGAGGGTGTAATGCAGAGGTGTTAGAAATACCTTGGCACCATTGGGGCACAAATGGAGTACAACAGCCATTTTAAGTATGCCACTAACTTGCAGCATTTTTTGCTATTATTATAGCTTATTAAAAACAGAGCAGGAGGGTGTAATGCAGAGGTGTTAGAAATACCTTGACACCATTGGGGCACAAATGGAGTACAACAGCCATTTTAAGTATGCCACTAACTTGCAGCATTTTTTGCTTTTATTATAGTGTCGCGGGCGGGGAGGGGACGCTGCGCTCACCACGCTTGGGTCCGGAGCTGCTGCTACTGTGGCTCGAGCAGTAGGCTGGATCCGGGGACTTGAGTGGCGCTCCTCGCCCGTGAGTGAAAAGGGGATGGTGTGGTTTGGGGATGTTGTCCGTGACGCCACCCACGGTTTGTGGTGATAATGGGACACCACCGCTGCTCTGGACGGGGATCCCGGGAGCGATGACAGGGAGAAGCTGAGGTGTTTCTCTCCCCTCCGTGGGTAGGGGGGGGTTTGGTGGTCCCGGGGCCCGGTGATAGCAACTGGAGGGTGGATGGCAGGAGTTGGGGAGGTGCAGGGTCGTGGGGGCAGCGCAGTGCCAGACGGCACGGTGGTACTCACTCAGCCAGTAACGTACACGGAGTCTCTGGTAAAACAAACGGCTGGATGGACGGGTCCCACAGATAGCTGCGGTGGTCACTCCCGGTAGGTTGGCGGTGACTGTCTCTCCTGCACCTTTGATGTGTTTTCGGCCCCGATGGCTTCCCACCGGTGACCCGCTCCCCAGCGGTGTATTTGCCAGAGGAGCCCCTTTTGCCCGCAGGCTCTGGCCCTGGGAACTCTAGCTGTGGCGATAGCTGTATTTCCCTTCACGGTTGAGTGGTTGCCTTCAGTCGGGTCTTTGCTGCTGGGAAACCCCGGAGGTTCCCGTCGCTGACGGATTTGACCGGTTTAACGGCGACTCCAAGCCTGGTCGGGGTCCATAGGCCCAGCCGAATGGTGCTGGCTTCTCTTCGCTCCCCGGTCCGGTACCAGCGGGCCACCGCCCGTCCCCGGTCCTTACGGTTGTGCGTCAATCGGCCTCGCCTGCAGACGGTCACCACCGTCTGCCAACCTTGCTGTTTGTGCCCGAGCCACGTACCCGGACACGGCCAGTCTGCTCCCCTACCACTTCCCTCACTCTCCAACTCAACTCTCTAAAACAACTGCCTTCCTTTTCCCGCCTCCAGGACTGTGAACTCCTTGGTGGGTGGAGCCAACCGCCTGGCTCCTCCCCACCTGGTGTGGACATCAGCCCCTGGAGGGAGGCAACAAGGATTTGTGTGTGACTCTCGTGTTCCTAACCGGGGTGTGGGGTGTGTTGTTGCTGTATCTGTGACGTTCTGGCTTGTCCAGGGTGCCACATTCCCCCTTGGTTAAACGCAGACCGTCCGCGGGCTGCCCGTCCATCACCGGTTTTATTTTTGTTAACTGTAAAGAAGTAAAAACATAGAAAAACATTAAACACAAGCATTACTGTATAAACTTCCCATAACGGGAGGCACGGTACTTTTAACGTTACTAAATGGCAGTCAATTTTATTAAACAAACGGCTTCCGCTCTCCCCCCACCCAAACAACCTGGCCCTGATGCTGCCCCTAAGAAGTGGGCAGCACCCCTTGCCCAAGTCCAGAACCAAATTGCCCGAGTGGGTAGGGTCTCTTTCAGGGGACCCACGTCCATGGGGGACCCCTGACCCCCGGAGGATCGCCACCGGTTACGGTAGTGGCGGGCCTGGCCATCCATTTCCTCCAGGCCCATCCTCCAAATCAGCCTCTCCGGAGGCGGTAACGGTATAAGCCAACATTTTTATTTACATGCCACTAGTTTGTGGTTGCCCTGCAAGTTCTCGGGCTTGTCCGTAAGCAGTTTCTTACGCAAACGGTGCAGAAAGTCCCAACGGGGACTAGTTGCCGGCAAGGGGCCAATTAAATTACGGTGAAAATCAGATAACAGTTCGGCTAATTATTTTTCTTATCATTCGGTTACTTAACGGTACTGGTGGTCCCAATGGGGACAACTTGCGGCGGAGGAACCGCTGACATCACTGCTGGTTGACTACATCGGCCGGAGGAGAGGGCTGGGCCAGTGCTTGGGCCTCCTGACTGCCCCTCAATTTGGCATCCAGGGCAAACCAGCCCCTCTCTCCACAGTGCCGTGTGTATTTCACCAGGCCCGCTGGGAGCAGGTTACAGTCCGGGTGGTCCTCCGGTAAGTGTGCGTTGACGTCCCGGCAGGCCACGAAAACTTCAGCCTCCAGGCCCGGCTCAAAGATAAACCCGTATCCCTGACGGACATCGAACCTCCTCACTTGCCCCTCATGGATCGGGCCCCATACCCGGAAGGTGGCTCTGCGGAGGCTCTCCTTCTCTCTGATGGTGCGGGCTATCATCTCAGCTCTCAGCTTCTCCCTCTCCGCGATTTCTTGGCCCAGCGGGGTCGGTTCCCTGTCCCAGTAAGGGGCTACTACTTGTCTCTGCGCGCGGGTCGGACCCCGCGAGACTTCCACCACACTGCCTACCATTGGCGCCCTCTGTGGAAGATCCCACAGTGTCGTGGCCTGGGGTGCTGCCTCACAGCAACGACCCGGCGCAGCCTCAGCCGAGGCGTGGGGGATGGGTACAGTGTTCCTCTCCCGCTCGACCTCTGCCTCCTCCTGCACGGGACAGGCTGCCGGAGTCGGTACGGGATCAGGCACGGTCACTGCATGTGCCTCCGGTACATCTCCGCCGACGGGCTTGGTCTTCGGCAGCTTCCAGGGGAGCGGGTCAAGACGGTTATAGGCCTCAGCTGCAGGTCGGTCCGCTTGGGCGGACAGGCAGGGTACCGCTACCGGTTGGGCAGGTAGCGGGCCTAGTGTCGGGGTGGTAGCAACCAATACAGGTAGCGGGGGAGGCAGCAGGGGAAGCGGGTGCAGGCCGGGCCCATCAGCCGCTACGGCCGATCCCTTCGGACTACAGGTGCGCGGGTCGCTTACCCGCCTCTCCATCTCTTTCTCCACTTCGCGTCTCCACATAGCCGCCACCACATCCGCCATGTCGGCCTCCCACTCCTCCAGGAGGAGCTGCACATGGACCTGCAGACGGGTGCTTAGCTGGACGGTCCGGACCTCCACCCACGCCGTGGTGCCGGGCGCGAGGGCTACAGTTTTGCTGGTCGGACGGTGCATCGCTGCGGCGGCCTCTTCCAGGAACCAAAAGATGGCCGCAGAGTCCTGGCGTCCCTGCTTTTATAGCCGCGGCTTACATGCGGCCAGACGCCATCCGCCCCCCTTGGTTTCTTTCCGGCACCTCCTCTTCATGGGCGGAGCTTCGGCTTTCGCGCCTTCACTGCTCGGGAAGACGCTCGAGCGGGGAACTTTTCGCGCCCAAGATGGCGCCGTCTGAAAATTTTCAGCCGGACACCGCCGGCGGTAGAATGGTAAGATCCTGTTTGTGACGTCAAGTTGTCGCGGGCGGGGAGGAGACGATGCGCTCACCATGCTCGGGTCTGGCGCTGCTGCTACTGCTGCTCGGTGGCTCGAGCAGTGGGCCGGATCCGGGGACTCGAGCGGCGCTCCTCGCCCGTGAGTGAAAAGGGGATGGTGTGGTTTGGGGATGTTGTCCGTGACGCCACCCACGGTTTGTGGTGATAATGGGACACCACCATTGCTCTGGACGGGGATCCCGGGAGCGAAAACAGGGAGCAGCTGAGGTGTTTCTCTTCCCTCCGTGGGTAGGGGGGGTTTGGTGGTCCCGGGGCACGGTGATAGCGACTGGAGGGTGGATGGCAGGAGTTGGGGAGGTGCAGGGTCGTGGTAGCAGCGCAGTGCCAGACGGCACGGTGGTACTCACTCAGCCAGTAACGTACATGGAGTCTCTGGTACAACAAACGGCTGGATGGACGGGTCCCACAGACGGCTGCGGTGGTCACTCCTGGTAGGTTGGCGGTGACTGTCTCTCCCTGCACAATTGATGTGCTTTCGGCCCCGATGGCTTCCCACCGGTGACCCGCTCCCCACCGGTGTATTTGCCAGAGGAGCCCCTTTTGCCCGCAGGCTCTGGCCCTGGGAACTCTAGCTGTAGCGGTAGCTGTATTTCCCTTCACGGTTGAGCGGTTGCCTTCAGTCTGGTCTTTGCTGCTGGGAAACCCCGGAGGTTCCCGTTGCTGACGGATTTGACCGGTTTAACAGCGACTCCAAGCCTGGTCGGGGTCCGTAGGCCCTGCCGAATGGTGCTTGCTTCTCTTCGCTCCCCGGTCCGGTACCGGCGGGCCACCGCCCGTCCCCGGTCCTTACGGTTGTGCGTCAATCGGCCTTGCCTGCAGACGGTCACCACCGTCTGCCAACCTTGCTGTTTGTGCCCGGGCCACGTACCCGGACACGGCCAGTCTGCTCCACTACCACTTCCTCACTCTCCAACTCAACTCTGTAAAACAACTGCCTTACTTTTCCCGCCTCCAGGACTGTGAACTCCTCGGTGGGTGGAGCCAACCGCCTGGCTCCGCCCCACCTGGTGTGGACATCAGCCCCTGGAGGGAGGTAACAAGGATTTGTGTGTGACTCTGGTGTTCCTAACCGGGGTGTGGGGTGTGTTGTTGCTGTATCTGTGACGTCCTGGCTTGTCCAGGGCGCCACATTAGCTTATTAAAAACAGAGCAGGAGGGTGTAATTCAGAGGTGCTGGAAATAGCTTGGCACCAGTGGGGCACAAATGGAGTGCAACAGCCACTTTTTGTATGCCACAAACTAGCAGCATTTTTTGCTATTATTATAGCTTATTAAAAACAGAGCAGGAGGGTGTAATGCAGAGGTGTTAGAAATACCTTGGCACCATTGGGACACAAATGGAGTACATCAGCCATTTTAAGTATGCCACTAACTTGCAGCATTTTTTGCTATTATTACAGCTTATTAAAAACAGAGCAGGAGGGTGTCATGCAGAGGTGCTAGAAATAGCTTGGCACCAGTGGGGCACAAATGGAGTACAACAACCACTTTTTGGATGCCACTAACTGGCAGCATTTTTTGCTATTATTATAACTTATTAAAAACAGAGCAGGAGGGTGTCATGCAGAGGTGCTAGAAATAGCTTGGCACCAGTGAGGCACAAATGGAGTACAACAGCCACTTTTTGGATGCCACTAAGTTTACTCAGTGTTTGCTAGTATAATAGCTTAGTAACAATGAGTTTGAGAGTGCAATGCAGAGGTGCTGCAAATAGCTTGGCACCAGTGGGGCACAAATGGAGTACAACAGCCACTTTTTGGATGCCACTAAGTTTACTCAGTGTTTGCTAGTATAATGGCTTAGTAACAATGAGCTTGAGTGTGCAGAGGGCAGGAGGGTACAGTGGCAGGGTTGTGGGTCAGTGTACAGGAAAGGAAGCCTCACTTTCTATCCCTCCTAATGGGGAAATGCAGCGAGGAAGTCCCTGAGCTTAGCTACACAGACGCTGTTATCTTCTGTAGCTGTTAAAATCTGTTTCCACGGACCTGACTGTCACCTATGGCTCTGAGCCTGCTGTTATTAGCCCTTACAAGGGCTAATAGAAACTTCTATCCCTATTCTGTATAGCGCTGTGTGTAGAGCGTACACAGCAGTATCGGAGACAGGAGCTATGCCAGCGGTGACTGACACCCAGACGCAGAAGACATAATGGCGTCCGGACGGGCAGATACCCATTTTTATAATGCAGGGACATGTGACATGGACATCCTATCACAAATGCTGTTGCTTCTCTGGCTAAAAGTCCACTTAGCTGTGTGTATCTGGGATTGGCTGACATGCTGGCCCGGCCCACTACACTTAAAAAAAAAAAATGGTGATCGCCATTATCCCAACAGCAGTGATCTGAATGCGCTGTTCCCGCACACTATACGCTGAAATTTCATAATAGTGTGAGTCACAGAGTGACTTACACTATTACAGAGGAAAGCCAGCTAGTAATTAGCTTGGCTTTTTGCTGCTAGAACCGTTCTCGAACGTAACTAGAACTATCGAGCTTTAGCAAAAAGCTCAAGTTCTAGTTTGATCTAGAACAGCCCCCAAAATCACTCGAACCGCGAACTGGAGAACCACAAACCGCGCTCAACTCTAATGAGGAGAGCCCGACGTCCCCTGCTGAAGATGAAGCGCTGGCCATAACAATACCCAGAATGTATGTCACCTGGGAGCTCGCAGGCGGTGAGGTGGCAGAAAAAAAAAGAGTCCAGCCAGCAGGGCACGGCGCCACACCAGAACAAAACCAACTCCAGTACAACAGTCTCCAGATTGGCAGAAGGAAGATGTCACAGCCCGGGACTTGGCGGAGAAGCAGCTTCTGAGAAAAGCCCGCCACCAGGTGAGAGGACCTCTTTTCCGTGGAGTGGTTGAAGAGTTTAGTCTAAAGTCTGGATACGGCTTTATCGTAGTCAAAGAGGGTGTATGTGTCAGTAGAAGAGATGTTCGTTCACATTTGCCCAGAGGACACCCTGGCAGAGACTTGCACATGGGAGACCTGGTCGAGTTTACCAAGCACCAAGGTGAACGCGGCTGGTATGCACTGGATGTGGTGCCATGCCCCAGGAATCCTTACTGCAGCCCTGCTGTCTCTAACCAGCCTACCCCAAGGTCAGCAGAACAAGATAAAGAAACAGAGGGAAGAACAGAAACAGAAAGAGAAGATAAATACAAAGAGCACGAGCAAGACACCGCAAGTACGACAGATGACAACAAAGACAGAGATTTTCCAGTGCCAAAGCCCTACAGGCCAAAGCCCTGGTAAAGAGAGAAAAGAGTCCATGTAAGCAAAGTAACGTACAGCAAAGTTACAAGTTTGAAGTTTGCAACGTTAAAGTTCAAGAAATGTGCTCACATGAACTAATGTGAGAACCCTGTTTACCAAGCATTTGCACCTGGTTTGAGCACTTTAACAAGGACCATTAGGCTATAAACTGGCTATAGCCACAAACTCTCGCAGTGTTTATAGTTACCCCAGCGGTACCAACAACAGAGCATGTCTGTTTATGGGACCTGGCTCTGCACCACCAGGAAACATGCGTGTGATGGTGCTTGCTATCCTAAAACCAGAGCATGCCTGTTTAGGGGCCTGGCTCGTCTGTGGCTCTCCACCACAAAGAGGGTACCCTGCCTGGACTGACTGTGGATGCCGCCTCTACGTTCCTGACAGAAGAGGACGAAGGCGCAGCTCCACAAGGGAGGCTTACCCATTAACAACACCGACTGAGAAAGCTGCCTCTACATTCCTGCCAGAAGAGGCCGAACACGCGACTTGACAGGAAGGGGCTTGCCTTTAACCACCAGCCCCAGGAGAGGAAGATTGGATGAAAGGTCTGGGGAAACAGATGGCCCAGACCTGGTTGCTAGAAGGACTGGTGACTAGAGATGAGCGATGTTCGAGGTTCGCCTATTTCATGTTCGAGTGATTTTGGGGGTTGTTCGAGAGGCTCGACAAACTCGAGCTTTTTGCTAAAAGCTTGAGAGTTCCAGTTACGTTCGAGAATGGTTCAATCAAAAAAAAGCATGGCTTTTTACAGCTACAGTTAGGTCCAGAAATATTTGGACAGTGACACAATTTTCGCGAGTTGGGCTCTGCATGCCACCACATTGGATTTGAAATGAAACCTCTACAACAGAATTCAAGTGCAGATTGTAACGTTTAATTTGAAGGTTTGAACAAAAATATCTGATAGAAATTGTAGGAATTGTACACATTTCTTTACAAACACTCCACATTTTAGGAGGTCAAAAGTAATTGGACAAATAAACCAAACCCAAACAAAATATTTTTATTTTCAATATTTTGTTGCGAATCCTTTGGAGGCAATCACTGCCTTAAGTCTGGATCCCATGGACATCACCAAACGCTGGGTTTCCTCCTTCTTAATGCTTTGCCAGGCCTTTACAGCCGCAGCCTTCAGGTCTTGCTTGTTTGTGGGTCTTTCCGTCTTAAGTCTGGATTTGAGCAAGTGAAATGCATGCTCAATTGGGTTAAGATCTGGTGATTGACTTGGCCATTGCAGAATGTTCCACTTTTTTGCACTCATGAACTCCTGGGTAGCTTTGGCTGTATGCTTGGGGTCATTGTCCATCTGTACTATGAAGCGCCGTCCGATGAACATTTGGCTGAATCTGGGCTGAAAGTATATCCCGGTACACTTCAGAATGCATCCAGCTACTCTTGTCTGTTGTTATGTCATCAATAAACACAAGTGACCCAGTGCCATTGAAAGCCATGCATGCCCATGCCATCATGTTGCCTCCACCATGTTTTACAGAGGATGTGGTGTGCCTTGGATCATGTGCCGTTCCCTTTCTTCTCCAAACTTTTTTCTTCCCATCATTCTGGTACAGGTTGATCTTTGTCTCATCTGTCCATAGAATACTTTTCCAGAACTGAGCTGGCTTCATGAGGTGTTTTTCAGCAAATTTAACTCTGGCCTGTCTATTTTTGGAATTGATGAATGGTTTGCATCTAGATGTGAACCCTTTGTATTTACTTTCATGGAGTCTTCTCTTTACTGTTGACTTAGAGACAGATACACCTACTTCACTGAGAGTGTTCTGGACTTCAGTTGATGTTGTGAACGGGTTCTTCTTCACCAAAGAAAGTATGCGGCGATCATCCACCACTGTTGTCATCCGTGGACGCCCAGGCCTTTTTGAGTTCCCAAGCTCACCAGTCAATTCCTTTTTTCTCAGAATGTACCTGACTCTTGATTTTGCTACTCCAAGCATGTCTGCTATCTCTCTGATGGATTTTTTCTTTTTTTTCAGCCTCAGGATGTTTTGCTTCACCTCAATTGAGAGTTCCTTAGACCGCATGTTGTCTGGTCACAGCAACAGCTTCCAAATGCAAAACCACACACCTGTAATCAACCCCAGACCTTTTAACTACTTCATTGATTACAGGTTAACGAGGGAGACGCCTTCAGAGTTAATTGCAGCCCTTAGAGTCCCTTGTCCAATTACTTTTGGTCCCTTGAAAAAGAGGAGGCTATGCATTACAGAGCCATGATTCCTAAACCCTTTCTCCGATTTGGATGTGAAAACTCTCATATTGCAGCTGGGAGTGTGCACTTTCAGCCCATATTATATATATAATTGTATTTCTGAACATGTTTTTGTAAACAGCTAAAATAACAAAACTTGTGTCACTGTCCAAATATTTCTGGACCTAACTGTATGTGTGCCGGGAGCAATCTCTGGCAGCCTGCGGTAAGCTGGTAACCAGGGTAAATATCGGGTATCCAAGCAAAGCACTTTGCTTAGTAACCCGATGTTTACTCTGGCTACTTGTGCAAAAATCCCCGAAAGCCACACAGAAGCACTTCCGTGTGACTTCCGTCAGATGCTGCTGCAGTCTATGTCCCGCTCCAGCCCCAGCCCCACGGCTGCCGCTCAGCAGTGCCCGCACTGTAAGGTGTCTGCAGCTGCCCACACTGCAGTGTCAGCATATGCCCGCACTCTAATGTGTCCGTTGCTGCCTGCACTGCAGTGTCCGCAGCTGCCCGCACTGTACGGTGTCCGCAGCTGCCCACATTGCAGTGACAGCAGCCGCGAGGATGACAAGCGCTGCCATCAGGAGGTTAGTGAAGCTCCTTACCTGCGGTGATGAAGTCCTGCCCTCCCGACGTCAGCGCTGTCACTGTCCTCCATGGCCGCCGCTTGTCACATCTCCTCTCGCTGCCGACCCGAGACTGTCACTAGTGGTGACATCACAGGCACTCGAGATACTTGGTTGTGAAGGCGGCGGTCATTGAACTCAGTGACAGCTCTGCTATCATAAGTGCAGTGATCACCGCAGGTAATGTACCTCACTAACCGCCTGACAGCAGCACTTGTAATGTCCTGCAGTGACAGCTCTGCTATCAGGAGTGCAGCGCTCACCGCAGGTCATGTACCTCGTTATCCTCCTGACAGCAGCACTTGTCATGCCCTGCAGTGACAGCTCTGCTATCAGGAGTTCAGCGATCACCGCAGGTAATGTACTTCGCTATCCTCCTGACAGCAGCACTTGTCATGCTCTGCAGTGACCTAGGCTGACCTATTGATATTAGCTCAGGTCACTGCATTGCTCTCACAGCCAATATGGGTCATTCTGTTCTTCATTGACTGTAACATTGACTATGGTATGGATCGTCATGGGACCCCCTTGGATTATACCAGACCTGGATTTGTTTTTCTTTCTAATAAATTGGTGAAAGAGGGAATGTTTTGGGGAGTGTTTTTTCAAATAAAAATGTATTTGTCGTCTATTTTTTTTTTATTACTGACTGGGTTTGTGATGTCAGGTATCTGATAGATGCCTGACATCACGAACCCCAGGGCTTAATGCCTGGTGACATTAAACATCTTGTATTAACCCCATATATTACCCCATTTGCCACTGCACCAGGGCAACGGGATGAGCTGGGGCGAAGCACCAGGATTGGTGCATCTAATGGATGCACCACTTCTGGGGCGGCTGCGGCCTGCTATTTTTAGGCAGGGGAGAGTCCAATAACATGGACCTCCCTAGTCTGAGAATATCAGACCCCAGCTGTCCGCTTTACCTTGGCTGGTGATTCAATTTTGGTGGGACCCCCTTGTGTTTTTTTTTTAATTATTTATTTAATTTAAAATAACAGCTTGGGGTGTCCTCAGTTTTGGATTACCAGCCAAGGTGAAGCTGCCAGCTGTGGTTTGCAGGCTGCAGCCATCTGCTTTACCCTAGCTGGCTATCCAAAATAGGGGGAACCCCACGTCATTTTTTTGGCTAAATACAAGGCTAGGCACCCCTTAGTGCCACATGAAAGGCACCAAAGGGTGCAAAATTACAAAATGCAGGAGAGTGAGACATAATGTGTCTTTCTGCCATTATAATGACAGAAAAGACTGAAATAAAGTGTACAAGCACAGGAAAATCACTAGAGCGCTCTATGCTGTGAAAAGCAGTAGAAAATGGCACTGGAGTGAACATGTCACCGCCTCATGTAGGTTGAAGCTATGGATCCTGGGTAAATTTATGTATTTTCCCTCCTTCAGTTTTTTTGCAGTACGCAAAAAACGGAAGGCATACAGATGACAAACGGATGACATACAGACCGTATACGGAACGGAAATGGATGCCACACGCATGCATCCGTGAAAAAAACGGACCATTTTTTGCAGACCGCAAAAACGGATCGGTCGTGTGAATGTAGCCTTATTCTAATCTGCCGTTAATAGACAGCAGGCAGAAATAAGTAAATAGCGCCCCCCAGTATCAGAAAATCTACGGGGATTCAGGGGGTAGCTGGAGATCATGATTCAGGCCGGTTTTTCCGGTCCCCGCTCACGTGATCACTTTTATACACCGTATACCGATGATCACGTTACAGTAAATGACAGCGCTGGCAAAAAATTATTTATCTCCCATCTGGTATGAACAAACATGTCAGATGGGAGATAAATCTCCCCGGTCCCCTCCGGTCCCCCGGTGTCGCCAAAGTGTCCCCCCCTAACCTCCTCCCGGAAATCCAAGATGGCCGCGCGCACAGCAGTGCGCCAGCCGCATTCACCCTATTCATGACACATGCGACAGAAAACTCCTCCCCAGGCCCTGCCAGGTCACCCCCTATAACACCACTGGTGTTTCCCGGTGTCCCACGGTACCTGTGTGCAGTATTGATCCCCCGCGGCCCCCTTCTTCACAATAGACGCTGCCACATGCACAGAGCGTCTGTCAGCTCAGCTTCCTGTGTTCAGACACAGTGAGTGGCGGTAACCATGCATCTGTAAGCTACTGCAATGCCCTGCTCATGAGGTAAGGAATATAGTTGATCAGGAGAGCTATACTACATTTCCAAATGGAGGTATTTGATTTTATTGTTGCCCTCCTGAACAACTTCCAAAGTCTGTTATACGCCACAAGAAAACATGTCTAAATATCGAGCTCTGTTGTTTAGTATTCATTCAGCTGGATAACTGGCATTAAAGGGATATTCCATCTCCAAGATCCTATCCCCAATATATAGTAGGTGGAATAGCAATAATATCAGCAAATACCAATATTTGGAAATGTAGAATAGTTCTCCTTATTAGGCATGCCCTTACCTCATGAGCAGGGCATTGCAGCTTTGATAGCAACAGTTACGACATGGACTCTGCTGCTGTGGACCCGGGGAAAGTGGGTGCAGATTCATTGCACCCACACTCCTCACGTGGAGGGTCTGCACACCAAGAAAATGGGGGATACATTCCTTGAGCGTGTCACCCCATATTCTAGATGGTCCAGAGTCGTCATGGGACTCCCTTATTTTTTTTTCCTTATAATAAATTAGTGAAAGAGACAATGTTTTGGGGAGTGTTTTTTCAAATACATTTCTTTTGTCTATTTTTTTTGTTAGTACTGACAGTTTGTGATGTCGGATATGTGATAGATGCCATGACATCACAAACTGTTGGGCTTGATGTCAGGTGACCTTACAGCTAGTATCAACCCCAGTTATTACCCCGTTTGCCACTGCACCAGGGCACGGGATGAGCTGAGGTGAAGCGCCAGGATTGGCACATCTAGTGGATGCGCCACTTCTGGGGCACCTGCGGCCTGTTATTTTTAGGCTGTGAAGGGCCAATAACTATGGACCTTCCCACCCTGAGAATACCAGACCACAGCTGTCCGCTTTACTTTGGCTGGTGATCCAATTTGGGGGGGACCCTAATTTGTTTTGTAATTATTATTATTTATAAAATAATTATAAAAAAGAGCCTGGGGTGACCTCCACATTGGATCACCAACAACGGTAAAGCTGCCAGCTATGATTTTCAGGCTTCAGCCGTCTGGTTTATCCTAGCTGACTATCAAAAATGGGGGGACCCCACGTCATTTTTTTTAAACTATTTTTTTAAATAAAAAAAAATTAATTGGCTTCCCTGTATTTTGATTGCCAGCCAAGGTAATGCCAGGCAGATGGGGGTGGCAACCCATAGCTTATCTGCGCTGAGAATCAAAAATACCGTGGAGCGCTACGTCAATTTTTTAACGATTTATTTTTACAGTACTGTGATGTCAGGCAATCAAAATACAGGGAAGCCCATTTTTTTTTTTAGTTATTTAAATAAATAATTAAAAAAAAAATATATGGGCTCCTGCTGCATTTTTTGCATTGCTAGCTAAGGGTAATCCAAGCAGCTACTGGCTGATAACCCCCACTGCTTGGTGTTTCACTGGCAATGGAAAATCCAGGGAAGCATTTTTTATTTTTTTTGCCAAAAAACTACAAAAAAAAAATCTACTTGAGCTTCGCCATATTTTTGTATGCTATCCTGGTACAGCAGGCAGGTACGGCTGGCCCCAACCCCCATCTGCCTATTTGTACCCGGCTGGGAACTAAAAATATAGGGAAGCCCTTTTTTTAATTATTTCATGAATGTCATGAAATAATTAAAAAAAAAAAACGACGTGGGCTTCGCGCCATTTTTGTGTCCAGCCGGGTACAACTGGGCAGCTGAGGATTGGAATCCGCAGCACAGGTTAGCCCGAGCTTTCTGGGCCCCTCTGCTGTAAAGTGCAGTCCGCAGCCGCCCCAGAAAATGACGCTTTCATAGAAGCGCCATCATCTGGCGCTGTATCCAACTCTTCCAGGTGCCCTGAAGCCGGGTGGCTTGCTGGGTAATGATGAGTTAATACTAGCTTTGTTTTACTAGCTAGTATTAAGCCAGAGATTCTTAATGTCAGGCAATTTTGACCCGGCAATTTAGAATCTCCAATAAAGGGTTAAAAAAAAGACACCATACAGAAAAAAATACTTTAATAGAAATAAATACACACACATTAGACACATTAGAGACTCCATGTTTATTACTCCCTGTCAGCCCTTCACGATCCTGTTCTTCTGTCTTCTTTCCCCTTCAACCCAGGCAGCTCTGCTACATCAGACAGCACTGCATGGGAAGAAAATGCTGCTGCTCCGTGCAGTAATCACTCTGTATGTGACCAGAGGCTGCCGGCTGTAAGCGGTGACGTCACCGTTGACAGACGGGTTACAATAGCAACGGTGCTCCGATCACGTGATTCCCGGTGCCACTATTTACCGGCTGTGACATCTAGTCCCAGCATGTGGGCTGACTCTGTAAAGAGCGCCGACATGCATGGACGGGTAAGCCTATCATGTGCCAGAGCATCTCGCCAGTAAAAGGGCATGCTCAAACCAGCAACGCTTACCGGAGAGATGCACTGACAGGACCTAGCATGACGTCATAGTCATGTGACCAGTCTGTAGCCAATGAGATAATAGACACGTGACTGGTCACATGGCTATTTTGATGTTACGGAAGGTCCTATTATCAGTGCTGGTTCCCAGGAGGACGCAGCGATTATCGGAAGGCAAAGCGGCAGGAGACAGAGTGCAGGATGCGTCGCGGGGACTGGCAAGTGTAATGGCAATGTTTATTAACTGTAAGTGTACATGTATAATGTGTTTTTATGTGTTTGTGTTTGCCTCCCATTGTTTTCAATGAGGTCGAGAGGTTCGTCGAGCCGAACTCGAACGCGGCCTCCGTTCGATGAACCGAACCGAACTCGAGCCTCTAGAGGCTCTCTCATCTCTACCGGTGACCTGCCTCCTGAGATTGTTTTGGGTGGGTTAACGGACTTGTGGGTGGAGGGTGGTGTTGTATGGTACCTGGTATGTTTTATGATGTTTTTATGACGTTTTACTGTTTTATGCATTTTAAAATGTTTGTCTTTACAGCCCGAGGACGTGCTGTTGATAACTAAGGGGGAATATGGCGCCCCTGACCTGGTCAGGCACCACTGAGTAGTGCACCCATGCTGGGTCAGTACAATACAGGTAATCCAGAAGGCTGACCGGGGTGTGGTTACACAGGCGCATAGAAACCAGGTCTCCCAAATTGACCTTTGAAGGGACCCCTGAGGAATCCAGGAGGGGGCGTGGCCTCCATCTCCACTCAAGGGGTGTGGTAGAGAGTCTGGTTGCTAAGTTGCGGAGGCAGGCAAAGAGGGGAGGGAGCAGTGAGCCAGTCAGTCAGTGAAGCTCAGGGAGAGCAGTCGCAAGGAGGAAACCTGGAGGCTGTCACTAGTCAGACACCGCAGGTGCAGAGGTTGCTGGCGGGGGAGAAAGGTCAACTTGTAGTGCCGCCCGAAATACACCAAAGGCCAGAGTGCAGAGAGTTGGCTGAGTATGGGGACTGCCAGGCAAGGACCAGGCCCTCACTGGGTTACAGGTCCCCAGAACAGGGGCCCATTCAGTTGGCCTGCTCAACCTGCAGGTGGGGGTACTTCATACCCTCCACCAAAACACCACAGAGTCCGTAGCCATGTAGCAATGAGAGGGCCCATAGATCACAAGAGGCAAGCAGCCAGAGTGACCTGGTCCAGACTACAAGCAAACGGGCCAAAAAAGGAAAGAACAGGCGGAAGCAACCTCTCTGGGTGACCCCGTAGGACTACAAGTCTGCGTCACCACAAAAACACGAGGGCTAGGAAGGCGAGTCAGCAGCCACCCCCTAAGTCAGCCTGAAGGAGCCTGATTCCCCATTTGGAGCATCACAGCATCACCCGGGTTACTCACCTCTGCCACCTGAAGTGAGTAAAAACCCTGAAAGACATTCCTGCTGTGCGTGTGAGTTTTTCTGCGACCTGTGGTGTCAAACACCTACACTGGGCCCTGGGGTGAGCCTCACTCTCGGGAGGTTATCACATCTAACTGCACCAAACATCAACCCCAGGTGCCACTTAAAGTGCAGTGGTGGTCGCCCTGACCGCAATACCGAGAGTGGCGTCACGAATCCTATAGAAGTCAACCTACCTGTGACCAGAATGGCCCAGGATGCGTCGTCCATGAAGACCCTGAGACGACCTGAAGATAACGGGGCACTGGGCGGCACACTTCCCCCATACAATTCTCAATGACATTCGTGCCCAAAATCATTTTAGGGTTCCGGTCATTAGGGTAATTCTGTACTACTATGAATCCTTGACGCTCTAACTCCACCCCGCCCACCACAATAGTCACCTCCCTGAACCCGATTTGAGTTACTGGTAACCCATTGACGGCATAGTTGGTAAGGTCGTTATCCGGCGGGGTGAGTTCATCATCTGACCAAAACTTTTTGTACAGTGTATGGGGTATTGTTGTTACCTGAGAGCCGGTATCAAGAAGTGCGGAAGTCAGGATCCCATCCAGGGTGAGGGAAACGATGAGCCTGCCTCCCACATACCACTTCCGCTAGTCCACTGGGCCTTGTTGCTCTATTCCTGGGGATTGGCCCTTGGCCCCAGGGGTTGCCCATTTAAAGGACAGTGCCGGGAATAATGGCCAGTCTTGTTACACTTAAAACAAACAAGTTGTCCATACAGGTCGCTGTTCCTTCCTCTATACGTCGAGGTCCTTCCTCTCATCCAGGGAGCATCCTCCGGGCAATCTGCGAGCTGGATCTTCTCCATCGGCTTGGTCTTTGGCTGGAGCTGCATCACCTTTAGGATCCTGGCGACGTCATTGCTCAGCTGCTGCACCTGTGAAGATAAATCACTGGGAACACCCAAAGGCACTGCCAGAGGTCTTGGCTCTGGCAATGATAGGGCAGGAGGCTGCACCTGTAGAGGACAGGTGCCGGCTTGCCAGGACAGTGGGAGAGAGTCAGTAGCCTCTGGAGGTTGCAAAGCCTTGATGACCCGGTCCTTCAAAACGGCAAAGTCCATTGCAGGATGTTCCAGGGCCCACAAGCTAGCTGCTCGCGGTCTTCCACTGACTCCAGGCCCTGAAGGAACTGCTGGATAAGCTTTTTATTCCCCTCCTGCTCACTGATGGTATTAACCAGTTTCAAAGTCCGCAGTGCCGCTTACAATCTTAAGGCATAATCTCTAATGCTGTCCTGGGGGTGCTGTTTGCAACTGTAAAATCTCATCCTCAGCTCAGCCTCAGTGCGGGTCTCAACTGCAACTTTCAGTCTTTCAAAGATGGCGGGTATCAAGGTCCAGTCCTGATCTGTCCAGGTCTCCACCTCCAGCTCGGATGCGCCTGTTAACTGACCGAGTACCACAGACGCTCGCTGCCGGCCGGTCATTGCATACATATCCAGGACAGTGCAGATCTTTCTCTTGAATCCCTGCAGGGCATCAGGTCAGCCATCGTATTGGGGCAGCCAGGCGGCACCAGGCACATAAGGTAAGGTGATCGTCATTATTGCCGCGGCCACTTCAGCTTCAGGCGCTCCCGCTCGTGCGACCGGAGCGGCTCCCACGGCGTCTGCGTTACCTTGATCTGGTGGGGGAAGCGCTACTACGCTCCCATCATTCGGCGCCGACATCTTCCTACTCCCCCTTGGTTTTTGTCACCAAGCTCTCTGGAACAGGGGATATCTGGAAACTTCCGGGTCCAGCCACTACCGGTTTCTGGCAGCGCTTTAAGGACAAGGGGCGGGGCTTCGGCTTTGCGCCCTTTTGCTGGGGATGATGGCGCAGTTGTTGTTTTTAGGCGCCAAAATGGCGGCAAGGCAAATTAAAAGTCACAATTCAGATTTGGACAGTTCTTCAAGGCGCACGTCACCCGATTTAATGGGTCCAGCTCTTATCCTGTTTGTGACGCCAGAAATAATTAGAGGTGTGCTGCCCCTGTGCAGACCGGGGTGCTCGGATTCGGGGTGGTCATGGCTCGAGGGATCTGGACCCCGGCTCGGCTAACACTCTGATTATTAAAAGGGGATATTTACAAGAGAGAAGTTCGTGACGCCACCTGCGGGTTGCAGTAATGGGAGTACCGCCGCTGCTGGAGGGGCAGATGGTGTGGAGCAGCAAGGTGTCAGTCCCTCCGCAGGTAGGGAAGGGCCTAGCCTCTGGGATATTGGTGAATAATTGGGAGCGCAGGCTGCAGGGGACCAGGGTACTATACTCACTGTGGGTAGTCGTGGTGCTGGATGAGGATTATAAAGTAGAAACTCACACTGAAGATAAACCAAAGTCTCTGTGCACACAGTCACTACAGAGGGCCCGTGCAGGCATCCGATCCCACCGGTGTCACTTGATAGTCCGGACCCTGCCTCCGTTTTAGTTTTCTGTTGTGGCCCCTTGGCTTGAAGCTGTTAGGGCCCCACTACCTATATGTAGTGTAGCTGTGCTCTTGATGGCTGGCACTTGGAATTTCAGTTGGGTTGCTTTATATAAAAAACCCTATTCCCTGCATTGTGCTGATGCCTTCAATCTCTGAGCTCCTAGGGAAGTTCATAAAGACACTCTCCCTCCCAGGTTAATTATCAGGACGTTGAATTGATTCCTGACCTAGGGTCCTTTACCCCGTCGTGCTCGGTACCGGTCCGTTTATTGGGCTTGCTGATACCGACAGTCCTCCAAGACCCCGACTAATGTGGTCCCAGACCACCATCTGCGACCCAACCAAGGTCTCGCTCCCCAGGAGCTACAACTCCCAGCTCCTCACTCTTTGAGGGCTACTACTCGACTCATCTGCTCTCCACTTCCTCCCTCCCACCAGTCTGCCTGACCCCTAGGTGGGTGGCCCTACTCCAGCTCCACCATCCCACTGGTGTGTTTGACAGGTTTGATGTGAGGTGTGCTTGGGATTTGTGGTGCTGATGGTGTGACACCGGTTATTGGGAACCTGGAACCATAGAGGTTGGGTCCTGCACCCTGGGGGACAGGATGCAGTTCCCTGTAGCAGCCTGATATAGTCAGGGGCGCTACACAGTAATGTTGGATAAATAAATCCACAAATGGAGCAATCAATAAGTAAATAAGTCCTGAAAATTTCAGAGTCTGATACGTTCCCTTTAATGCTTAGTCAGTCATAGATATCAAAATGCAAAGATATAAGAGAAGAGCTTGAAGGAAGAAGTGAAACAGCAGACAAAAGGGCATGGTGCTGCGGTGTTAGGACTAGCGAGGGGTGGGATGAACATATATTTTTTTTTTTACTTCTACCCATCTCTAAAAAGAGTCCAACAAAAAGTCAGCCATCAGGGTGAAATTTGAAGCTAATTCAGTTTGCTGAGAATCGATTCTCACATCTCTTATTAGTCACTGTATATTAATGTAGTATCTTTTTGAGTTTCCTGAATGTAATTGTTTTTAAGATTTTGACTTTACAACTTTTTCAAAGTTTATATATAACTATAACCTTATATATATTGTGCACATAATCTACATGTTATAAAATATTATAAAATGTTCAAAACAGGCTAGTAGGTAAAAAACAAACATAGTTACATAGGTTGAAAAAAGACCTAGGTCCATCTAGTTCAACCTTCCTCCACCAATTCTACATTTTGTCCCTAAGTCATTTATAACCAACAATGTTGTGTGTACTAAGAAAATCATCCAGCCTTTTTTTAAAAGATGTTATAGTATCTGCCATTACTAACTCTTGTGGTAGGGCATTCCACAGTCTGACTGCTCTAACTGTGAAGAACCCTTTCCTATTTAGCTGCCAGAATCAATTTTCTTCCACTCTTAACTTAGGCCAGCGTCACACGGGACGAGCGATCATACCCCCCTCTCGTTTGTGTGTCACGGGCAATTAGTTGCCCGTAGCGCACAAACTCGTTAACCCCCTGTTACACGCGCTTACCTCCCGGATGACGTCGCTGTGGGCGGTGAACATCCTCTTCCTGAAGGGGGAGGGACGTTCGGGGTCACAGCGATGTCACACAGCGGCCGGCCAATAGAAGTGGAGGGGTGGAGATGAGCGAGACATAACATCCCACCCACCTCCTTCCTTCCGCATTGCCGGCGGGATGCAGGTAAGCTGCAGTTCATCGTTACCGGGGTGTCATACGGAGCGGTGTGTGCTGCCTCGGGAACGATGAACAACCGGATCACAGAAGGAGGACCGACATTTTGAAAATGAACGACGTGCCAACGAGCAACAATAAGGTGAGTATTTTTGCTCGTTCACAGTCGTTCGTAGCTGTCACACGCTATGATATGTCATACGATGCCGGATGTGCATCACGGAACCCGTGACTCCGACGACATATCGCCCGATATATCGTAGCGTGTGATGCCGCCCTTAGTATAGTTTTTGGAAGGGGTAACAAAAAGAATAAAAAGTTCAAAAAGTAATAGCAAAAACAAAAAGGAAATTTTGTTTAAAGTCAATGGAGGTGGGAGCTACAGGTCATTAATTGGAGCTGTGATTGGTTGCTACAGGCAACAAAAGACATTCTTAGTATAAGACCGCTTATGTGTGAGGTTATAGGATATCAGTAGAGACAGACACACAGAGACAGAGACACACGGAGATACAAAAACAGAGACTGATACAGAGACAGAGACACAGAGACAGAGACACACAGAGACAGAGACACACAGAGATACACACAGAGACTCAGAAAGATACACAGAGACACACCCAGAGACAGACACATAGACTGATATAGAGACAAAGACACAGCGACACAGATTCAGAGACACAGAGACAGAGAGAGGCAGACAGACAGAGAGGGAGACAGACAGACAGGGAGACAGAGAGGGAAAGTGTGAGAGTGGGAAAGGGGGAGAGTCAGAGAGACAGAGATACACTTAGTTACTATCCCAGGCAACACTGGGTACTACAGCTAGTCTAATATATAAAGCTGAGTGTATGTGTGTGTGTGTGTTTGTGTGTGTGTATGTATGTGTATTTTAAGGTAATTACATCTACCCCCTTTGATGTTATCATCCCCTCTATTCTCAATAACTCATATGATCGCATCTCCACTAATGTACCTTGTACCATTCATACCACTTTCCTAATTGATTCCTTTTTGGTTATAGGCTCTTTAAGAGTGATGTGTATTAAATATATGCGAGTGATCATTGTACGCGATACATGCTATACTACAACCCCTTGAGGTTTGTTTTCTTGATACCCAATAAAATTCCGTAATAACATTCTTTTTCTCCTTACTATAACTATGATGTTTAAATAATTTCTGAAGTGAAATAATGTGTTCATTTTCATAACTATTGTGACTTCTTGTGGGAGAAACTTATTGTAATCCCAGTTTTTCCTCTCACTATCGAGTGATTTATTTTTGTTTTTTTATATGAAAACAGTTCTCATTGTGACTGAATAATGCTTATTGTATCTATTTCATGTAATTGTTTGTTTTTGTATATCATTTTATATCTCACAGTCCTTGAAAAAGACCGATGGTTTTGGTCGATACGTTGGACTTATTTTCGCATTTCTTTCTTTGATATCCCCACAAGAAAAGAATAGTGATAAAAAAGATTTTGAAACGAAATATCATCTCTGGAATCAACCTTATTGTGTGCCGGATTCTTGCGCTTACAAAGACAGAGAGAGGCAGACAGACAGAGAGGGAGACAGACAGACAAAGAGAGAGGGAGACAGACAGACAGGGAGACAGAGAGGGAAAGTGGGAGAGTGGGAAAGGGGGAGAGTCAGAGAGAGAGAGAGACACTTAGTTACTATCCCAGGCAACACTGGGTACTACAGCTAGTCTAATATATAAAGCTGAGTGTATGTGTGTGTGTGTGTATTTCCACTAAAGAAATCTGCACCGTCGCATTGACAATCAGAAATTTTTGCACAGATGCCTCACTTGACTCAGAAAACGTCATAGACTATGTTCTGAGGTAAAAATGTAACCATGCACTTTACAGTTATTCATCAAAAAACCTGCTTACATTAAAGTCAATGCAGCTGGGAGCTACAGGTCATTATTAGGAGCTCTGATTGGTTGCTATAGGCAGCAAGAAACATTCTTAGTATAAGACAGCTTATGTGTGAGGTTATATGACATCGGTAGAGACAGACACACACACAGACAGAGACACACAGAGAAACACAGACAGACACACACAGAGATGCACACAGAGACACACACACAGAGAAACACAGACAGACAGACACACACAGAGAAACTCCAACAGACACACACACACACACACACACACAGAGAAACACACACAGACACACACATACAGAGACACACACAGAGAAACACAGACAGACACAGAGACAGAGACATACACAGAGACAGAGACATACACAGAGACAGAGACACACAGAGACAGACACACACAGAGACGGAGACACACAGACAGACACACAGACATGCTGTACACATATAAAGACACACACACAGAGACACAGAGACAGACACACACAAAGACACATACAGAGAAACACAGAGACAGACAGAGACAGAGACACAGACAGACACAGACAAACAGACAGAGATAGACACACACATACACAGACAAACAGAGACTGAGACTCAGAGAGAGAGACACAGAGACAGAGACACATAGACACGCATACAGCCGGACACCCACAGAGACCGACACCCACAGAGACCGACACACACAGAGACCGACACCCACAGAGACCGACACCCACAGAGACCGACACCCACAGAGACCGACACCCACAGAGACCGACAAACACTGAGACCGACACACAGAGACTGACAAACACGGAGACATACACACACTGAGACATACACACACTGAGACATACACACACACTGAGACATACACACACTGAGACATAGACACACAGAGAAAGGGACAAAGACAGTTAGAGACACACACAGAAACAAAGACACAGAGAAACAGACACACAGAGAGACACAGACACAGAGTCTGACATAGAGACAGAGGCACACAGAGACAGACACACAGTGACAGAGACACAGAGACAAAGAGACACAGACACAAAGACACACAGAGAAAAAGACACACAGAGACATACACATAAAGATACATAGACACACAGAGACACAGACACACACATAAAGACTCACAGACACACACAGAGATACACAGAGACAGATACACACAAAGACAGATACACAGAGAGACAGAGAGACACACAGAGATAGACACACAGAGACTTACAGACACACACACACAGACACACAGACACAAAGACAGAGAGACACACAAAGACACGGAGACACACAGAAACAAAGACACACAGAAACTGACACAGAGACGGAGACACACAGAGACAGACACAGAGACACACAGAAACAAATACACACACAAACACACACAGAAACAGACACAGACACACACAGACGCAGACAACCTCCTGCTACTCTCCGCAACCGAAAGAGGCTTCCAAGATAGCCTTGCAGTACTGGAAAAATTCAGCACCACATGGGTGCATCCCATCAACCAAAAGAAGGACAAAGTCATGGTGTTTCAGAAGAGGAACCAGAATAAAATACCCACTCCCTCCTTCACCTTACATTAAATGGCTCCACGCTGGAAATGACTAGCAAGTATAAGTACATCAATCTGGAGCTACGCAATAACGGCAGCCTCAAGCAAGCAGCAGAAGCCCTGAAAGGAAAAGTGTGCAGAACCTTCTACGCCATCAGAAGACAGCTGTACCACCTCAAACCACCTGTGAGAGTCTGGCTCAAGATATTTGACAGCATCATCACCCCTATACTGCTGTATGGCAGCGAGATATGGGACCCAGTGACCTACCCAGACCACACAAAGTGGGATTCTAGCCCAACCGAAGTCTTCTACATGGAGTTCTGATAATATCTCCTCCAAGTCCATCGCAGCACCTCAAACATAGCCTGTCAGGCAGAGCTGGGCCAATTCCCCTTATGGCTCAGTATACACAAGAGGGCGCACATAGAGAACAGCAACCCCAACTCCTACCATCATAAAGCCTTGCTGAGCCAGAGCCTAGAGCAAGCCAGGAACCCCGGCAGCCAGTACAGCCAAAGTCAGCAACACACCCTGACAAAAGCCCAAATAAAAGAGATCTCAGAGAGCTGCAAGACACAATACATAGAGGACTGGAAGAGTGAATTAGAAAACTCCCAGAAACTCATCCATGGGCAAGGCGAGGAAACTCCGCATCCTTCTGGGGGAAGAGGAATCAATGGTGGAGATCGCTGCCTAGAATGTCGCCACCACATAAGATAAGATGGACATAAGACTTCCAAAAGGACTTTCAGAGCCCAAATTGTGCCCCCAACTCCCCATAACCCTGATCCCCTCCCAAAACACTTACTATATTTCTCTTGCTTTGGCAACACTAATTTTATTTTGGTCCTGCCAATAAAGCATATTTCAATTTGAATTTGAGAAAGGCAGACAGAGATAGAGAGGGAGAGTGAGAGACACTTATTTACTATCACGGGCAATGCTGGGTGTTACAGCTGGTCTAATATATATCTCTAAGGAACTCTCAATTGAGGTGAAGCAGAACATCCTGAGGCTGAAAAAAAAGAAAAAATCCATCAGAGAGATAGCAGACATGCTTGGAGAAGCAAAATAAACAGTCGGGTACATTCTGAGAAAAAAGGAATTGACTGGTGAGCTTGGGAACTCAAAAAGGCCTGGGCGTCCACGGATGACGGCGCTTCATAGTACAGATGGACAATGACCCCAAGCATACAGCCAAAGCTATCCAGGAGTTCATGAGTGCAAAAAAGTGGAACATTCTGCAATGGCCAAGTCAATCACCAGATCTTAACCCAATTGAGCATGCATTTCACTTGCTCAAATCCAGACTTAAGACGGAAAGACCCACAAACAAGCAAGACCTGAAGGCTGCGGCTGTAAAGGCCTGGCAAAGCATTAAGAAGGAGGAAACCCAGCGTTTGGTGATGTCCATGGGTTCCAGACTTAAGGCAGTGATTGCCTCCAAAGGATTCGCAACAAAATATTGAAAATAAAAATTTTTTTTTTGGGTTTGGTTTATTTGTCCAATTACTTTTGACCTCCTAAAATGTGGAGTGTTTGTAAAGAAATGTGTACAATTCCTACAATTTCTATCAGATATTTTTGTTCAAACCTTCAAATGAAACGTTACAATCTGCACTTGAATTCTATTGTAGAGGTTTCATTTCAAATCCAATGTGGTGGCATGCAGAGCCCAACTCGCGAAAATTGTGTCACTGTCCAAATATTTCTGGACCTAACTGTATATATATATATATATATATATATATATTTGCCTAATTCTGTCTGTCTGTCTTGCTCCAAAATGACGTTATTACAGTGACAACCGTCCCCACACCGCGCGCTAAAGAGCCTGCGACCAACGGCTCAGCTAACTGAACAGCCCGAACTACGAGCCCACAGGACGATGCCCAACACTTTTCCCCACACCCACATGGAGCCCCGACTCCACGATGAGTGTTGCACCCCCAGGAGCCCACACCAGCAACCCAGCCTACACATACCCACCGCTCACCTCCGCCCCCGCACACATTACTCCACTTGGCTCCACCCCCCTAACTCCGCCCTCCGCATGTATACCCTGAATATACACACACACGAATAGTCACCTGTCCCCAGTCATGCAGTCCCGAGCACTGACGTACTCGGTGCCATGGCCACGCTCGGCTCCACACCCCCCCGCACTCCACTTCCCGCACACATTACCCCGCAGGATGTGGGCACATGGCAGGACTTACATACACTTTCTAGACTACCCGATACGTTAGAATCGGGCCACCTTCTAGTATACAGTTGTAGAGAGCGGCCACACCCTAGGCCCATGGGATACTTGGTTCCAGGTGGTGGATAATGGGGATCACCATCACAGGTGGCCGTGCCCGATTCTGTGACCTGGGGGGCGCTCTTTAACAGGGTTATTTTGTATGTCACTCGTGACGCCACTGGCAGGTTGCGGAAATAAGATGTCCCCCTGCTGCTGTCATTTTAGGGACAGATGGTATAGCAGCAAGCGTGTTCGCGCCCTCCGCCCGTAGGGGCTTAAGTCCCATGTAGGTGTGCTGCGCCTTGTGGTGCACCAGTAATAGACACGACACATTTTTTTCAGATTAACTAGTATTTACTCACTGGATGTTGCAAGTACAGTTTGATACGGCTGGTCAACCAACTTTCTTTTGTCCAGGTGCTGACTTGAGACCCAGTTGAGCCCTCCGTGCACATGCAAAGCTGATGGTCTCCTTGCCTGAAGCTGTTGGTGACCTGCGGCGCTCCGCTCCTTTGTCTTTCCGGACCCAGTATGACAGGCCTCGCGGTCCCTTGTGGAGTAGGTTACTCTTCTCGGTGCCCTCTCCCGGGTCCTATATATGAGGCTGTTGTTCTGAGCCTATGGGTGATGTGATACCCTGGAAGTCACCACACATGGCTGGAACAGCAGATCGCCTGGAGCTGTCGTCTACTCTGGGGTCCAGTACCCCGTCGTACATAGTACCAGGGATCTTCTGTCTACCCTCAGGCTACTACCTCCTAGTCGCCTTTTGGGGTCTCCTCTCACTCCTTACACCTTTCTCACTCACTGACTCCTTTCAACTGTCACCTCTTCAACTGTCGTTTTTCCTCTCCCTACTCTGCCTAGCAACCCCTGTTGCTTCCCACAAGCCACACCCCTTCCCCAGGCTAACAGCTAAGGGATTGGTTCTCACATCTGCTCACTGTAAACCCTCTACATGCTACACCCAGTTCTCAGGGAATGTGCCCCTACCTGTGTGTGAGGTGTGGGTTGTCAGCAGAGGGCGTTCCAGAAAGCCTTAGGATCCTGCAGACCACTGAGGTAGCATATCCCAGGGTGCTACACAGTATAAAGCTGTATATAAGTAAATAATACTTATATACTTATAAAGTATATAATAAAAATAATAATAAGAATAATATTTATTCATTTATATAGCACTATTGATTCCACAGCGCTTTACATACATTGGACACACTGTCCCCATTGGGGTTCACAATCTAAATTCCCTATCTGTATGTTTTTGGAGTGTGGGAGGAAACCGGAGACCCCGGAGGAAACCCATGCAAACACGGGGAGAACATACAAACTCCTTACAGATGCTCTCCTTGGTGGGATTTGAAGCCAGGACCCAGCGCTGTAAGACTGCAGTGCTAACCACTGAGCCACCGTGCCACCCATGTATGTCTGTATGTCCGCTAAATGAATCCGCACCATCACATTTATAATCACAAAATTTTCGCCAGCCACCTCATTTGACTCAGGGAATGTCATAGACTATGTTTTCAGGGGAAAATGTACCCCGCGCTTTACAGTTATTCGCCAAAAAAACTCTGGTTACGTTAAAGTCGATAGGGTTGGGAACTGCAGGTCATTAATAGGAGCTCGGATTGGTTGCTATAGGCAACGAAAGACATTCTTAGTATAAGACAGCTTATGTGTCTCAATTCATGTGATTTCGGTAGCAAGACAGATAGAGAGAGACAGAGACAGACAGACAGAGACAGACAGAGAGAGAGACAGAGAGAAAAAGAAAGAGACAAACAGAGAAAGAGACAAACAGAGAAAGAGACAAACAGAGAAAGAGACAGACAGACAGACAGAGAGACAGGCAGAGACACAGACATAGAGACATACAGAAAGACAGACAGAAAGACAGACAGAGAGACAGACAGACAGAGACAGACAGAGAGAGAGACAGAGAGAAAAAGAAAGAGACAAACAGAGAAAGAGACAAACAGAGAAAGAGACAAACAGAGAAAGAGACAGACAGACAGACAGATAGAGAGACAAGCAGAGACACAGACATAAAGACATACAGAAAGACAGACAGACAGAGAGACAGGCAGAGACACAGACATAGAGACATACAGAAAGACAGACAGAAAGACAGACAGAGAGACAGACAGACAGAGAGAAACAGCCAGAGAAAGAGACAGACAGAGAGCGATAGACAGAGAAACAGACAGACAGAGAGACAAACAGAGAGAGACAGACATACAGAGAGAAAAAGCCAGACAGAGACAGACAGTCAAACAGAGAAACAGAGAGAGAGACAGAGATGTAGAGAAACATAGAAATAGAGAGACAGACAGGAAGAGATAGACAGAGAAACAGAGAGACAAACAAACAGAGAGAGAGACATACAGAGAGAAAAAGACAGAGACAGACATAAAGAGACAGAGAGAGACAGAGACAGATAGACACAGAGACAAAGAGACAGAGAGAGACAGACAAAGACTGACAGAACGAGACACAGACAGAGAGACAGACAGAGACAGACAGAGAAAAAAACAGGCATAGACAGAGATTCAAACAGGAAGAGACAGACAGACAGAGAGACAGACAGAGAGACAGACAGGTACAGAAAGACAGAGAGTGACGGACAGAGAGAAACAGCCAGAGAGAGAAACAAAAAGAGCCAGACATAGAGACAGAGAGAGAGACAGAGAGAGATAGACAGACAGACAGAAAGAGACAGACAGAGACAGACAGAGAGACAGTCAGTCAGAGAGTCAAACAGAAAGAGACTGACAGGGAGAGACTGACAAGGAGATACAGACAGGGAGAGACAGACAGAAAGAGATAGACAGTGAGAGCCAGACATAGAGAGACAGAGACAGACAAAGATAGACAGAGAGAGACAGACACAGAGAGAGACAGACAGAGACACACAAGTCTATCAATCTGTCCTAATACCAATGGTCACTTCACATGACTACGAGATAATCCATACCTTGTGGATGAACCCCCTTGCCCAACAGACTGTGCATAGGAAGTCAAATCATCATGTCCCTATCGCTTTAACTGTCCTCATGGTTACGTTCCACGCTGACATACACTATCCGGGGGGAAGGAAGTGTTGGTAGTCCTCTTATCAGTTCATATTCATCAGGGTTGGTGGCACTCAGAGCCTCATATTCCTCAGGCGGTGGTGGTGGGACACCATCAAAGGCAGCATGCATAGTCATCATCTGGTCCACAAGCTTGGATACCATGTTCTTGACACAAAGTATTGGGTAGAAGAGGGGAGACAGCCATCTCCTGGTCCCAGATCGGGCATCTTTTTGTAGTGGGATACGAGGATCTATGTGGGTCTCCCTTCAACCTTTACAGCAGTGCTGGTCATCAGGAAAACATGGAAGGTCACATCGTATCTGGTTCCAGAGCTCGTAGACAGCAGTCTCCTGATCTGGATCTGGTTGGATCTGGAGTGGAAGAGAAACCTCAAGAACGTATGTTAGTCAAAGGTTTAGTTAATTAAACAACAAGTTTATTGTTATGGTCAGTATTCTGTATTATATGAAGATAACCAAAAATATCAGGACTGACTCAAAATGGCATTTGAACTGTACTTAGACTTTCTAATTATAAGACTTTTGTAAATCATGCTGACTTAGCTTAAAGGGGTTATCCGGCCTATTTTGACTTTTTTTTTATTATTTCCCTACTGGGCTACATTGGGGGAGGTAAGTAGATAGTGAGCACTTACCTGCCCCGCTATCAGCCCCTCTCCCCCGGCTCAGAGTGGTCATGTGACCGCTCCTACCGCGATTTTGCAGCTTCCGGTCATTTCATGTCAACATGGGCAGGACTATGTTGACATGCAAATCTGGGAACAGCTTGTTGTCGCCCCGCTGCTTAGTGGGCAGGTATAGTGCGATGAGTACCCGCCCCCTCCCAAACACTCTGTAGTCTCCCTCCCCCGCCTCCTGTGCCCAGCTACTTGCGCCCTGAATTCCAGCCAATTCAGTGTCCAGTTCAATAAGGCAAGGAACAAGAAAGTTGCACATTTGCTTTCAGATACACTGCCGGAGCTGTGTCCCCGGCGCTTTATCCTGTTTACTGCCCGACACACAGGGAACTGTCTCCCCCTCTCCCCCGTGCACGCTGTCTGTGTCATCATGTGTCATATATGTCTGTGCATCAGTCTGTGTCCCGCTCCCTGCCAGCCCTGCGCCTGCTCGCACTGCAGTGTCAGTGTCTGTCTGCACTGCAGTCAGTATCAGCAGCTTCCACACTGTAGTGCTGGCGGGGATGACGAGTGCTCCTGTCAGGAGCTTAGATTAGATCATTACCTGCGGTGACGATCTCCTGACGTTACCGCTGTCACTGCCTTCTATGCGCACGCGTTCTCACATCACGTCTCGCGGGCAGCCCGAGACTGTCACTAGCAGTAACGTAACGGGCTCCCCCGATACTGCTGAGAACGTGGCGGGCATAGAAGTCAGTGACAGCGGTGACGTCAGCTGTGCAGGAGATCGTCACTGCAGGTAATGATCTCAGCTAACCTCCTGAAGTCAGCGCTCGTCATGCCCTGCAGTGACTTGGGCTGACCTATTGATGTTAGCTCAGGTCACTGCATTGCTCTCCCAGCCAATGGGGAACATTCTGTTCTTCATTGACTGGGACAGTGACTATGGTATGGATCGTCATGGGACCCCCTTATTGGATTATGCTGGACCCAAATTTGATTGTTCTTTTCAATAAAATGGTGAAAGAGGGAATGTATTGGGAAGTGTTTTTTTCAAATAAAACTTTTTTTGTTGTCTATTTTTTTTTCTTACTGACTGGGTTGGTGATGTCAGGTATCTGATAGATGCCATGACATCACAAACCCCAGGGCGTGATCTCAGGTGATATTACACATCTGGCATCAACCCCATATATTACCCCGTTTGCCACCGCACCAGGGCAATGGGATGAGTTGGGGCAAAGCGCCAGGATTGGCACGTCTAATGGATGTGCCACTTCTGGGGCGGCTGTGGCCTGCTATTTTTAGGCTGGGGAGTGTCCAATAAGAGTGGACCTCCCTAGTCTGAGAATACCAGACCACAGCTGTCTGCTTTACCTTGGCTGGTGATCCAATTTGTTTTAAATTATTTATTTAATTTAAAAAAACAGCGTGGGGTGCCCTCTGTTTTGGATTACCAGCCAAGGTGAAGCTGCCAGCTGTGGTCTGCAGGCTGCAGCCGTCTGCTTTACGCTAGCTGGCTGCAAAAGATAGGGGGGACCCCACGTGTTTTTTTTTTTTAAATTTATATTTATTTTTTGGCTAAACACAAGGCTAAGCACCCCTTAGTGCCACATGAATGGCACTAAAGGGTGCAAGATTACAAAATGTAGGGGAGTGGGACATTTTATATGTCTTTCTCATCTATTATCTATCCCTCTATCTATCCTTTCATTCATTCATTCATTCCTTCATCCATCCCTCTAGCTATCTGTCTCACTATCTATCCCTCTATCTATATCTTTCCATCTATTTATCTATCTAGCTGCTTCTTTTTTTTTTTGCAGTAAGCAAAAAATAGGAAGGCACGCTGATGACACACGGACCGTATAAGGAACAGAACGGATGCCACACAGATCCATCTGTGAAAATACATGACCATGACACAAAACACACACACACATATACCATACATACATGGCGTAAATATCTACTCACATTAGATGCTATATAGTCTTCCTAACACAGTATTCATTTATCTATAAGGGGTGAGGAACATGTAACATCTCTATGTGTCACCATTGTGGATGTGAGGTGATTGCTGTGTCACAGATGAGAGAAGCATGATCTCTGCTCTGTTATTTCTAATGCAGAGAGGTCAGGTGCTGGGGCAGAATACTGACAGCCAATGAGTGTGCAGAGGGCGGGCAGGGGGTGGGGCTGGACAGTGAGGCCGGGTGGTGCCAGCTCTGACTGTGAGGTTTGGCAACCAAGAATACAGGAAATTATCATGTTTGCTTGAGCTGAAGGTAAACAAAGAGCTGCAGAGAATAAAGTCATAATTCAAGAGGAACAAAAGTCAGAAAACAAAAAATAACAATGTAGGGGTGATTTATATGGCAATACAGCACAGATTAGCTTGCATTTTTTTTGAGTATATGTCGGACAACTCCTGTAATATAAAATGATATACATGTATATCTCAGAATAAGCTCTTTTTGCCATTTACCCAATAGAAGAAGTGTTACGGATTCTTGGCTCCTATCCAACTGACTTCTATAAATATATTTGAGCTTCCGTGATTAAAGCAGTCATCTTTTCTACTTTGACCCGTGGTCATCTCTGCTCTGTGTAGATTAATATAGCATGTGTGCCTAACATACATTTGAAAAAAACCATATACAATAGGACCAATTGAGTTCAATATACGTAAAACAAAAAACCTCAATTTCAATTAAAATTTAAACTTTTATTGATATATTTTAAAAATTTAGGCACCCATTAATAGTGAACACACAAAAGGGCATAGATGATGAAGGGGAAGAGCTAAATAAATGGGGTCCCTATAGCACCCTATGGAACCTTGCTCCTACCTACCAACGGAGGATATGACGCCGTAACTGTTTTGGGTACAATAGTACTGGAATGTATTAAGTACAAAGTGCTCATATAATCACACTGTCCGATGGATAACAGCTTCCTATCAGGAAAACTGTGGTGCCCCTGACCTGGTCAGGCACCACTGAGTACTGCACCCATGCTGGGGGCAGTACAATACAGGTAATTCAGAAGGCTGACTGAGGTGTGACTACACAGGCGCATAGTAATCAGGTCTCACGCATCTACTTTTCCCTCGGGAATCCAGGAGGGGCGTGGCCTCCATGTCCACTCAGGAGGTGTGGTAGAGAGCCTGGTTGCTAGGTTGCGTAGGCAGACAGAGTAGGAAGGAGTGAGTCGAGTCTGAAGTGGAGCTCAGGGAGAGCAGATGCAAAGAAGAGACCCGGGGCTGCCACTAGTCAGACAACGTACACGCAGTGACTACCGACGGGGGGAGATCGGTCACCTGGTAGTGCCACCCGAAATCCACCCAAGGCTAGGGAGAGCAAAGGGGTGGCAGAGTAAGGGGACTGCCAGGGAGGTACCAGGCCCGCAAGGGTAACAGGTCCCCGTGCAGAGATTCATCCAGTTTTCTCCTGCCAAACCTGCCGGTGGGGGAACTTCAGACCCATGCCATACCACCACAGAGTCCGCAGCCTGGGCGACCACAGCAGGACTTCAAGTAGGGGTCACCCCAAAACACACAGGGCTAGGAAGGCGAGTTGGTAGTCACCCTCATCAGCCAGCCGGAAGGATACCTGGTTCCAGCCTGGTTCATCCCAGCTACGCCCGGATTACTCACCCTGCCATTAACTGTGAGTAAAAACCCTGAAAGACTGCATGGACTGTGTTTGAGTCATTCTGCGCCTGGGCCCTGGGGCTTGCCTCACTCTCGCGAGGCCACTACAACTGACTGCACCCACCATCAGCCCCAGGCACCCCTTAATCTGCAGTGGTGGTCACCCTGACCGCAATACTGAGAGTGGCATCACGAAAATCCTAAAGAGAAGGTTCCCTACCTGTGACCAGACTGTTTCTCCACGTGGAGTCCCTGAAGGTAATGCACCGACACAACACCTGACTAATGTTTCTTCAGAAGCCTACCTATATTGGGGCTTAATATTTGATTTTTTTGTCCTGGTTTTCCTGATAGGAAGCTATTATCTATCGGACAGTGTGATTATATGAGCACTTTGTACTTAATACATTCTAGTACTATTGTATGGCCATCCGTAGTGTAATTACTATTTTAATTCACTAACTATCCAGGGCAACTAGAGGGTGAGCCGACGTGGAACGGGGGCGCCCAAAACAGTTACGGCGTCATACCCTCCGTTGGTAGGTAGGAGTAAGGTCCCATTTTGCTATAGGGACCCCATATATTTAGCTCCTCCCCTTCATCATCTATGCCCTTTTGTGTGTTCACTATTAATGGGTGTCTAAATGTTTTAAATATATCAATAAAAGTTTAAATTTTAATTTGAAATTGAGGTTTTTTGTTTTGCGTAACATACATTTGACTCATAATTTGGAATGCAGATGGGTTTAAGACGTGGATGCATAACTTGAATTGCATCTCCCCAAATTATGCCCCTCCCTTATCAGTTAGAGCATCTGCTGGCACTTCCAAACAGTTTCTCGTAGGGTCTCAACTTGGTGGTCCCTGCTGGGGTGTGTTTAACAATGCAAGGGGGAGACTCTCATGCCCTTGTTTCCCTGTTTCCTACACTGCCCCAACCTCTCAACCCTACCACTATTCTGCAGGTGATATGGGGTGTGTAGGGCCAACTCGGTACCCAAATCCTGCCATATCTCTTGTTGGCAGTAAAGGCAGGTCCCTGGTCAATTTCCATGGTCTCCTGGAGCCCATATCTGCACACTATCTTAATATCAGCTGTTTCTCATTCTGCTCTATTCTGGATTTACTTGTCCTTTTCTTCTTTTGAGACTTGTTTTTGGAGAGTCAGGACCATGTTTTCTCAAGACCTTCCATCTTTTTCTTTCTTCTTTACATCGGGGTCAGTTAAAGAGCACAGCTTTACTGTTTCCATGGTAAGTGGTCGCATTGCTGCTTCTTTGGCTGTTCTGTCAGCGAGGGCATTCCTACTGCTTCCCTTGAGGTTCGTCCAATGTGGGCCTCAATGCTGATCACCACGACTTTGTCTGGCAATAACAAAGCAGTTCTTCTATGGTCTCATGGTGACATCCAGGAGTTGCATTGGCGGTGATTAAGTCTCTTGTCTTCCATACAGAGTACACCGTGTGCAGAATTATTGGGCATGTTGTATTTTAGAGGATTTTTTTTATTATTGATCAACAAAAATGTTCTCAATCAACCCAAAAGACTCAAATATCAAAGCTTAATATTTTTGGAAGTTGGAGTGGTTTTGTTTTTTAGATTTGGCTATCTTAGGAAGATATCTTAACTTTAATAAAAAACAAATATATTCCCATCTCACTTGTTTATTTTCATCAGGTAAACCAATATAACTACACACAATTTAGAAATAAACATTTGACATGCAAAAACAAAACCCCACAAAATTAGTGACCAATTAGTGACCAATATAGCTACCTTTCTTTATGATGACATTGAACAGCCTACCATCCATAGATTCTGTCAGTTGCTTGATCTGTTTACGATCAACATTGCGTGCAGCAGCCACCCATAGCCTCCCAGACACTGTTCCGACAGGTGTACTGTTTTCCCTCCCTGTAGATCTTACATTTTATGAGGGACAACTGGTTCTCTATGGGGTTCAGATCAGATGAACAAGGGGGCTATGTCATTATTTTTTCATCTTTTAGACCTTTACTGGCCAGCCATGCTGTGGAGTAGTTGGATGCATGTGATCGAGCATTGTCCTGCATGAAAATCATGTTTTTCTTGAACAATACTGACTTCTTCCTGTACCACTGCTTGAAGAAGTTGTCCTCCAGAAACTGGCAGTAGGTCTGGGAGTTGAGCTTCACTCCATTCTCAACCCGAAAAGGTCTCACAAGTTTATCTTTGATGATACCAGCCCATACCAGTACCCCACTTCCACCTTGCTATCGTCTGAGTCGGAGTGGAGCTCTCTGCCCTTTACTGATCCAGCCTCTGGCACACCAGTAAGTGGCATAGACATTACTGGGGTCAGTGGGGAGCATAGACATTACTGAGGTCAGTAAGTGGCATACACATTACTCATTACTCATTACTGGGGTCAGTTGGGGGCATACACATTACTGTGGTCATTAAGTGACATAGACATTATAGGGGGCATACACATTACTGGGGTCAGTAAGTGGCATAGACATTCCTGTGTGCATACACATTACTGGGGTCAGTGGGGGTGTTAATGTTGGCCATAAATTTACTGTGATGCAATCTAATAATCGTGCATCTACCTTAAACTGTCTGCAGTCCAAATTATGAGTCACTTGTGGTAGCATGCATACCACTCTCTTTCATACACACCAGAGACGTACTCGGATATGAATAGAAAGTAAGACTCATTTAATCCGGAAGTTGGACAAACATTTAAACGGAGTTATTGGCTAGGTGCCAAGAATACGTAACACGTCTCCTATTGGATAAAGTAGAACAGCTTATTCTGTGATATACAATATACTGTAATGTGCTTGCTTCCTCATTTATATTAAGCAATGTCAGCATGATTCACTCATCACATGCAAAGTCCAGACTGTCTGAGTCTTATGTCTGAATGCAGAACTAGGTGGGGTACACAGTCTCAAACAGCATCTTAAATCCTGGTTTTTGGATATCTTCATATATACTCCTAATAGTTCATAATCTTGTCCTTAACAGTCCCCCCTTTGGAGATAGCCAAAAGTCTTTCCTTACTTTCCCAAGTCTATTGATCTGTCCTAATGCCGATGGTTACCTCACTCACATACGAGATACCCCATCCCTTGTGGATGAATCTTCCCACCCAACAGACTATGCATAGGAAGCCAGATCCTGACCGTATTCTCTAGACTGTCCTCATGGCTATGTTCCGCTGGCACACGTTATTTAGGAAGGGGAACATGGATGTAGTCCTCTAATTAGCTCATATTTATCAGGGTTCGTTTCAACCAAAGTCTCATGCTCCTCAGTCCACAGGCGGTAATGGTGTGACATCATCAAAGGTGGAATGCACAGTCATCTTTTGGGCCACAGGCTTGGATATCATCTTCTTGGCACAAAGTATCGGGTAGAAGAGGGAAGACAGCCATCTCCTGGTCCCAGGTCCGCAATCTTTTGTAGTAGGATGCATGGATCTTCGTAAGAAAGAAAAAGAGAGAGAGAGAAAAGAGAGAAGATTGAGATGAGAGAGAGAGAGAGATTGAGAAGAGAGGAAGAGAACGAGAGAGAGAAAAGAAGAGAGAGAAAGAGAGAAATCTAGATCTTGTTGGATCTGGAGGAGAAAACTCAAAAACATATATTAGGCAAATGTTTAGTTAAACAAACAACAAGCTTAGTTGAAGTATCTGGGGGTACTTCTAAACAGGATTTCATAGGGTCTCAACCTAGTGGTCCCTGCTGGGGTGTGTCTGACACTGAACAATTCAAGGGGAAGACTCTCATGCCCTTGCCTTCTACACTGCCCCATCTTCCCAACCTTCCCTCTATTCTGTGGCTGGTATGGGGTGTGTAGAGTCAGTTCTGTGTCTAAGGCCTGCCATATCTCTTTGGCTGGCAGTAAAAGCAGGTCACTAGCCACTTTCCATGGTCTCCGGGAGCCCACAGCTGCACCCTATCTCAGTCCACATCTTCTTCTGGGACTTGCACTTGTAGGGTCAGGACAATGTTTTCTCAAGACTTTCCATCTTTCCTTTCTTCTTCACATCGGGGTCATTCAAAGAGCACAGATTGACTGACTGTTTCTTTGGTAAGTGGTCTTGGGGCTTCTTTGGATGTTCTGCCAGTGAGGGCACTTCTTACTGCTTCCCTTGACTCCTCCAATGTGGGCCTCAACCCTGCTCACTGTGACTCTGTCTGGCAATAGCAAAGCTTCCATCCGTTCTTCTATGGCCTCATGGCGGCGTACAGTTCCATTGGCAGTGATCAAGTCTCTTGTCTTCCATACAGAGTAGATGCTGGTTGCCATCTTGCAGGCTTCAGCGAGAGTCCATACCTCTGCTTCTTCACAGACAGGTATGCGGGTAGCGACTGCTCTATCAGCACAGCGTCTTCTGCTACCACCACCATACCCATGTGGAACCGTCTTCTTGATGCACATCTTGATCCATCCACAAAGGGATTAAGTCAGGGTCCGGAGGTGTATCCATCACTGTATCGAATCCAGAGTTTCCTCAGCTATGCCAGAGTCGACTACCTCTTCCACCAAGGTGTCAGAGGTGGGACACTCCCCCCTTGGAAGAGGGAGAAGTTTAGCAGGATTAAGGACCCCACACCGGGAGATGGTGACTTTGTCAGGGAGCAGTTTGTCACTGGTGCTTTAGGTAGGTGTTCAATCTGGCTGAGTAGTAGTAGTCAAAGGGCTGCTGTCTTCCTCCATGGCAAACAAGTAGAATGACTTCTGGGCTGGAGATGACGTGATGATACTCTTCAGGTGACTGTGACTCTAACTCAGGTGACTGTAACTCAGGTGACTGTGACTGCAGCACATCTGTATGTGGGGTGATCTTGTAAGCTGCTAGATTCATCTCCAGACATCTTGCCACTTGAAGGAGGGTGTCTTGATCCTTCACTTCTGTAATCAGGAGTTACCAGCTGTAGTTGTTTGCATATGGGCTCTCGGAGACCTGATAAAAAGGACTATACCCAGGTTTGTAAGAAAGAGCAATGGGTGTAACTTTGGGTCAGGAGAACACTGAAATTCTAAAAACTAAGATCCCCTAAAACCCCGGGGAAAGAGAAAAGAGCACAAGAGTGTTTGGAAACTAGCAAGCAGCACCCCCTGACTACATATACACAACTAGAAACAACAGTGGAGCGTATCTACTCTACCTCTCCTGTGCTGACCCTGTAACTGGGGGCCCTACACTCTCCCTCATCCCGACGGTAGACCTGATGGTGGTCAGGGTCGAGCCTCCAGCGTATCCCTATCTCCAGTCAGACCCTGTAAACTAAGACACAAAGGATTACTGGGTGCTGCCAACAAAAACCCTAATATATGCCAACTCCTGATGATCAAAGTCCCCTTAGGAGCACATGATCCTCCACCCTCTCTATCAGGGAACTCTTGTGCAAGATACCAAGCAGGATAATGTACAAGTGAGAATATCTCAAAACTAGGCTAAGCAGCAACTGCCATAGGCAGAAAAATATTCACTGTCCACCAGGACTAATAGTGAGCAGTCTATATGGTCTAATAAATTGTATACTAGGTACAGCAAAAACAAACATGCAAAAGAGAAGGTAAAAGGTTTCCACAGGACTATCAGCAATATCCTCTGCTAAGGTTCATTAGTGGGAACACAATGGGGCACAACTGCATATATGACCAAAAACGGAGTGTGTGTTTCAGGTCCCTATGTCCCCCCTCTGCAGCCTTTGCTGCATCAGCAATAAACAGAGCAGTAGCTTTGGCTGCTGAAACAAAAATAGGGAACTGGGTGTCGGCTGGACTAAAATGGCATCAAAAGATGAACTATGTAGTGTCTGAGTTAAAACAGCCGCTAAAAGATAATTACCGATAAGAAACAACCACTAAAAGAGGAAGTAGGTGTTGGCCAAAAATGGCGTCTGAAGAGGCCTGGGAGGGAGGGACATGGGGACCAGGAGGTATTCAATCTGTCACCGGGAATATAGATTATATAGGGACCCCTGGGCTGACCCTGTAACTAGGGACCCTGTGCTTGCCCTCATCTCGACGGTAGACCTGATGGTGGTCAGGGCCGAGCCTCCATCGTATCCCTATGTCCTGTCAGACCCTGATAACTATCCTCATACCATACCCCACCCAGGGCTGGGCAAAACACTGAGTGACAGAAAGAAATCTACATTCAGGACAGGAAATAATGGGGTGGGCTTACGTGGACACAGTGCTCCACAGACAGCACACAAGTCCACCCTATATATCAGCTTATATCATCTTATTTTCACAGACAGGTAAAATACACATAGTGTAGTTACTAGATTCAGAATTACATCTCTTCAAATCATCTCAATACTTTCACTATATTGACATTCAATATACCATCCTGTACCTTCAATCAATTCTCATCTAATCTCACCCCCTTGGAAGAATTCTCTTTTTCAACATACATGTGTCACTTACAAGTAAACTTCACAGAAGACGAAATAGAAACTAACACTTGTTCTTTTTTTTTCCCAATTTCAACCCTACGGTGTTTCACACCAAAAACTGCGTACATTATACATACAAACGTCTTTCAGGAAAACCTAGAGCACCAGTGTCACTTGTGTGATGATAAAGTACACTCACCACTCACCCTTACTGTAACACTGTAAACTTGGTTCCATTACTGGCCAGAAAGAATCCCCAGCTTTAGTTTGGGTGAGCCCATACAAATCAGCATATGTGGCAGAGTGGGTTTTCTGGATTTGGCTCATCTTCCTATAGAAAGGCATGGGATGCAAATCAGGATCAGGGAGAGAATTCACAATACATACACCTCCATGAGGACGGTCCATCCAATACTCAATAATTCTGATTAAGGCCAAAGTTTAGGGTTCTTCCCCAATGTATTCAATTCCAGGTAAGAATACATTGACATCCACTAAAACAAGACCAGTGAGTACGCATACAACGTTCCTCACTGCTTAGCAGGAAAACCGTACCAGGTAACAGTCAGGGCTTCTCCACCCTCCTTTTCCATAACACTACACCTGTACATAGAAAACCCCCTCCTTGCAAATCTTCTATCCACAAAGACCAGGTCCAAGGCCTTATCAAACATCAATTATTGATGACACGCCACTCATCGGAGTATATATCTCAGTGTTCCTTCACAAGGACTGCAGCCTTCTGAGGCTTCCATGTCACATATTTAGGGCGTTCTTGTCCGGGACTATAGGAATAATGGTGCGATGCTATGTGTGGGCTGACTTCCTCAAATAAGGACAGCAGCTGTGGTTTATCTCTATAGCTGAAGATTGTGGGTTTGGTCTCTGCTGGGGACAGTTTTGGTGGGGGGGTGGATGTAAAATCATTGTCATCTTCCTGCCCCCCCTCGGTGGCTACTGTTGCTCCAGCAACAAATAGGCCAGTGGTCTTGGGACTTAAGATGGCTGGAAAAGGGAACTAGGTGCGACCCGACCTGAAATGGAGTCTGTGGGGGCTAGGGAGGGCGTTAGACAACCCTCTGGGGACGACTGATGAGGAGGGGGGCATTGTTTCCTAATGGGCTTGGCCACTTCCTGAGGTGTCATTTTCTGAGCTTATGCAATATAGAAATATCTGCCATCTCCATCACATTCCTCTTTCCATGCCAATTTTTTTTTTTTTTTTTAACATCTTTAGACGTTCTATACCATGCCTCAGCATCCATAAGGAGATCTTTGTCCTTCAAAATCCCTCGCTTATTTAACAAGACATCTTTCTATTCCTGCTCCTCTAATCTCTCTCTCTTGGCAGTGATCCCTGCCACCTTGAGGAGCGACTTCATATTTTTAACGTTTTTAACATCCACAGAATACACAGATCTCTATTTCAGTCCACAACACAAACAGATTGTCCTACTGTGTTCCCTCCACCAGTAAGAAGTGTCACGTGGGTGATAAGGAACTAAATTCACCCTCACTACATATTACTTCAAGTACTAGTAACCTCTGTTAACATTACATTACATACACATAAGGACGGTCCATCCATAACTCAATAATTCTGATTAAGACCAAAGTCAAGGGATTCTGCCAATGTTCCTCCTACCTAGGATCGCGGAGAACACATCAAATTCCACCAGATACAGTCAGGGTTCTTACCATAACTCTGTACTGGCCAAAACCAAAGTCAACCCCCCTTATCATCTCCTCTCTGTGGGAGACGTACCAGGATACAGTCAGTGCTCTTACCATAACTCTGTACCTGGCCCTCAGCCTTATCAACTACTGACTATCGACCGGACATGTCACACACCAGTGTATATGGCACTGTACCTTCTTGTACCATCTGCCTCACAACAAACAGTTAACTAGTTACAAGTTACAATTTTCTCTTTCACTCAAAGAAAAACAGCTTCAAAGTACATTATCGTGACACTTCCTCTTTTCTGCCGCACGAACAAAGCACACAGGACTTCCTGTTTCAGGCAGCCAGCCTGCTGCAAATAAACAGACATTTCAACAGGTAGACACAGGTAAACATAATGACATAACAATAGGGACACTATATATACCATCCAGGTGGCTGATCTCACCTGCATATATAACTATATATATATATAACCAGTGTATATAACCACTTCCTCATTTTCCTCTGCAGTTAAGTCAGATAAAATGAAACTTGGAACTTCTGCTTTCTCCACAGAAAAGACAAAACCCAAAACCACATTACATTACGTGATTTAGAATTACATTTATACAGACAGCTTAAGGTGAACCTGACCACCTTGGTGTGGGATCTCTTAGGACGGCTTATCTCATGCGAGATGGCGGTCATTAGGTGTCTAGACTGAGACAGCCCAACCCCCCCTTTCGAAATGCAAGTACACGCATGAGGTTTGCAAGGTGAGATTAGATAAATTTTCTCACTTGCCTGTGGAGTGCGCAATTCTCCCCTCTTGTGCAGTTGCCTTTCGAATCAAAATGTCAGCACGGCCGTCCGTCATCCAGAGCTCCGTCCTCAGGTTCGTTGGGCGCCACTGTTAATGTTGGCCATAAATTTACTGTGATGCAATCTAATAATTGTGCATCTACCTTAAACAGTCTGCAGTCCAAATTATGAGTCACTCATGGTAGCATGCATACCACTCTCTTTCATACACACCAGAGACGTACTCGGATATGAATTAGAAAGTAAGACTCATTTAATCCGGAAGTTGGACAAACATTTAAACGGAGTTATTGGCTAGGTGCCAAGAATACGTAACACGTCTCCTATTGGATAAAGTATAACAGCTTATTCTGTGATATACAATATACTGTAATGTGCTTGCTTCCTCATTTATATTAAGCAATGTCAGCATGATTCACTCATCACATGCAAAGTCCAGACTGTCTGAGTCTTATGTCTGAATGCAGAACTAGGTAGGGTACATAGTCTCAAACAGCATCTTAAATCCTGGTTTTTGGATATCTTCATATATACTCCTAATAGTTCATAATCTTGTCCTTAACAGGGGGATATACAGAATACTGGGGCCTGTGGGGTATACATACTGGCCCTGGTGGCCTGTGGAGCACACATACTGACAGTGGTGGTCTGTGGGGCATACATACTGCTCCTGGGGACGCTGAATGCACAGGCTGGCAGCACTGGAAGATGCATAGGGCCAAAGCTGGCAGCAGTGCAGGACGCTGAGGGCAAAGGCTGGAAGCACTGGAAGAAGCTGAGGGCTCAGGCTGGAAGCACTGCAGGGTGCTGAGCTCACAGGCTGGCAGCACTGCAGGGTGCTGAGGGCACAGGCTGGCAGCACTGCAGGGTGCTAAGGGCAGGAGGCTGGCAGCACTGCAGAATGCTGCAGGCTCAGGCTGGCAGCACTGCAGCAGCAAAGCATGAGGGCTCTTCTGGCTGCCTTCTCTGAGTCCCCTGTGTGGCCAGCAGAGTGGGGTGGGGGGTGGCAGTCGCACGCGGGATACATAGTTCTCGGCTGTGAGAGCAGGGCTGAGGCATAAAACCGTAGATCAAAAAACTCTGGGTGCACAGCCAAGTATATGAATATTCAAACAATGGGATGCTGCGTCCTGCATGAAGAGACAGCAACCAACCGAGGAGAAGAAAGCTCATGCATGATGGACGCGCAATCCGGAAAATAAAGCTATATCACTGTTATCCTCAGGTGATTAGTAATAAATTTTATTGGATAATCAAGGTCACACACAAAACATGGTTAAAATCACTTAAAAACATGTAATATCAAAAACCCCACATCTCTCATGATGGTAATAAGGGGTATCGCCCTGTGCAACCATACAACAAAGTACAATAGTGTATAAACAGGTCTTGTCACAGTATAATGAATAACCACTGAAATATTCCCTATGAATACATGTAATGAATCAATCAAACAGATTGTCAGGATAAATCCTGTGTCAGTAAGATCTGTAAAACCGGGAGCAAAACCTTTAAGCTGTATCAGTTGTAAAGATATACAGCTGAGAATAGCCCTGCATGGAGCCAACAATGATAAGGTTACAGAATAGGGGCGGTCAATATATAACATCAAAATGGCATGAAAAATCACACATTAAACACAATATATTATGCCTGCATTCAATAACCAAAAACTTGACCAAGGCCTGTGCCAAGTAATCCCACATATGGCTCACAATCAGGTACCCAAATGTGAAACTACCATGCTCCTAACCTGTAAGGGGAGCTAAAAGCACAAGATGATACCCACAAAGAGGGAGGGACGTGGGGGTACCCCACGCGTATCGCTGCGGACAGCTTCGTCAGGGGAAGGTGCATCCAAGATTGCATTAGAACGGATATTTATAGAGGACCACAATATAATTAATTTTCTAATAATTGCGTAATTCAGACATACCATTGGTGGTGTGTGTCAGAACGTGACAGCCGAGTGTGGATACCAAAACCGGAAGTTAGGCCGGAGGAGGGCCCAGGCCACAGACCGAACATTGTAGCAAAGCCTGTGCTATAGATCCATCCATATTACCGTGCACACAGTCACGTAGTAACCTGTGCTGTTCACTTGGGTCTTGTTATACCCAAAAAGAAAGTGAATGACTGCCAAGTGATCACATACCGGCTCTGCTGTAACCGGAAGTGATTTTCCCCCTAAAGTTGCCATGGACACAGTACATGCTAGGGCCACTGCGCATGACAGGGCACCTAGCGCTCGAGCTGTGCTTAATATTATAGCGCATGCGCCGACCAAAAGGGGATCTCCCATTCGTATCTGGCTAGTGGACGTCATCAGAGAGAGTACATCATGCAATGATCAAGAAGCATGGAATATAGCTCAGTAAGATCTGCATAGATGTATATCAGGGAAGCTGATATTAGTTGCAGGGTGGGCTAATTTAGTAAAGTGCTCGTAGCTGACTAATCATCAGGTTAAGCCATCAAATGCACTGTGATCGAACCGCACATGTGAAAAATGGCAAAATAGAAAGCTGGATTTAATTGTAAAAAGAAGAATACACATCTTTAAATACATATCATGCATACTAGGTAGATGATAAGGTTACCTTAGAGCGGTGTCCAAAAAGATGGGACACAATTATATTTAATTTGATTCCAAAAGGAAACCATTCACACATGAAATAACCCATGTATATTGATACCCGCTCCAGTTGCATATAGATCGCAAACATGGGAGCGTGAACAGTATAATCCCTGTTAAGCCATCACAACTATTGGTACCACCAAGGTGGATTTATCTTATAATTGAATATCAGAAAGGACATAGATCACACGAGAACCACTGAGGGGATATAGTAGTCCCAATTTGTGCATCTAATTGTCAAAGACAGAAGCCCAAAGCCCCTATTGGAATAAAACTGCTGTTAATACCACCGGCAAGGCGGATTTATCATATAGTTGGATGCTAAAATAGGAAAATGCAAAAACTGGACACAGACCACTGAGTGGTCATTAGTTCATCACTAAAGTCATTTCCCCACCACTCAGTGCATTCAGTTATCAAAAGGAAGAGGCCAAAGACCACTATTAAGATGTAACTACTGTTAATACCGCCAAAATAGGCGGGTTTGCCAAAAAATTGAGCGACGCAAATGGTGCAATCCTCGATTGAGACCGAGGATTAGATGTTTTTGCACCGCTTATCTGAAAAGAAAAAATGGAAGGAACAACATGAGTGTAACTTATTCTTCTATTCAAAATGCAATCTAAATGCTGCCCAATTGGAAACATGCAGAGCTCTATACTGTATCTTAAGCCATATGGAAGGGAGCCGGATTAACGAGCCATCCTAATGTGGGATGAAACACATACATGTGTAAGTGTCCTTGAGATCGACAGGGTGTCCACAATATTCCAATATGGTATGGACAATGTGATAGTCCCGTTTAACCTTGTAGAAGTGTAGGATGTGCTCTAGGCCAGAGCCAAAAATATCCTGAAACTCCCGTAGATTTGTTCCCCCGAACAGGGAGCTGGTCTCCGTCCCATAAATGTCCATATGGGCGGAAATTGATGAAAAAGTTCACCGAGATAGTTGAACAGGATGCAGTTACCGTTGATTTACCGTTTTCTCCAAAGTCAAGATGTTGATCCCAGGATCCTTCACATCCCAAAGGTGAAAAGATGAATATCCAATGAATCAAAGCCATGAATATAAACCATAGTTGCAGACCATATACCCCTGTCTGCTTGATTTAGCCGGCGTGGACCAAGACATGAGTGGAAGACGTATCCCCATTTAATTCCTGTTTAGAGAGAGCGGGAGGAGGAGGAGGAGTGGTCCTGATGTTGCAACTGTAAAGAATAAAAGATAAAAATAATAATAGGATGAGATTAGGGTCAAATCATGGGTGTGTGATTCCAGTATATTAGCCCAAAAAGCCAGTATACAGTATCTCTTCGTTAAGCCCCGATGGTGTGAGTTATTTCAAATTGAAAATCCATCTTGCCACAATTTGTAACAATGTATGTTTCTGTGCCCTTTTTCGTAGTTCTTGGGAGGTCTGTCCCACATAGACCTTCTGGCAAAGACAGACAATAGCATAGATCACATTGGAGGTCTTACAGTTGATGTATCCATTTAGTCTATGTGAGACAGTGTCAAGGGGATTCAGGAAGACATCCCTGACCGGTTGCATAAAAGGGCATACATTACCCTCTCCACATGGGTAAGATCCTCGTAGTAGGATTCCTCTGTTCAAGCTCATCGTTGGTCTCCTGAAATGGCTCCTCATTAACAGATCTCTAAGTCTGGGCACTCTCCTGGCTGTGAGGAGGGAAACATCACTTACAAGGGATGCTGTTTGGCAATCGAATCTGATGATCTTCCAATGCTCCCGCAAGATCCCTCTTACCTGCTCCCAATGACTGTTGTAATCGGTTACCAGGCATAATGGTTGACCCCTGACTGGTCCTTTGCGGATAAGCAGATCTTGATGAGACTCCTGCTTGGCCCTTTGGAAGGCTGAGGAGATAACTCCCCTGGGATACCCTCTATGTTTCAACCGTTTCGGCAGATCACAGGCCTGGCTCCGAAAATCCTCATCCGTGGAACAATTACGGTGTGCCCGTAAAAATTGCCCCACTGGTATTCCCTTTCTTGTGTGGAAGGGGTGAAAGCTGTCAAAGCGTAAAAGCCCGTTGGACATGATGGTTCCGGTACAAACCAGCCAACAAGATCCGTTGGATTTAGGTGAGCCTAATAAGAATGATCATGTGCAAATTATTAACCTTTCTGATCATGTTTTGACACCAGGGGAGGTTTCTGTGCTACAAAAAGGGCTTACATTTGTACCCACGCATATGTTGGATAAATTTACGTTGATCAAGGACTTATATCTGTTTTGTAGGATTCTGGTTCTTAGGGTGATCCATAAGAAACCAGACATGTTGGACCATCTGCCGGACACAGACAGACAGGTTTTCCAGGACCTCCTTGACTTGCTCCAAGAAAGTGAGGGTACCACAGGGAGGAGGATCTTTCCACACAGATGTAAGTTCTTGGATACACCGCCATTGTCCCTGGCACCCGCGGTCAAAACTTATTTTGACCTAGTTAAAATTGACATCATGAATTTACAAACCAGGGTCATTATGGAAAGTAATTTAAGCCCTGCCGAAAAAACAGCCCTGTACCAGTTAAAAGACAACAGCACCTTTATCATCAAGGAGGCTGATAAGGGTGGCAACGTTGTTCTATGGCCTACCTTACTATATCTGGAGGAGGCCTATAGACAACAATGCCAGATGTTATATCAGAGTGCCATCCGATCCAATGCGGTTTTCCACAAAAAATTGAAAGCCCTGCTAGATGGTGCATATGGCCTCGGTATTATTAACAACAAGGAACGTAAATATATGTGGGTGGAGCATCCTACGATACCCACTTTCTATGTGCTTCCAAAAGTACACAAGGATGCCACCAAACCACTCGGCCATCCCATTGTGTCCAGTGTTGGAAGTTTGTGCGAGAAGGCGGGCACATATGTTGATTTTTTTCTCCAGCCCATGGTATTACAGCTTTCATCTTACATACAAGATTCCTCGGATTTTATCCGTTTTTGCCAAACCGCATCCCTTGTAAGTGATGTTCCCCTCCTCACAGCCAAGAGAGCGCCCAGACTTAGAGATCTGCTAAAGAGGAGCCATTTCAGGAGACCAACGACGAGATTGAACAGAGGAATCATACTACGAGGATCTTACCCATGTGGTGAGTGTAATGTATGCCCTTTTATGCAACCGGTCAGGGATGTCTTCCTGAACCCCCTTGACGCTGTCTCACATAGACTAAATGGATAGATCAACTGTAAGACCTCCAATGTGATCTATGCTATTCTCTGTCCTTGCCAGAAGGTCTATGTGGGACAGACCTCCCAAGAACTACAAAAAAGGGCACAGAAACATATGTCTACTATCAATTTGGCTAGATCTGACCAGAAAAAAGGACGAACTTTGACTTCGGTGGCTGCACATTTCCTCAGATACCATCAGGGCTCCTGTCACGGTCTACATTTCGTAGGGCTCCAGAGGATAACTACGAATAGAAGAGGTGGGTCCCTCCTGAAGCCTTTGTTACAAATTGAGGCAAGATGGATTTTCAATTTGAAATCACTCACACCATCGGGGCTTAACGAAGAGCTACTGTATACTGGCTTTTTGGGCTAATATACAGGAATCACACACCCATGATTTGACCCTAATCTCATCCTATTATTATTTTTATCTTTTATTCTTTACAGTTGCAACATCAGGACCACTCCTCCTCCTCCTCCCGCTGTCTCTAAACAGGAATTAAATGGGGATACGTCTTCCACTCATGTCTTGGTCCACACCGGCTAAATCAAGCAGACAGGGGTATATGGTCTGCAACTATGGTTTCTATTGATGGCTTTGATTCATTGGATATTCATCTTTTCACCTTTGGGATGTGAAGGACTCTGGGATCAACATCTTGACTTTGGACAAAACGGTACATCAACTGTAACTGCTTCCTGTTCAACTATCTCGGTGAACTTTTTCATCAATTTCCGCCCATATGGACATTTATGGGATGGAGACCAGCTCCCTGTTGGGGGGAACAAATCTACAGGAGTTTCAGGATATTTTTGGCTCTGGCCTAGAGCACATCCTACACTTCTACAAGGTTAAACGGGACTATCACATTGTCCATACCATATTGGAATATTGTGGACACCCTGTCGATCTCAAGGACACTTACACATGTATATGTTTCATCCCACATTAGGATGGCTCGTTAATCCGGCCCCCTTCCATATGGCTTAAGATACAGTATAGAGCTCTGCATGTTTCCAATTGGGCAGCATTTAGATTGCATTTTGAATAGAAGAATAAGTTACACTCATGTTGTTCCTTCCATTTTTTCTTTTCAGATAAACGGTGGAACAACTTCTAATCCTTGGTCTCAATCTAAGATGGCACCATTTGCGTCGCTCAATTTTTTGGCAAACCCGCCTATTTTGGCGGTACTAACAGTAGTTACATCTTAATAGTGGTCTTTGGCCTCTTCCTTTTGATAACTGAATGCACTGAGTGGTGGGGAAATGACTTTAGTGATGAACTAATGACCACTCAGTGGTCTGTGTCCAGTTTTTGCATTCTCCTATTTTGGCGTCCAACTATATGATAAATCCGCCTTGCCGGTGGTATTAACAGCAGTTTTATTCCAATAGGGGCTTTGGGCTTCTGTCTTTGACAATTAGATGCACAAATTGGGACTACTATATCCCCTCAGTGGTTCTCGTGTGATCTATGTCCTTTCTGATATTCAATTATAAGATAAATCCACCTTGGTGGTACCAATAGTTGTGATGACTTAACAGGGATTATACTGTTCACGCTCCCATGTTTGGGATCTATATGCAACTGGAGCGGGTATCAATATACATGGGTTATTCCATGTGTGAATGGTTTCCTTTTGGAATCAAATTAAATATAATTGTGTCCCATCTTTTTGGACACCGCTCTCAGGTAACCTTATCATCTACCTAGTATGCATGATATGTATTTAAAGATGTGTATTCTTCTTTTTACAATTAAATCCAGCTTTCTATTTTGCCATTTTTCACATGTGCGGTTCGATCACAGTGTATTTGATGGCTTAACCTGATGATTAGTCAGCTACGAGCACTTTACTAGATTAGCCCACCCCGCAACTAATATCAGCTTCCGTGATATACATCTATGCAGATCTTACTGAGCTATCTTCCATGCTTCTTGATCATTGCATGATGTACTCTCTCTGATGCCGTCCGCTAGCCAGATATGAATGGGAGATCCCCTTTTGGTCGGCGCATGCGCTATAATATTAAGCACAGCTCGACCACTAGATGCCATGTCATGCGCAGTGGCCCTAGCGTGTACTGCGTCCATGGCAACTTAAGGGGGAACATCACTTCCGGTTACAGCGGAGCCGGTATGTGATCACTTGGCAGTCATTCACTTTCTTTTTGGGCATAACAAGACCCGAATGAACAGCACGGGTTACTACGTGACTGTGCGCACGGTAATATGGATGGATCTATAGCACAGGCCTTGCTACAATGTTCAGTCTGGGGCCTGGGTCCTCCTCCGGCCTAACTTCCAGTTTTGGTATCCACACTCGGCTGCCACGTTCTGACATACACCACCAATGGTACTGTCTAATTACGCAATTATTAGATAATTAATTATATTGTGGTCCTCTATAAATATCCGTTCTGATGCAATCTTGGACACACCTTCCCCTGACGAAGCTGTCCGCAACGATACACGTGGGGTCCCCCCACGTCGCTCCCTCTTTGTGGGTATCACCTTGTGCTTTTAGCTCCCCTTACAGGTTGGGAGCATGGTAGTTTCACATTTGGGTAGCTGATTGTGAGCCATATGTGGGATTGCTTGGCACAGGCCTTGGTCAATTTTTTGGTTATTGAATTCATGCATAATATATTGTGTTTACTGTGTGATTTTTTATGCCATTTTGATGTTATATATTGACCGCCCCTTCTCTGTAACCTTGTCATTGTTGGCTCCATGCAGGGCTATTCTCAGCTGTATATCTTTACAACTGATACAGCTTACAGGTTTTGCTCCCGGTTTTACAGATCTTACTGACACAGGATTTATCCTGACAATCTGTTTGATTGATTCATCACATGTATTCATAGGGACTATTTCAGTGGTTATTTATTATACTGTGAAAAAACCTGTTTATACACTATTGCACTTTGTTGTATGGTTGCACAGGGCGATACCCCTTATTACCATCATGAGAGATGTGGTGTTTTTGATATTACATGTCTTTATGTGATTTTAACCATGTTTTGTGTGTGACCTTGATTATCCAATAAAATGTATTACTAATCACTTGAGGAACACAGTGATATAGCTTTATTTTCTGGATTGCACGTCTATCATGCATGAGCTTTCTTCTCCTCGGTTGGTTAAAATCGTAGATTAGGCCACGCCTCCAACTCTGAGCTAAGACAGGCAGGCCGGTCACAGACAGTAGGCGGGCTGGATCTGGCCCACGGGCCACCCCTTGCCCAGGTCTGGTCTAACGTGACACTTTGGTGCCTCTCACCTCCCTTTAATGTTCCTACAGTTGTGTGGCATTCTTCCTCCGCATTTGAAGGGCATTGTTCACTATGGAGCCTGGCCAAAACATGTCCATTTCTATGCCTTTCTGTGACTCTTCCAGTCTCTCTGCATCTGTGTTGTAACCTGCTCTTGACACTCTGTGACACTCTAAGCTCAGTGGCCTCATCTATCTGAGAAGATCATGCTTGAAGTCTCACAATGGCGCATTACTGTTGATCAATTATTAAGTGTTGTCTTGTTCTCATGATATCAAAATGTGAACAGCATGGTGATGAAGTCTGTTCTAATTGAACCCTGAAATTTATTGGGTAATTCATGGATCAAACACCTATTGTGAATTTGGCCATTAAGCTCTTTGCTAGAGAACAGCAAGTTGTGCAAAAATTACTGAAACATTGAATAGCTGGACATGTGCTTTCAAAAGTTTAGAGGAGGTCACATTAAGATCATCTGATAAGGGTGAAGTGCATTTTATGATCATCCAGAAATTTCACCTGAAAGCATTTTGTGAGTAGTGTATCTACTTCACCATTGATCTTTTAGAACCATAGCAACATCCCTTCGGTATATCCAGGCAACAGTAGCGGATAAGTCTGTTGTCTATTTTAACCAGGACAGAGAAATTTCTAATCTGACCACGCAGTACATCTGCTTTTCCTGTCTATTCTCAGATGACCTTAACATCATTACAACTATATAATATACGTAACTAGAATGTCCTGCAGAATCCTTTCTGTATTTCAGTAGGGAATAGCCCTGACTGATGACATGAGAACCAGATGGTGTCAGTGTGCTCTGGCCATTATTTCTCAATAAGCATTCAGTAAGATACTTTCAGAATCACCAGAATAATACAGAATATTCCTCAACTTTGTAAAACTAATCTATATAATAGAAAAATATTTTAATAAGTAAGCAATAAGATTTGTCATCTTAATGGCAGGCAGAAAAAGAGGGAAGAGAGCTATGAAAAAGAGGAAATTGGTGCAAAAATAAACATAGTTGTATTAGTCACAAGGGATGCCTAGAGGGGCTGCTGAATTTAGAAGACAGCAATATATCCAGTGTATATATACAGTTAGGTCCAGAAATATTTGGACAGTGACACAAGTTTTGTTATTTTAGCTGTTTACAAAAACATGTTCAGAAATACAATTATATATATAATATGGGCTGAAAGTGCACACTCCCAGCTGCAATATGAGAGTTTTCACATCCAAATCGGAGAAAGGGTTTAGGAATCATAGCTCTGTAATGCATAGCCTCCTCTTTTTCAAGGGACCAAAAGTAATTGGACAAGGGACTCTAAGGGCTGCAATTAACTCTGAAGGCGTCTCCCTCGTTAACCTATAATCAATGAAGTAATTAAAAGGTCTAGGGTTGATTACAGGTGTGTGGTTTTGCATTTGGAAGCTGTTGCTGTGACCAGACAACATGTAATCTAAGGAACTCTCAATTGAGGTGAAGCAGAACATCCTGAGGCTGAAAAAAAAGAAAAAATCCATCAGAGAGATAGCAGACATGCTTGGAGTAGCAAAATCAACAGTCGGGTACATTCTGAGAAAAAAGGAATTGACTGGTGAGCTTGGGAACTCAAAAAGGCCTGGGCGTCCACGGATGACAACAGTGGTGGATGATCGCCGCATACTTTCTTTGGTGAAGAAGAACCCGTTCACAACATCAACTGAAGTCCAGAACACTCTCAGTGAAGTAGGTGTATCTGTCTCTAAGTCAACAGTAAAGAGAAGACTCCATGAAAGTAAATACAAAGGGTTCACATCTAGATGCAAACCATTCATCAATTCCAAAAATAGACAGGCCAGAGTTAAATTTGCTGAAAAACACCTCATGAAGCCAGCTCAGTTCTGGAAAAGTATTCTATGGACAGATGAGACAAAGATCAACCTGTACCAGAATCATGGGAAGAAAAAAGTTTGGAGAAGAAAGGGAACGGCACATGATCCAAGGCACACCACATCCTCTGTAAAACATGGTGGAGGCAACATGATAGCATGGGCATGCATGGCTTTCAATGGCACTGGGTCACTTGTGTTTATTGATGACATAACAGCAGACAAGAGTAGGCGGATGAATTCTGAAGTGTACCGGGATATACTTTCAGCCCAGATTCAGCCAAATGCCGCAAAGTTGATTGGACGGCGCTTCATAGTACAGATGGACAATGACCCCAAGCATACAGCCAAAGCTATCCAGGAGTTCATGAGTGCAAAAAAGTGGAACATTCTGCAATGGCCAAGTCAATCACCAGATCTTAACCCAATTGAGCATGCATTTCACTTGCTCAAATCCAGACTTAAGACGGAAAGACCCACAAACAAGCAAGACCTGAAGGCTGCGGCTGTAAAGGCCTGGCAAAGCATTAAGAAGGAGGAAACCCAGCGTTTGGTGATGTCCATGGGTTCCAGACTTAAGGCAGTGATTGCCTCCAAAGGATTCGCATCAAAATATTGAAAATAAAAATATTTTGTTTGGGTTTGGTTTATTTGTCCAATTACTTTTGACCTCCTAAAATGTGGAGTATTTGTAAAGAAATGTGTACAATTCCTACAATTTCTATCAGATATTTTTGTTCAAACATTCAAATTAAACGTTACAATCCGCACTTGAATTCTGTTGTAGAGGTTTCATTTCAAATCCAATGTGGTGGCATGCAGAGCCCAACTCGCGAAAATTGTGTCACTGTCCAATTATTTCTGGACCTAACTGTATATATAGATATATATATATATATATACATATGTATATCTATATATACAGTACAGACCAAACGTTTGGACACACCTTCTCATCTGTAGAACAACTATTAAGAGGAGACTTTGTGCAGCAGGCCTTCATGGTAAAATAGCTGCTAGGAAACCACTGCTAAGGACAGGCGACAAGCAGAAGAGACTTGTTTGGGATAACGAACACAAGGAATGGACATTAGACCAGTGGAAATCTATGCTTTGGTCTGATGAGTCGAAATTTGAGATCTTTGGATCCAACCACCGTGTCTTTGTAGAAAAGGTGAACGGATGAACTCTACATGCCTGGTTCTCACCATAAAGCATGGACGAGGAGGTGCGATGGTGTGGGGGTGCTTTACTGGTGACACTGTTGGGGATTTATTCAAAATTGAAAGCATACAGAACCAGCATGCCTACCACAGAATTTTGCAGCGGCGTGCTATTCCATCCGGTTTGCGTTTAGTTGGATCATCATTTATTTTTCAACAGGACAATAACCCCAAACACACCTCCAGGCTGTGTAAGGGCTATTTGACTAAGAAGGAGAGTGATGGGGTGCTACGCCAGATGACCTGGTCTCCACAGTTACCAGACCTGAACCCAATCGAGATGGTTTGGGGTGAGTTAGGCTATGTGCGCACGTTGCGTAAATACATGCAGTTACACTGCGCTTTGTAGCACAGCGTAACTGCATGCGTCCTGCGTCCCCTGCACAGTCTATAGAGATTGTGCAGGGGCCGTGCGCATGTGGCGTGTTAGAGCGCAGCGCTTCGGCTACTGCCGAAGCGCTGCGTAAAAAGAAGTGACATGTCACTTCTTTCCTGCGCTTTGCCGGCAACTCCTGCTCTGTCTTTGGCAGGAGCTGCAGGCAGAGCGCATGGAATCGGCTTCACTACGGACATTTCTGCAGCGATTTAAAGCTATGTGCTCTTCAGATCGCTGCAAAAATTTCTGCAGTGAACTGTATGCAAAGTGCGCACATAGCCTCAGACCGCAGAGTGAAGGCAAAAGGGCCAACAAGTGCTAAGCATCTCTGGGAACTCCTTCAAGACTGTTGGAATACCATTTCAGGTGACTACAGCGAGCTTTACACGCTGCGACATCGTTCAAGCGATCTCGTTGGGGTCACGGATTTTGTGACGCACATCCTGTCGCTTTAGCGATGTCTTTGCGTGTGACACCTATGAGCAATTTTGAATCGTCGCAAAAACGGTCAAAATCGCTCATTGGTGACATGCCCCCCTATTCTCGAATATCGCTGCTGCTTGGTGTACAAAGTAGTTTGTCGCTCCTGCGGCAGCACACATCGCTATGTGTGACATTGCAGGAACGAGGAACCTCCCCTTACCGGCGGCCACCCGCAATGAGGAAGGAAGGAGGTGGGCAGGATGTTACGTCCCGCTCATCTCCGCCCCTCCACTTTTATTGGGCGGCGGTTCGGTGAAGCTGCTGTGACGTTGCTGTGACGCTAAATGAACCGCCCCCTTAGAAAGGAGGCGGTTCGCCGGTCACAGCGACGTCACTAGGCAGGTAAGTAGTGTGACGGGTCAGCGCGATGTTGTGCGCCACGGGCAGCGATTTGCCCATGTTGCACAACCGATGGGGGCGGGCATGCACGCTAGCGATATCGGTCACGATATCGCAGCGTGTAAAGCGGCCTTACCTCTTGAAGCTCATCAAGAGTGTGCAAAGTAGTAATCAAAGCAAAAGGTGGCTACTTTGAAGAACCTAGAATATAAGACATATTTTCAGTTGTTTCACACTTTTTTAAGTATTTAATTCCACATGTTTTAATTCATAGTTTTGATGCCTTCAATGTGAATCTACAATTCTTAGAGTCATGAAAATAAAGAAAACTCTTTGAATGAGGTGTGTCCAAACTTTTGGTCTGTACTGTATATCTAAGACCCGCAGCACACATCCATGTAATTTGTACGTGTGCGGTACGTATTTGCACGTACCGGAGACACGTAGACACGGAGACCCATGTTAATCAATGGTAGATGGCACACACACGTAAAATCGCACGGAACGTGTGTCCGTGAGGTAAGTACGTGTGTGCGCTTTTCTACACGGAAAACATGTCCGTTTTTGGCCGGCAGCACGCAGGCACGGACCCGCTTTAGTCTATGGGTCCGTGCCTGCACGTACCGCACACGGAGTATGTCCGTGTTCAGCACGTTTCGTGTGTGTGCGTTTTTACACTAGCGATCTTATTTATTTATTTTTTTTAATTAAATTCAGTATACTTACCTTTTTTTCTGCTGTTCTCAGTCATACTTACATTGGCGCTCGGTATTTTTCTTGCCCCGGCTCATACCGCTCCCCGATCACCAGCGCGGCGAGGAACAGCTGTGCAGAGAATACGCGGCAACAATTACTTTGAATATGCCGGCCGCTCATTAATCAATCTCATATTCCCTGCTTTCCCTACCCACAGACGCCTGTGATTGGTTGCAGTCAGACACGCCCCCCACGCTGAGTGACAGCTGTCTCACTGCACCCAATCACAGCAGCCGGTGGGCGTGTCTATACAGTGCAGGAAAATAAATAAATAATTTAAAAAAACGGCGTGCGATCCTCACCCATTTTAATACCAGCCAGATAAAGCCATACGGCTGAAGGCTGGTATTCTCAGGATGGGGAGCCCCACGTTATGGGGAGCCCCCCAGCCTAACAATATCAGTCAGCAGCTGCCCAGAATTGCCGCATACATTAGATGCGACAGTTCTGGGACTGTATCCAGCTCTTCCCGATTTGCCCTGGTTCGTTGGCAAATCGGGTAATAAGGAGTTATTGGCAGCCCATAGCTGCCAATAAGTCCTAGATTAATCATGTCAGGCGTCTCCCCGAGATACCTTCCATGATTAATCTGTAAATTACAGTAAATAAACACACACACACCTGAAAAAATCATTTATTAGAATTAAAAAACACTAACAAATTCCCTCATTACCAATTTATTAACCCCAACAAAGCCCCCCATGTCCGGCGTAATCCACGGACCTCCAGCGTCGCATCCAGCTGTGCTGCATGAAGGTTGACCGGAGCTACAGAAGACACCGCCGCTCCTGTCACCTCCACGCAGCTAATGAAGGCAATATCGCGATCAGCTGAGCTGTCACTGAGGTTACTCGCGGCCAACGCTGAATACAGCTGATCGCGCTATTGCCTTCATTAGCTGCGTGGAGGTAACAGGAGCGGCGGTGTCTTCTGGTATTAAAATGGGGGGGGACCGCACGCCGTTTTTTTAATTATTTATTTACTTATTTTCCTGCACAGTATAGACACGCCCACCGGCTGCTGTGATTGGGTGCAGTGAGACAGCTTTCACTCAGCGTGGGGGGCGTGTCTGACTGCAACCAAACACAGGCGTCTGTGGGTGGGGAAAACAGGGAATACGAGATTGATTAATGAGCGGTCGGCATATTCAAAGTAATTGTTGCTGCGTATTCTCTGCACAGTTGTTCCTCGCCGCGCTGGTGATCAGGGAGCGGTAAGTATGAGAGAGGGCCGCTCACTTCTGTCACTCGGAGGATTAGCGGTCACTGGTGAATCCTTCACAGGTGACCGCTAATCAGTACACGGCACACAGACAGAGCCGCGGCATGACAATGAAGTCGGGTGAGTTCACCCGAGTTCATTCTCATCGCGCAACTCTGTCTGCTGTCAGCCGACATGTATCAACGACATTGTGCAACACACAAACTGACATTCCACACGGACATTCCACGTACACATACACGGGCATTTTACACCCAAACACGGACATTTTACACGTACACACGGCCCGAATACGCCATCACACAGATGCCATACATACCGGAGAAACGCCCCAAAAAAAACGGAACACGGACCCGAAAAACGGACCGTGTCACACGGACGTTTTTTTTGCGGAAGTGTGTTTTAGGCCTAATATATAGAAAGAAACAACAAAGAGCCAGCACCAATGTGCACTAAGGCATCAAATATTCCAAACTGCATTATAAATTTTTTTTTTTTTTTTTTTTTTTTTTTTTTTTTGAGATTTTTGGCAAAAAATTGCAATTTCTTGAGCTGCTTCGCCACGTCACGGCAAATCTCATTTGAAGCAGTCCTACACTAAAATATTTTTATAAAATGTGCCATGCGGCCTCACATATAAATAGCAGAACTGCTCTCAGCAGCACTCACCTGGTCTATTGCAGTCCCGTACCCATGACTGAGTCATGGCTGTGGGCGGGACAGGTCCAAGCAAATGCTGCATGAAGTATATATATAGCCTGTGGACAAAGCCTGATGACCCAATGTGAACAGTCACCAAACGCCAAAATCTATACAGATGGAATACATCCCAAATTGGGGTGCATAGCAAGGTGGAGGTCAACCACCGACCAATTCAACAAAGAAACAACAAAGAGCCAGCACCAATGTGCACTAAGGCATCAAATATTCCAAACTGCATTATAAAAATTTTTTTTTTTGAGATTTTTGGCAAAAAATTGCAATTTCTTGAGCTGCTTCGCCACGTCACGGCAAATCTCATTTGAAGCAGTCCTACACTAAAATATTTTTATAAAATGTGCCATGCGGCCTCACATATAAATAGCAGAACTGCTCTCAGCAGCACTCACCTGGTCTAATGCAGTCCCGTACCCATGACTGAGTCATGGCTGTGGGCGGGACAGGTCCAAGCAAATGCTGCATGAAGTATATATATAGCCTGTGGACAAAGCCTGATGACCCAATGTGAACAGTCACCAAACGCCAAAATCTATACAGATGGAATACATCCCAAATTGGGGTGCATAGCAAGGTGGAGGTCAACCACCGACCAATTCAACAAAGAAACAACAAAGAGCCAGCACCAATGTGCACTAAGGCATCAAATATTCCAAACTGCATTATAAAAATTTTTTTTTTTTTTTTTTGAGATTTTTGGCAAAAAATTGCAATTTCTTGAGCTGCTTCGCCACGTCACGGCAAATCTCATTTGAAGCAGTCCTACACTAAAATATTTTTATAAAATGTGCCATGCGGCCTCACATATAAATAGCAGAACTGCTCTCAGCAGCACTCACCTGGTCTATTGCAGTCCCGTACCCATGACTGAGTCATGGCTGTGGGCGGGACAGGTCCAAGCAAATGCTGCATGAAGTATATATATAGCCTGTGGACAAAGCCTGATGACCCAATGTGAACAGTCACCAAACGCCAAAATCTATACAGATGGAATACATCCCAAATTGGGGTGCATAGCAAGGTGGAGGTCAACCACCGACCAATTCAACAAAGAAACAACAAAGAGCCAGCACCAATGTGCACTAAGGCATCAAATATTCCAAACTGCATTATAAAAATTTTTTTTTTGAGATTTTTGGCAAAAAATTGCAATTTCTTGAGCTGCTTCGCCACGTCACGGCAAATCTCATTTGAAGCAGTCCTACACTAAAATATTTTTATAAAATGTGCCATGCGGCCTCACATATAAATAGCAGAACTGCTCTCAGCAGCACTCACCTGGTCTATTGCAGTCCCGTACCCATGACTGAGTCATGGCTGTGGGCGGGACAGGTCCAAGCAAATGCTGCATGAAGTATATATATAGCCTGTGGACAAAGCCTGATGACCCAATGTGAACAGTCACCAAACGCCAAAATCTATACAGATGGAATACATCCCAAATTGGGGTGCATAGCAAGGTGGAGGTCAACCACCGACCAATTCAACAAAGAAACAACAAAGAGCCAGCACCAATGTGCACTAAGGCATCAAATATTTCAAACTGCATTATAAAAATTTTTTTTTTTTGAGATTTTTGGCAAAAAATTGCAATTTCTTGAGCTGCTTCGCCACGTCACGGCAAATCTCATTTGAAGCAGTCCTACACTAAAATATTTTTATAAAATGTGCCATGCGGCCTCACATATAAATAGCAGAACTGCTCTCAGCAGCACTCACCTGGTCTATATATATACTTCATGCAGCATTTGCTTGGACCTGTCCCGCCCACAGCCATGACTCAGTCATGGGTACGGGACTGCAATAGACCAGGTGAGTGCTGCTGAGAGCAGTTCTGCTATTTACATGTGAGGCCGCATGGCACATTTTATAAAAATATTTTAGTGTAGGACTGCTTCAAATGAGATTTGCCGTGACGTGGCGAAGCAGCTCAAGAAATTGCAATTTTTTGCCAAAAATCTCAAAAAAAAATTTTTATAATGCAGTTTGGAATATTTGATGCCTTAGTGCACATTGGTGCTGGCTCTTTGTTGTTTCTTTGTTGAATTGGTCGGTGGTTGACCTCCACCTTGCTATGCACCCCAATTTGGGATGTATTCCATCTGTATAGATTTTGGCGTTTGGTGACTGTTCACATTGGGTCATCAGGCTTTGTCCACAGGCTATATATATACTTCATGCAGCATTTGCTTGGACCTGTCCCGCCCACAGCCATGACTCAGTCATGGGTACGGGACTGCAATAGACCAGGTGAGTGCTGCTGAGAGCAGTTCTGCTATTTATATGTGAGGCCGCATGGCACATTTTATAAAAATATTTTAGTGTAGGACTGCTTCAAATGAGATTTGCCGTGACGTGGCGAAGCAGCTCAAGAAATTGCAATTTTTTGCCAAAAATCTCAAAAAAAAATTTTTATAATGCAGTTTGGAATATTTGATGCCTTAGTGCACATTGGTGCTGGCTCTTTGTTGTTTCTAATATATAGAAAGCTGAGTGTATGTATGTATGTGTGTATGTATGTATGTGTGTATGTCCGCTAAAGGAATTTGCACCGTCGTATTTACAATCATGAAATTTTGCACAGACACCCCATGTGACCCAGTGAATGTCATAGACTATGTTTTGACAAGAAAATTTAACCTCGTGCTTTACAGTTACTCCTGCTTCATTTAAACTGAATAGAGATGGGAGCTGCAGGCTATTAATAGCAACTGTCAGTGGTTGCTATAGGAACAAAATAAACTGTTAGTATAACAAGCTTATGTGTGAGGTAAAAAGATGTCGGTGGTGAAATGGATAGAGAGAGACAGAAAGATGCAGAGACACAGACAGAGACAGACGTGGAAAGAGACAGACAGAGACAGATGGGCAAAGAGAGATGGGCAAAGAGACATACAGGCTAAGAGACAGACCTGGAAAGAGACAGACCTGGAAAGAGACAGCCTGGCAAAGAGACAGCCTGGCAAAGAGACAGCCTGGCAAAGAGACAGACTGGCAAAGAGACAGACCTGGAAAGAGACAGATGAGAAAAGAGACAAATGGGAAATGAGACAGACGGGCAAAGATACAGCCCTGGAAAGAGAAAGACAGACAAAGAGACAGACGGGCAAAGAGACAGAAGGGCAATGAGACATGTGGGCAAAGAGACAGACGGGGAAAAAGACAGACCTGGAAAGAGACAGACCTGGAAAGAGACAGACCTGGAAAGAGACAGACAGGGAAAGAGATAGGTGGGGAAAGAGACCGACGGGCAAAGAGACCGACGGGCAAAGAGACCGACGGGCAAAGAGACCGACGGGCAAAGAGACCGACGGGCAAAGAGACCGACGGGCAAAGAGACCGACTGGCAAAGAGAGCGACTGGCAAAGAGACAGCCCTGGAAAGAGACAGACGGACAAAGAGACAGACTGGCAAAGAGACAGACTGGCAAAGACAGACTGGCAAAGAGACAGATAGGAAAAGAGACAGATAGGGAAAGAGACAGACGGGGAAAGAGACAGACGGGGAAAGAGACAGGCGGGGAAAGAGACAGGCGGGGAAAGAGACAGATGGGCAAAGAGACAGACGGGCAAAGAGACAGACGGGCAAAGAGACAGATGTGCAAAGAGACCGACGGGCAAAGAGACCGACGGGCAAAGAGACCGACGGGCAAAGAGACAGACTGGCAAAGACAGACTGGCAAAGAGACAGACTGGCAAAGAGACAGATAGGAAAAGAGACTGACGGGCAAAGAGACCGATGGGCAAAGAGACCGACGGGCAAAGAGACAGACTGGCAAAGACAGACTGGCAAAGAGACAGACTGGCAAAGAGACAGACTGGCAAAGATACAGATAGAAAAAGAGACAGACGGGGAAAGAGACAGATGGGGAAAGAGACAGCCTGGCAAAGAGACAGACGGGCAAAGAGACAGACCTGGAAAGAGACAGACCTGGAAAGAGACAGACCTGGAAAGAGACTGACAGGGAAAGAGACAGCCCTGGAAAGAGATAGCCCTGGAAAGAGACAGCCCTGGAAAGAGACAGCCCTGGAAAGAAACAGCCCTGGAAAGAGACAGCCCTGTAAAGAGACAGCTGGGCAAAGAGACAGACGGGCAAAGAGACAGACGGGCAAAGAGACAGCCCTGGAAAGAGATAGCCCTGAAAAGAGACAGATGGCAAAGAGACAGACGGGCAAAGAGACAGACCTGGAAAAAGACAGACCTGGAAAGAGACAGACAAAGACAGATGGGGAAAGAGACAGACGTGGAAAGAGAGAGACAGACAGACACACACATAGAGACAGACACAGAGATAGCGAGAGACAGACAGACACAGAGATGGCGACAGATAGACTGATACAAATATAGACAGAGACATAGAAACAGACAGACAGAGACATAGACACAGACAGACAAAGAAAGGCACAGACAGAGACAGACAGAGACACAGACAGAGACTGGGAGAGAGACAGAGAGACAGTTACTATCCCGGGCAATGACCGGTACTACAGCCAGTATATATATATATATATGCACATATATATATACACTAGAAGGTGGCCCGATTCTAACTCACCGGGAATTCTAGAATTTATTGTGTAGTTAATGTATGATTTTTGTTTTATTTATATATATATATATATATATATATATATATATATATATATATATATATATATATATATATATATATGTTGTTGTTGTGTGTAGTTGCAAAGTGTTTGCGTAGGGCGCTGTAAATGTTTTGGGTGTTGTCTGGGTGTCTGGGTGTGGGGTTGTGTGAGAGCGTTGTTTGTGTGTTGCGTTGTTTGTGGAGTGCTGTGTGTCTGCAGCATTGTGTGTGTGTGTGGTGCTGTGTGTGTTGTGCGGTTTGTGTGGGTGTGTGTGTGGGGTGCGTGTGTGTTTTGGGGAGGTATGTTTTGTGCAATGTGTGTGTTGCGCAGTGTGCGCGTATATTTGTGTGTGCTGCGGTGGTTGTGTGTTGAGTGTTGTGTGTGTGCGGCGTTGTCTGTGTGTGTGGGTGTCTGTGTAGGGTGGTGTTTGTGGTTCCCAGTGGGTGTGTGGTATGTTATGCGGTGCATGTGTGGCGGTGTGTGTGTGTTTTGGGGGGAGGTGTGCACTTCAATCGTGCTCCATCCCCCATGCTGCGCATCCCCCATCATGCTCCATCCCCCATGCTGCGCACCCCCCATCGTGCTCCATCCCCCATGCTGCGAACCCCCATCATGCTCCATCCCCCATGCTGCGAACCCCCATTGTGCTCCATCCTCCATGCTGCGTACCTCCATCATGCTCCATCCCCCAACCTGCACACCCCTATCGTGCTTCATCCCCCATGCTGCGCACCCCCCATCAGGCTTCATCCCCCTATGCTGCGCACCCCCCATTGTGCTCCATCCCCTATGCTGCGCACCCCTGAGAGAGGAGTATAATCGGAGGACTATAATAGGAGGAGTATAATAGGAGGAGTAGTCCTGGGGAGAGAGGAGTAAAATAGGAAAAGTAGTCCTGGGGGAGAGGAGTATAATAGGAGGAGTAGTCCTGGGGAGAGAGGAGTATAATAGGAGGAGTAGTCCTGGAGGTGAGGAGTGTAATAGGTGGAGTAGTCCTGGAGGTGAGGAGTATAATAGGAGGAGTAGTCCTGGGGAGAGAGGAGTATAATAGGAGGAGTAGTCCTGGAGGTGAAGAGTATAATAGGAGGAGTAGTCCTGGAGGTGAAGAGTATAATAGGAGGAGTAGTTCTGGGGAAAGACGAGTATAATAGGAGGAGTAGTCCTGGGGGAGAGGAGTATAATAGGAGGAGTAGTCCTGGGGAGAGAGGAGTATATTAGGAGGAGTAGTCCTGGGGGGAGAGGAGTATAATCAGAGGCGTAGTCCTGGGGGGAGAGGAGTATAATAGGAAGAGTAGTCCTGGGGGGAGAGGAGTATAATAGGAGGAGTAGTACTGGGGGGGAGGTGTCTAATAGGTGGAGTAGTCCTGGGGGGAGGTGTATAGGTGCCCAATGTGTGTGGGGGGAGGTGTATAGGTGCCCAATGTGTGCGGGGGTGGGGCCGAGCGAGGCAATTTTTAGGCCACACCCCTAACCACACCCATTTTACAAATGACCACACCCATATCCACTCCCCATCTACACCCATCCAGCAAACTGAAACTGCAGAAGCTGCCCGTGATCGCTCTGAGCCACCACAGATCTGCAATGTGCAGAACAGGCAGGGAGTTAACTACAGGGTGTGCAGGCGGCTAGGACCCAGGAGGAGAGCTGAACAGGGTGTGCAGGCAGTTAGGACCCAGGAGGAGAGCTGCACAGGGTGTGCAGGCAGCTAGGACCCAGGAGGAAAGCTGAACAGGGTGTGCAGGCAGCTAGGTCCCAAGAGGAGAGCTGAACAGGGTGTGCAGGCAGCTAGGACCCAGGAGGAGGGCTGAACAGGGTGTGCAGGCAGCTAGGACCCAGGAGAAGAGCTGAACAGGGTGTGCAGGCAGCTAGGACACAGGAGAAGAGCTGAACAGGGTGTGCAGGCAGCTAGGACCCAGGAGGAGAGCTGAACAGGGAGTGCAGGCAGCTAGGACCCAGGAGGAGGGCTGAACAGGGTGTGCAGGCAGCTAGGACCCAGGAGGAGGGCTGAACAGGGTGTGCAGGCAGCTAGGACCCAGCAGGAGGGCTGAACAGGTTGTGCAGGCAGCTAGGACCTAGGAGGAGAGCTGAACAGGGTGTGCAGCTAAGGGTATGTTCACACATCAGGTTTTTGCTGTGCGGCACAATCCGGTGCCTTGCGGGAAAAACGCATCTGTTTTTTTTTTACCGCCGGGTGTGGTTTTTCCTCATAGACTTTTATTAGCGCCAGATTGTGCCACATGTACTTGCGTTTGATCCGGTTTTTGCCTGATGCGGCAAAAATCGTCACTCCGGCGGCCGCACAAGACGCAGAGAGGAACGTTTTTTGCCAGCAGCAAAAAAATGCCTAGCGCCGGGTGCATAATGAAAGTCTATGCGAGCCGGATACGGTGTCATGCTTGAAATGCCGGAAGCATGTACCGTATCCAGTTTTTACTTCTGAGCATGCCCAGAAGTGATACAAATTCATTGCTTGTCAGAAAATCAATCAATCACTCACTCTCTCTCAAACTCTCTCACTCACTGACTGACTCACTGACTCATTCACTCACTCTTACCCACTCACCGGCGCAGGGCTGCACGGCTGTCACACTGCTCCGACGGCTTCTCCTGATTTGAAAATGCCGGCCGCTCATTATTCAATCTCGTATTTCCTGCTTTCTCCGCACACCGGCGCCTATGATTAGTTGCAGGCAGACACGCCCCCACACTGAGTGACAGCTGTCTCACTGCAACCAATCACAGCCGCCGGTGGGCGGGTCTATATTGTGCAGTAAAATAAATAAATAATTACAAGAAAAACGGCGTGCGGTTTCCACCCCAATATTGATACCAGCCAAGATAAAGCCACACGGCTGAAGGCTGGTATTCTCAGGATGGGGAGCTCTACGTTATGGGGAGCCCCCCAGCCTAAAAATATCAGCCAGCAGCCGCCCGGAATTGCCGCATCCATTAGATGTGACAGTCCCGGGACTCTACCCGGCTCTTCCCGAATTGCCCTGGTGCGGTGGCAATTGGGGTAATAAGGGGTTAATCATGGCAGGCGTCTATGAGACACCCCCAATGATTAACCTGTAAGTGAAAGTAAATAAACACATACACCCAAAAAAATCCTTTATTTGGAATAAAAGACAAAAAAACACCCTCTTTCACCATTTTATTAAAATCAGCAAGTACCCCTCCAGGTCCGACATATTCCACAGAGGTCCCACGATGCTCTCAGCTCTACTACATGAAGCTGACAGGAACGGCAGTAGAACACCGCCTCTCTCTATCAGCTCCACGCAGCAACTGAAGGGAGTCGTGCTGTCAGCGGTGACGTCACTGAGGTAATGCCGGGTTGTGTGCGGTGAAGATGCGTGCAGGGTAGTGCCGGCGTGTGCGGTGATAATGCGTGCGGTAGTGCAGGGGTGTGCGGTGGTGATGTGTGTGAGGTAGTGCCTGCCTGTGCGGTGATGATGCGTGCTGGGTAGTGCTTGCATGTGCTGTGATGATGCGTGTGAGGTAGTGCCTGCCTGTGCGGTGATGATGCGTGCTGGGTAGTGCCGGCGTGTGCGGTGATGATGCGTGTGAGGTAGTGCCTGCCTTTGCGGTGAGGATGCGTGCTGGGTAGTGCTGGCGTGTGCGGTGATGACGTGTGTGAGGTAGTGCCTGCCTGTGCGGTGATGATGCGTGCTGGGTAGTGCTGGCGTGTGCGGTGATGATGCGTGTGAGGTAGTGCCTGCCTGTGCGGGGATGATGCGTGCTGGGTAGTGCTGGCGTGTGCGGTGATGATGCGTGTGATGTAGTGCCTGCCTGTGCGGTGATGATGCGTGCTGGGTAGTGCTGGCGTGTGCGGTGATGATGCGTGTGAGGTAGTGCCGGTATTTGTGCAGTGATGGTGGGGTCTCTGTCTCTCTCTCAGCATAACAAAAAAAACAAAAAAAACGGATCCGTCGCATCAGTTTTTTCACAATCTGAGACGGATCTGTTGCATCAGGCACAAACCGGATTGTGCCTGATTGGAAAAAACTGATGTGTGAACTTCACCTAAGGCTGCTTTCACACATCCGGTTTTTGCCATGCGGCACAATATGGCGCTCTGCAGGAAAAACGCAACCGTTTTTTTTTTTTGCCGCCGGTTGCGGTTTTTCCTGCATAGACTTACATTAGTGCCGTATTGTGCCGCATGGGCTTGCGTTCGGTCCGGTTTTTGCCGCATGTGGCAGATTTAGCCGATGCGGCGGCCGGATGGAACGTTGCCTGGCATGTTTTTTTGTCCAGCAAAAAAAAAACGCATCACGCCGCATCCGGCTGATGCGGCGCTATTTGCAATGAATGCCTATGGACGCCGCATGCGTTTTTTTCCACTGCGCATGCTCAGTAGCCTACTGCAAGCGGCAAAAACCGGACGGGCCGCATGTAAAAAACTTATGCAAAGGATGCGGTTTTGTCGCCGCATCCGTTGCATAGGTTTTAGAGCCGGATTGGCCGGCTCTGCAAAACCGGAGGTGTGAACTTAGCCTAAGATGCAGCAGCTCTGCCAGGCAGGAGATCATGTGGACAGTAGCTGATAGAAGCATTGGCAATGCTTCTATCTTTGCATATTACCGGCCAGTGCTGTGCACCTGCAGGAGAGGACACAAGTGGTAAGTACACACTGTCTTCTCCCCAATGTCCTGATCTACTGTGGTGTGTGCCTGCAGCACTGAGAGGCAAACACTGCACACACGATAGATCAGGACACAAACACACGGGAGTCAGAGAAACAGCTAGAGGAGCACAGGCTCCGGGCCGGAGGAGAGGGAGAGGGAATCAGCGCTGGGGACATTCATTACTCTAGCAGCAGCAGCACAGAGACTAGCGCGCTCTGCTCTGTAATGCTCAAGACACGTGTTAGGATGGTAGGAGGGAAAAGCAGCGAGGCGGGGAGAGAGTGGGTGGGCGGAGCCACGGGATACGGACCACCCGCCCGTGGCAACGGGACAAACTCTGCAAAGCGTGATAGTCCCGCTGTATCCGGGACGGTTGGGAGGTATGATGAAACCAGTGGAGATTATTCATAGAAACAGTGCAGTATCACCAGGTAGAGGCCTGGCGTTTTAGGCCCTGCCTTAAGTAGGGCCTAAAATAAAAAAATTAATTCCATTTTTTTTCCAACATCCGTTGGACATCTGATTACAGATTCAACAGATTCAACAGGAAATGCAAATATCCTAGGAAATATTTTTGGGGAAAAAAAAGTTTTGGTGCACTTCTGCAGACATGCCAAAAACACTGGAGCATGTGCAGTGTTTATTTATTTTGGTCCAGAATAGCCATGTCCTGTGTAGAGTTGAGCGCGGTTCGTGGTTCGTGGTTCTCCAGTTCGCGGCTCGAGTGATTTTTGGGCTGTTCGAGATCGAACTAGAACTCGAGCTTTTTGCTAAAAGCTCGATAGTTCTAGATACGTTCGAGAACGGTTCTAGCAGCAAAAAGCAGGGCTTTTTACAGCTACAGTGAGCAGGAGCCATCGCTGGCAGCCTGCCACAAGCTGGTAACCAAGATAAACATCGGGTATCCAAGCAAAGCGCTTTGGTTAGTAACCCGATGTTTATCTTAGTTACGTGCAGGAAGCCCACACTTTCCCGCTCAGCTCGCTCCACCCCCTCCTGCCCGCGGCATGTACACATACATACACATACACAAACACACACACACACACACATCCACCCCCCCCCCCGCCCGCCCGCCCGCCCGCCCGCCCGCCCGCTCGCTCGCTCGCTCGCTCGGCTTACCTGCGGTGATGAACTCCCGCCATCCCGACCTCAGCGCTGTCACTGTCCTCCATGGCCGCCGCTTGTCACATCACCTCTCGCTTCCGACCCGAGACTGACACTGGCGGTGACGTCACGGACCTCTCGCGATACTTGATGTGAAGGCGCCGGTCATTGACCTCAGTGACAGGGGCTGTCAGTGTGCTGGAGATCAGCGCAGGTAATGTACCTCACTGACAGCAGCACTTGTCATGCCCTGCAGTGACCTGGGCTGACCCATTGATGTTAGCTCAGGTCACTGCACTGCTCTCCCAGCCAATGGGGAACATCCTGCTCTTCATTGACTGGGACAGTGTGCATCGTCATGGCAACCCCTTGGATTACACCAGACCTGGATTTGTTTTTCAATCTAATAAATTGGTTAAAGAGGGAATGTTTTGGGGAGTGTTTTTTCAAATAAAAATGTGTTTGTCGTGTATTTTTTTTTATTACTGACTGGGTTGGTGATGTCGGGTATCTGATAGACGCCTGACCTCACCAACCGCAGGGCTTGATGCCAGGTGACATTACACATCTGGTATTAACCCCAAATATTACCCCGTTTGCCACCGCACCAGGGCGCGGGATGAGCTGGGGCGAAGCACCAGGATTGGCGCATCTAATGGATGCGCCACTTCTGGGGCGGCTGCGGCCTGCTATTTTTAGGCTGGGGAGATTCCAATAACCATGGACCTCCCTAGTCTGAGAATATCAGGCCCCAGCTGTCTGCTTTACCTTGGCTGGTGATCCAATTTTGGGGGACCCCTACGTGGTTTTTTTTTTTAATTATTTATTTAATTTAAAATAACAGCGTGGGGTGCCCTCAGTTTTGGATTACCAGCCAAGGTGAGGTTGCCAGCTGTGGTCTGCAGGCTGCAGCCGTCTGCTTTACCCTAGCTGGCTACAAAACTAGGGGGAACCCTATGTCATTTTTTTTTTCATTTTTTTGGCTAAATACAAAGCTAAGCACCCCTTAGTGCCACATGAAAGGTACCAAAGGGTGTTCCACTTTTTCTCCATTTTTTTCTCCACTTTCTCTCCACTTTTTCTCCACTTTTTCTCCATTTTTTTCTCCACTTATTCTCCACTTTTTCTCCTCTTATTCTCCACTTTTTCTCCACTTTTTCTCCACTTTTTCTCCTCTTATTCTCCACTTTTTCTCCACTTTTTCTCCACTTTTTCTCCATTTTTTTCTCCACTTTCTCCACTTTTTCTCCACTTTTTTCTCCACTTTTTCTCCTCTTATGCTCCACTTTTTCTCCTCTTAATCTCCACTTTTTCTCCACTTTTTCTCCACTTTTTCTCCACTTTTTTCTCCACTTTTTCTCCTCTTATGCTCCACTTTTTCTCCACTTTTTCTCCACTTTTTCTCCACTTTTTCTCCACTTTTTCTCCTCTTAATCTCCACTTTTTCTCCTCTTATGCTCCACTTTTTCTCCACTTTTTCTCCACTTTTTCTCCACGTTTTCTCCACTTTTTTCTCCACTTTTTCTCCTCTTATGCTCCACTTTTTCTCCACTTTTTCTCCACTTTTTCTCCACTTTTTCTCCACTTTTTCTCCACGTTTTCTCCACGTTTTCTCCACTTTTTTCTCCTCTTATGCTCCACTTTTTCTCCACTTTTTCTCCACTTTTTCTCCACTTTTTCTCCACGTTTTCTCCACGTTTTCTCCACTTTTTTCTCCACTTTTTCTCCTCTTATGCTCCACTTTTTCTCCACTTTTTCTCCACTTTTTCTCCTCTTAATCTCCACTTTTTCTCCACTTTTTCTCCACTTTTTCTCCACTTTTTCTCCACTTTTTTCTCCACTTTTTCTCCACTTTTTCTCCTCTTATGCTCCACTTTTTCTCCACTTTTTCTCCACTTTTTCTCCACTTTTTCTCCACTTTTTCTCCACTTTTTCTCCACTTTTTCTCCACTTTTTCTCCACTTTTTCTCCTCTTAATCTCCACTTTTTCTCCTCTTATGCTCCACTTTTTCTCCACGTTTTCTCCACTTTTTTCTCCACTTTTTCTCCTCTTATGCTCCACTTTTTCTCCACTTTTTCTCCACTTTTTCTCCACTTTTTCTCCACTTTTTCCTCCACGTTTTCTCCACGTTTTCTCCACTTTTTTCTCCACTTTTTCTCCTCTTATGCTCCACTTTTTCTCCACTTTTTCTCCTCTTAATCTCCACTTTTTCTCCACTTTTTCTCCATTTTTTCTCCACTTTTACTCCACTTTTTCTCCACTTTTTTCTCCACTTTTTCTCCTCTTATGCTCCACTTTTTCTCCACTTTTTCTCCACTTTTTTCTCCACTTTTTCTCCTCTTATGCTCCACTTTTTCTCCACTTTTTCTCCACTTTTTCTCCACTTTTTCTCCTCTTATGCTCCACTTTTTCTCCACTTTTTCTCCACTTTTTCTCCTCTTAATCTCCACTTTTTCTCCACTTTTTCTCCACTTTTTCTCCACTTTTTCTCCACGTTTTCTCCACGTTTTCTCCACTTTTTTCTCCACTTTTTCTCCTCTTATGCTCCACTTTTTCTCCACTTTTTCTCCACTTTTTCTCCACTTTTTCTCCACGTTTTCTCCACGTTTTCTCCACTTTTTTCTCCACTTTTTCTCCTCTTATGCTCCACTTTTTCTCCACTTTTTCTCCACTTTTTCTCCTCTTAATCTCCACTTTTTCTCCACTTTTTCTCCACTTTTTCTCCACTTTTTCTCCACTTTTTTCTCCACTTTTTCTCCACTTTTTCTCCTCTTATGCTCCACTTTTTCTCCACTTTTTCTCCACTTTTTCTCCACTTTTTCTCCACTTTTTCTCCACTTTTTCTCCACTTTTTCTCCTCTTAATCTCCACTTTTTCTCCTCTTATGCTCCACTTTTTCTCCACGTTTTCTCCACTTTTTTCTCCACTTTTTCTCCTCTTATGCTCCACTTTTTCTCCACTTTTTCTCCACTTTTTCTCCACTTTTTCTCCACTTTTTCCTCCACGTTTTCTCCACTTTTTCTCCACTTTTTCTCCACTTTTTCTCCACGTTTTCTCCACTTTTTCTCCTCTTATGCTCCACTTTTTCTCCACTTTTTCTCCACTTTTTCTCCTCTTAATCTCCACTTTTTCTCCACTTTTTCTCCATTTTTTCTCCACTTTTACTCCACTTTTTCTCCACTTTTTCTCCACTTTTTTCTCCACTTATGCTCCACTTTTTCTCCACTTTTTCTCCACTTTTTTCTCCACTTTTTCTCCTCTTATGCTCCACTTTTTCTCCACTTTTTCTCCACTTTTTCTCCACTTTTTCTCCTCTTATGCTCCACTTTTTCTCCACTTTTTCTCCACTTTTTCTCCACTTTTTCTCCTCTTAATCTCCACTTTTTCTCCACTTTTTCTCCACTTTTTCTCCACTTTTTCTCCACTTTTTCTCCACTTTTTTCTCCACTTTTTCTCCACTTTTTCTCCTCTTATGCTCCACTTTTTCTCCACGTTTTCTCCACTTTTTCTCCTCTTATGTTCCACTTATTCTCCACTTTTTCTCCACTTTTTCTCTACTTTTTCTATGGTCGGTCTACCCATTAGCTCTGCCATGCATAGTGTAGCTCTACACCTACTGCACATGTTACTTTATGATTGACATCTCTTTCGTACCAGAGCTGTCTAAGTCTACTCTGACCCCATATTTGTCATTACTATATTGTCCTTGTACTGTATTATGACATTTGTATCATGTGTTTCATTTCTTGCTGTGTTGCAATTTTTTTGCTGCATCCCAATTGTACCTCTACATTGTTCGAGTTTATGTTATTGTTCTCTCACTCTTATGTGATACTGATTATTGTCATTTTTCATGATTACAAGCAGATAAGTCCAATCTGACGAAGGCTCAGGCCGAAACGTCATTTGTAACTTGTTTTGGACAAAAACATATATGCTTATGAAAAAAAAATTTTCTTAATACGGACCAATAAAGAGTGATTTTGCATTACTATCCGTTGTGACTTACTGACTTAGTCTGGGAGATATAGAGTGCCGAGGTTACTCACTAATTTTATCTATTATTACCTCTGAGCACCTATATACCAGTGAGCAGAGCTTCCTCTACAGTAGTTCTCCTGATTAGGCATGCCCTTACCTCATGAGCAGGGCATTGCAGCTTTGGTAGCAACCATTACGACATGGACTCTGCTGCTGTGGACCCGGGGAGAGTGAGTGCAGATTCATTGCACCCACACTCCTCACATGAAGGGTCCGCACTCCTAGAAAATGGGGGATACGTTCCCTGAGTGTCTCCCCCCCCATATTCTAGACGGTCCAGAGTCGTCGTGGGACCCCTTTATTTTTTTTCTTACAATAAATTGGTGAAAGAGGAAATGTTTTGGGGACTGTTTTTTCAAATAAATTTCTTTTGTCGATTTTTTGTTTTTGTTAGTACTGACAGTTTATGATGTTGGGTATCTAATAGACGCCATGACATCACAAACTGCTGGGCTTGATCTCAGGTGACTTTACAGCTAGTATCAACCCGATTTATTACCCCGTTTGCCACTGCACCAGGGCACGGGATGAGCTGGGGTGAAGCGCCAGGATTGGCGCATCTAGTGGATGCGCCACGTCTGGGGTGCCTGCGGCCTGCTATTTTTAGGCTGTGAAGGCCCAATAACTATGGACCTTCCCACCCTGAGAATACCAGACCACAGCTGTCCGCTTTACCTTGGCTGGTGATCCAATTTGGGGGGTCCCCTACTTTTATTGTGTAATTATTAATATTTATAAAATAATTATAAAAAAGAGCCTGAGGGGACCTCCACATTGGATCCCCAACCACGGTAAAGCTGCCAGCTGTGGTTTTCAGGCTACAGCCGTCTGCTTTACCCTAGCTGGCTATCAAAAATGGGGGGACCCAACGTAATTTTTTTTTTTTAACTATTTTTTAAATAGAAAAAATTAATGGGCTTCCCTGTATTTTGATTGCCAACCAAGGTAACGGCAGGCAGATGGGGGTGGCAACCCATAGCTGTCTGCTTTATCTGCGCTGAGAATCAAAAATACCGCGGAGCGCTACGTCATTTTTTTAAAGATTTATTTTTACAGCACTGTGATGTCCAGCAATCAAAATACAGGGAAGCCCATTTTATTTTTAGTTATTTAAATAAATAATTAAAAAAAATATATGTTAGCTCCCACTGCATTTTTTGTATTGCTAGCTAAGGGTAATCCAAGCAGCTACTGGCTGCTAACCCCCACTGCTTGGTGTTACCTTCACTGGCAATGGAAAATCCAGGGAAGCATTTTTTTTTTTTTTTGCCAAAAAGCTACAAAAAAAGGACGTGAGCTTCGCCATATTTTTGTATGCTAGCCAGGTATAGCAGGCAGGTGCTGGAAGAGTTGGATACAGCGCCAGAAGATGGCGCTTCTATGAAAATGCCATTTTCTGAGGCGGCTGCAGACTGCAAATCGCAGCAGTGGGGCCCAGAAAGCTCAGGCCAACCTGTGCTGCGGATTCCAATCCCCAGCTGCCTAGTTGTACCTGGCTGGACACAAAAATGGGGCAAAGCCTACGTCATTTGTTTTCTAATTATTTCATGAAATTCATGAAATAATAAAAAAAGGGCTTCCCTTTATTTTTGGTTCCCAGCCGGGTACAAATAGGCAACTGGGGGTTGGGGGCAGCCGTACCTGCCTGCTGTACCTGGCTAGCATACAAAAATATGGCGAAGCCACATAATTTTTTCAGGGGGCAAAAAACTTCTGCATACAGTCCTGGATGGAGTATGCTGAGCCTTGTAGTTCTGCAGCTGCTGTCTGTCTGTATGGAGAAGAGCAGACAGCAGCTGCAGAACTACAAGGCTCAGCATACTCCATCCAGGACTGCATGCAGAAGTTTTTTGCCCACCAAAAAAATGACGTGGGCTTCGCCATATTTTTGTATGCTAGCCAGGTACAGCTGGCAGCCACGGGCTGCCTCCAACCCCCAGTTGCCTATTTGTACCCGGCTGGGAACCAAAAATATAGGGAAGCCCGTTTTTTTTAATTATTTCACTTATTTCATGAAATAATTAAAAAACAAATGACGTGGGCTTCGCCCTATTTTTGTGTCCAGCCGGGTACAACTAGGCAGCTGGGGATTGGAATCCGCAGCACAGGTTAGCCCGAGGTTTGTGGGCGCCTCTGCTGCGGATTTCAGTCCGCAGCCGTCCCAGAAAATGGCGCTCTCATAGAAGCGCCATCATCTGGCGCTGTATCCAACTCTTCCAACAGCCCTGGAGCCGGGTGGCTTGTTGGGTAATCATGAGTTAATACTGGCTTTGTTTTACCAGCCAGTATTAAGCCAGAGATTCTTAATGTCAGGCACGTTTGACCCGGCCATTAAGAATCTCCAATAAAGGGTTAAAAAAAGACACCACACAGAGAAAAAATACTTTAATAGAAATAAATACACAGACACATTAGAGACTCCATCTTTATTACCCCTGTCAGCCCTCCACGATCCTGCTCTTCTGTCTTCTTTCTTTCTAGTGTAGTAGTAGTGACGATTGTAGTGAGGGGCATCACTTGGGGCTGGGGAACCTCCATCCTAACTACAATGCTCACTACAATCGGGAAGCAGCGTGCAGCCTTCACTCCGTGAGTGATCACTGCTGGCTGCTAGCGGTAACAGCGGTAACGCTGACAGACGCGTTACCATAGCAACGGTGCTCCCGGAGCCGCGGTTAGCGGTGACGTCACCGCTAACTGCGTTGCTATGGCAACGGTGATCTCCGTTAATGACCGGCTGTGTCAGCCGGTCCCTAACGGAACGGGGAGTCGACCGTGTGCTAGAGCATGTCGCCGGTACACGGCGATACACATATGTGCACCGTGTACCGGAGAGATGCACTCGCAGGTCCTACATGACGTGTCATAGTCATGTGACCAGTCTGTAGCCAATGAGATAATAGCCACGTGACTGGTCACATGGCTATTTTGACGTCACGATAGGTCCTGCTTCTCTGCTGGCAGTGCAGGTCACCGGGAGGATTCAGCGATCATCGGATGGAATAGCGGCAGGAGACAGAGTGCAGAAGGGATCGCGAGGACCGGTAAGTGTTATGGCAATGTTTATTAACTGTTTGTGTACATTTATAATGCATTTTTATGTGTTTGTGATTGCCTCCCATTATAGCCTATTGGTTCTAGTTCGGTTCGTCGAACGTTCGACGAGCCGAACTCGAGCCAGACCCCCCGTTCGGCGAACCGCCTCGAGCCGAACCGGGACCGGTTCGCTCATCTCTAGTCCTGTGGGCTGCATGTGATGCCTGATACAGTGATTGCAGTGAGTTGTGTAGCGCCCCTGAAGCCATACATATGGAGCAACAAGATACTCCAACCTGTCAAAGATGCAGGGCCTACTCCCTGGAACAAAGAGGAGCAGTGCCGATAACACCAAAACACATATATAACCCCTGTTTTTCCCTTCCCAAGGACTGGTGACAGACTAGGGTTGAACACAATGGATGGCCACCTAGGGGTGGAGCCGATCCAGTCCACTAGATGAAAACCAGGGAGGATGGGTCAGACAGTCAGTAAGTGGAAATGAAAGGAGACGGACGTAACTGTACTGATGGGAGTGTGTAACAGGGACGTGACAGGCGCAGGTGTGTGGTTGCCGAAGGAGTTCGGTGGAGTACTCTCAGGACCATAGCACCGACGGAGTATAGAGCCCTAGGTCAAGAAAACACTCCAGGCAGACTTAATAAAATCTGCACAGTGAGGGAACCATCCAGGACCTTACTGACCGTAAAGTCCGGGGTAACTAGCAGTGATGGGAGAACCAGGGACCAGAACAGAACACTGACCAAACAGGGTTCAAACTAAAGACTGAAAGACTACCAGGAGAGGACCCCCAGGCTCTCCAAGCCATGTGGACCCACAAACCAGAGACAGGTCCAAGGGAAAGAAGCCACCAGGTTACCACACCAGCACTGGGACTAAGGGGACCAGTGGTAAGGACCAACCTTCTTTGGGTTGCCAGCCATAACAACGCTGTGAGTAAAGAAACCAGTTACACTGCAATCCCTTGTGTGGTCTACCTTCTTTCCACGCCTAAGTCCATCATCTACCCCCTAGGGCTCGGCCCTATTTGCAGAGGGCCCAACATCCAGTCTGCCATTAACATCAGCCCCAGCATTGAGAGACTGTGCAGCGGCGGTTCCATCTCCATAACCGCAACCCGCAAGTGGTGTCACAACAAAAACTTTATTAAATATTCCCCTGTACATAACCCATTTCAAGCGACCCCCAGGGTCACGGAACTGGGCAATGGCCACCAAGTGACATCTCCCAGCAGTATACCGCCCGGGACCGAGTACCCCATAGCCCTGGGGTGAGACAGCTTTCTGGCGTTATGAACAGGATTGGACTAGACCCGTTAATCACTGAGTGACGTGCGCCTTATGGACTGTTTTGTGACTTGTGCACCTGTCGTCATTTTGTGTGCAAAACTGATTGCGCCACAGCTTTTATGAAAAAGGCGCGAAAGGGAATCTGTTGCATGCAGGTGTGACTGACCACAGCGGGGGGAGGCTACCCGAGGCACTCAGATCCGGGATCGTGACTGTGGTTTGAGTGGCAGCCGGATCCAGGGCTCGTGCAGCAGCCCGCCGCCCACAGTGTAATAAAGGAGGTATTTACAGGGGAAGAGTTTGTCAGTGACTCTACCAGTGGGTTGCGGTGATGGTTGATGACACCGCCGCTGCCTTGGTATGGGACGCCCGGGGCTGATGGAGCGGGGCAGCAGGATGGTATCCCCTCCACGGGTAGAGGAGGTGTTGTCCCGGGGCCCAGGTGTATGGGGAAGGATGCTGCGGAGCATATTCTGCAGGGCTGGACCGAGTGGTATTGGTGTACTCACAGTTCTAGAAGAATTCACACAGAGTCCAAATGGTAAACCAAATTGCCAGTGACCGGTGACCTCCGGTGGGTGTATTCGGGTCCCACACCCTGGTACAGCAAACAGGGGTCCCTTCCTCTTGCACTAAAGGGCTATTTACACGCTGTGACATCGCTAACGATATATCGTCGGGGTCACGGTGTTTGTGATGCACATCCAGCGTCATTAGCGACATCGCAGCGTGTGACAGGCTGAAGCGACCTTAAACGATCGCAAAAGAGGCAAAAATAGTTTGTCTGAGAGAGGTCGTTTATTTATGAAAAATCGTTGTCTGGTAAGTAGCGATGTTGTTCGTCATTCCTGCGGCATCACACATCGCTATGTGTGACATAAACATAAACAAGGGAAAGGCTGGGTTTAAAACAGGGAAAGGGGGTAACCGGGATCCGCTACCTTTTACTCCTTTTGCTCATAAAGGTGGTGGTGGGAGGCGAGGCATGGTTGTTCGTTAACCACGATCCACTTCCTTATTTTGAGGGCAAACAAACCTGGCTCTCCACAATATCTTGTGTAGCTGACCATATCCCCGGGTTCCAGATTCCTATCTGGATGGCCAGTTGGCAAATGAGGAGCTACATCCCTCCGGGACACAAAGATTTCTGCTTACAGTCCCGACTCGTATATGAATCCCCACCCTTTTTTGGGGTCAAAATGGCGGACTTGCCCTCGGTAGGTCAGGCCCTGGACCCGGAAGGTGGCTTGCCACAGGCAGTCTTTCTCCTTGTAGGTATGGGAAAGCACATCAGCTTTGCGTTTCTCCCCAGCAGCTATTTCCCTGCGTAGTTGCTGCTGCTGCTCCCAGTGTAGGGCACGGTCTCCATGCTACCCCTCCCACTCAGGAGCTGAGCCCGTGCGGATGCCCTCAGTTCCAGCTACGACCGGCCTCTCACGTTGCCGTGGGCCCCACCTATCAGCGGACTGTTCTTCACTCCTGCAGGAGCACACCGGCTGCCTCTCAGCTGGTACAGGGAGCCTGGGAGCCTTGGATGCTGCAGCTGGGGGGGCTACTGCTATGGGCGCTGGCTGCGTGGTAGCTTGGCTTGGAACTGGGACTGACGTCGTCGGCGGTACAATCAGACTCGGGACCGGGACGGATGCCGCCGGGGCTGCGGTCTGGCTCGGGGCCGGATGAGATGTCATCGGGGTTACGGCCTGGCTCGGGGCCGGGACGGGTGCCGAGGCGGTGGTGAGTATAAGGCCCGAGGACCCCGGAATTGGGTCCTCCTCCGCAGACTGCACGGGTTCTGCTACCATGGGCTGAGGCAACGGGTCGGTCGGGGCGTTGGCTGCGGACACGGTCGGCGAGGAAGGCGGCGTGGCGGATGGGAGCAGACCGGACCCCTCAGCCGGGCAGGCCGGTTCCTGAGGTACAGAGGGGTGTGGGTCACTGCTTACCCACTCCTCCGAGGCCATCTCCACTTCACGTACCTGGACAGCTGCAGCCAGGCCCTTCATGTCCGACGTCCACCTTGCTAGTATGAAGTGGGCTTGGACCTGGATCCTTCGGCACATCCTCTCCGTCTGTTCCTCGATCCAATCAGCAGTTATGGGAATGGGGCTCTCCGAGCGCTGTTTGCCAAGCTGCTGTGACATCTTGCCGCGTTGGTGTCCACGACCGGGTTTCTGCAGAGTCCTGGTGTCCCTGCACTTTATCTTCTCTGGTCACATGCCACTTTTCTTGCCCTCCCCTTTGGTTTTCAACAGCAGTCTCGCGGGACCCACTTTCCTTTGCAACTTCCTGCTCTGGGATCACCGGGTTCCGCCCGCGTTCTTAGGGGGCAGGGCTTCAGATTCGCGCTCTTTTCGGAATGAAGATGGTGAGGTTGTTGTTTTTGGCGCCAAAAAATGACAGACAAGATGGCGGCGGTCCAAAAATGTCTGCGTTTTCACGGGTTAACAGTCCAGGAAAGGCACACTTCACCCAGGTTAGTGGATGGGGTAAGTATCCTGTTCGTGACGCCAGAATTTGTTGTGGGCAGAGGTGACTGATAACGGCAGGGGGAGGCTACCCGAGGCGCTCGGATCCGGGATCGTGGCTGTGGCTCGAGTGGCAGCCGGATCCGGGGCTCGTGCTGCAGCCCGCCGGCCACAACGTAATAAAGGAGGTATTTACAGGGGAAGAGTTTGTCAGTGACGCCACCCATGGGTTGCGGTGACGGTTGGTGACACCACCGTTGCCTTGGTATGGGACGCCCGGGGCTGATGGAGCGGGGCAGAAGGATGGTATCCCCTCCATGGGTAGTGGGAGGTGTTGTCCCGGGGCCCAGGTGTATGGGGAAGGATGCTGCGGACCGCATTCTGCAGGGCTGGACCGGGTGGTATTGGTGTACTCACAGTTGTAGAAGAATTCACACAGAGTCCAAATGGTAACCAAATTGCCAGTGACCGGTGACCTCCGGTGGGTGTATTCGGGTCCCTCACCCTGGTACAGGAAACAGGGGTCCCTTCCTCCTGCACTTAGTGTTTGTGTCCTTAGTTTGACTACTCCGCTTGAAACGGGGAAGTCCACTCCCAGTGATTCTTGTGTGTAGGGAGCTTCGGCCCGCGAGAACTGAATCGTGGGATCTTATAAGACTTATTCCAATATAAAAACTAATTTTTATTGAAGAATAAACATACATTAATATAAAGGTGCATTTTCCATATAATCAATAATGAGGTAGGTGGATTTTATCACACCCACCCACCTGGGAAACTAACCACATTAACCCATCTTTGCTCCATGAGCTGAGTAATAAATACTAAGTCTAGTGAGCCATGTAATAAAGGAACACCACATAGTCAAATAGTCATAGTGTTTAAACAAAGTAAATCAGACTTACCCATAGTGAAAAAATAGAGGGTTTTTGCTGGCAGTCCCAGAGTGGGTGAGTGAGCAACCTTTTCTCCCGGACGCGCGTTATCGCAAATGCTTCCTCAGCGGGGTGCAGGCAAGTGCACTAGACTTAGTATTTATTACTCAGCTCATGGAGCAAAGATGGGTTAATGTATGTTTATTCTTCAATAAAAAATAGTTTTTATATTGGAATAAGTATCCTCTAGTGTGTTTGCACTAAGTATGAAATGGTCCGGGAGTATATTCTATAAATATTGTCCATACAGGGGATTGTGACTGTTTTCACTATGACAAAATTGCAAAACTTTATTTTCCCCCTTTTGTCTATGATCTATTTGATCGTGGGATATTAGCAGGCAATTGCGAAGCCCTATCCTCCTCGTTGGGCTTCCGTCTCGCTCTATCTGGGCCTCTTGTGGGACAAGTCCTGAAATCTTGTCCCCGGCTGGTCAATTAGTAGGGTGCGTGAAGCTGTCCTTGCTCTAGGGTCCAGGTGCCCTGTCGTGCACGGCCTCCGGACTGGATTCCCGCTGTCGGTACCGGTGGGCTAAAACCCTGCCCCGGTCCACTTAAGGTCTCCCGCGACCGGATCTCCGTCACCTGTGACCCTGTCTGCCGACTGCCACCTAGTCAGTAGTCCGGTAGTCCAGAGGCTCCAACAGCTGACTACCCTGTCACTTCCCACTCCTCTCACTTCCTCTCCCTAAGCTTGACTGTGTCCCAGCTCTAACTCAACTCCACTCAACTCAACTTGTTCCCTCCCAGAACACCTCGGTGGGCGTCACCATTCGCTTGGCCCCGCTTACTGGTGTGTCGCTATTGTCATGGGGGATGACTAGGCTTTGCTGGCTGATGTTGTGTACATGGGTGTGGATTTGTGTTGGTATGCCAATGAGGATGGAGTCCTGCACCTGGAAGATTTGTGCAGTCTCTGTGACAACCTTGTTTTGCCAGGGCGTCACAAATCCCTTCCACAAACTCTAACAAGCTTGGGCGGAGGGGGCAGTTACCTGAAACGGAAGCTCCTGAAGTGCTCCAGTCCCACAAGAGAGTGGTGAGATAAACCAAGGAGGATGGAAAATGAAGGTGCAAGGCGATGGGAATGTAGGGGGGCCTGGTCTGGCTGCAGAAGCTGCAGCGCCTGGAGCGGCGGCACCCATCATGCCAATCACCCTGCCTTAAGTCCCAGGAGTGGCATGGCTGCCCCAGTATGATGGCAAACCGGATGCCTTAATCGGGTTTAAATAGAAAATATACACCGTATTGGACATGTATGCAATGACTGGCAAGCAGAGTGTCTGTGGTGCTGGGACAGTAACGGGTGCAGCAGAGCTGGAAGTAGAGACCTGGTCAGATGTCGACTGGGGATCAGAGAACACTATCTTTGAAAAGTTAAAAATTGTTTTTGAAACCCGTACAGAGGAAGAGCTGACAAAGGGGTTTTTACAATTGCAAGCAGAGGTCACAGGACAGTATCAGAGACTATGCTCTAAGATTGTAAGCAGCACTGCGGACCTTGAAACATGTAGACCTCATCAGTGATCCAGAAGGGAACAAGATGATGGTTGAACAGTTCTTGCAGGGGCTACAATAAGTGGAGGACCATAAGCAGCTTCGCCTGTGAGCTTTGGAACACTCAGATGTGGACTTTGGGGCACTTTGCACACTGCGACATCGCAGGCCGATGCTTGCGATGACGAGCACGATAGTCCCCGCCCCCGTCGCAGCTGCGATATCTTGTGATAGCTGCCGTAGCAAACATTATCGCTACGCCAGCTTCACATGCACTCACCTGCCCTGCGACGTCGCTCTGGCCGGCGACCTGCCTCCTTATTAAGGGGGCGGGTCATGCGGCGTCATAGCGACGTCACATGGCAGGCGGCCAATAGAAGCGGAGGGGCGGAGATGAGCGGGACGTAAACATCCCGCCCACCTCCTTACTTCCGCATAGCTGGCATGAGCCGCAGGTAAGAGATGTTCCTCGCTCCTGCGGCTTCACACACAGTGATGTGTGATGCCGCTAGAACGAGGAACAACATCGTAACATTGGTCATTTCCAAATTATGGAAATGACTGACGCTACACCGATGATACGATTACGACGATTTGCGCTCGTTAATCATATCAAAAAGGCTTTACACACTACGATATCGCCTGTGACGCCGGATGTGGATCACTTTCAATTTGACCCCACCGACATCGCACCTGCGATGTCATAGTATGCAAAGTGCCCCTTTGTTGTTCTAAAGGACTGGGCCATAAAATCCCTGCAATCCCCTGCGACCGCAGACTCTGCTCTTCAGCCCTGGCAAGCCAGTACCTTACGTTTACGAGTGGAACCCTCATCCCTAACCATGGTAGGAGCTAATAGACAGGCAGCACCCCCTGGTGTTCCAAATGACTTCCCAGGTGCAACAGCTGAGCGAGGATGTGGCCATGATCCTAAAAGTGATGTGGCTCAAGCCAGAACCCAAGCCGGTGGAGAAGATCCAGCTAGCCGACTGCCCTGAGGACATCCCATGGATGCGAGGAAGGAGGATCCCACCATCCAGAGGAAGGAGCAGCGATCCCTATGATTTATCTGGACAACCCATCTGCTGTCGGTGCAACAAGGCCGGCCATTTTGCACAAGTGTGTCCTTTAAACTGGCAATCCCTAGGGTCAAGCACCAACCCCCAGGAATAAGACGACAAGGCCCATCTGATTACCAATAGGTATAGTACAAGTTTCTCCATCCTCTCATGATTGTGTAGGGATTCCTGCTCATCTCAGGTGAGCTTACTTATTCCCCAATTTTCCGGCACAGGACAAATATATGCCCCCCACATGCTGCAATAGCTATGCACGCATGTCTGAAACATATGGGTCTTTCTTCCTCTTAATGATCATATTTTACCCATTTTTTTTACTAATCTGACGTTGTTACTTGACGATTCTGTGCTGTATCCTCCTCGTGTAATGTATATCCATCATACTGCATCATTTGACATGTAACTGTATTTCCTATACTGATCAATGTTCTTTTATTTTATTGTATATGTAATATTCCATCCAGTGTGCCCGACCTGAGGAAGGCCACAAGGCCGAAACGTTGTCATCTGGCGGACTCCCTGTTTTGTACAGTACTTTTTCACTTTTTCACTTTAATAAAAGAAAAGATCAAGACTTAACTACTGGTGTCTATTCATACTTTAAGGGAAATATACAGTGTGCCGGAGTTACTTCTCCTTTCATCTGATTAGTGTGACCGGTACGTGGGAAGACGACCATTTCTGTCCATCACCCTGGACGGAATCCCCACGGAATTCCCCCCACCTGGGGGAAGTGTTGTTCTTACTCCAACAGATTGCTGAAACTGCGGGTGCTGGGCAGCAGAGGGTCCTGCAAAGAGAAATCAGAGCCCTCCTGCAGAGACAACAGGTAAACGTATCGGGTGGGGAAATTGGTAATGTACGGGTAATAGACCCCGGACCTATTGTGATACTCCCACTAAGTGAGATGATGATATGGTGTCGGGCGGCAATAGGCCTTAACGGGTAATTTTACAAGGCAATGATTGAACCCATATATTCAGAAAATTGGTCTACTGTCTTGACATCTCTATGAGGGATACTTCTGTCTTCATAAATTATACCCACTTAATTACTATATCTATAAATAATGACAAGACAACTTCCCTTGGACGAATGGCCACAGCTTTATTTAACAAGTATATATATATATCTTTCCCGCGGCTCAACATGCCGCCCCTTTAATTAAAACCATAACTGATATATATATATACATTCCAAACACCACAAACCAAACACCGATAGGTCCGTCCCAGAAGCAACCAATTCTTCCTATCCCCTGGCCGTATCCTAAAACCAGCCCAAGGGACCACCTCGGCCATGACCAAAACCGACCCGAGGTGTGAGAGGTATTAACGTTCCATCGTTAAATATCCCTCCCCCGAACCTGCAGGACCTACGCCCACAAGTTCCCAGTTTCTTACGAAGCCACTACCCCTGAGTGACTTCGTACCACCAACCGAGTATCGGTAATCCCAGCCTCTGACAAGGGACCTATCCCCCCGCCACCGACCGGTCACGTGACCCCTTACATGGCCCGGGCTCTCCAAACCCCCACTGCGTGCTCCAAACCTTCCCGCAAACCGAGCATCCACAGATCCAAACCAATATCAGTGAGATGAACTCCGTCCTGCCGCAAATATTGATCCGACGACTTCTCTAAGTCCCTGTGCTGGACGACAAAGCCTCCATTCCACGCCACAAACTGGCCACTCGCCCTGTTCAACTTGCTACGCGCCCTGTTAATCCGCTAGACTGACCTGGAAAAACTCCAACTCATCCGAGCCACGATATCTGACCAGACGATAACGATACCCGGAAACTCTCACCAAAGGTCCAACTTAATTTTCCGCTTCAAATCTCTGGCTGCCCGCACTCCCAAATCATTTCCTCCCGCATGAAATTTAAAACCTTGGGATCCTGGTCAACCCTAGCATAATATGCCACCTCCACGCATACTCTCCCCCACATCAAACCACGAATCCCAATCTATTTTACTCGCGCCTCCCCTCTCGCCATTCCGAGTTGTCGACCGTCCGTATGCACGTCCGCCCGCAACACCCCCCAGTACATGTAGGAGTGCCCGAGTACACAGACAAGACACACACCTATAAGCTTATAAACACCATTAAGAACAGAAAAAACCCACATGCCGCACAGCCATTAAACATCCCCTATTAACCTCCAAACTGAATCGATCGCCCTCACGCGATTCCTTGGCACTGCTCCCACCCGTGCCAAATAAGACTTCAATATTGCTACAAATTGAAATTTGAACAACGATGACCCATCCTCATGCCTCAGGAAGGAGCCAGGGTAACCCCCGCGCATCCTTAAAACCTGCCACCTGTGCAACCGGACACCAGTGGTGTCCTGGAATGCTATACAACACCGTCAAATGTCCACGACCCATCTGATCCGTTTTGGAACGGTGCAAAGTACATTCAACTCGACCGTCCCCCAGCCCAACATCCCCTATTAAAAGGTCTCCTGCCACCTGCTTTGGAGGAGTAATCAATTCACTAATGCGAAAAGCACCAAAAAACGACAAAACAAGCGCCACCGCAAACAATGCCTGCTCATACTGTGAACTGTGATGAACACACCTTGCCCAAACAATGCACCATAAGTGCCAAAGAGTGAATAGAAATTGGTCTTCTTGTGTCCCGAGCCCTCGGCCCTTTCCTAAAACCTTCCATGGCTTGCCGCACCAGAAAATCTTTTGTAGCATCTGTAACCACGTGCAATTTAGACAAAAACGCTAGTGCCGCCAACCTGTGTCCCATCACTGACACTGATCGGCCCGCCAAAAATTCTCAGCTAACAATTGTCAAAACCCCCAACACCCGTCCATTGTAACCAGGCCCCATTAAACCCTCTCGTTCCAATTCTTCCCATTTCTTCCACACCGACCGATATCGGCACCAAGTGATCTCGGTCACCGATCTCCTAATCCGTTCGAAAGGGACACCGATGCCAGATCACACAGCCAGCCTGGACATTGTTCTCCATCCTCGTCCACCCCCGGCACCAGTCTCCTGAACCTGCGACACTGAAATCAAAACAGTGCGTCAGCCACCCCAATTTTGTACCCCCAGCACATGCCTTACCACCACACAAATGTTGAAATCCAAGCAACGCAGCACCAAATGCCTTATAACCCACTACTGGGGGTGATTTTGCTGACAAAGTGTTAATAGCATGTACCACCGCCATATTATCGCAGTGTAAGCAAACCTTTTTTCCAACAAATTCTGAACCCCACAACTCGATTGCCACTACAATCAGAAAGGGTTCGAGCAACGCCAGATTTTTTACCAACCCTTTCTCCTTCCACAGCCGTGGCCACTCCCCAACACCCCAGTGAGTCTGAAAATTGCTCCAAAACCCACCGCTCCTGCCGCATCCGTAAACAGTTCCAGCTGACTATAGGACATTGTTATACTCATCCACAACGTCTTTCCATTGTACTTGTCAAAAAAGGAATCCCAAACCAGCAAGTCCCCTTTAATCTCCTTTTCCACTCTAACAAAGTGATTTGGCGATACGACACCTCAGGTCGCACTTGCCCATCTTCTATTGAATATCCGCCCCATCGGCATAATGCGACATGCAAAATTCAATTTACTGAACACCGGCTGCAAAACCCTCAACCTTACCTTTCTTGCCTGATACAACGCTCTAACAGACGCTTTAAATCCACCAACTTCTCTTCTGGCAGCCGGTACTCCATGGCAACCGTATCGATTTCGATGCCCAAGAAACATAAAAACCGTCGCTGGTCCGTCCGTTTTTTTTCTTTGCCAACGACATACCAAAACTCAGCGCAATCCGCTCCAAAGTAAACAATAACAAGGAACAAACCGAGGAACCCGCCGACCCAACGCACAAAAAATCATCCAGAGAGTAAATTACTGAATGAACCCCTGCCACGTCCCGCACTCCCCATTCCAGAAAGGAACTAAATGCTTCAAAATAAGCACATGAAATAGAACAACCCATGGGCAGGCAGAGATCACATAATATTCTCCATTCCACATGCACCGCAACAAATGATGGCTATCTGGATTGACCGGAAGCAAGCGAAAAGCTGCTTCCACATCTGATTTCGCCATCAACACCCCCTGTCCTGCCGCTCGCACTAATTCAAACGCCCTAGCAAATTAAATGCAAGAAACTGCGGACAGATCCGGTGAGATCCCATCATTAACCGACAACCCGGCCGGGTAAGATTACTGATGTAAGAGCCTGAATTTCATCGGCTCTTTTGTGGGCACAACACCCCAATGGCGAAATCCTGAGGTTAGGGAATGGAGGGTCCTTACACGGACCCGCCATCCGACCTAGCTCCACCTCCTTAGTTAGCTTGTCCCTCCCAACTTCTGGGTGTTCCGTTGCAGACCTCAAATTACCTGGGTGAAAAACTGGTGCCCGAGAAACAAACGGGAACCTGCAACCGTCAACCAAAACCATGCCGCAATAACCCTGCCGCCTGCACATCCGTATACCTATTTAGATAGGGAAGCAACCCTCTACTTTCACTGGCATCCTCCCTCTTTCCAGCCCCTTCCCCTGACTTCCCCTTTTCTTTTTAAAACACCTGACCAACGGGTGGGCACCTCAGCAACCGGAACTCTCGTGCTTGAACCAACACGAGGCCCCAAACTTGCAGTGCCCCTCATTACACTGTCAATATGCCCCCTTTCTTTTGCCAGCCGGCGACCCGTTGCTCGTACCTGGAATCCCGGCACCCTCACGAAAAGGCTGAGCCGGAGCCATCATCAACCGCATCCAAAAGGATATATCCTTGTGGTCCCATCTAAGGCCAGGACGCAGAGCCTTCCGTTGCCGGAACTGCTCATCATATCTTAACCACCCCAAACCTCCTTACACTCGATATGCCTCCCCACTGGAATCCATATAGCCTAAAAGGGGCAGAGCAATGCTCCGGCTCCCTCTCCCTGATGATACTAGCTAGTATGGCAAACGTTTTCAGCCAATTAGTAAAGGTTCTGGGGATGAACCTATATCTCCTCTTCTCCTCATCCTCTTTTTCCTTCTTTGAATCGCTTAGTTTAACTTTAATCGAGATTAAACTTCTCCAGGGGGAGCAGGGAAAATATTTCCCCATACTCCCCCTTCCAAATTGTTTCCCTCACCTCCTTCTTCAAATAGACCCCCAGCAGACTCTCAAAGCACACATACACTTCGCTCCGCGCCCTGTCATCTAAACAAAATACCTCATCCTCTTTCTCCTTGTCTGCATCCTTCTCCTTCGCCATCTCAACCCCAGCCGCAACCCGGCCACTTGTGCTTCCACCGGAACCGCAACTCCAACTCCCTGCACCCCTTCCTCCTGTACCACTGCAACCGATTGCCCAGCCCCAGTGGGGCCCACTCATGCAACCGCCGGAAACACGGACCCGCTTGCTCCCGATCACTTTGCCACCAACCCCTGAAACATGTACTTACAGCCGCAACCGACCCCCCACCCCCAGAACCCACAACATTATGCACACTCGATGATCTCTCACCGGGCTGCCTCTGGTCCGATCCTGGAGCAGCCGTGACAAGATATTCCTGCTGTCGCTCCTCTCCTCCAGATGTGTTCATTCGACTTTCCTCATCGGCGGAATCCGTGGTGCTGCTGGCGTCCTCAGGGGGGACCCTCGGAGGGACAAACCGCTCCCGGCGGCCATCAACCCCCGTGGTCATCGCCCCTGCTCCGCCAACTGTCTCCTGCTGGTCGTCCGCCTTTTTAACGGACGTGGCGTCCTGCCGCCATCAGACCTCGCCGTATCACTGCCCATCTGTGAAGCCACCGCTCCATCGGCCATCCTCAGAGGTCTCCCTCCCTGCCGGCTGCAGGAAGGCCGTATCCAGTCCGCCGTCAGCCGGGTCCACCCTCCAGCCAGATCCCCGCTGGAGGGGACCGTCACCATTGATCGCAGTCTGTGGCCCTGCCGACTGCAGGAGCCACCATCCCCTCCTCCCTGGCTGACGTCCTCTGGCTTCTCGCTCTCTCCAGCCCACTGCCAATTCCGCCGTGGGCGGCTCCCCTGCGGCTTGCAGGGAGTCTCCACTGCTGCCACCTCAAGCTGGGCTCTGCCCCCCGGCCCGCACGTCACCGGGGGCTGCCGTACGGCTGGTCCGGGTCCTTGCAGGCCGCGAACCGGAAGTAGGCCTCAGTGTAGCTCCGCCCATTTCCGGCTCGCGGGGTCACAGACGCGGATTCCTCCTGGTGACCGGAGGGGAACCAGGGAACATCCGCGGGCTCCCCTGTCCCGGAGGGTCCCCGAGGGGGCTCCAAAACTGTATTCTAATTCCCCCAGCCGGGGAGTAGCGCTCCGGTGGCCGCGAGCCTGAGCGCGCAGCTCAGGCCGAGGTGCAGGATCAGGCACCACTGGACCGGGAGCGCACACTGCAGCCAGCTGCCCACGCAGTGCCTCGACTCCCAGCACTCCAGAGTCTCCCCGGACCATCTCCATCAGGGCCTCCAAGTCAGAAATCCTGCAGCTCTCCCGATGATGATGATGACCAGCAGCACTTCCAGCAGCATGTGGCCACGCTGATCTTCCTGCAGCAAGAGGAGGTAACCACTGCCTCACCCCACCTATATACCCCCCTGATCAGCCAGCCTCCTAACCTATCCCCCCAATCACAACTGCCCCCTTTTCACCAATCCCATAACCCCATAGAATGCACACTTCTGCATTCCAAACATTAACCCCTTCAGACCCTAGCCCCCTCCAGATTGTCATGGGCTTATTCGCCCTTATAGGGCTCACTTGCCCTCTTGGCAGCCAGGAAAGTGGTTGATGTTAGCAAGGGAAGAGTGCCTGTGCGAGTGTAAAATGGTGGGGAGGAGGAAACTAAATTGCCTAGGTATGCTACCATTGCTAAATTGTTCACTGTCACAGATGATTCTATCCAGGCAGTAGAATCCCTGACCCCACCAGAACAGGCAGAAGATAACCGTTCCCTAGAACAACTAGAGGGTTGGCATCAGAAACTGCATGTAGGCACTGATTCCATCCCCTCACACCAGAAACACAGAGTCTACCGGGTAGTGCAGGAATACGAACAAGTTTTAGTAAGCATCCACTAGATTTCGGGAGGGTAAAAGGGGTACATCACCACGTACCCACAGGAGATCATCCTCCTATCAAAGAAAGATACAGATGTGATGCCCTGGCAAAACCAGGTAGTCACAAATAGGCCCCCGCATTACACCGTTCCCTCATTAGGAAACACACAGCCAACCAGAAACTCTAGTCACCCCCCTTAGGGAAAGGTAGACACACCAGTGGGCATGACCAGGCAGTTGGGACATGCCCACCCAGGGGTCCAAACAGGGTGGGAAAAACAGTTAGTTAAGCTTTGGCGTTCAGTTTGGAGAGGAGTGTGAGCTGGAGCTAAGTGTAGCTCCAGTACTGAAGTTGAAGTTGAACGGTACCAGGGTAGGAGCCCTGGTGCCACTGGCTACGAGGCAGATGATAGTCTCCATCAGCAGGAGACGGGAAGACGGCTCAGTGGAACTGAGGTGGACCGGGACAGGGTTGTAGCCCGCCGGTACCGACACGGGGAACCGAACCGGAAACTGGAGCACAAAGGGGGGTACTTGGACCCTGAAGCCAGGACAAGAACCTACTGGAGCTGGTTAATTAACCGATTGAGGCCAGGACTAGAGGTCCTGTCCCACCCAAAGTCCCTCATAGAAGACAGCCCACCGATTAGGGATAAGAGGTCTCCGCCAGGGCCCATAGATCCCACAGGCCAGCGTCTGCGGGCACGGCTCCTTAGGCCACAGCCGGGAGTGGACTCGTGAGTTTCACACTAGGAAAGTCCATCTTACACACAGCAGGGCAGGAAAAGGATAGAGACCACCAGCCGAGTGGGGGACTAGAACGCAACCGGCCGCGGCACCGGCCACCATCACCTTGGTTTACCAGAGACTTGTGTGTTTTACTAACAGTAAGTACACCAGCACCCCCTGCGGTCGCCATCCCCTGCACACCCCAACCGGGTCCTGGGGCCACATCCCTGCCCACGGAGGGGTTAACAACTTGCTTCACAAGATCTCCCCCCGGGGGCCCCGTAACAGCAGCTGTTGTGTCCCACCTCACCACATACCATTGGTGGCGTCACAAACTTAATACGGCCCAGCCTGTACATATACATCCCCCCATTTATTCGGCGTGTCCGCGAGACCCCCGGCCACCACCCCTGAAGGCCCGGATCTGAGCACCACCGGCTGCTGGCACGGGGGCGGCACACAGACCTATACCACCCATTCTCTATCAGTGGGCCAAGGAGATGTTGAGGACTATGAAGGAGGCAGGGGTTATTAGAGATAGTTGTAGCCCCTGGGCAGCTCCACTGGTTCTAGTCCAAAAGAAAAATGGTACCTTGAGGATGTGTGTGGATTATAGGAAAATCAATTGAATAACTCACAAGAAGGTTTATCTGCTACCCCACATAGAGGCATCGCTGGCTGCACTGAAGACTACTAACTACTTCTCTACCTTAGATCTCACCAGTGGCTATTGGCAGGTCTCTGTAGCCGAAGAGGATCGGGAGAAGACTGCATGTGCAACACCAATGGGCATGTGTGAGTTCAAAACTATGCCGTTTGGACTGTGTAATGCAGCGGGAATGTTCCAAAGATTGATGCAATGCTGCCTTGGACACCACAACTTTGTGACAGTACTGCTCACCTGGATGATGTTATCGTATATTCAAAGACCTATGAGGAACATTTTGAACATCTAGCTGAAGTACTTGAACAGTTGTCAAAGTACGGAATGAAGTTTAAACCGTCTAAATGTCATCTGTTAAAACCCAAGGTCCAGTATCACTGGTCAGCGCCGAAGGAGTAGCACCAGACCCAGAAAAGATTACAGCCATCAAGAACTGGCCAAGACCAACCTCCGTCAAAGAGGTAGTCAGTTCCTGGCCTGGTAGGATACTACAGGAGGTTCATAAAGGGATATACAAAGATGGCAGCACCTTTGCAAGAACTCCTGGTAGATCAGGCGAAGAAGGGCAAGACTTCTGGTCCTCCATTTGAATGGGGTGAAGGAGAAGAGAATTCCTTCAGACAGATAAAAGGGGCCGTGACTAGTGACGAGATCTTGGCATATCCTGACTACAATATACCCTTTGTGCTGTATACGGATGCCAGCAACGTGAGACTGGGAGCCGTGCTATCTTAAGTGCACAATGGAAAAGAATGAGTGATTGCTTACTCAAGAAGGGAGCTCCGTCCCACTGAGAGGAACCCTAAAAACCAAAGCTCCTTTAAGTTGGAGTTCCTGGCGTTGGTCTGGGCTGTCACCGAAAGGTTTAAACATTTTCTGGCAGCCTCGAAGTTCACGGTCTTCACAGATAATAATCCTCTGACCCATCTGGATATGTCAAAGCTAGGTGCATTGGAGCAACGTTGGGTGGCTCAGCTAGCGAACTATGATTTCGCCATCAAGTATCGGGCTGGTCGCAAGAACGCCAATGCAGATGTGTTATCCAGGATGCCTCCCCTATCAGATGAGGGAGAAGACATAGATGAGCTAGAGGAGATCGAGTTGCCAACTTTCCACTGCCATAGTGCCTCTCAGAACCAGTAGTCTTGTAGCAAGCGCCAGGAGGCTGCATTGAACACACTACCTCATCATGGATGGAAAGAGACACAAGACAGTGACCCCGCGGTAAGACTGGTTAAAGAACTGATAGCCCAACCAGGTTCGTGCCTAGATCCTGATGCTCCACTGGAAGCCCAACATCTATGGAAGGAGAGGAGCAGGCTGTACATCCAGTAAGGTAAACTGTGCAGGGGGTGGATGCTGGAATTTGGCGTGGAAAGAAGGGAGACCACACAATGGGGATGCAGTGCAACTGGTGTTTATTCACAGCACTGGTATTGCTGGTTCACAGAGGACAGGTGGTTCCGACCTCTGATCCCTTTCGTCCCAGTGCCGGTGTGGTAACCTGGTGACTTCTTTCCCCTGCACCTCTCACTGTTTGTTGGAATCCCATTTCTTGGAGCGTCTGGGGGTCCCCTCCTGTTTATCGTTCAGTCTCTGGTTCATACGACGGGCAGTGTTAACCCTGTAGGGGCGGTGGTCTGTCCCGGTCCCTGGTTCTCTCGTTACTGCTGGTGCCCCCGGATTCTTGTGTCAGTGAGGTCCTGGATGGTCCCCTCACTGTGCAGGTATTTGTCAGGTAGCCTGAAGCGTTCACCTGACCTAGGGCCCTGTGCTCCGTCAATGCTATGGTTCCAGGGATACCTGGTCGTATCCTCCATGGCAAACACTCTCCTTCACAAGCTAGGTCACTGCTACATGACCCCATCTAGAGACACATCCATCTCCTGCAACTGTCACTACAGACACTCCTTCTGTCTCACTTTCCCCCCCGGTTGACATCTAGTGGACTGGATCGGCTCCACCCCTGGGTGGCCATCCATTGAGTCCCAAACTAGTCATTCATACATGATTGGGAGAGGGAAGCTGGGGATGTTTATGTGTTTTGATGTTACTGGCAATGGTCTTCCAGGTCCCTGGCGGTAGGCCCTGCATCTTTGACCTTGTAGTGCCCTGATGGGTTCAGAGATGCTACAGTTCTGCATTTGAAGCTAAAATATGTTAAGAGTTCTGTAACCTGTATGGTTGTAAAAAGATCCGCACTACACCTTACCATCCACAAACTAACGGTATGTGTGAGAAAATGAATCATTTAGTTATCAATCTGTTGAAAACTCTGCCATTAGAAGAAAGGAACATGTGGATAGAAAAGCTACCTGACTTAGTGAACATGTATAATAACATTCCTGTGAGCTCCACAAACTGCACACCAGCGTATCTGATGAGAGCAAGACCTGGAAGATTGCCAGTAAATCTTGAAATGGGAATTGTTATTCCAGAAATCAATTTGTCAGATGCTGATTGGGACTCTAATCGCCAAGCGCAGTATAAAAGAATACAAGAATGTGTTGAAAAAAGCTTGAAACAGAGTCGAGAAAAATAAGAAGGATTACAACAAGAACGCACAAGCTGTTTCCTTAACACCTGGAGAACTAGTTCTAAAGAGAAAGAGGAAAGTTCATGAACTTGATGATCAGTGAGAAGCAGAACCCTACATTGTGCTATCTTCTAATTCTGACAAAAGGAAAACTTGCTTACTCAGCAAAGATAAAGGAAAAACTTTGTCAACAGTCTCAAGGGATCATTTGAAGAAATGCCCAGAACCATTGAAACTTAAAGAAGTTCCCAGTACACCTCAAGTACCAGAGAAGAAAAAGAAGGTGATACATACAATACTTGGAGACTTTCCTGAGAATTGGCCTCAGTACAATGGAGCCATAATAATTACAGTAATTACTTTCCCACAACCAGTGGAAGAACCAGTTCAAGTTCCAGAAGAGTCTACAAACAGTGAATCCGAAAGTTCTAAAAGAAGACTAAAGCGGGCTTTACACGCTACGATATCGTTAATGAATTATCGTCGGGGGCACGGTGTTTGTGACGCACATCCGGCATCATTAATGATATCGCAGTGTGTGACGCTTATGAGCCACCTTAAGGCTAGTTTCACACTACGTCTTTTTAACATCCGCTGAAAACGTTTTTTTAGCGGAAGTACGGATCCTGCTTTTACAGCAAATAACGTATGCAAACGCATATGTTATTTTGCAGGATCCTGCACTGGATGTTTAGGGGCGGGCATTGGATTCATGTGATCGGGAGTGAGGGGAACTAGACTGGGAGGAGGCTTCTGACAGCTGCAGACGCTGGTAACCAAGGTAAACATCGGCCTTGGATACCCGATATTTATCTTGGTTACGAGTGTCTGCAGCTGCTAGGAGCAGGGCTGCCTGCACGCGTAACCAACGTAAACATCGGGTAACTAAGAGAAGTGGTTACCCGATATTTACCTTGGTTACGAGTGTCCGCAGCTCTCAGGTGGGAGAGAGAGGAAGGGGGAAAGACATAGATAGAGAGAGAGAGGGTGAGGGAGGGAGTAGAGAGATAGACAGATCACGCGAGACTGGTTCTGGGCATGCTCAGTACTTTCTGGGCATGCTCAGTACAAAAGCAGGATCCTGTCTATCAGCACGCCAGCGTTCACCTGCGTTCACGTGCTGTTTAGTCAGGATCCAGCAATTTGCAGTATTTGGACGGAGCTCAAAAACGCTACAAGTAGCGTTTTTGAAACATGTTAAAAAACTGCAAGTCACTGGATCCTCACTATAACGCAGGCAAACGCAGGTGAACGGATGTTAACGCGAGTCCATTGCAAATGCATTGAAATGAAAACGCATTTGCACTGGATCCGCTTGTCCGCTAAAAAAACGTTTTCAACGGATGTTAAAAAGACGTAGTGTGAAACCAGCCTAAACGATCGCAAAAGCGGTCAAAATCGTTTGCCGTGGAGAGGTCATCCTGAAACAAAAAATTGTTTTCTGCTTCGCTGTGTGTGACACCGCAGGAGCGACGAACATCTCCTTACCTGCCTCCACTGGCAATGAGGAAGGAAGGAGGTGGGCGGGATGTTATGTCCCGCTCATCTCCGCCCCTCCGCTTCTATTGGATGCCTGCCATGTGACGTCACTGTGACGCCGCACGAACCGCCCCCTTAGAAAGGTAGAGGTTCACCGGCCAAAGCATCGTCGCAGACCAGGTATGTGCGTGTGACGCTGCCATAGCGATAATGTTCGCTACGGCAGCGATCACCACATATTGGCCGTACGACGGGGGCGGGTGTTATCGCACTCTACATCACCAGCAAATGCTTGCGATGTCGCAGCGTGTAAAGCCCGCTTAAGAAGTCGTAGACAATTACACAGTCTACCTATAAACAGTAGTGAGACACGTGCACTAGACAACAGAACACAACAGGGATCAGCTGAGACACTAGAGCTACGCAGATCCAGTCGTAGCAACTTTAGTCAGCCCCCACTCAGATGCAGAGAATAGGTGTCAACAGAAAAATGTATAAATAGAGTTATAAATAGTAGTGTAACCATAGAAAGTAAGAAGGTTGTAAACTGTAAATGTTGATAATGTGTGAAGAATGTTGATTTGACCTGGCTTTCATAATGTTTGATAAAGTAGAAACTTTCCATTGAAAATAGTTGCACCAGTTGTGCACACTACCAGAGTAATGCTGCAGCCATACCTTTTCGAAGAGGACCTGTTTTCTGCAACAAAGTCTTTCAAAGAGGATTTACCTTTCTTTCACAGAGGACCCTTGTTTTTGCAACAAAAGTGTGGGAGAGGACAGGTCGCAAGAAGGGTCTGCAGCAGAGGCGGCCGAGACCCGGTCGTCATAGTAGCCAGCGACATACCTCACAGGGACACCAGGTAATGGATGGCAAAAAGGGTTGGACCCAATGGATGGCCACCTAGAGGTGGAGCCGATCTAGTCAACTAGACGACAACCAGGGAGGATGGGTCAGACAGTCAATAAGTGGAAGTGAAAAGAGACGGACATAAGCGTACTGACGGGAGTGTGTAACAGGGACCTGTCAGGCGTAAACATGTGGTTGCCAAAGGAGTACGGTGGAGTACTCTCGGAACCATAGCACCGATGGGGTACAGAGTCCTAGGACAGGCAAATGGTCCAGGCAGACCTGATAAAATCTGCACAGTGATGGGACCATCCTGGACCTCCCTGACCGTAAAGTTCGGGGGCACCAGCAGTGACGGGAGAACCAGGGACCGGAACAGAACACCGACCCTAGAGGGTTCAATCTTTCCCCCGTACGGACTAAAGACTGAAAGACTGAAAGACTACCAGGAAGGGACCCCCAGATGCTTCAAGCCACGGGGACCCACCAACCAAAGACAGGTGCAGGTGAAAGAAGCCACCAGGTTACCACACCGGCACTGTGACTAAGGGGACCAGTGGTGAGGACCAGCCTTCTTCGGGTTGCCAGCCATAACAACGCTGTGAGTAAAGAAACCAGTTACACTGCAATCCCTTGTGGGACCTATCTTCTTTCCGCACCTAACTCCATCACCTACCCCCTGGGGCCTGACCCTACTTGCGGAGGACCTACTATCCAGGCTGCCATTAACATCATGCCCAGTGGTGAGATACTGTGCAGCAGCGGTTCCATCTCCATAACTGCAACCCATAAGTGGCGTCAAGACAAAAACTTTATTAAATATTCCCCTGTACAACACACTTTTCAAGCGACCCCCAGGGTCACAGCACCGTGCAACGGCCACCCAGTGACACGTCCCAGTAGTACACCGCCTGAGACCGAGAACCCCATAGCCCTTGGGTGAGTCAGTTGCAGGTTGTAATTTTTGATCCTGGCCCCCATATTTCCCTACACATAACAGCTAAACTGATCAGTCGACATGTGCCTCTAACAGCTGCGGGTGGATGAGAGACGTCATCACAGGTCGTTGATGGGTTGTCATAACAGCCAGGGGTCAGCTGATAATCAGTCTTTCTCTCAAGAAAGCCATGGAACTCCCTGGGGTGGAGGGAGGACATGACCAGGGAAAAGGTGAAGGAGTGATGGGGTTAATAGGGACAGTATGTACAGGGTATGCCAAACATGGCATTTGTGGGTGGTTTAGCTGGGGAGGAAGAGGAGGAGCAGGGAAAGGGTTAGTTGGGAAGCATTAGAGGGTTACCTCCTCTTGACTTCCGGACTCCAAGGGAACTGGACGTGGACTACAGATGGCGGACCTGCAGGAGATCGAGAGTCTTATCCGGGCAACGGTAGCAGCGCACGGGCCCCTGGCAGTTCAATACTACATCAGGGCTGCCGGGGTTAACCCGTTGGCACCTTCCCCTCGCTCCCCCAGTAGCAGCGGGCGGCAGTCACGGCCCCCCCGCAGGTATTCCCCGGGCGCGGGGGGCGAGGAGGAGATGTCAGAGCCCCTCCGGGGACCCTCCGGGGCAGGCCGAGCAGCAGCAGCGTCTGGTGGCTGCTCCGGCCGGTGGGAGAAATCTGCGTTCCAGCCGCGATGGCTGGGAGGTGGGAGTGGTCAGCACGGGGCCTACTTCCGGTCCCGGGCCTCGGGCTGGAGTTCGAATGACAGCGGCGGCTCCTGGCCGGGAGAGCGTCCGGCGGCAGAGTGAGGCCAGCATATCCCCCTGGAGTAGGCGGGGGGACCGCGGGGCTGCAGACAGCAGGAGGTCCGGTGCCAGGAGGAGGTCGGGTGTGTGTAACGCCTGCCTCGATCCACAGACTCAGATGGGCTGTAAAGGGGAGGCTAGAGGGAAGCCACTCACCAAGCAGGACCCCCAGAACCCTGAAACCCTTTAACCCCTATACAGGGATTTGGAATTACACAGGACCCTGGAGATCACTACCTGTGGAAGGCTGCAGTCCGATGAGAGTAGTAGTCAGGCAGGGTCAAACCAGGAATTGCGGAACAGGGACAGAATCGGCAGGCAAGGACGTAGTCAGCAAACGTAGCAGAGGTCAAAATCCGGATCGGGCAGCGAGGTACAAAAACAGTATGCGGGAGGGTAGTTAGAAAACACGCAGAAGTCAACACACAGGAATCACCAAACAGAATAGGCCGTAACAGGAGCCAGGAAAATCAGAACTATCTCTGGCAGTGGTCATATGACAGGAGGGGGAATAAGAAGGGTGTGGTGTCTTCCCATTGGCTGTAGCTGAACGCTGGCAACTTCATCTGGAAGACACATGCCACCCACAGTCAGCCAGCGGTACTGCAGATCCCAAGTTAACCCAGCCCAGTGGATGATCGGAGCCTGCGTCCTACGGTGCCGCTGGCATCGACTCCTCTCCCATCATCAGCACCATCCATGGCAGGAACACGGCGTCGCCTGGCAATTGGAGCAAAAGTCGCTGGAGCAGACTCCGGCAGTGATGTAACAGTGTGACGGACTCTTGTGTGGCGGTAAGTGGAAGTGACGGCGGGACCCCTGAGGTGACCGCCCAGTCACTTAGATCGGTCGTGCAGCCCCCGGTAGCAGCAGTCTCCCTTGGGGGAGGGAGGACCTGGTGGCAGGAGGCCTGCGGTGGCCCTGGAGGGCTGGAGAAGGCGACGGCTGGAGTCCAGAGCTAGGTGTCAGTGAGACTGAGCGTGGAGCCCCCTGGCAATCAGCGAGGGGAAGGGGGCAGTCGGAAGAGGTCGAGACCCGGAGTGACGGCACAGGGGACAGGACAGTCTCCTGGGCTGTCACCGCGGAGCGGGGACGACTTTGCCCACGCGGTGGCCCGGACGGGTGGCCGTGGTGGGGGAGGTGCTGCGGAGGTGCCTCCCGGATCTAGGATGGAAGAGGAAGACAGCAGCGAGGAGGAGGCAGAGGACATCGGGATGTCAGAAGATTCAGACGGACGGATGGCAGAGGACAGCGAGGCGGCAGTTCCGGGGGACGCCGAGCTGCGGTTGGGTGAGACAGCTGCAGTGTCGGCAGGGTTTGCGCAGGCAGGGTGTTCTGGGGGGGGGGGGGTGTCTGCGGATATGGCAGTGCCCGGGGGATCGGCAGGGTGAAGCCAATTGTTGGGGCTGTTGCAGGGGTTGGTGGCGGCTTCCGGGGCAGCGGGGGGTGGGGGGGGCTCAGGTGCCAGCGGCGGCATGGGTAGGGACGGCGGGACAAGGTACTGCAGTGGCGGGGGGAAAGGGGGCATGCGAGGCGGGGACGAGGCGGTGAGTGCGGATGGGGACGCAAAGGAGAAAGAGAAGGAGGACAAAGTGGTGCGGCAAGTTGATAGGGCAAAAAGCGAGGTATATGTATGTTTTGAGGGCCTGTTGAGGGCCCATTTGAAAAAGGAGGTGAGGGACAAGATTTGGAAAGGGGAATATGTGGAGATATTTTTGCTGCTGCCCCTGGAAAAATTTAATCTAGATAGGGTCAAGGCGAGCGACTCCAAGAAGGAGAAGGACGAGGAGGAAAAACGCCGTTATAGGCTTATTCCTCGGACATTTGCGAACTGGCTGCAGGCGTTTGCAATCCTGGCAAGTGTTATTGGGGAAAAGGAGCCGGAGCATTGTTCTGCTTTGTTTGGCTATATGGATCCGATAGGAGAGGCCTATAGGGTTTACGGCGGGTTGGCGTGGCTGTGCTATGACGAGCAATTTAGGCATAGGAAGGCGTTGTTGCCAGGTATGTGGTGGGATCATAAGGATATATCCTTATGGATGCGGCTAATGTCGGCTCCGAGTCAGCCCTTTCGGAGGGGCGCTGGGGGACCGGGCGCCGGGTCCCCGGCAAGCCAGAAGAAATGTTTGTGTTGGCAGTACAATGAGGGGCAGTGCAGGTTTGGAGCTGCCTGTCGCTTTAAACATGAATGCTCGGGTTGTGGAGGGGGACACAGTCTGTCCAAATGCTTTAAGAAGGGGAAAGGAAAGGCTGGGGACGGGGCTGGTAAGAGGCAGGACGCCGGTGAAGGTAGAAGTGATGGCTCCGTTTTTAAATAGGTATCCGGACGGTGACTCGGCAGCGTTGTTATGGTTTGGTTTTTCTGACGGATTTCGTATTCCGTCGGTTGTTGGTTCATCGATTCCGTCGTATCGAAATTTGCGTTCTGCTAGGGAACATGCGGAGGTGGTAGTTGAGAAACTGGAAAAGGAGGTGGAGCTGGGTAGGATGGGCGGCCCTTATGACGCCCGTGTTTAGATTCGGTGGTTTCGCCACTGGGGGTTATACCGAAGAAGGAGCGGAACAAATTTCGCTCATTCATCATTTATCTTACCCGGAAGGGTTGTCGGCGAATGATGGCATCGCGCCAGAATTGGCGGCTATGTATTATGTGTCGTTTGACAAGGCATTGGACTAGGTCAGGGCAGCGGGTCGAGGAGCATTGATGGCGAAGGCAGATGTGGAGGCGGCGTTTCGGTTGTTACCGGTTCATCTGGATAGTCAGCATCTGTTGGGTTGCTGGTGGGATGGCAGTTATTATATTGATCGTTGTTTGCCAATGGGATGTTTGATTTCGTGTTCTTATTTTGAAACGTTTAGTTCATTTGTAGAGTGGGTGGTGCGGGATGTGTCCGGGCTTTCGTCCATTATTCAGACGATTTCTTTTGTGTCGGGCCGGCGGGTTCGATGGTTTGTGTGGGGTTGTTATTTTGGTTGCAGAAAGTTGCGGGCAGCTTTTGAATTCCTTTGGCGCCTGACAAGACGGAAGGCCCGACGCCGGTGATGTGTTTTCTAGGGATTGAGATTGATTTCATAGCTATGGAATGTCGGTTGTCGGAGGAGAAGGTTCGTGATTTGAGGGCTGCGGTGGAAGGGATGAAAGCGACATAGAAAGTGCAGCTTAAAGTGGTGCAGTCCTTGCTGGGTAAAATGAATTTCGCGTGCAGGATTATGCCGATGGGGAGAGTATTTGTGAGACGGTTGGTGACGGCTACAGCAGGTGTGAAATCATCGGCTCATTTTTTGCGAATCACAAGGGCGATTAAAGAAGATCTTCTGGTATGGGATATTTTCTTGCAGTGTTTTAATGGCCGGGCGTTGGTGATGGAGAAAGTGGCGTATAACGGGGCTTTGCAGCTGTACACGGATGCGGCTGGGTCAGCCGTGTTTGTGGCGATCTTTCGGGGTCACTGGTGTGCGGGTGAATGGCCAGAGGCATGGCGTGAGAATGGATTGGTTAGGAATTTGGCTCTGCTGGAACTATTTCCCATTGTGGTGGCGGTAGAGTAATGGGGGGTCCCAGTTTTCCGGGAGGAAGGTGTGCGTCCATTGTGATAATCAGGCAGTGGTGCATTCAATTAACAATTTGTCTGCAAAATCAGAGCCGGTGGTGGTGTATTTGCGGCATTTGGTGTTGAGATGTCTGACTCGCCCACCCCAGGGCTATGGGACACCCGGTGCCGGGCCGGACTAGTCCGGTGGTAGTCAGTGGTGGCTGGGCCCGGCTCCGTGGCCCTGGTGGGTGTCAGTAGAATATGTGGCTTGCTTATTAATGGTTGTGTTCGTGACGCCACCTGTGGTCTGCGGCTATTAAGCCGCCGCTGCTGTGTGAGGCCTCCGGGGTGATGTTATGGCAGCAATGGTGGTACTGCTCCCCACAGGTGGAGCGGAGCCCCGGGGACACTGTTAGTGCTCGTGGAAGTCTATGAGGTTGTGTGGCTAACACGGTGCAGGGCCGACAGGTGATGAAAGAACTAGGCATAAACAACAGTCTCTTTACCTTTTCCTCTTTACTTTGGAAACAGTCCAGTCCTGGGAGACCGTTACAGGTGGTGATGGGGATCCGGTCGGCCTGGAAGTATTTGTGGTGATCTCTCTGGCCAGCTGAGTATGAGGCCTACTCCTGTACTTTGCTTTGTTACGATAGGACCCTGCTTCACTGAATCCAGCAATGGCCCTCTGTGCTGCTGGGACTGATGGTACGTCCCTTTCCCTCTGTAGCAGGCTGCGCAGGCTCTCTCTCTGGTGCTTCTCTGCTGGAATCCACACCGGCCTTGATGCTGCAGCTGTACTTTTGGGATGTTTTGGGCCAGGTGCTTGCAGCTCTCCTGCCCTTCGGATTCGGCTACCAGGGAGTATGTTTAAGCCCTGGTGGCCACAGACTCCGATGTCCGAGTCTCTCCACTGCCTCTCAGCTACTCCTGCTTCTCTGGGCCAAGCTACTCTAGCTCTAGGCCCCAGATTCACAGGACAGCTCACTCTGCGTCTGTTCACTTCTACTGCTCTCTACAGACTGACCACTACTTCCTCCGTCAGACCAGACTTAAGGGATGCTCCCTGGAATCCCAGGTTCAGAGCTCCCCCTGCTGGCCGGAGGGAGAACTGCGTTGGGTGTTAAACTTGCTGGCCAATGGACCTCCCCATTACCTCCAGGCTCAGCATTAACCCTTTGGGAGGGCAATGCTGTTGTGGCGACCAGGTCCTGGGGCGCCACACTGCCCCTTAGTTAAATTCAGTACTCCCGGACTGTAGAAACAAAACATAACATGTTACAACATTTCATCCCATTATGGGAGGCGCATTACTTAAACGTTACAAACTTAAACACTACTATAAGAGTCCAGTGTGGCTCCCTGCCGGGTGTCCATTACACTGCTCCATGGGGGACCCGCCGCGATCAGACCCCCAACGTAGGCTCTGGGCGTGCGTCAGAGCATTGATGACCCCACTCTATGCACGCCGGACGGGTTTTTCTTCAGGGGTGTTGAGCACACAGGTGCTAACTATGAACAATTTAGGTGTTGGCCACCCATAGTCCAGTGGCCCAATTGTCCATTTACTTAATCGCCTAAGACAAAAAAGCATTTTATACACAACATTACAGACATTTCACATAACTATTTACATTCTGTTAGGTATTTTACTTTCTATGTTCTATACCTTGGAGGGGGCTGTCCCCGAGTGCTACGTTGGGACCGGCGTAGCTCTGGGGTTTGTCCCGGACTACTTAGAGTGTCTGCCCCCCCGTGTGATTGGTAGGCTTAACCCTGACAGGGATACATGTCGGTTGCCTACGGGATCTCAGATTCGCCAAGGGTACGGCAGGTTCACCACTGGCAGGGGGTTGAACCTCCTGTTCCACTGTTGGCGTGTCACCTCGTGTTGGAGCGGCCGGTTCTTTAGGTGGATCTGGAACCTCTTCTGTTTCTGGCTCGACCAACTGCGGGAACGTCAAGACTGGTACCACTATGGCATTGTTTATTCGGGTCCAAGTTTTGGGGAATTTTCCAAGGATTGTTTGGATCATCTCTTCCTCTTTTTCTTGACTTTGGGGACTTTCTTGTACTTCTTCTACTTCTTTTTGGGTTCTGCACCGTTCAGGGCACGCTTTCAGGCGGTCCCGAGAAACTGCTTGATAGGTCTTGCCTTCATCCTTGCTTATGAGGCATACCTTACTATTGTCAAAGTTGGAGGGGATAATGGTGTAGGGCTCATTTTCCCACTGATCATCCAATTTATGCGTCCTCCGCTTCTTCTTGAGGACTTGTTCTCCAGGTGCTAAGGGAATTGCTGGGGCTGTTTGATTGTACTGCTGCTCTTGTCTCGTTCTTGCTTGAGACAGGCTCTTCTCTACGCATTCCTGGACCTTACGGTACCGCTGCTGCTGCTCTGTATCCCAATCCTCTATTTCCTGAACCGCCTCAGATGACACAGTCCCCATCTCAAAGTCTACAGGTAACTTGCCAGGTCTGGCTCGCATCAGGTAAGCAGGACTACAGTTGGTCGAATTTACCGGGATATGGTTGTACAAGTCTACCAGATCTGGTAACTTTTCTGGCCATTGGTTTCTTTCTTCCAAAGGTAGAGTCTTGAGCATGTCAATAACTACATGGTTCATCTTCTCGCACAATCTATTGGTTTGGGGGTGCTACGGTGTGGTTCTGATTTTCTTACAACCGTACATGTTACAGAACTCTTGGAACACTTCTGCCTCGAATGCAGGACCCTGATCAGTCAGTACCCTTTCAGGGTAACCGTGAGGTCGACAAAAGTAGGCCTGAAATGCTCTCGCTGCTGTTCTGGCTGTCTGGTCCTTCACGGGCACTACTACCAGGAAACGAGAGTAATGGTCCACAATGGTGAGGGCGTACACATAGCCTGACCGGCTGGGTGTTAACTTCATGTGGTCCAGGGCCACCAACTCCAGGGGCTGCTTCGTGACAATTGGCTGTAGGGGAGACCTCTGGCTGGCATCATCTTTCCGCCTCAGGTTACACGGACCACAGTCTCGGCACCACTTCTCGACTGTCTTTCTCATGTGCACCCAGTAGAACCGATCACGGAGTAGGGTCTCCAACTTCTTCCACCCGAAGTGTCCTGCATTATCATGATAAGCTGCTAGGACCATTGGAGCATCCCTCTGCGGAACCACTATCTGCCAGATGAGTTCATTCGTTCGCCAGTTGACATATCTCTTACAGAGCTTGCCTTGATAGGTGAACAGTCGTCCCCTCTCCTTCCACAACTGCTGGGCTTCTTCTGGAGCATCTGGGCCAAGATGAGCCTCAGCTTGTGCTAGCTTTTCTTTGACCAATCGCACGGCCGGGTCACCGTTCTGTGTCTCTTCCCAATAATGGTGGAGTAATGGGTTGACCGAGACCTCGTGCTGGCTCGAGCGCTTCACTCCTACAGCATGCTCACACTGGGAAACACCTTGGTGATGGAAAGCCGGTAACTCTATCTCTTCGAGTTCATCCAGGTCTTCTCCAGACTCGGGTAAGTGAGGCATTCTGGACAGCGCATCAGCATTGTTATTCTTCTTGCCAGCCCGATACTTGATGGTAAAGTCAAAGTTAGACAGCCGGGCCATCCATCGCTGTTCCAACGCACCTAACTTGGCTGTTGCCAGGTGTGTCAACGGATTGTTGTCCGTGAAGATGGTGAACTTGGCCGATGCCAGATAGTGCTTGAAGCGTTCAGTCACTGCCCAAACAATAGCGAGGAACTCCAGCTTGAAGGAACTGTAGTTTTCTGGATTCCTTTCTGTGGGTCGAAGCTTCCTACTGGCGTACGCTATCACCCTCTCTCTGCCTCCCTGCACCTGGGACAGAACTGCTCCCAGTCCCACGTTGCTGGCGTCTGTATACAGTACAAACGGCTGGCTGTAGTCAGGGTAGGCCAGAATTTCTTCTCCCGTGAGAGCCCCTTTCAGCCGGACAAAGGATGTTTCTAGTTGGCTGCTCCATTCAAATGGAGGGCTCTGCTTCTTAGCCTGCTTTGGCTGGCCTACCAGGAGATCTTGAAGGGGCGCTGCTATCTTGGTGAAACCATCAATGAACCTTCGGTAGTAGCCCACCAGCCCAAGGAACTGCCGCACCTCCTTTACCGTGGTGGGTCTTGGCCAGTCCTTGATTACGGTGACTTTCTCCGGATCAGGTGCCACACCTTCTGCGCTGACCACATGACCCAGGTACTGTACCTTTGGCTTCAAGAGGTGACATTTGGACGGCTTTATCTTCAGGCCATATTTCGACAAGGACTCAAACACTTCTGCTAAGTGCCTCAGGTGGTCTTCATAAGTCTTGGAGTAGACTATGACGTCATCCAGGTACAACAGCACGGTTTCAAAGTTGTGGTGGCCCAAGCAGCACTCCATCAACCTTTGGAATGTCCCTGGGGCGTTGCAGAGCCCGAATGGCATACAGTTGAACTCACAGAGGCCCATTGGTGTCGTGAATGCAGTCTTCTCCTTGTCCGCCTCTGCCACGGGAACCTGCCAATACCCACTGGTGAGATCCAAGGTGGAGAAATAGTTAGCTGACTTTAAGGCTGTTAGTGACTCCTCTATTCTGGGCAGTGGATAAGCATCTTTATGTGTAATGCGGTTAATTTGCCTGTAATCTACACACATTCTCATTGTACCATCTTTTTTCTTTACGAGCACTAGTGGAGCTGCCCAGGGCTACAACTATCTCTGATAACCCCAGCCTCCTTCATTTCCCGTAACATTTCTTTGGCACGCTGATACTGCGCGGGGGGTACAGGGCGGTATCTCTCTTTAATGGGATGATGATCACCTGTGGGGATTTGATGTTTAACCCCTTTCACCTGCCCAAAATCTAGGGGGTGTTTGCTGAAGACCCGCTCGTACTCCTGTACCACCCGGTAAACCCCATGCTTTTGGTGTGAGGGGGTGGAGTCGGTGCCCACATGTAATTTTTGGCACCAGTCTTCCAGCTGCCCCTTGGAGCCATTGTTTTCCGCCTGGTCGGACGGGATCAAGGGTTCCACTGCTTTGATGGTATTGTTGCTGACAGTGTACAGTTTTGCTACAGTGGCGTACCGGGGCAATTTGGCTTCCTCCTCCCCACAATTCAGGACACGGACGGGCACTCTCCCCTTGCGGACGTCTGCTACCCCTCTGGATATCAGGACTCCAGGCCTACTGTCTGAATACACCGGTTCTACCAAGGCATGGTAGTCCTGACCCTTGAGGCCTATTGCTGCCCAACACCATATCAACATTTCACTTCTTGGGGGTATTGCAATGGGGAGGGGGTCACTTACCCTCACACTGCCAATTTCTCCTCCGGCCAGCTCTACCTGCTGCCTCCTCATCAGGGCTCGGATCTCCCTCTGTAGGGCACGCTGCTGCCCGGAGCTGGCAGTTTCAGACGCCTGTTGCAACAAAATTATCACTTCGGCAATACAATTTTCTATCACATTTGTACCAATGGTTAGCAGTGGGTCAGATTCTTTGCGATCAATATCTACAATTATCATCCCCTGACATGGCAATTCTACCCGCCCCACTTTAATGGTTACTTCTTTGTACCCAATTTGAGGCAAGGGCTGACCATTACTGGCCACAATTGTTAAATCATCATCTGGGCCATGGTCAATGTCTGAATCAGCCCAATATCTTTTGTACAGTTTATAGGGGATGGTTGTTACCTGGGACCCCGTATCCAGGAGGGCATTCAACGGGATCCCATCCAGCACAATAGGAAGGACCGGTCGTCCTCCCACATACTTGCTGCGGCTGGGGGTTGAGCCGGGCTTCCTTACACCTGGGGGTCGGCTCCTGGCCCCAGGCTCGGCCCATTTAAAGGACAGTGTCGTGCAATGTGGCCCGCCTGGCTGCAGCGGCGGCAGATCGGTTGTCCCGTTGAATCATACCGGTCTGTGTCTCTGCCTCGGGTCGGCGGAATCCTCCTCTGTCGCATCCATGGGACGTCATCTGGGCTGGAGGCCAACTCGATTCTTGCAGGTGATGGGGTCACTTGTAGAGACTGCACGGTCTTGGCAAGGGCAGCTACAGTTTTGGTCAGCTCCCGGACCTGCTGTCTGAGCTCTGCAGTGGGATCCTTTTCCATGGACTGCGCCTCGGCCCCTGCAGCAGCTGGTGTTGCAGGCACCACCCCAGGGTACGTGATAGCAAGAGGCCGGAGGGGTACTGGGTCGTTCGGTGTAGATTCTCTTAGTACCCGGATGGCCTGGTCCTTAAACTTTGCAAAGTCCAGAGCAGGGTTCTGCAGGACCATGATACGCAGCTGGGTCCTGTGGGCATCTGACAGGAGCCCCTCTATGAACTGCTCAGTTAGGAGTTTGTGTTCTTCACGTACACTCTCTGGGTCCACCTGTTTAACTGCTTTCAGGGCCTCTTGCAAGTTTAAGGCATAGTTCCTTATGCTGTCTGTGGCCCGTTGTTTGCACCCAAAGAATCTCATCTTTATTTCTGCTGCGGTGCGGGTGTCAAAAGTACTCTTTAGCTTGGCCAGTATCTGGGTTGCTGTCCCTTTATCTGTATCAGGCCAGGACTTCACTTCACGCTGGGCAGCGCCGGCTAGCTGTCCCATTAATATGCCCACCTTCTGGCAATCAGTCAGCGGATACACCCGGAACAAGCTGTGCAGGCTTTCTCTGAAGTCACCGAGGGTATGTGACTCCCCGGAGAACTGCGGCAGCCATTCTGCCCTCGGGATGTACGGCATCGTGATCGGCATTACCGGCGCTACAGCGGGGGCTGGGGCGACGGCGACTGGGATTGCTTCGGCTGGTGCTGCGGCGTCTCGGGCTATGGCAGCCACCTGCCCTCCCTCCGAGTCGGACATCTTCCTCCCCCTTAGTGAACCTTACCAGGCTCCGTTCACTTTTCAAATTCCCTTCTGGGTTGCGCGGGGTTAACAGCGCTCTGCTCTGATGGCGCGCTCCCTTCGCGCTCTTTGTCAGGCACGCCCCCCTTCTTCCTGCGCTCAGCGGGGCTAATGGCGGCGGCAGTTTTCAAACAGTGAAACACGCAGTAACACAATCTTTTAAGCGCAATTCTTCAGGCGCACAGTACCCGGTGGGACCGGGCACGAAATCCTGTTCGTGACGCCAAAATTGACTCACCCACCCCAGGGCTATGGGACCCGCGGTGCCGGGCCGGACTAGTCCGGTGGTAGTCAGTGGTGGCTGGGCCCGGCTCCGTGGCCCTGGTGGGTGTCAGTAGAATATGTGGCTTGCTTATTAATGGTTGTGTTCGTGACGCCACCTGTGGTCTGCGGCTATTAAGCCGCCGCTGCTGTGTGAGGCCTCCGGGGTGATGTTATGGCAGCAATGGTGGTACTGCTCCCCACAGGTGGAGCGGAGCCCCGGGGACACTGTTAGTGCTCGTGGAAGTCTATGAGGTTGTGGGACTAACACGGTGCAGGGCCGACAGGTGATGAAAGAACTAGGCATAAACAACAGTCTCTTTACCTTTTCCTCTTTACTTTGGAAACAGTCCAGTCCTGGGAGACCGTTACAGGTGGTGATGGGGATCCGGTCGGCCTGGAAGTATTTGTGGTGATCTCTCTGGCCAGCTGAGTATGAGGCCTACTCCTGTACTTTGCTTTGTTACGATAGGACCCTGCTTCACTGAATCCAGCAATGGCCCTCTGTGCTGCTGGGACTGATGGTACGTCCCTTTCCCTCTGTAGCAGGCTGCGCAGGCTCTCTCTCTGGTGCTTCTCTGCTGGAATCCACACCGGCCTTGATGCTGCAGCTGTACTTTTGGGATGTTTTGGGCCAGGTGCTTGCAGCTCTCCTGCCCTTCAGATTCGGCTACCAGGGAGTATGTTTAAGCCCTGGTGGCCACAGACTCCGATGTCCGAGTCTCTCCGCTGCCTCTCAGCTACTCCTCCTTCTCTGGGCCAAGCTACTCTAGCTCTAGGCCCCAGATTCACAGGACAGCTCACTCTGCGTCTGTTCACTTCTACTGCTCTCTACAGACTGACCACTACTTCCTCCCTCAGACCAGACTTAAGGGATGCTCTCTGGAATCCCAGGTTCAGAGCTCCCCCTGCTGGCCGGAGGGAGAACTGCGTTGGGTGTTAAACTTGCTGGCCAATGGACCTCCCCATTACCTCCAGGCTCAGCATTAACCCTTTGGGAGGGCAATGCTGTTGTGGCGACCAGGTCCTGGGGCGCCACATGTCTGCAGCAGAATGTACAGGTGGTGGCGAAGCATGTTCCAGGAGTTGATAATGGGATGGCTGACGCTTTGTCTCGTTTTCAGTTCAGCAGGTTTCGGGCGCTGTTGCTATGGGCGGACGAGGTCGGAGTGGAGTGTCCAGAGGAATTGTGGAATCTGGTGAGGGTGTGATCTCGGACTTGATCCAGAATTCGGTGACCGAGGTGACTTGGTGCCATTATGCCAAGGTGTGGGCCGAATGGGAGGAGTTGTTGGAATCGATGTTTGAGGGGGAGAGGGTAGATCATTTGGTGGCGTTATTGACGGTGGTGAGTAATGATTTCTCGGCTGGACAATCGGCATCGGCCGTGGCTCATCGGGTGGCGGTGGTTGCGTTTTGGTTACAGATGAGAGGGGAGCGGGATGTTTCCCAGGATTTTCGGGTTTGGCAGGCTTTGAAGGGTTTTTGCTGCGGTGTAAGGGAAAGGGATGAGAGGCGACCTATATCGTTTAGTTTGTTGAGAAGGTTGGTGGGTAGCCTGAGGGGCATTTGTTCGTCGGCTTATGAGACGGTTTTGTTCAAGATGGCTTTCGGCCTTTTCGGATCGCCCATCCAGGCTGACGGGTGGTGGACTCATGATTGAAGAAGTGTGTGTGGGAAGTAGACAGGTGGAGTGCCGGATTCGCCGATCAAAAACGGATCAGTTGGTTCGTGGTAGGTTGGTTGTGCTGTACGCGGTTCCAGGGGAGGAATTGTGCCCGGTGCGTTTAGTGGAGTGATTTTTGGCCGTGAGGGGGGGGCCAACCGGGACCGTTCTTGCGGCATATGGATGGATCTTTCTTGTCGCGATATCAGTTTGTGGTGGTTCTGCGGAAGAGTTTGCGTGGGGTGGGGGAGCGCCTGGAGGATTTCGGGTCGCATTCCTTCAAAATTGGTGCAGCTACGGAGGCCTCTCAATGGGGGCTTGGAGATGAGGTGGTGAAGCGCATTGGCAGTTGGGAATCCTCTTTTGTTCGGCGGTATGTGCGACCGCAGTTGTAACAGTACGGTAGTTTGGGGTTAGGTGAATGTGGACTGACGGGATTGAATAAGTATATATAAAAAAAAAAAAAAAGAAGGAAAATGATGGGTTTTTGTTTTATTGATGTTATAACCTTTTTTGTTTTTGTTTCACTTTGTTGTAGGGGTGTAACTGATATGGATTTTGGGACATTCCTTCATTTTTTGGGGTGCCTGTCAGGTTGAGACTCGCCCGAATGGTCGGCAGCTGGGTCTGGATTGTTCGCAAGCAGCCGTTAGGTGGATCGGCGTCCGGGGCATGGAGTGGTGCAGGCTGGTCCCGGAATTTCGGTTTTATTGTAATATGGAACGGCCTCCGGATGTGCTGGTGTTGCATGTGGGAGGTAATGATTTGGGTATTCGGGCTTCGCGGAATATAACAATTGACTTGCTGCATTTGTGGAGGCAGTACCTGGGATTGATTGTGTGAAGCCCCACGGGTGTTGTGTCGGTGCATTACCTTCAGGGACTCCACTCGGCTGGATCTGGTCACAGGTAGGAGATCTTCTTCTTGTCGTGACGCCACTCTCAGTATTGCGGCCAGTAGGGACCGCCACTGCAGGTTGAGGGTCGCCTGGGGCTGATGGTATGTGCAGTTAGTTGGAATAGCCTCCTGAGAGTGAGGCAAGCCCCAGGGCCCGATATAGGTGCGTAGTACCACAAGGCGCAGAATAACTCCACACAGGCAGAATGTCTTTCAGGGTTTTTACTCACTTCAGGTGGCAGGGTGAGTAACCCGGGCGTAGCTGGGATGAACCAGGCGGGAACCAGGTGTCCTTCAGGCTGACTTGTGAGGGTGACTACTAACTCGCCTTCCTTAGCCCTTGGTGGTTTGGGGTGACCCCGACTTTGAGTCCCTATGGGGGTCACCCAGGGAAGTCGCTGAAGCCTCACTCCCCTTCGTTTGCCGTGTGCTTGTTGCCTGGGCCAGATCACTCCAGCTTCTTGCCTCCTGTGAGCTATGGGCCCTAACTGTGGCTACGTGGCTGCGGCTTTTGTGGTGTTGTGGCGTGGGCTTTGAGAGCCCCACACCGGCAGGTTTAGCAAAAGAAAGCTGGATCTATCTCCGCTTCGGGATCTGCCGCCCGTTTGGGCCTGGTACTCCCTAGCAGTCTCCTTACTTCCCACTCCGTGCTCTCTCTTTAGCTGAAGATGGATTTCGGGTAGCACTCCTAGTTGACCGTTCTCCCCCGTCAGTAGCCACTGCGCGGGCGCTGTTAGACAGCAACAGCCCCACAGGTCTGCTCCTCACTGAGCCCTATGGAGTTCTGCTCTAACTGACTCACTGCCCCTCCTCTCCTGTTCTTGCCTACGCCACCTAGCAACCAGACTCTCTTACCACACCCCTTGAGAGGAGATGGAGGCTTTTGGCCCCCTCCACTATTCCAATGAAGGTCAAGGCTTTTCCCCCTCCTGGGATCCCCAGGGGTCCCCTCATGGGTACATGTGTGAGACCTGATCACTATGCGCCTGTGTACCACACCCCAGTCAGCCTTCTGGATTACCTGTGTTGTACTGTTCCCAGCATGGGTGCAGTACTCAGTGGTGCCTGACCAGGTCAGGGGCGCCACATTCCCCCTTAGTTATCACCAGCACGTCCTCGGGCTGCAAGACAACATTTTAAAATGCATAAAACATTAAAACATGTAAAACATTTTTAAAAGCACCAGGTACCATACATCACCACCCTCCACCCACAAGTCCGTTAACCCACCCAAAACCCTCTCACGTTGGCCGCGGCTTCAGCCACTTCTGGCAGGATGTAGAGGCGGCTTACATGGGCTGGTGGTTTCAGGGTATACCTGGCCGGGTGGATCCGCGCCTTCAGCCTCTTCTGGCAGGATGCAGAGGCGGCCTCCACAGTTGGTGCTGGCCAGGTACCCTCTTTGTGGTGGAGAGCCAGGCCCCATAAACAGGCATGCTCTCTGGTCGCAGGTGAGCCAAGGCCCTATATACGGACGGGCTCCTCCTGGTTGCAGACGAGCCAAGCCCCTAAACAGGCTGACTCTGGTGGTGGTGGTGCCCTCTGGTGTAACTATTTACACTGCGAGAGTTTGTGGCTATAGCCAGTTCATAGCCTTAAGGTTTATGGTTTTTCTCACAATAGTTTTTGTGGGCACATTACTTGAACTTGAGAACGTTGCAAAACAAACTTTTTCAAAACTTTAACTGATAACTTCTTTCTTTACTTTACTTGAACTTTACTCCTCCATACCAGGGCTTTGGCCTGTTGGGCTGCGGCACCTGCTGCTTTCTTGCTCTTTGTCGTCGTCTGAGGTAGTCTCATCTGTAGGTTCCTTGTCTTTTCTTCCTTGATCTTCATCTGTTTCCTTTGCTGCATCTGTTTCTTTATCTCTGTCTTTTCTTTCTTCTTTGGGACATGGTGCTACATCTAAGGCATACCAGCCTCTTTCTCCTTGGTGCATGGTGAACTGCACTGTGTCTCCCATCTTTAAGTTTCTGCCAGGGTGTCCTCTGGGCAAGTGGGCTCTCACATCCCTCCTATTAACGAAAATGCCCTCTTTCATACCCGGTGCCACAATAAAGCCGTATCCGCTTTTCAAGTTAAAGTCTTCCACAACTCCTCTACAAAGAAGTCCTCTGACCTGTGCTTGGGCTCTTCTCAGGAACCTTTTTTCTTGTAGGTCTCTGGCCGTGACTTCTCTCTGCTCTGGAGACTGTGGTGCAGGGGACAGCGTTGTTCTGTTGCGACGCCTGGTCTTGCGGGCTGGGTTCTGCTGGGCTGTTACCTCAATGCCTGCAGGGCCCCAGGTGAGGTTTCTGGGCTGGTCTTCATCAGCAGACGGTGTCAAGTCCTCCTCATCCCAACGGGAATAGGGTAACATCTCCGGCTCTGAGTATTGCTCCACTGCCGGTGGCTCCGGAGTCAGCTCCTCAGCTTCCTGGCCTCCTCTCCCCCTTAGTTCTTCTTGGCACTCCTTTGGTGGCAGTGCTGGGGATGGGCTTTCTTCAGCAGGCTCAGGCAGGGGACTCTTTGGCGTGGTTGCTGCAGGGATTGCTGGAATCCTCTTGGGGGTGTGCGGAGGGAGCATGTACCGGTCCACCAACCATTGTGGAAACTTGGCCTCCATGTCAGCCTTCAGCCGCCAGTATTCGGGGTCCTCCCCCAGCGTGGGCTTTCCAGCAGGGACCTCTTTGGACTGGGGAGCGGTGTCTGCTCTGGCCTTGCAGGCCGGGGTAAATGGTGATGCAATCTCTTGGCGGGCCGCGCCCTGTATGGCGGCGACCTGGTCTTGGCGGGCCGCGCCCGGCATGGCGGCGGCCTGGTCTTGGCGGGCCGCGCCCTGTTTGGCGGCGGCCTGGTCTTGGCGGGCCGCGCCCTGTATGGCGGCGGCCTGGTCTTGGCGGGCCGCGCCCTGTATGGCGGCGGCCTGGATCGGCGTCGCAGCTGCGATGGGATCTGTGCAGGCTGGGCTGGGCGTCGCTGCAGGGACCGGGTCTTGGTGGGCCGAGCAGGGCATCGCTGCGGCGGCCGGGGCTTGGCGGGCCGAGCAGGGCATCGCTGCGGCGGCCGGGGCTTGACGGGCCGAGCAGGGCATCGCTGCGGCGGCCGGGGCTTGGCGGGCCGAGCAGGGCATCGCTGCGGCGGCCTGGGCTTGGCGGGCCGCACCTGGCGTGGCTGCGGCCTGGCTCAGCGTCGCCGCGCCGGGCGCCTCTTCAGGGACCGCGGGCGTGGCAGCAGGGGTCGGGGCATCCGGGCCGGCAGGGGTAATACTGGACTCACCCATCGGTGGCAGCATCGGGGTCTGAGTCGTCGCCGTCCGGTCTGGCACTCGTCGTGCGGTTCCCCTCTCATAGGCCTGAACCGCGGCAGCCATCTCCAGAAGTTCCATGCGTTCTTCTCTGATCTGCTCCACGACCCGGGTCTCCAGTCGGTCGCAGAACTGGGCCAGCTCCCGATACCACCAGGCAGCGGAGCCCGGTTCTGGGTTTCTGCGGTCAGACGCCATTTCTTCTGCGCCCTCTTCTGCACGATTTCCCAGCAGTGGACTCGCCGTTGCCTCTAGTAGCAAGCTGTTCAGTTTCTGCTCTGCCTCTTTCAGCAGCTCCTCTCCCAGCAGCAGGCTTCTGGCTCCCTTTCTGTCCCGACGTCTCTGGACGCTTCCGCTTTCTTCACAAGCGAGGTCAGAACTCTGCAGGGGATCTCTGGGTAGCCACACCTCTTCGTGGGCGGTAACTTCTCCCAGCGCGGGCTGCTGTTGTTTTTCAGCGCGCTTTTCATGGTGGCAATATGGCGGCGCTTCCAATTTTTCAAGCGGACCGCCCAGGCACATGGTCACCTGTCTGAACAGGTCTAGTCCTTATCCTGTTCGTGACGCCAGATGTGAAGCCCCACGGGTGTTGTGTCGGTGCATTACCTTCAGGGACTCCACTCGGCTGGATCTGGTCACAGGTAGGAGATCTTCTTCTTGTCGTGACGCCACTCTCAGTATTGCGGCCAGTAGGGACCGCCACTGCAGGTTGAGGGTCGCCTGGGGCTGATGGTATGTGCAGTTAGTTGGAATAGCCTCCTGAGAGTGAGGCAAGCCCCAGGGCCCGATGTAGGTGCGTAGTACCACAAGGCGCAGAATAACTCCACACAGGCAGAATGTCTTTCAGGGTTTTTACTCACTTCAGGTGGCAGGGTGAGTAACCCGGGCGTAGCTGGGATGAACCAGGCGGGAACCAGGTGTCCTTCAGGCTGACTTGTGAGGGTGACTACTAACTCGCCTTCCTTAGCCCTTGGTGGTTTGGGGTGACCCCGACTTTGAGTCCCTATGGGGGTCACCCAGGGAAGTCGCTGAAGCCTCACTCCCCTTCGTTTGCCGTGTGCTTGTTGCCTGGGCCAGATCACTCCAGCTTCTTGCCTCCTGTGAGCTATGGGCCCTAACTGTGGCTACGTGGCTGCGGCTTTTGTGGTGTTGTGGCGTGGGCTTTGAGAGCCCCACACCGGCAGGTTTAGCAAAAGAAAGCTGGATCTATCTCCGCTTCGGGATCTGCCGCCCGTTTGGGCCTGGTACTCCCTAGCAGTCTCCTTACTTCCCACTCCGTGCTCTCTCTTTAGCTGAAGATGGATTTCGGGTAGCACTCCTAGTTGACCGTTCTCCCCCGTCAGTAGCCACTGCGCGGGCGCTGTTAGACAGCAACAGCCCCACAGGTCTGCTCCTCACTGAGCCCTATGGAGTTCTGCTCTAACTGACTCACTGCCCCTCCTCTCCTGTTCTTGCCTACGCCACCTAGCAACCAGACTCTCTTACCACACCCCTTGAGAGGAGATGGAGGCTTTTGGCCCCCTCCACTATTCCAATGAAGGTCAAGGCTTTTCCCCCTCCTGGGATCCCCAGGGGTCCCCTCATGGGTACATGTGTGAGACCTGATCACTATGCGCCTGTGTACCACACCCCAGTCAGCCTTCTGGATTACCTGTGTTGTACTGTTCCCAGCATGGGTGCAGTACTCAGTGGTGCCTGACCAGGTCAGGGGCGCCACAATTGTCGTGTAGTCCTACATAGTGGCAAGGTTTTCGTGGAGGGAGGATCGGTCGGTGGACAAGGTTAACAAAGCCAGGGCTCAAGTGAACAGGGAGGTGGCGCGATTTGTGACCAGGAATGGTGGGATTGTGGTGAGGCACAGGGAGTTGGAGTCGCCAAATTGGCAGTTTCGGAGAGGGGATAGTGTGCATCTCAACGACATCGGTTCAGATTTATGGGCGTTGGGCTTGCGGGATGGTGTGGAGTGAGCTTTTGATGTGTGGCGGGTTCAGGCCACGTAAGGTGTCATGTGGTCTGTCCTGTGGCGGGGGTAGGTCTGATCCAGAGGTTTGGAAGTGATTGGTAACTGGACCGGGAGACATAGTCTTGGTATGGTGGCTCTCGGTTCCGGGATGTTGCAGGCACGGGGTTCTGCTAAAGTGTGGGGTATCAATCCTTGGGTGATTGGTACCTCATCCCTGGGTCGGTGTGTTGTGGCCAGGGATAGGGGGAATAGTAGTTCATGGACTCGGCCTGCCCCGTGGGGTCATGTTGAGTTGTATTGTCTATTGTTACCTTTATGTTGTTGATTGGGGTCGCCCGTTGGATGGCTTCCCCAAGGTTTTAGTATGTAAATAATAGGCAATAAAAGGCTGCTGTGGCCATTTGAACCAAGTCGCATGCAGTCCGTGTGTTTATTTACATATGTTAATGGTTTGGTAACACAGACATCACGACTGGAGAATCCTCCCTCAGCTGGTCATGACAATCTGCATAGGAGATCATGATTTTTGCTATACAGAACAGTGCTGAAGTCTTGACTTAAGCGGGCTTTACACGCTACGAGATTGCTACAGCGATCTCGTTGGGGTCACGGATTTTGTGACGCACATCCGGCCGCTGTAGCGATCTCGTTGTGTGTGACTCCTAGGAGCGATTTTGGATCGTTGCAAAAACGTCCAAAATCGCTCCTCGTTGACATGGGGGTCCTCTCCCAATTATCGCTGCTGTCGCTTGGCCGAAGTTGATCCTCGTCCCTGCGGCAGCACACATCGCTACGTGTGACGCCGCAGAAACGAGGAACCTCTCCTTACCTGCCACACGCCAGCAATGAGGAAGGAAGAAGGTGGGCGGGATGTTCGTCCCGCTCATCTCCGCCCCTCCGCTTTGATTGGGCAGCCGCTTAGTGACGTCGCAGTGACACCGAGCGAACCGCCCCCATAGAAAGGAGGCGGTTTGCCGGTCACAGCGACGTCGCCGAGCAGGTAAGTACGTGTGACACTGCCGTAGTGATAATGTTCGCTACGACAGCTATCTTCACATATCGGCATAACGATAGGGGAGGGTGCTATCACGCTCGCCATTGCTAGCATCGGCTAGCGATGTTGCAGCGTGTAAAGCCACCCTAAGTCACAAATCCAACAACCAGCATCATCGGCAGCGTAATACAAAGCTATGCATGCTCACGGCTTTGTACCTGTCAGCATTGAGCTTCTTTGACACCGTGTGTATTTGTCCCAGCTTCAAAGAGGCTGATTGCCTATGATCGGAAGTCGTTTGCACATCAGAGGGCAAGTGAGCCCTATAAGGGCGAATAAGCCCATGACAATCTGGAGGGGGCTAGGGTCTGAAGGGGTTAATGTTTGGAATGCAGAAGTGTGCATTCTATGGGGTTATGGGATTGGTGAAAAGGGGGCAGTTGTGATTGGGGGGATAGGGTAGGAGGCTGGCTGATCAGGGGGGTATATAGGTGGGGTGAGGCAATGGTTACCTCCTCTTGCTGCAGGAAGATCAGCGTGGCCCACCCACCTGCCCTAATTAATTGTAAAAAAAAAAAAAGAAAAAATAAAAGAAAAAGTAATAATAATTATATATATATATATATATTTAAAAAAAAATGGAAAAATAAATAAATGAAAATAACTAAATAAAAAGATAAGAATGGGAAGATTTGTTTGTCACAGTGGGGGGATAGGTCCGTTGTCAGAGGCTGGGAGTACCGATACTCGGTTGGTGGTACGAAGTCACTCAGGGGTAGTAGCTTCGTAAGAAATTGGGAACTTGTGGGCGTAGGTCCTGCAGGGTCGGGGGAGGGGTATTTAACGATGGAACGTAAATACCTCTCACACCTCGGGTCGGTTTTGGTCACGGCCGAGGTGGTCCCTTGGGCTGGTTTTAGGATACGGCCAGGGGATAGGAAGAATTGGTTGCTTCTGGGACGGACCTATCGGTGTTTGGTTTGTGGTGTTTGGAATGTATATATATATATATATATCAGTTATGGTTTTAATTAAAGGGGCGGCATGTTGAGCCGCGGGAAAGATATATATATATACTTGTTAAATAAAGCTGTGGCCATTCGTCCAATGGAAGTTGTCTTGTCATTTTTGATAGATAGTAATTAAGTGGGTATAATTTATGAAGACAGAAGTATCCCTCATAGAGATGTCATGGTCATACGCACTACTCAGAAGCCGGGAATATGTTTTCCAGCTTCAGAGAGGAGTAGTTTGCATGACTGGAAATCAGTACAGCTTTGTATCACACTGACGATGACGCTGGCTGTTAGAAAGCATGCTTTCATGCCCACAGGGGTGGTATAACATGCTTAGTGGGCTGACTAGTCAGGGAACTAATGCCCCTGTGATTAATCACAGCCCTAATTAGCATCTCATAAAAGATCTGTAGAAATTCTTTTTCTAAAGATCTGTTTATGTGTGTTACTACATGCAGGGACAGTTAGGCACAGCTTCTAGATATGTGGACAGAACTAATCATGGTTCTGGGTGCACTGGGGACCTGACAGGTTCCTTTTAAATAAAAAAATAAACAACTAGATATGTTTCATATCTATGTAATTGTACTGACTTGGAGAATCATACTAGCTGCTCAGTTTTACCATATAGTGAATATGGTAAATGAAAAAAAAAATAAAAAAAATGACTGTGGAATTGCTTATTGAAGAAGAAGAGGAGAAAACTAAAGCGCAAACATCGAAAATGGTCATGGGTGAAGGAGTTAAAGAGACTGTCAGCATAGCATGACTGTTCAAACCAAGTACAGGTGCTGGATGCTTCATAGCATAGCTAATCATTTAAATACACAAACCTGCCCACTTGTTTTCTGTTTTTCCTCTATCTCCACCACCCCCCTCTTCTTTGATTGACAGCTCTGGCTTCATAGGCCCAGAGAAGGCCAAAGATAAGGAGAATACAAGCAGATGGTAAATTGTATTTAAATGATTAGCCCCTCCAGGGGTGCACCGAGGACCAGTACTTGGTTTGAACAGTCATTTTCACTCTCTTTAAGGCCCCCTTCACACGTGCGTGTAAATCACGTACGTGTTAGGCGTACCGTATTTCATGTCAGTGTTGAGTTTTTAACGTCCCTTTTCTGGCTCTGTGTGTGATGCGTGTGTCATCCGTATGTCCGTATGAGATGTACGTGTGTCCGTGTTTGTAGTCCGAAAAAGTCATGTAATGAATGGGATAATATGTTGCTGGTGTGTTCAATTCACTCACCCTCACTATGTCCTGCAAGATAAATGCGATTTCCTAGGGACCTTTTCTAATCACATGCACCTGTTCCAAAATGATACAATCATTGCCATATTTGCAAAAAAACGGACACGGGCCATACGGAGATGTATCCGTGTCAATTACATATGCTCACGGACCCATTGAGTTTAATGGGTGCATGTGTGCGTGTTCCATGAGAAAACGTAATTAACGCACCAACAAACGTATCACGCACACGGACACACGCTCCGTATGGAAAAACGAACGTGTAACTCAGTACATTGATTAACATTGGAGTACGTGTGCCTGTGTCTCCGGTACGTGCAGGAACAGACCTAACACGTACCGGAGGCACGTGCGTGTGAAGGGGGCCTAAAAGAGTCCATTTAAATCATCCAATGTGAGTGTGAATGAGCCAGTGAGCGTGATTTGTGTCTAAGTGTGATTTGTGATTCAGTGAAGAGGTATTTGGGAATCCTGCATCAAATACCCCTGTGCACTGCTGGGTTTATTTCTATCTAACTTTTTATTAAATTGAACTTTCTTATTTAATTTACCGTATTTTTCGGAATATAAGATGCACTTTTCCTCCCAAAAATTTGGGAGGAAAATGAGAGGTGCGTCTTATCAGCCGAATGTAGCTTACCGGGTGCTGGAGAGAGGTCACAGCGATACTGCGGGCTGTACTAAGTGCTGGGGTGTGCTGCTGGTGGTGCACTGTGGACTCTGCTGCGCTGCGGGCTCTGCTGCGCTGCGCTGTAGGCTCTGATGCACTGTTGGTGGTGAGATAGGGGCAGCCATCCTCAATGTCGGCAGTGCAGGCTTCAAATGGCGCCCAGAGTCAGCACATGAGCAGAAGTGACACAGGGCCAGGGGTACTCGGAACTGGACCGGACTAGTCCAGGGATGTCAGCAGTGGCAGGGTCCGGCTCCGTGACCCTGGTGGTGTCTTTTAAAGAAAGGGGATGATGATTATATTTACAGTGGAATAAAGTCTGTGACGCCATCTGTGATTTTGCGGCTATGTGACCCACCACTTCGCTGCGTGTTCCTGGGGCAGGTGGTGAGGGCACAGCTGAGGTATTTTACTCCCCACAGGTAGAGTGAGGCCCCGAGATAACCGTTGATTAAATCAAAGGTCTATGAGGGCAGGCTGTGACACAGGAGGAATGGAGACGACATCGTGGCTTTGCAATAACAGTCTTTTATTTACTTTACCGATTCTCAGTTAACAGCCAGATTAGTCCACCACGTTATGCTGGGATCCGCAGTGATGGGCAACCACCGATCCCGAATAAGTCCGAGACCAGTACCAGGTTCTTCTTTTGTTTGCCTTTCCTGGCCGTCTCTCTGCGCTCAATTTCTCTCTCCTGTCCTGCGTCTCCACACACAGTGCCCTGAGCCAGGGGCCGCGGACCAGTAATGGGACTTCTGCCACTTGCCTGGCTCCCTCTGGGGACCTTCAAAGAGATTAGTGCCTGCCTGGCTCCCTTGTCCTCTGTGGCCCCCTTCCAGCAGATTCGTGTGCTGCTTGTTGCCGAAAAGTGAGTACAGCCACCCTGGCCTCCGGTGTTAGTAGGAAGTCCTGAAGTATTGTCCTAGCCTAGGGACCAGGACCCCGTTTGCAACCAATCCCTTCACTTTGAGCTACTGTCTGTGAAATGTGACAATAGGGGTGTCTGACACATTTCACCTAAGTCACTGGGATTCTTTCTTCCATTTCCTCAAAGTTGAGTAGGACCCATGGGGTCCTCACCCTAGTCAGTCTCCTCCCTCCTCCTGACTCACTGACTGACTCTCCTAACCGCCAATTTTCAAAACTTAGCTCTGCCCAACCTTTGTCCCCCTGAATAGGTACAATTGTAACTATTCCGTTTTAAAAGTGCAATACATTTTTTTTTCCAAAAGCCGTAAAGGGCTGAAATTTCGTGACATCTCTGCAATTTTGGTCCAGAATATATTGGCCAAATTTCAATAAAATAATATCTCCACCCTCTTCCGAGATAAGGGGTCGCTGTTAACGTTGTAAAATTATGCAGCCTGACGAAGGTTAACCTCAGACAGCTCACCTATTATGCTCCACCCCCTGGATGGTTCTAGAGACAGTGCACGGGGCTTAAGTGCAATAACCAGACTACTGGTCGCTAAGCATTAATGGGACCTGCCCCAGCCCTGATCTAATGTGAGAGCTAACAATTGGGTGTCTGTAGGTGCTTGGGATGTGAACCGGCAGATGGTCTCTTTCTTACCCAGGATTGGGCACCACACCTCTGCTGAGGTGCAGTACCTCTAAGGCGACGGTAGCCTCAGGGGCGCCACAGATGGAGGTATCGGCTCAAGCTCTCATCTGCGCACACTCTGCCTCTGGCCCATTGAGCTCCCAACAGTTGATGTATTTTCCGTTTGAACAGTGCGACTTAAGGAAAATGGCACCTGGAGGTGTCGCATGCACAGATGAGACCTCGGCTTGGGATTGAGCCGTTAGCTCAATCTGCACAGGCGCCGACTGCAGGTACTATTCTTTTGAAACCCGCACCGCCGACAGTTCCTGAATGTTCCTACTGGCTCACAGCGCCGGTTTCCGCAGCGAGCATCTGGGACACCCGCTGCACCAACAGAAGCATCGCGCTACTCCACCACCGCCTCTGCCTCCTCTGCACCACTCCACTACTATTGCCTCCCCCCTCCGGTAAGACACCACTGGATTATAAAACGGACCACATATTTCTATTTGTTTTTTATTCCTCTAAATTTGGGGTGTGTCTTATAATCTGGGTGTTTTATAAAATGAAAAATACAGTAATTTTCTCCCTACAGGTCATAAGTCTTTTACCTTACTATCTGTTTGTTGGTTAATTACATAAGGTTACTAATTAATTACAGGTGGATGTATATAATAAATGGTTTATAAGTACAATGGGGAAAATAAATATTGGATACACTGCCAATTTTGAAACTTTTCTCACCTACAAAGAATTGAGAGGTCTGTAATTTTTTATCATAGATACACTTAATCTGTGACAGACAAAATCCAAAAAAAAACCTGAAAATCACATTGTATGAATTTAAATAATTATTCTGCATTTTATTGCATGAAATAAGTATTTGATATAATAGAAATATGTGGTGCCCCTAAGGCTTCCGTCGCCACAGAGATATTGCTCCTCAGCCAGAGGTGTGATGTCCCATCCTGGGTAAGAACGGGGACACATACCGGTCCACAGACTAAACTTGCACACACCAATTGGTAGGCATACACTGGGTCAGGGATAGTGGCAGCAACCCCCATAGATGTATTCATGGGGTCGTAAGTCCCATTTCTGGTTCCCAATAGTGTGGGTGGGGGCTAGTTAGTGGGTGTGTGGGAGGAGTCAGAAGGAGAGAGTAGACGAGGGAACCAGGAAGTTCAAGAGCAGTCGGTTGAAAAGAGTCTGTCAGTTAGATAAGTGAAGTGGAGTCAAGCTCTAGTCAGTCAAGAGCAGAGAGTGAAGAAGAGAAAGGGACAGAACGAAGTTCCTGGTGGAGATCCTGGGGTCTAGTTAGGCCCAGGTGACACCTAAAGAGAGAGAAAGGATTCCAGGGCCATGGAAGGGCATTTTGGCTCGTGGCCTGTTCCACAGGAAGATCGGGTGGAGGAATCTGGCTGCATTTGGGGACGGTCCCCAGGCAGAGGGAAGAAAGACATTTCCTCATAAAGTGACACCGAAGGCCCGGGGTGGTTGCAAGCGCCCAGGGCCACAACCTGCCACAGTCCCCCTGGGAAGAGGGCAAGAAACCAGTGAGGCAAGCCCCTTGTTCAGGCCCTGTAGTGGAGGCCAAGACCAGTTCAACTAATAGAGTCAAGGCTAAGAAGACAGTCAGGGAAAGAGACACAGGAGGGGTGCATCGGTATTGGCCCCTGAACTACCCGGGATTGGCGGAGGTCCCTGACAGTGGATTCCAGCATACCACGGGTGACTGGTTTGTCGACACCTGGATTCAGAAACATTGAGTAAAACATCCGAACTGCAAGCCCTGTGTCGTCTGTTTTATCCTGCACTGCAAGAACTAACAGAGTTAAATAGATGGGTAGAGTGCTCAAAAAGGGACTAACATGTAATCTCAACCCTATTTTAAAATGTGCAATTTTTATTAATATTCATTAAAATGTACCCACAAACAGACACACAAACATAAATGAGAATGGATCACGATATCCTTGTAAATAACCAAGGAATTTTATATACACACTCACTTTAGGAAAAGGAAGGGAAACTAATATAGCCCTATAAGGGTAGTGTATCCCTACCTAACAACGGAGGGTATGACACCATAAGTTACCGGGCGCCCCCGTTCCACGTCGGCTCTCCCTCTCCCTGACGCTGATATAGGGATGGGATGGAAAGCCCTATAGTGGTGCTTGCACAGTACAATATATATGAGTTCCCAAATGGTAATACTCTTCCCTGTATTGTTTTCCTTAGATCAAGAAGGTATCAATTTACTGATCTACAACCAGGAATTCCTATTCATGATACTAGCACTGTACAAGACGTATAGACTTCTATTCCTAATAAATTATCTTTATGCAAGGTAGTGATCCATAAGAGTTATTTACAACCACATATGTTACAGGGTGGTATACCCCACAAGTATATTACAGTTACCTAGAGTCATATCACAAGGGGCTCAGATAATCTCCCCATTATACCCCAGGAGCTGAAAGAAAAATGGGATACAGACACCCCTGCAAATTACTGCAAAATAGAAAAGGTTGCTCCAATCATATTCTATATAATATAGTATAACAGGGAGAAAAGATGAATTACTTCCCTGAGAACCAGGAATCCAGGCCTGCCAGGCCTCAACGCGTTTCTCCTCTCCCTTTAGAGGTTCATCAGGAGGCTAAGGGGAGACGGCAGCGGGTCCTGTTCAATAACAATCCATGGCTGTAAGCTTCCCTCTGACGTAGTCCAAAGTCAATGTCAGCTCAGCTTCATCGCTCTGAACAGATGAGCGTCTGTCCAGACCGGCAAGAAGGCTGAGACCGAAAGTAACATTTTCCGGTCTTCCAGTCACCATCATCATCAAAGTCATTTTTATCATCATCATACACACACAGCCACCATCATCATCATACAAACACACACGGCAATGATCATCATCATTATACACAAACACAAAGCCAACATCATCATCATACACAGCCATCGTGATCATCATCATCGTCACTCACAAACAGCCACCACCACGATCATCATCAGTCACCCACAGCCACCACCATCATCATCAGTCACACACAGCCACCACCACCATCATCATCAGTCGCACACAGTCACTGACGCTGACCCGTGGGATCTACAGGCTCTGACGGATGCCCTATCCCTCTTTGTGGATACTATGTGACTGATATAATATACTGTACTATACCAGATGTGATATACAGGATATGTGACTAGTATAAGTACAGACTATCACATATTATACCAGTTGAATACTATCCTGTATATGACATCTGATGTCTGTACATAGTATATACAACCACTGGCAAAAATTATGGACTCACCTGGCTCTGAGGATGTTCATTCAGTTGTTTACTTTTGTTTAAAAAAAGCATATCACAGACATGGCACAAAACTAAAGTAATTTCAAATGGCAACTTTCTGGCTTTAAGAAACAAAAAAAAAATCATGAAAACATAATGAACTAGCCAGTAACGGTCACTAGGGATGGGCGAACATGCTCGCCGCTACTCGAACCTCGCCCGAGCATCTCAGTACTCTGTATACTTGGCGAGCGCCGAGTACCGGTAAGATGCTCGGGCACATGCTTGGCTCCCCCTCCCTGCATGTTGGAGCTCTTTCCAGAGTCAGCCCACATGCACTGATTGGCTGCCGCACACTGTAATGCCACAGCCATGTTGATTGTGGCATTACAGTGATTGGCTGGCCGCACAGTGTCATCAGTTCTATATGACACCTGACGGGGCTGTGCTCAACTCTGATCCACAGTCAGCTAGTGTAGGTAGTGCTAGTGTAGTGTCAGGGAGGTGCTGCTGATCTAGGGACAGATTTAGTATTTGTCTTAGGCCTCCGACACACATCTGTGCCGCCGGTACGTGTTTGCCATTTTTTGCACGTCCCGGCGGCACGGATACACGTACACCAATGCTACCCTATGGTAGCAGGCACACACACGTATAACCGCACGGAACGTGTGTCCGTGTGCATTTGTACGTGTGTGCGTTTTTCTACACGCTAACATGTCCACATTTTCTCCGGCAGCACGGGTGTTACACGGCCCGCACCCGTACCACACGGATGTAGTGTGGATGCGGTCCTGTGTGACACGCGCCGGAGAAAACACACGTTTCAGTGAAAAAAAAACAAAACATTTACTCACCTTCTCCAGCCCTCCTGTCTCTGCCGCTGCTGCCACTTGCTGCCGACTGCCGCTCATTATGCTCATTTAATATTCACTTCACTGCGGCCGGCAGCAGCAGCAGTGGGAAGACAGCAGGGCTGGAGACCAAAGATCAGCACCATGGACAGCAGCGCGGACCACGTGAGTATGCAAATTACCGGTTCTACGTGTGCTATCGCGGATAACACACGTAGAACACACGTGGACTGCACGTACCCAAGACACGTACTTACCACACGCAACACGCAGGGTAAATACGTGTCTCGCGGCACGTGCGTATTTTTAACGGACGTTTGTTTCAGGCCTTAGAGGTTATATACAGATAATATATGACTACTATAAAATCTGATGTGTGCAGTCACAGCAGGAGCTAACATGTTATTGTGACGCCCTGGACTAGCCAGGTAGTCACATACATAACAACGTACACACCCCCCACCCTAGACAGTTACATCAGTCAACCAAAAACCCTTGTTGCCTCCCTCCAGGGTCTGATGTCCACACCAGGTGAGGCGGAGCCAGGTGGTTGGCCCCACCCACCGAGGAGTTCACAGGCCTGGAGGCGGGAAAAGCAGCAGATTGAGTTTGGAGGTGAAAGTGAGAGGACACAAACTGCAAGTGTCTGGGTCGGAGCCCAGGCACTGACAGCAAGGTTGGCAGATGGTGGTGGCCGTCTGCAGGAGTTGGTGGAACTCTGCAGAGCCGTAAAGAACGGGGTCGGGCGTTGGCCCGCCGGTACCGAACCGGGGAGCGGAGTGAAGCTAAGCACACAGGCAGGGCCATCGGACCCTGACCAGGCTTGGAGCCGCCGACAATAGTCAAATCCGAGTGTGACAGGAACCCCAGGGGTTTCCCAACAACCAAGACCCGACAGAAGGTAACAATCCACACCGAGAGGATATACAGCCACCGCCACAGGCTAGAGATCCAAGGGCCAGCGACTGTGGGCAAAACGGGCTCCTACGGCACCTATACGCCGGGGAGCGGACTACCGGTGGGCAACCACAGGAGTCAGAATATTCTAACAGGTGCAGGAAAAGACAGCCACCATCAGCCGTCCGGGAAGAGCATAACAACACTGCAGCCGGCTGCGGGACCCATCCATCTGGCCGTTTTGGTTTACCAGAGACTCTGTCATTGATTGTCTGAGTGAGTACACCAGTGCCTTCCGGCACCGCGCCGTGCTGTCCCTGCAACCCTGCACCCCAGCCATCCAGCCTCCCCGTTACATCACCGGGCCCCGGGATCACCAACCCCCTACCCACGGAGGGGACAACATCCTAGCTGCTCCCTACCATCTCTCCCGGGATCCCCGTCACCAGCAGTGGTGGTGCCATCATCACCACGTCCCGTGGGTGGCGTCACGAACTCTCTCCCCAAACCAACTATCCCTTTTCACTCACGGGTGAGGAGCACTGCTCGAGTCCCTAGGTCCGGTCCACCGCTCGAGCCACCGAGCAGCAGCAGAAGAAGCCCCGGACCCAAGTGTGGCGAGCGCGTCCCCTCCGCCCGCGACAACTTAGCGGCACGAACAGGATAGAACCGATCTACCTACCGGTAGAAGTGCGCCTTGCAGTCCCCGCCGGCGACGTCCGGCCGAAAAGTTTGAAGTGCCGCCATCTTTGGCGCGAATATTTCCCGCTCCAGCATCTTCCCCGAGCAGGGAAGGCATGAAAGCGAAGCCCTGCCCCCAAAGAGGAAGTGCTAGAAAGAACCAAGGGGGGACGGGAAAAAGATGTCCGTGCCTGGCGGAGGAGCGCTGGCCGCAGGAGCGGTGGTGCTTAACGACTGCATGTAATTAGCGCTACAGAGTGCAGGGACGCCAGGACTCTGCCGGAACACGTTCCTCGATACAGCAGCAAGATGTGCCAGGAGCTCCAGGCCAAGGTCCACCCCATGATGGCGGAGTGGACGTCGGAGAAGGGCCTGGTCGCAACTGTGCGGGCATCTGGAGTGGAGGTGGTCTCAGAGGAGTGGGTAAGCGACCCACGCCCCTATGTCCCCGAGGGAACGGCCGCTGCGTCTGAGGGGCCCGGCCTGCTGCCATCCACTACGCCACCTTCCTCACTGCCCACGCCCGCAGTCACCGACCCGACCGACCCGTTACCCCTGTCACCGGTAGCGGCATCCGCAGCATCTGTGGGAGGAGGCCCGGACCCTACCATTGTCACCGCCCTGGCACCCGTCCCGGCTTTCATCCTGGCCGCAACGGAGGCGATCCTCGCTTAGACGCCAGCACCGCAAGTCACGCTGACCGCTCCCAGACACCCAGCCTCGGCCGAGGCACCGCGGGGATGTAGCTGCCAAGCGGCAGAGCAGGACATGTCACAGCGGGGCCCCTCCCTACTGAAGGTGCCGGTCGTAGCCAGCACGGAGGGACTCCGGCTGGGCCCATCCCCCACACCGACTGACCCGGAGTGGCAGCTATGGCAGCTGTGCCATAAGACTGCTGCTTGGAGAAAAAGGATGCTGATGCGGTAGCAGTTCCCGGCTACCTTGCTGTCGGTCCCCGTCGGGACCCTGTTGATGTTCCAGTTGGCCCTCAAGATTAAAGAGTCCGGTTGGAGGAGCAGTCGTACCCGCACCGCCGGCAGCTGAAAATGGAGTCCTGTGGGACAGTGTCACCCCTGAGTGAGGGTGGCATTGGGGGCTCGGGCTCTCCGGTGGTGGACTGTGGGAAATCTGCAGGAGGAAGCTGTACCGGAGTCAGGTGTTGTGGATAGTCCCTGGGACCCTACAGCAAGTCTCCGTTGGGACCCTACAGTTTTGTTTGTGGTAGCCCGTTGGCTATGAAGAGCCCCATCCCCGTTGGGATCACTGTTGCCCCGTTCCCTGTTGCGTCAGTGACTACTAAGAGACAAGGCTGAGAACTAGCAAGCCCCCCACGAACTTGTGGGTTTGTAAATAATTTGTGGGACGTTTTCCGTTCCGTGCCGCCTCCGGAGAGGCAGATTGGAGGAAAGGCCCGCAGCAGAGGAGGCTGGGGCCCGGCCACCACCTGGACCGGTGGCCATCCTCCGAGGGTCAGGGGTCCCCCTGGACGTGGGGTCCCCTGAAGTGACAGCCGGGTGCGAGACACCGTACCCGTTCCCGCTCGGGTAACCTGGACCAGGACTGAGGAAGAGGGGTGCTGCCCGTTTCTTAGGGGCAGCACCAAGGTTTAGGTTGCTTGGGTGGGGGAGCGGATGACCATGAACCCGTCCGTTTTAATAAAAATGTTTACCGTTTGCAACGTTAAAGTACCGTGCCTCCCGTAAGGGAAGAACTAAAATATGCTTATGTTGAATGGTTATATGTTAATTTATCTTTTGCAGAAAGAAAAATAAAACCGGTGATGGACGGGCAGCCCACGGACGCTCTGCATTTTACCAAGGGGGAGTGTGACGCCCTGGACTAGCCAGGTAGTCAAATACATAACAACATACACACACCCCACCCTAGACAGTTACATCAGTCAATCAAAAACCCTTATTGCCTCTCTCCAGGGTCTGATGTCCACACCAGGTGAGGCGGAGCCAGGCGGTTGGCCCCACCCACCGAGGAGTTCACAGGCCTGGAGGCGGGAAAAGCAGCAGATTGAGTTTGGAGGTGAAAGTGAGAGGACGCAAACTGCAAGTCTCTGGGTCGGAGCCCAGGCATTGACAGCAAGGTTGGCAGACGGTGGTGGCCATCTGTAGGAGTTGGTGGAACTCTGCAGAGCCAAAAAGACCGGGGTCGGGCCCCAACCAGGCTTAGAGACGCCGACAATAGTCAAATCCGAGTGTGACAGGAACCCCAGGTGTTTCCAACAACCAAGACCCGACAGAAAGCAACAGTCCACACCGAGAGGATATACAGCCACCGCCACAGGCTAGAGATCCAAGGGCCAGTGCCTGCAGGCAACACGGGCTCCTATGGCACCTATACGCCGGGGAGCGAACTACCAGTGGGCAACCACAGGAGTCAGAACATTCTAACAGGTGCAGGGAAAGACAGCCACCATCAGCCGTCCGGGGAGAGCACAACAACACTGCAGCCAGCTGCGGGACCCGTCCATCTGGCCATTTTGGTTTACCAGAGACTCTGTCATTGATTGTCTGAGTGAGTACACCAGTGCCTTCCGGCACCGCGCCGTGCTGTCCCTGCAACCCTGCACCCCAGCCATCCAGCCTCCCCGTTACACCACCGGGCCCCGGGATCACCAACCCCCTACCCACGGAGGGGACAACATCCTAGCTGCTCCCTACCATCTCTCCCGGGATCCCCGTCACCAGCAGCGGTGGTGCCATCATCACCACGTCCCGTGGGTGGCGTCACGAACTCTCTCCCCAAACAAACCATCCCTTTTCACTCACGGGTGAGGAGCGCTGCTCGAGTCCCCGGGTCCGTCCTACCGCTCGAGCCACCGAGCAGCAGCGGCAGAAGGCCCGGACCCGAGCGTGGCGAGGGCGTCCTCTCCGCCCGCGACAACTTGGCGTCACGAACAGGATAGAACCCTCCGCCCGCGACATTATTGGTGCAGCCTGTGCGGCCGCACAGGAACCCAAGAGGTAAGGGGGCTCCACTACTACCTCCAAAACAGGTGGAATTGTGCATTTTAATGAATTACTGGATAAAAAAAAAGGGCTTATATAGTATTCTTGCACAGGGGTCCCCTTTTGTCTGTGTCCGCCAATGGGTCACAGTGTATCATATACCAGTCACATATTATCCTGTATAGTGTATGTAATATACTATGTGCACAGACATCGGATGTATATACAGTACATGACAATATGTCTCTGATACATCATATACCAGTCACATATTATCCTTTCTCCATATTTCTGTAACCAGGTACTATATACTACAAAGAAAGGCTATAACAGAATGTTGCTTATATTCTGCTTTGAAGACGTGTCCAGTGAACTTTTTCCCCAAATTCTGTGTAAATGTTTGTGCTCTGCAGTGTGAATATGTTAATATATTCACATAGCGCATTCTCTGGTATCCAGCACTGCTCTGCTCCTCTTCTGAGTGATGTTACCGCTTGTCAGACTTTTTGAGTCACACTATGCTTTGTGACTTGGAAGACTCTTTTACAATGTAAAACTATGGAACGTTGTTCCATAGACTTACATTGTAAAAGCCTCTTCTAGGTTACGCAGAGCACAGCATGACCCAGAGAGTCTACAGAGTGGTGACATCACTGTGAAGAGAAGCAGATTGCAGTGCGACCTAGAGAGTCTGCAGAGCTGTGACGTCACTGAGAAGAGGAGCAGATCGCAGTGTGACCCGGAGAGTCTGCAGAGCGGTGACATCACTGAGAAGAAGAGTAGATCGCAGTGCTACCTGCAGAGCTGTGACCTCACTCAGAAGAGGAGCAGAGTGGTGCTGCAGACAGGAGAAGGTCGCTGCAGGTGAGTATATTAACACACTGAAAGTACACTACACTAACATTTACCCATAGAAAGAGAAAAAGTTCATATGAGGCTTCTTTAGGTGGCCTTTTTGTCTGTTTTATAATGTTGGTGAGTATATATGAATCAACTCTATGGACAACATACAATTTCCATGCAACATATTTTCTTTTTTCTACACTGTTTTCCGAGCTCTAGAGAGATTTCTGTAGTCACTATGTGACAGCAGACTGATGAATGGTGATAGAGCGCAGTGCATACTGTCAGGATTCCCTGTATTCCTATTTTAGTGATTAGATGTATGCATTTTGCACAGTTATGGTTACGTGCCGATTGGAGACACTGATAGATGTGGATGAGAATTTAGTCGGCATTTGACCACAAGTATATCATCATTACTTCGGTTTTATCTTTATAAAGCCTTGTAACCTCTACTCCCTATATTAAGCAGCCAGTAAATACAATAATGATTTTCATGGGCCGCTGCTCATGGGCCCCCCAGGCCAAAATTTGCTAGCCAGATCTAGTTACCTACAGTAATTTTTTGTAGTTGCAATTTTTCATGACAACGGGTATGGTCAAGTCTTTCTTGAAGACTTTACATAAACCCCCCACCATTACCTTACTTAAAATAAACAGACTGCACACCAATATGGATTTTATTGGCCACAGCAGCCTTTTATTATAACAAAACAACATAAATAACAGAAATACACTCAACAGAACCGGAGGGTGGTCCTCGAAGCCCCAAAACCTGCCGACGGGTATTCTACCCAAACTGTAGCCAGACTGATGTTTTACCCCCAGCCGCTCAAGCACCGGCTCGGAGGCACCAGTTAACCAACAACCTGGCCTCATCTGAACACATGTCCCCAACCCGCGGCCCACCAGGCCTACCACGGGATTCCTCTACCTGCCAGCATATAAAGAGTCCACATGAGGGGTCCAGAACCTGACGGGTTCCCCCCACCGTTCCGCCACAAACCCCAAATTCCTACTTCGAGGACCCTCCTCCCCTTCGCCACCAGCATAAATGTTTTGCAAACCTCAAACATTTATGTCCTTCCACAACTTTAGAGCGACCTCAGTGCCTTCTTGTATTGACACACACCATATGTCCAAACCTACCGCATTTAGGTGGACTCCGTCCCGTCTCCAAAATTCGCCATCCCCCGACTCCCAAATCCGGATGACGGATAAAGCGACCCATGGCTCTATTTACCTTAACATGCGCCTTATTTATCCTATCTACGGAGCTTGCATCTCGCTAGACCTTCCTTGGGACAATATCCGACCACACTGTTGTTACCTTTGGGTACATTGCCCATAACCGCAAGAGATCAAATTTAATATCTTTTATCAGCTCCCGAAAAGGCCTTTTTCCCAGATCATTGCCCCCGATGTGCAACACTAGCACATCAGGGGCCCGATCCAGCCTCGCAAAAAAATTAAATTCAGGTAGGAACTGTTTCCATGCCATGCCACGTTTACCAATCCAGCGAAGTATAGCATCCTCCCTAGAGAAATGTAATTGCCTACCGCTCGGATGAACTGCAGCATGCAATGCCGCCCAGAAGACAAAAGAATGCCCCATGATCCACACTAGGAGAGGGCCAGCACCTGAGGGAACAACAAAAGAAAAAACTAAGAAGAAACCGGACACTGAAACATAAAGTAAAACATTTTTACATTTCACAACCTGACAATTCGCACATATGACTTGAATCTTCCAGATTCCCACCTTCCAATCCTTCTTACCACTTCATCACTGAGCCCTCTCCTGGCTGCTTCAGTGGCTGCCCCTATTCTGAAAGAATGGCTGCCAAAATCAGCTGATGAGAAACCACCCCGCTCTAAACAGCGTTTGAAAATAGCTATAAATTGAAATCGAGACAATGAGGAACCATCCGCATGCACCAACAACGGAATGTTAGCCCCACCAGCTACTGAACCGAATTCCCTTAAACAACGGACCGGACACTTCGCCGATCCGGGGACTCCAAACACCACCACTCTGCAACCTTTTCCTAACTGATCAGTTTTAGAAGAACGGATTAATATTTCAATCCTGTCCTCATAAAGATCGACACTATCCCTCGATAGACCATCCCTTTTAAATCTGGAGGTGCACACCAGCTCCCCTAACCGCAAAGCTGCAAAGAATGCCAAGGAAAAGGCTAACTTAAAGAGACGCTTCTCCCAAATAAAAGTACAAACCCTCTCCACTTGCCTCCCCAAACTCAACAGCAAGTCGTATGAAATTGGTCTTCTCTTATCTTCCACTTTCCAACCTCTCCTCCATCCTTTTAGCGCTTGTACGACTAAAAAGGATTTTGTTACATCCTTAAGGCCCCTAACCTTGAAGCCAAAGGCTAAACCAGCTAAAAAACGATTAACTTTAGGAACCGACCAACTGGCTTCCCAATAATGGCCTACTAGCAGTAACAACCGACCATCCTCCTCCATGTCGCCCCCTACAGATAACTTCCAATCCTCCCAAACCTTCCAAGCCTGTGAGTAGGCTGACTAGGTACCACCTGATAATGATCCGGAAATCAGCTTCCTTGCCGCTCGAATGGCAGAACCCACAACTCCATTGGATAAGTCAGACCTTTGGCTTCTGCTGCAGGTGCCAATCTCTGAAAAAGCGCCGTCTGTGAACAAGAAATTGAATCAGCGATAAGATTATGTGCCCCCGCTTCACATTCCACCACCAACCAAGAATTTAAAGACAAACACAAAAGAACCAGTTTTTGCAACACCTTAACTACCGGAGGGGGACGCCGCTGACAATGAATTAATTGCTGACACCACTTTTTCATTACTGCCGCAGAACTTCAGTTTTTTATTCCTGAACCTGTCACCCCAAAGTGTCAACGCCACTACCAGGGGGAACAGTTCGATTAATGTCACATTTTGCAACAAACCCGCGGACCTCCATTCCATTGGCCACTTGCCATAAATCCAGCTGCCATGACAGTATGCTCCAAAACCCTCAGCTCCACCGTGCTTATAAATAGGCCTGCCACACTCAGTTTTACCACTGGGTCCATCCACAACGTCTTTCCATTGTAAACTTTCAGGAAATCAGCCCACACCTGCAAGTCCTCCCTAAGTTCCTTTTTTAACCTAATGCAATGATGAGGAGCTTTTACCCCACCTGTTGCCATTGCCAGCCTTCGGCAAAAGGCCCTGCCCATGGTCATGATGCGGCAGGCGAAATTCAACTTCCCAAGTAGCGACTGAAGTTCTCTCAACGTTATCTTTGGTAACTGCCTGGCTCTCTTCACCTCCACCAAAAGCTCTGCCACTTTTTGCTCTGGTAGTCGACACTCCATAGCTACTGTATCAATGACAATGCCTAAAAAGCTCAATACCATAGTTGGCCCTTCCGTCTTATCTGCTGCCAATGGAATGCCAAACCTCCGAGCTACCGTTTCCATGGTATGCAGCAGCAGGGAGCATTCGAAAGAATCAGCCGGGCCTATACACAAGAAATCATCTAGATAATGTATAAAAGATTTCACACCCGAGACCTCCTTTACAACCCACTCCACAAATGTACTAAAAGCCTCAAAATAGGCACAAGACAGAGAACAGCCCATTGGCAGACAGCAGTCAATGAAAAAAACCTCCGTTCCAAAAACACCCTAATAAATGCAGACAATCTGGGTGAACCGGCAATAATCGGAACGCCGCTTCAACATCCGTTTTTGCCAACAAAGCTCCTTTTCCAAATGTTCTCACCCATTCGATAGCCGAGTCAAACGACGTGTAAATAACTGAACACAGGTCCGGATCAATCCCATCATTCACAGATGCTCCCCTGGATAATGACAGATGATGGATAAGCCTAAATTTGTTCGGCTCCTTTTTTGGAACCACGCCCAGCGGTGAAACCCTTAGGTTCCTTAGGGGAGCCACAGAGAAAGGCCCGTCCATGCGACCTAAAGCAACCTCTTTCATTAATTTCTCAGATACAACTTCTGGAAATCTTAACGCCGATTTTAAATTTTTTGTACAAAAACTAAACTCCCTATCAACAAACGGAATCCTGAAACCATGCTTAAAACCGTCTTCCAACAAGAACGCTGCCGCCCGATCAGGGTATCTATTTAGAAAATGCTGCATCTCTGCCAGCCGCACCGGTGTCACTCCTTTTTTCAGCATTATCTCCCCCTTTTTGCTTTCCACCTCGAAAGCATTTGGATGCGCTATGACCCCCATTGCACACAGAGCATTCGTGTTTGAATTTACACTTGCCCCCGAACTTGCATGCCCCCTCATTAAATAGGAAGCACAATCCTTTCTGCAGGGCAACTGTGTGCCCAGCCTGGACAGGGCCGCCTCCACTCCCTGGAAAGGACTGTCCACCGAAACCAGACCTATTGGGTGCAGAAACCTTCATCAAAAGGCTGATATCTTTATGATCCCAACGAATGTTGGGACGTACCGCCTTGCGTTGACGAAATTGTTCGTCATACCTAAGCCATCCCTGACCCCCGTACACCCTGTAGTCTTCGCCAATAGCATCCATGTAGCAAAAAAGGCCGGAACAATTATCCGGTGCTTTTTCCCCTATCACGCTGGCTAGTATGGCGAATGCGTGCAGCCAGTTAGAAAAGGTCAGCGGAATTAAACGGTACCTCCTCTTTTCTTCGTCTTCTTTCTTTCCTTCATCCTTCCTGGCCCGGTCTAAATTAAAACGTTCTAATGGCAAAAGGGAAAAAATATCTACGTACTCATTACGCCATATCTTTTCCCGCACTTCTTGTTTAAGGTGGGCCCCCAGCGGCCCCTCAAAGCAGACGTACACCTCCCCCTTTGCTGAATCATCGAGCCGTACCACGTCGTCGTTTTCCTTTTCTCCCTGACTAACCGAAGGGGGTTGACTTCGTGCTCCGACGCCAATAGCACTCCCGGCTGGAACCCCGACTTCCGGTAAAGGATTGGCAACTGCACCAGACAACACGCCAAGCCCCCCAGCCGATACTGCACCTACGCTCGAGCTACCCGTCCATGCCACCGCCGGTGATATCCCCCCTTGGACTCCCACCGAACCTAAAATAACCGCTAGTGTGCGCAATCCCTGTGCTAACATATCTACCCCTGACTGCCCCCCCCCCTGATGGCCCCTCAGCACCACTAACTAAAGGGGAGGGTAATATGGAGTTAAGAGAAAAATTAAAAGGGTTCTCACCTGGCTGCCTGGGTGCTGTGAGCCCAGCAGCCGAAGATCCGGGTTCCTGACGCCTTCCTGGATCATCAGATTAAACTCTAGCAGAACCCCCACGGCCTTGAGGGAGGAGGCTCGATGCGACAAATCGCTTTCGACGTGGTGATGTAGTCGTGCCAGCTCCTGCTGGCCGGGTGGCATATCTAGTAATGGCAGGCCCTGCACGTGCTGGCCGGGAGGTAATCCGTGGGGTTGCAGGCCCAGCACCTGCTGGCCGGAGGTAATCCATGGGGTTGCAGGCCCAGCACCTGCTGGCCGGGAGGTAATCCATAAGGTGGCAGGCCCAGCACCTGCTGGCCGGGAGGGATCGCCTGAACAGGAAAGCCCAGTATCTGTTGGCAGGATGTTGACATTGGCTGTGGGAGGGCCAGCCCCGGCTGGCCAGAAGTTGTCATCGTCGGGGGGCGTGGCTGCATCTGCTGGCTGGAGACAGACAACGCTGAGGACCAATCGCTTGCAGGGAGGCATGATCTGTTCTCTTCCATGGAGGGAGGGGCTGCCGACTGCTGCTTGCTCCGTGACCCACGCTGAGAGACCCCGGCCTGTGGTCTCCGTGCTCCCTCTCCTCTGCTCCGGGTGGGCGATGCAGGCTCCTGAGCCCCTGCCGACGCCGTTCCTGTCTCCTCCTGCGTTGTCCTGGATGGGAGGGAGGCCGACACCTCCCTCTGCTGCGGGCCCCGCCGTGAAGCAGGATTCCTCCCAGGACGGTCCCGGCGGGAGGCGGCGGGCCTGGCGGCACCCTGACCTAAAGGGTCCCGTGAGGGGTTCCTTATTCGGCGCCGGACCCGAGGGGTAGCTTCTGGGCTTAGGCGCTCCGGAGGCCTGGTCCTCCGCGACCGGCGTGGTTCGGGGGATGGCTGAGCTGGAGCATCCTCAGCCCCTTGCAGCAGGCTGTTCACTGAAGCCTGGAGCCAGTCTGATCCCATCAGGCCGGCAGTGGTCCTAAGCTGTTGAAGAATGGCATCCACAGACTCCATTTTCTGGGGCAGGAAAGCTGGCACACAAGGACAGGTAGATTGTTCCGTTTCCTGTGCCAAAATGGATGACCCCACTAACTGACCACCCCTTATAAACCCCTTAATTGTTCCCGCCCCCACTAACTACGCCCACAATGCACAATGCAAACTTCCTCTATTTCCGCCCCATCTAAGTATCTTTAACCCCTGCCTAACCCCCGTCACTTAAAAAAAAACCTCTCTTATTCCCGACCTAACCCAGTCATGTCGGCCTCCCTTTTAAGGCTGTGCCCAGTACGGCCTCTCTTTACAAAAACAACTAGTTTAGCAAGAAACAAGTACAGGACTGTTTATTTAACATCTATGGAGACTGTCATTATCTACTAGCAAAAAACCCAGTATTAAAATTGCTTTAATTTGAAACCGAGTGCAAATAAATGATAAGATGACAACATAGTTTTGTCTCACTTTATATTTAGCACAGTATTATTTTCATCAGGGATTAAAACATCTATAATCGCCCACCATTTTTGACTCAAGAAATCTCACATTTCTTCGGATCTATCATTTTCCTATTTCACCCAAAGCAATCATACTTGCTTCCTCACAAGATGAAAAGGGAGATTGCCGAAGTCATTGGTCATATGCTTCAAGCAGATGAATTTCATTTAATCCCTATAAATGAAACTTCAGCTGAAAAACATGTAATGCTGCAGTGTATTTCAAAGAAAAGAAATTGTTATAATCTAGAGGGTCATATCATGTCACTCTAATCTTTTATTGTGGAAGAAATCTGCAATATTCAATTCAAATTACTGTCATCTTACTACTCCAGGACTTTCAGGGCGGATAACACATCTCCTTTACAAAATTGTTCTTCAGCATTTTAAGTCAGTTGTGTGCAAAAGAGATAGGCTGTTATTCAGTATATCTATATAAAGGCAAGTGGGTAAAAAAAAAAATAAGTCTGTGCTCTTTTATTACTGTTCTGTACTTATAGCTTTTACCTCTTTGCATCAAGGCAATGTCATGTCATATCAAGAGTAAAGCTTTCAGATCGCACCTTTTTCTACTTAAGCTTATTTTTCATGCTATTCTTAAAAAAAATGAAATTGAAAAGATGAAGAGGAGAAAAGGAAACAATTGACTTTTAAAAAAATGTAAGACAGATTCAGAACAAATTGCAAAAGAAAGGAAACACATACAGAAGAGCTAAAAGACAAGCCCGGACGCCTGCCCCAAAGGGGCTACAGTGAGGGTGCACATGACTGAGGAGGAATGCTAGGCCCGAGGGTTAGTGAAGGGTTAATGTGTTGTGCTTTTGCGCAGGAAGGTGTGGGGTGTAGCTTTGGGGGTTATGGGGCCATGTGAGTGGGCAGGGAGTGGTCAGTTGGGGGATGGATATATAGGGTAGATCTGTAGGAAGGGGGCAGTCATTTCCTTACCTGGCAGACGTCCAGAATCGTCGGGGAACGCAGGATGATCCGAGGAGAAGGCCCTTGTCCCGGGGAGGTCGGCGGTGAGGTGTGGAGAGCGCCTGCTCCAGGAGATGCTGCAGCGCTGGATGAAGGCTGACCGGGCGGCTCATGTGACGGAGTTCCGATGGAATCCAGGAGTCGGAGCCCAGCAGCCCCCTTCGGCGTCGGTTTAGGAAGCTAGGACGGCGTCGCAGAAGTGGAAGGGACTCTGAGGTCGGTTCGGCGTTCAGATGGTGAGTCGAGGTTCTGGCCTCCTCACACGTCCGGCTGCGGCGTGGGGGTTCAGCATGGTGGCATGCGCGGTGTAGCCGCGTGACCCGGAGCACGGTCATGTGGTCTAATGCCGCAGTCACATGCCCTCTGACCAGGCACGCTTACCCGACATGGCGCGCTCACCTTGCCCGGCAGCGCGCCCACATTGCCCAGCGGCGCGCTCACCTTGCCTGGTGGCGCGCTCACCTTGCCCAGCGTCGCGGACACGTGGGACGGCACCGCGGTCACGTGGGACGGATGTGTCTGCGCTGGACGCTGCTGCGGCCGAGGAGATTAACGGCAGCCTCCAACAGTGCGGGCAGTGCCTATGCAGGAGGATAGGGCTCCAGTGGCGGTGGCGAGGACAGGATGGAGATGGCCCAGATCATGGTCACACGGCTCTTTTATGTGGTCATGTGACCGGCAGCATCAGGAAAGTGCGGCCGCACATACGGGTGAGGCCTGGCCAGTATCATTGGAGTACACAGCGGGAGTCGTCCAGCGGTGCGGGTGGGGGTAAGTGACAGCCTTGCTCCTACCCGATATTCCAATTGCAGCGCGGGGGTCACCGCAGCGACAGGGGCGGCGTGGCCCCATGAACCGCGGCGCGGTCATGGGGTCCGGCGTTGCACTGAGGTCCCCCCCCGGCGTTGAGGTCATATGATATTGAGGAAAGTGCGGCCTGCGCATCTGTGTAGGGCACGGCTAGCAGTCAGGTGGCAGCAAATGAGGAGGCAACATGGCAGGCGGGCTACGGCGCGAGGGTTTGGTGTGACACCATGGGTGGCGCGACCGCATGACCCCTGGCACGGTCTCGCGGTCTGGCCTTGCCGTCACGGCCCCCGGCATCTGGTGCAAGGGAGGAGGGCTGCATTTTACATCTACCTGTGGAGAAGATGACAGTGCTCGACGCGGAGGACACGTGACGGCTGTTCCATGGGATTCCATGGAGTCAGCCTAGTAAGATTAAGGCTCACTTATATCTTGTATTAATGCTTGAATTCTGGGGGGTGGTAAGGGTGTTGATACGTAGGGTTTCGGGTGCATTCGGGTGATAGTGTTTGTCAGTGGGTTTCGGAACGGCGCACGGCTTGTCAGGAGGTCTATGTGGCCAGCGTACAATTTTGAGAGGGTGGTTGCTTTGTGGTCCGGGTGGCCGTTTGGTGCATTTCATGAGTGTTAGGGTTTTTCATGCTAGTGTGTTTTCATGATAGTGGGTATATTTTCTGGGTGATGACATCATTTTACTTGGTGGGTGTAATTGTGTTTGCATTCTCTGGGGGATTGGATATGACTGGTGATTTCACAGCGGTTTGGGACTGATTCAGGTGGTGATACGGATATTGGCAAGGCGGTGGTGGATACTCATGCTTCAGGTGGTGATACGGATATTGGTAAAGCGGTGGTGGATAGCCATGTCCATGGCAGTTTCATGGTTTCTGGTAATAGTCATGGGGTTTTTTGGCTGGGGGATTATCGCTGCTCCCTATTACTTGATAGGGTTCAGTGGCAGTTCACTGACATGGTGGGCCGTGTTGGGTGGTGCACTCGGCGGCTTAATCTTTGGCGTTGCAGTGGGGTGTGTGCTGTTGTTGGTCAGAAATGTGGGGCACGGTGGTTGCGTTTTCACTAGGGTGTTTTATATTTGATATGCCTCGGTCCAGGTTCGGTTCTCCAATAGATGTTGTGTGTTCACTAAGGGTTTCATGTTCACTGACGGGTGGGAGGGTTTGTTGCGGTCAGCCGTTTGGAAGAGGTTGCGATGCTTGGGACGGAAGATCTCTTGAGGACCCGTCCTTTCTTGCAACGGTGGATGGCACCTCCCCGGGGGTCCTGGAATCATCCGTTTACCGGATTTGGTTTCCAGGGCAGCAGTTTATTAATAGAAAGTATGGGCGTTTTTTTGATGTTAATAAAAAAAAAAGCGTGATAATCCCTGTTCGGAGGCGGAGTTTGTTGCCTTTTTCCCTGTACTTGGGTTTTCAGTGTTTGTCACAAGTCTCTGGGGGTACATATATATTGTGTGGAGCTGGGGTTTTATGGTTACTCATCGTCTGGTAGTTGAGGTCCGTGGTTGGGTTCTGTCTGGTAGTCGGGGACTATCCTGTGTTAGGGATGGTTGAGTGCTTATTTTCTGTTCAGGGGCTAACCTGGGACTACTGAGGTTTTCTGTGTTTGCGGTTAGCATGTGTTTTGATAAGTTAACGGTTCTGATTAATTTGATGCCTGATGTTTAAAGGGGTGGTTCACCCATTTTTTTTATTTTGTGTATGAGTTCTACTTACCATTCTAGGCGTTTTCTCCATTGGCTTCTGTTTCCATTTCTGGCACTGAGCGGCGCTATCCTGCACGCTCAGTGCCTGTCACATGACCCCCTGGAGCTGTGGCCGCCAGTATCCTCTGACGTCCTGGCAATTCCGGGCTCTCAAACTTGTCGGGTACGTCAGAGGAGGCTGGCACCACTCAGATTGAGTGACAGGCTGTGGGCGGTGACTACCGCACGGCACAGCCCAGCATCGAGGGGAGGAGATGGAGGACGTCATTGTGGAGCCGGCTAAGCGTCCTGCAGATGGTGAGGCACGGGGCGCCTGTGTGGAGTACAGTACAGGGGGGGTTCTTCAGCTGAAATCCCCCCCTGCACGTAAGTATCTGATCACACTATCCACCCGCCCGCTCTGCTGCGATGTCGGGAGAGCGGCCGGTGTCGGGCAGTGTGATCATCTGCTCCTCCCAGCAGCACTGCAGGATGCAGCAAGACACTGACAGGCATGTCACCGCTGTGCTCTGCCATCTGTCCTGCTGCATGGCACCAACTATCTGCACTCTGTCACCTGCACCACAAGTCACAGAGTGGAGACAGTTAATGACAGAGCACCTCTGCCCCCCCCTCTTCTTTCCCCACTCTTTTCTCTCCCCCCACTCTTCTCCCCCTCCCCTCTTCCCCCCCTCCACTCTTCCCCCCTCTTATCCCCCTCTTTTCCCTCGCTCTCATTTCCCTCGCTCTCTTTTCACTTGCTCTCTTTTCCCTCGCTCTCTTTTCCTTCCCCCCCTCGCTCTCTTTTCCTCCCCCCCTCGCTCTCGTTCCCCCCTCGCTCTCTTTTCCTCCCCCCCTCGCTCTCTTTTCCTCCCCCCCTCGCTCTCTTTTCCTCCCCCCCTCGCTCTCTTTTCCTCCTCCCCTCGCTCTCTTTTCCTCCTCCCCTCGCTCTCTTTTCCTCCCCCCACCTCGTTCTCTTTTCCTCCCCCCCTCGCTCTCTCTCTCTTTTCCCTCGCTCTCTCCTGGCATGGTCAGTACAGAAATCTCTCCATCGTGGAGGGGTGAGAGGGAGTAATAAACATGGAGTCCCTACTGTGTCTGTGTATTTATTTCTAATAAAGTATTTTTCTCTGTGTGATGTCTTTTTTTTTTTTTTTTTAAACCCTTTATTGGAGATTCTTAATGGCCAGGTCAAACTTGGCCTGACATTAAGAATCTCGGGCTTTATACCAGCTGGTAAAACATAGCTGGTATTAACCTCTTATTACCCAGCGTGCCACCTGCCACCAGGGCCACTGGAAGAGTTGGATACAGCGCCAGAAGATGGCACTTCTATGAAAGCGCCATTTTCTGGGGCGGCTGTGGACTGCAATTCGCAGCGGGGGCCCAGAAAGTTTGGGCACCCTGCACTGCGGATTCCAATCCCCAGCTGCCTAGTTGTACCTGGCTGGACTCAAAAATTCGGCGAAGCCCACGTCATTTTTTTTTAAATTATTTCATGAAATTCATGAAATAAAAAAAAAAAAAAAAAAGGGCTTCTCTATATTTTTGGTTCCCAGCCAGGTACAATTAGGCAGCTGGGGGTTGGGGGCAGCCCGTAGCTGCCTGCTGTACCTGGCTAGCATACAAAAATATAGCGAAGCCCAAGTCATTTTTTTAAAAAAGTTTTCAGGCAAAAACCTTTATAAAAAAAAAAAAATGCTTCCCTGGATTTCTATTGCCAGTGAAAGTAACACCAAGCAGCGGGGGTTAGCAGCCAGTAGCTGCTTGGGCTACCCTTAGCAATAGAAAATGCAACGGGAGCCCACAAACAATGTGATTTTTTTTTTTTTTTTTATTTTTAAAGAATTTTTAAAAAAAAAATCGACATGGGCTTCGCCCATCGAGCACCAGAGCATTTTACTGCTCATTCAATCAGATGACTCCAGTGTCTGCCAATTACTTGTTCTGTGTCCCCCTGCATCCATTGCAGCGTGTACGGGCTGTGAGGTCAGCGGAGTTCAGTCCAGCACTGGAGTCAGCTGATCTGAACTCAGCTGAACTCCAGCCTGCACACGCTGCGATGGATGCAGGGGGACATAGAACAAGTAAGGTCTAAGCCACACGGCGAGAAAAACAGTGCGAGTGGAGTGCGATAAAACATCGCATTCCACGCGGACCAATATTAGCCTGTGTGTCAGCACACATGAGCGATTATTTTCTCAGCCCTAATTGGACCGAGAAAACATTCACAGCATGCTACATCTGTAATGCAAGACTCTCTATTTTACCCATTCAAGTGTATGTGGTGAGAGAAAACTCGCACTGCACTTGTGGTACATCGGTGGACTACGGAGGAGAGAGGGAGAGAAATCCCTCCCACCCCTCCTCAGTGCTGGCCCACCCCTCGAGTGGCGGACCCCCCCGCAGCTGAGGTCTGCTCGCACAGTCGGACCTCAGTCGCAGGGACACACGCATGACACTCAGCTCTGCTGTACTGAGCGTGAGCCGAGTGTAATGCGAAGGGATCGCAGTAATCCCCGTGTGGCCCCAGCCTGATCGGCCGACACTTGAGTCAGCTGATCTGAACTCAGCTAAACTCCTGTACACACAGCCCGCACACACAGCCCGCACACGGTCACATGTGATCGGCAGCAGGCAGTGACTGCTGTTAAAGCTACATTCACATGACCGTTCCGTTTTTGCGGGCCACAAAAAACGGTCCTTTTTTTTCACGGATGCATACTAGTGGCATCCGTGTGACATCTGCGTGCCTTCCGTTTTTTTTTGCAGACCGCAAAAAACAGAAGCAGCAAGAAAGATAAATAGATGAGTAGATATAGAGATGGATAGATAAATAGAGACAGAGGGATAGAGGAATGAATGAATGAATGAATGAATATCTTTTGTAGCCAACTAGGGTAAAGCAAACGGCTGCAGCCTGCAAACCACAGCTGGCAGCTTCACCTTGGCTGGTAATCCAAAATAGAGGGCACCCCACGCTGTTATTTTAAATTAACTAAATAATTTAAAACAAAAAACACAGGGTCCCCCGAAATTGGATCACCAGCCAAGGTAAAGCGGACAGCTGTGGTCTGGTATTCTCAGACTAGGGAGGTTCACCGTTATTGGACACTCCCCAGCCTAAAAATAGCAGGCTGCAGCCGCCCCAGAAGTAGCGCATCCATTAGATGTGCCAGTCCTGGTGCTTCGCGCCAGCTCATCCCGTTGCCCTGGTGCGGTGGCAAACGGGGTAATATATGGGGTTAATACCAGATGTGTAATGTCACCTGGCATCAAGCCCTGGAGTTAGTGATGTCAGGTGTGTATCAGATACCCGACATCACAAACCCAGGCAGTAATAAAAAAAAAAAAATAGACAACAAACACATTTTTATTTGAAAAAACACTCCCCAACACATTCCCTCTTTCACCAATTTATTAGAAAGAAAAACAAATCCAGGTCTGGTGTAATACAAGGGGGTCCCACGATGAGCCATACCATAGTCAATGTCCCAGTCAATGAAGAACAGAATGTTCCCTATTTTCTGGGAGAGCCGTGCAGGGACCTGAGCTAACATCAATAAGTCAGCCCAGGTCACTGCAGGGCATGACGAGTGCTGCTGTCAGGAGGTTAGCGAGGTATATTACCTGCGATGATCACTGAACTCCTGACAGCAGCACTGTCACCGAGTTCAATGACCGCCGCCCTCACAAACAAAGTATCGCGAGCGGCCCGTGATGTCACCACTAGTCACAATCTCGGGTCAACAGCGAGAGGTGATGTGACAAGCGGCAGGCATAGAAGGCAGTGACGATCGCTGACGTCAGGAGGGCAGGACTTCATCACTGTAGGTAATGAACTTACTAACTTCCTGACGGTAGCACTTGTCATCCCCGCGGCTGCTGACACTGCAGTGCGGGCCGCTGCTGACACTGCTGAGAGGGCAGCCGCGGGGCTGGGGCTGGAGTGGGACACTGACTGCACGGGCACCCAACGGAAGTCACATGGAAGTGCTACCGTGTACCATCCGATCCTACACAAAGACATTGAAAAGATGGTCCTGTCTGTGGGGCCGCAAAAAAACAGGAACTGACCAGGACAAACGGAACGGTCATGTGAATGAGCCCACCTGCAGCCATTGCAGCGTGTGTGGGCTGTGAGATCAGGAGTCAGCTAACTCTAGTGCCGGCCGATAAATTCTGTGTTACGCTACAGAAGGATCCGGTAAAATAACGGTTGCATGCGCTGCACATTTAATCCACAGGATCCGGTCATATGCGGTTTGCGGATGATACGGACGACACACAGACTAGGCAAGAGGGAAAAAGCAATCTCATCACCCCGTCATTTTTTTTTCCCCAATTATTTTTCTCACATGTTGCGCCGGCTAATAATCATAATTTCTGTACACACACACACACACACACACACTCACACACACACACACACACTTTCTTCCCCTGGTTGTGCAGAGCTGGGAGCTGCTGTTGTTGTCTCTGTGTGATTTCTCTCAGTGCATCCACACAGGGAAGAGGCAGGGAGGAGGCTTTGGGTGGAGAGCTGAGAGGGGTGTTACACACAGTGGGTGTGTTAGATAAGCTAGACACCGCCCTAGAGCCACAAAGAATTCTGGGACTTGTAGGAACTGAACACAGGAAGTCAGAGGAGAGATTAACCCCATCAGAGCTGGAGCCAGCAATGAGCATGTGCTGCTAGTGCACAATAAAAGGTAATTTTGCTGAAAAAACATAATATATGTGTTGAGGGGCACATATTAGCAAGATTTATCAGAAAAAAAAAAAATCAGTTTTGGTAACTGGACAACTTCTTTAAGTCAGGCCGCGGGTCATTGTTGGGTTCCCGTGTCTATTGTGCCGGGTCGCGGGCCATTATTAAGGTTCAGGGTATATCGTTCTGCTGCCTTGGGGGTTGAGGTGGTTTTATTGACTACGTGGGCCTACGTGCCGCCTGGGGCTTTTGCATGATCTGCAGTTATATGGGATTTTACGGCAGTCTGCTGGCCGTGGCTGCGCATGGGCCATTTTAACAGATTTTATTAGCATGGATTGGTGGGATCTTACTGCGGTTCCTTAGGGTTGCCGGTTGCGTTGATGGCAAACCGTATCGGGTTGTATTCGTTATAGCCGTTGATAGAAGCTACGTAGGATTTTATTCTAAAGAGGAGGTGGTTCTATCTCACGGCGGGCTTGGAGGTTTCGTCCGTGTGCAGCTGGCCCTGCTCTGCTTATGGGTATACAGCTCGCCTCAGAGGGTTTTCTGGTGAAGTTTTCTTTTCTGATGCCCCGGACATGGGGGGGAAGGGGGGCTGGGTTGTGGGTTGGCGCAAGGCAGTGGTAACCGTTGAGTTGGGTGAACCAGAGTTTATTTGCTGCATCGGGGGTCTTTGGTTGGTGAATTGTTTGTTTATCCAGCTGGCCGGTGCTGAGGGCGGGTGTTGTTCCATTTGTCGGGAATCCTGTATCAGGAATGAGGCAGGACATGTTGTTTCGATGGCCGTGAGACTGGTCTCCCGTGGTGGTGTAGCCCCTCCGGAACTACATGGCCATGTGGTTCATTCGGCCATGTGCATTTGCCAGGACTGGCTTGTATTACGGGGACACGATTGTTGCGCGGCACAGCGGCTGGGGAGGTGTACTGGACTTAGCAGGTGAGCAGGTTGCAAATAGAACATTGCCTTCCTGCATGTCGGGTTGGTGTCATGCCAGGGCAGGGGACGCTAGTGTGGTGTGCAGTGCCACTTAATGATCCGAAGGACCTGGTAACCGTCTGGAGCCGTGCCCCGTTTGGGGGGGTGTTTTGCGGGACTTTAAGGCAAAGTGGTGGACATGCACTGGGCACCTACACTTTGACAGATTTCCGGGTGTACAGTCATATGAAAAAGTTTGGACACCCCTATTAATGTTAACCTTTTTTCTTTATAACAATTTGGGTTTTTGCAACAGCTATTTCAGTTTCATATATGTAATAACTGATGGACTGAGTAATATTTCTGGATTGAAATGAGGTTTATTGTACTAACAGAAAATGTGCAATCCACATTTAAACTAAATTTGACTGGTGCAAAAGTATGGGCACCTCAACATAAAAGTGACATTAATATTTTGTAGATCCTCCTTTTGCAAAAATAACAGCCTCTAGTCGCTTCCTGTAGCTTTAATGAGTTCATGGATCCTGGATTAAGGTATATTTGACCATTCCTGTTTACAAAACAATTCCAGTTCAGTTAAGTTTGATGGTCGCCGAGCATGGACAGCACGCTTCAAATCATCCCACAAATTTTCAATGATATTCAGGTCTGGGGACTGGGATGGCCATTCCAGAACATTGTAATTGTTCCTCTGCATGAATGCCTGAGTAGATTTGGAGCGCTGTTTTGGATCATTGTCTTGCTGAAATATCCATCCCCTGCGTAACTTCAACTTCGTCACTGATTCTTGCACATTATTGTCAAGAATCTGCTGATACTGAGTTGAATCCATGTGACCCTCAGCTTTAACAAGATTCCCGGTGCTGGCATTGGCCACACAGCCCCAAAGCATGATGGAGCCGCCACCAAATTTTACTGTGGGTAGCAAGTGCTTTTCTTGGAATGCCGTGTTTTTTTGCCTCCATGCATAACGCCTTTTTTATGACCAAACAACTCAATCTTTGTTTCATCAGTCCACAGGACCGTCTTCCAAAATGTAACTGGCTTGTCCAAATGTGCTTTTGCATACCTCAGGCGACTCTGTTTGTGGCGTGCTTGCAGAAACGGCTTCTTTCGCATCACTCTCCCCTACAGCTTCTCCTTGTGCAACGTTCGCTGTATTTTTGACCGATGCACATTGACACCATCTGCAGCAAGATGATGCTGCAGGTCTTTGGAGGTGGTCTGTGGATTGTCCTTGACTGTTCTCACCCTTCTTCTTCTCTGCCTTTCTGATAATTTTCTTGGCCTGCCACTTCTGGGCTTAACAAGAACTGTACCTGTGTTCTTCCATTTCCTTACTATGTTCCTCACAGTGGAAACTGACAGTTTAAATCTCTGAGACAATTTTTTGTATCCTTCCCCTGAACAACTATGTTGAATAATCTTTGTTTTCAGATCATTTGAGAGTTGTTTTGAGGAGCCCATGATGCCACTCTTCATAGGAGATTCAAATAGGAGAACAACTTGCAAGTGGCCACCTTAAATACCTTTTCTCATGATTGGATACACCTGCCTATGAAGTTCAAAGCTCAATGAGGTTACAAAACCAAATTTAGTGCTTTAGTAAGTCAGTAAATAGTAGTTGGGAGTGTTCAAATCAAGAAATTGATAAGGGTGCCCATACTTTTGCACCTGTCAAATTTTGTTTAAATGCGGATTGCACATTTTTTGTTAGTACAATAAACCTTATTTCAATCCAGAAATATTAACTCAGTCCATCAGTTATTAGATATATGAAACAGAAATAGCTGTTGCAAAAAAACAAATTGTTATAAAGAAAAAAGGTTAACATTAATAGGGGTGCCCAAACTTTTTCATATGACTGTATGAATCAGAAACATCACACCACAAAAACAGCAGCAGCACATTGGACCTGAGAACTTGCAAAGTATAGAAATTGTTTCCTAGGCACCTCCCTTAAGGGGATGGTACCTTAAATGCCTCTTAAGAAAAGGGGCGTTTCTGTGCGGCTCTTACAGGCATTCACAGGAATCCATGGGAGACATCAGCTACCTCTGGGCAGCCAGAAAAGTGAGAGCACTGGCATCTCCACCGTAGGAGGGAGGCAGAACAGCATGGGGACACTGGTATGGGAGTTACAAGTGTATTCCTATTATTCACCTGTTTACAAATAATTAATTGGTGCTGTATCACTGTAGCTTCAAAACAAGTGGCTTACCACCAATAACAGCAGACCATGTGACCACTAAGGGGCCCTTAAGTCGGGGGAGCCTCTCCCACACTGCATCACACTTTCAACTATATTGGCTTCACGGATGATGCACTCCGCTCCCTCCTTCATCATTCTCCCACTGTGTTTGTGCACTGATGTTTCAACATAGAGACCAAAGCAGCAGGGGAAAGATGGGAGCTGAGTATTTTTTTTTAGTTTAACCACTTCACCCCCAACCTGCTTTCAACTTCATGACCTGATAATTTTTTTCAATTTTGACCAAAGTTATGTCACAAAAATAGTTACTAAATAACATTTCCCACTTGTCTATTTTACATAAGCACAATTTATTAAATATCTAACATTAGGAAGTTAGAAGGGATCAAAGTTAACAAAATCATTTTTTTAGGGACCACATCACATTTGAAGTGACTTTAAGAGGCCTAGGTGACAGAAAATACTCAAACGTTACACCATTCTAAAAACTACACACCTTACACTGCTCAAAACAAAGTCCAAGAAGTTTATTAACTCTTCAGGTACTTCACAGGGACTGAAGCAATGTGGAATGAAAAAATGAAAAAGTTACTTTTCTCACAAAAATATATAGTTTAAGTTCCAAATGTTGCATTTTCACAAGGATAACAGAAGAAAATGCACCATACAGTTTGTTGTGCAATATCTCCTGAGTATGCCGATATACCATGTGTTGTTAAAATCAGTCTGGGGCAGATGGTGACGCAGCTTAGATGGTGTAGCTCTCCACAGGTAGATCTGGGCCCCAGGGGGGATGGGGGTGGTAGTAGTAGTCTATGATAGTAGGCGCAGGTGAATAACGGAGCAATACAGGGGTGCAGTCTCAAGGTTTTTACTCACTGTATCCAGTTACACACACGCCAAGGACCACCTTTGGAGCCACCATAACGGGCTCCAGTCGATCCCGGGTAGTTTGGAGGTCGAGTCCAGTGGACCTTTCTAAAGTGTACCCTTTCCTTGCTGACTCCTGCGCTTGCTTCTCCCTCCTGCATTGCGCCTTCTCTCACTGAACCCTATATCAGTGCCCGTGAACCCTGTGGGGTGGCGTGAAGCTCTATCCTTTTGGTCCTTGAGGGTCACCTTCCAGTGAATCTGTGGCGGTGGTAGCTTCGGTGCATACAGACACCTCAGCCGCTGGTTTTGCTAGTGAAACCCGTAGGTTATACTTCCCTAGCCTAGGACCAGTCCAGGTGTTGCAGCCAAGTCCTTCCACCAATAAATTATATGTGGAACAAGGCCATGAGAGGTGAACTCCCGTGGTCTCCAGGACCCCTTCTGTCTGTGCCCGGGCGGTACCTGCTCCAGGCCGCGGGTCTTAGCTTCTCAGACTGAAACTCCACACGTCACACTGTGTTCGCCCCCTTGTACTATTGTGTTCCCACTCCACTCTTATGACTCCACCACCCCCAGCATGGCTTCGAGTATAATCATGCCCTCTGCTATGTCTGATGAGGTGTTCCTGAGCCTGGGTGCCGTGCTTTGTGTGAACCGGTGTTGACCTCCTCCTTACCCAAGATGGATTACCACACCTCTGTCTGAGAAGCAGTACCTCTGGGGCGACTGACGCCTCAGGGGTGCCACAGGTAGAGTCCATCGATCGAGGTCGGCTCATGATAGCAGACAAAGTGGTAGTGAAGGTGATGGAGCCAAGGAAAAAATGGAGAAGGAAGAGGTGAGGGGTGCAGAAAACTCAGCAGATGAAGAAGATATTGATCCTGTCTCTTTTGTCCGTGGTTGGTAGGAGGGAATGGAAGAGGCAAAATTGAGCATTACCCCGCCACCAACACAACATGGACTTGGACCGCATGGAAGAATTTCACACATGAGCACCTTCTTGCTTCACTATTTGCAATATGATGTCCATATCATTACTATTAGAAATAGTGCTGACTACTGGGTTGCTACTCTGTTAGATCCACGGTACAAGAGTCAATTTAGCAAGATGCTTCCACCTCTGGAAAGGGACGATTGGATGCTGGAGTATCGAAACAAGCTTGTAGACCATCTTAACTACTTTTGCACAAGACAGCAGGGAGGCACACAGCGTGAATCGCAGTTCTAGAATTCCAACCACGGAAACGTTGCGTCGTCAATGCAGAAGCATTAGCAGCAGCAGTTCAAGTGCCAGAACCAATTTCTGTGATTTCTGGCACACATTTTTTACACTATTGTATGCACCAATAGAACAGAGTAGACGTCTGGCACATAGTGAATGACTGGAGAGGATGGTGCCGGAGTATCTAGAGCTCAACATTAATGCCATAAGGTGGGTATTGGACCCTTTTCATTTTGGTCTTCAAAAATTGAACAGTCGCCTGAGCTCGCCAGTCATGCCCTGGAAGTTTTGGCCAGCCCAGCAACCAGCGTTCTCTCAGAAAATGTCTTTAATGCTTCTGGCAGTGTATTGACTGATAAACGCATCCAGCTATCCCTTCAAAGCGTAGACAGCTTAACATTGATAAAGATGAACAAGTTGTGGATGTCGAGTGACTTTGCTTTGATGATGTACTGCCAGGCTTCTGTGAGCAAGAGGTATATGCTTGTCTTTCATGCATCTCTTGATTGTTAACAATTAAATGCCAATGTATCGCATGGACCGTACTTCCCTGCTGTTTTAACGCCTTATGGAGAAGAGGGCCATTGATGCTACTGTACTGCTGTCTGCCTTAAAGGATTTTGAATGTTGATACTCCAAAATGGTTCTGAAACTTATGTCTTGTGGGTAGAGCCAAGTTTCTGGAATGTACAGGCCTACACCGGTCACTCAGGCATGTTTTCATTTATCAAATTTAAATGCCAGCCCACAACCTGTGTTGCATGGACCTTACCTCCTTGCTGTTTTAACGCCCTATGGGGAAGTGGACAATTGATGGTACTGTACTGCTGTCTGCCTGAAAGGATTTTGAATGTTGAGACTCCAAAATGAGTCTGAAACGTATGTCTTGAGAGGAAGGACCGGCCTACACCTGCCACTCAGGTATGCCTTGATTTTTCAAATTAAAATGCCATCCCACAGTTTGTGTGTTGCATGGACCATACTTCCCTGCTGTTTTAATGCCCTATCAGAAGGGGGGCAATTGATACTATAGTACTGCTGTCTGCCTGAAAGGATTTTGAATGTGCAGACTTCAAAATGGGTCTGAAACTTGTCTTTTGGGTAGTGCCAGGATTCTGGGATGGACAAGCCTACACCTGCCACTCAGGCATGTCTTCATTTTTCAAATTAAAATGCTGGCCTATAGCCTGTGTGTTGGATGGACCGCACCTCCCTGCTGTTTTAATGCCCTATGGAGAGGGAACAATTGATACTAATGTACTGCTGTCTGCCTGCACACATGGTCGATGGATCAAACATGCCATCAGGATCATTACAAAAAAAAACAGGAGCCTAAAAAATAGGTGCCATGAGATTTGATCACCAAAAGGGTTGCAGCTGGTTCGGGGTTTGGAGGTGGAGCCCAAAAATTATTGTTGTTTTGTTCAGCAATACCCTGCAGGTTATTTGACAGAAAACACAGATTATTCATCAGCTGTAGCATACTCACTTCTCCCACCACAGTGATCTGCTGCCCCATAGGTGGCAGCCCTTGTTCCTCCATCTCTTTCTCCTCCCTTTCCACATCACCTTTAGAAGTGAATACATCATCAGGAATACTCAGGTGCTCCTCTCAAGACAAAACAATCACTGATCTCGGGGAAAACAGCCAGAGAAAACACTGCCGGCAGCCAGCGAGGGCGCTCAAGACAGTGAAATCCTAGGTACATTGCCCCCTGGGAAATATGCAAATCAAAAAAGTCCGTGGAGCCTCTGTTAGGAGTCTCAACACAGAAACCAGCCAGATATCCCTCCGGGAAGGACCCAGCCAAGGGGTGGCTCTTTTTAGGAGACCACCATAACCACCATATTAAGTGGCCTTTTTAGTCGATATCCAACTTTTTGACAAGTTTAAAGATATGACAAGGGAAATACGACGGCCAGGTATCCATCCACAGACAGCTGTTTCGGGGTATTGCCCCTCATCAGTGTGGAGTAGGATTCTGTTACGTCCGGGTGGTGGAAACACTGGACCGTACACCGGGTTCCCCTGGTGAAGCAGCCAGACCGGTCACCCCGCCAGAGGGCCTTGATGCACGGCAGCCGAAGCACTATTGGTAGCCAGACAGTCCATATGAGCTGGAAGGTAGATGTCGCTGGGAACACAGAGTTCTAGACGGTAGTCCGGGTGACGAGGCTCAGGGTCCGAGGCCGGGTTGTAGGATCAGGCGGAATCCGGAACCTGCTGAGCGAGAGGACGGGTCACCAAACGGAGCCAGGGACTGGAGACTGGCGGAGCTGAAGAGGTGGTGGAACATCCGCCAAAGTCACCGTCAGGAGTACCGGAGCGGACGTGGTCAGGACCGGCTGGCGTGGCAGGACAGGCTCTGCGAGACAGACAGGGGTTAATACTGGACACGGCAATACGGGGACCTGAACTCCTAGCTTATTAAACATGTAGAACAGGCCCCGCCCACCAGGAAAGAGATTCCTAATATACCCTGTACCTGTCTATGCAATTTCCTGTTTCTAGATGCTGGCCCTTTAAGAGAGGGTCAATGACCGCGCGCGCGCCCTAATGCGCATGCGCGAGGCCCGTGTGCCAGAAGCCAGTACAGGGAGCGGTGCAGAGGAAGCAGGAGTGTCCGGCTGTGAGTCCTGTTTTGTCATAGCTGAACCTGAACTTCCCCTGCCAACCTATTCCACAAGTCAGCAGCTTCTCTGTGGACCCAGCCAAAGTTCATTATGCAAGTCAAGATTCCTGTACAGAGATTAAAGTGTGAAGGCAATGGCAAACCCTTGGATCTAGTAGCCAAATTGGCTAGCACTAACCTTGTTTTTGGAAGCTGTAGTAAGAGCTGACAAGCTAACACGCACCATGTCTTGTGATAACCTCTAGATGTAGTAATTTAGTGTATTTATAGTTATATAGTTGACTATTCTTGATCTCTCATTGCGCTCATAAAAAATGATGAACAATTTCAAGTGAAATGCCTTCTTTTTGAGGAAATGGAAATAAAATGGGAATAAAATTGTTTGAAATTGCTATGCCAAATCCTGCATGAAATCTCCAAAAAAAGACTTTGTTGTTTCATTTTTCACTCATTTCTTTCTGCCTTATGGCACATAAGAAACGAACATCAGTTACACCCAGATATATTGTCGAGTTTGGTTTACAGTCTAATATGTATGCCAGCCTCCCTATTGTCCCATGATGGAAAATGTCATGGAAGATAATAATCCGGCATGTCGAATTTTGGCATGCCGATGCTTTGTTCTTTAAGAAGTAAGCCACAACCAGAGATACCTGTCAGCTGTTTTCTGACAACAAGCTGAGCGCTCCTATGTGTAGGAGAGTCGGGGAGACAGCTGTTGGGCAAATAATGAACCAATTATATAAAGTATATGTCAGGCTTTAGTTGATGCACCATTCGAACCATTGATACTTCACATATCCTTAATTTTAATGAGTTTATTTATGATTTATCAATGTATTATAGGTTCTGCTTTGATTCAGATCACTAGGATCAGGATATAGCTAGCAAAAGTCTTTTATGTATGACAGACAAAGACAGTGTCCTAAAAAATGATGTACCTTTATTAGATAGGAAATAAATTAAGTTGAAAATGAAGTGCTTTTGGGTTCTACTCAATGGGTTACAGTCTACAGTATTTGAAGCATGGTATAATATGGGACTTTTAGTTCACTTTACTTCAAAACTACTAACTTTTTCAAGTACTTTTGAAAAAATAGGTCATTGTAAATAGAAAACTTGTTCAGAGAGGAATCTTGTTTTTGAATCGGATAAAATGACTGATCAGAACAATAAAAATACAGAAAAAAATGGAACATCGCATGAAATGGCAGCCTTTACAATGGGTCCAAGAATATTGGCTACTATAGTAAATTATATTATCTTGTACATTTTGCAAGCAACTAGTTCTGGCGGTATAAGCGTACAATAGAATTGATGTTGGGAAAGGGTTAAGTATGTCCAGATTCCAGACTGTCACTGGAGTCATGCTAGTTCCAAAAATATATCTATATTCTTTCATTTCTAAGTTTAGATTATTTGGCATGTTCAGACATAAATAAATAAACGTACGCTATAAGCTTAGATCTGTTTGCAAAACCTCTTGACATCTTTTATGATCTTTCTTGCTGGGAAAGAAGAAGGCTAAAAGTAGTTTGCTGCCATAAAATACATTCTTTAAAAAAACCTAAGAAGGAAAGATGATTTTCAGGCTAAATGCCTGGGGTGAAATAAAGTGTATGGAAATAGCTATGATGTGAATCAATAAATTAGCTGCAACATCTCATTTTTGCTTTAAAGAGAACCCGTCAGCAGGATTAGCACTATTAAGTAAGCACTGGTGGACACAGACAGAAAACAGCCCCTGTGCAAGAACAATATATGGGCCCTTTGCAGCCCAAGTAGGCATATAGAAAAAAAGATTCCGGTCTTTGTGAGCGCTAGTAATAGATCTTTGGTCTTTGATCTTTTAAGAAATTTGGCTTTATTATTAATAAAGCTCTTGTATTAACACAACGCGTTTCAGCAAGATACAATTGCCATCCTCAGAGAGGGACTGATCACCCAAGGCTGGTTTCTGGGCATGCTCAGTAGAGCAAGCAGGATCCTGTCTATCAGCATGCCAGCATTCATATGCGTTTGCATGCTGTTTAGTCAGGATCCAGCAATTTGCAGTATTTGGACGCAGCTCAAAAATGCTACAAGTAGTGTTTTTGAAAAAAGTTAAAAAACTGCAAGTTGCTGGATCCTCACTATAACGCATGCAAACGCATGTGAACGCATGTTGACGCGAGTCCATTGCAAATGCATTGAAATGAAAATGCATTTGCACTGGATCCCTTTTTGCGTTAAAAAAACGTTCATGACGGATGTTAAAAAAACGTAGTGTGACAGCAGCCTTAGTGAAGAAGTCCTTGAGCTGTAATCTCAGTCTGTGCATGCTCTTTTTTTTCATTTTATTGAAGACCTGCAAACTGGCAGCAGAATCATACTGAACACACAACACCCACCCCAATGATGGCAGCAGCAACGCAGAGTTTCAAAAAGAGGCAGGACACTTAATAATCAGTGACCTGTAAAAGAAGCAGAGAAGGAAGGTGGAGGAGGAGGGGAAGAGAAGAAGAAAACCCTGCCCCCAAGTCCTGCCCCGATACACAGAAGATGTCAGTAAATGAAAATTTTAGAAGATTATTCAAGAACCATGGATCAGATTCCTTCACCCCAGGTATCAGTTTAATAAGCATCACCGCGCCAGTATGACCACGACTTTACTTTATAGTGCTAAATCCTGCTGACAGGTTCTGTTTAAAATTAAAGGTAATCAACAGTACTCTGTATAGTCTGTACAATTTGTTTCTTATATGTCAGGTTACTTTAGGCAAAATAGTTACATAAAATAACAATAAATGAAGAAAAACAGGCTCAGAATCACACTTATAGTTTGTTATATACTCAAATTAGTCTTGAATACATTTCCAGCAAAAATCCTTTTACATCCAGAAATTCACAACAATAATGGTGGATAAAAGCTTTGTTAATCAAGTTCTCCACAATGTCATGTGACTATTCTTTTGGAAGGACGTCCAGTCTTGCTGCCAAGAACTACGAATTTCTTTACAACCTCAAAGCCATTTCATGTCCAAAAAACACATGTTTTCCATCCAGCGCCATTCAGTTTTTGTAGCGCAGATAAAAACCTGAGACCAAATGGTGTTCAGCCGTGTATTACCCGTTCTGAGGATACCCAGTCCAGTGTTTTTCAGATTCAAGTGCTCATCGGAAAAAAACTATATATAAAAGGGACTAAGTATATTAAAATAACTACATGGATTTGCAATTGATCCTTGGTTGAACATTCACTGTTTTCATGGATTATTTGCTTCATTACATGAAATGATACAACTGGACTGTTATAATACTGTAGTGCAGGGGTCCCCAACCTTTTTTACCTTGAGAGTCACATTCGACTTTGAAAGTTGGTCGAGAGCCACATTGTTGAGATGAAAAAGTACTCAAAGCCAATTTAGCAGTAGAAAACAGGAAGCAACCATTGGAAATAAAGAATCTTCCCCATATTGATATCAGAGAGAAAAAGTGACCTCCATACACAACACAGTCCACTATACCAAGACCAATAATACCACATACAAGGGAGAAATTCCGCCACACCGTGACCAGACAACATATTACCACCACATAGGGACTGAATACAGCCACATACAAGGGAGAAATATCACCACACTGTGACTAGACATCATATTACCACCATATAGTGACCAAATACAGGCACATACAAGGGAGGAATATTGCGACACTATGACCAGATAACATATTATCAACACATAGTGATCAAATACAACCACATACAAGGGACTAATAACACCACGCCATAATTAGACCATATAGTAACTGAATATTACCACATACAAGGGAGAAATACCATAACACTATCACCAGACCACATAGTGACCAAATAATACCTCACACGAGACAAATACCACCACACTAACCAGACCACATATTACTACCATACAGGGACGTATAATTCCTAAATAATGATCATGAGTAAAAACCACAAAACTAATAACACTAATATTATCATCAGTGCCATTTTACACAAGAGCTCTGCATATAGTGTCAGTGTACAGGCAATACAGTGATCACCAGTGACATTATACACAGGAGCTCTGTATATAGTGTGTGTACATGTAATACACTGTCTTACCAGTGACATCTCTAGCTGAAGTTATTCATCTTCGATTTTCCTTTTCATCTGGCGCTGACCGCCATCACTTCTTCCTGCTGTGTTGCGACTCTACAGAAAATAACACAGTCACCTATAGCCGATCGCTTCAAAAGCACGTTCCCCATTTTTTCCCTAATTTCTACACTACATCAGACTTTTGTTCCACCATGGAAGACAGTATCCTTAAAATTAACCTATATTTCATCAGTAATAATGTCTCCTAAATTGACCCTACAGTAATTATGCCCCACTTGCCACCATAAACCAATAATGTATGTCCTTCACGCTGGTGATATAGTATAGTAGTACTATAGTATATAGTAGTAGTAGTAGTAGTAGTAGTAGTTGTTGTTGTTATGTCCCTCATCCTGGCCCCTTTTATTTAATAATGTCCCCCATCCTGGTCCCCTTTATTTAATAATGTCTGGGGAAACAAGTGGAATCAGAAAGGGTTTTTAATTGTTACCTGTACAAAATATCCTTCCACACACTGCTTCTTTCCAAAATAGCCCCACAAAGTGCCCCTTTCCACAATGTCCCACCAACACTTGCCCTTTCTATAATATCTCCCCCTTACTACATCTCAGTGTTTCAGAGACTGTGGAATAAAAGGCGCATAGGGTCTTACCAGATATAAAGCGATAATATATAATTAGGTTCACTCACCTATAGGGGTTGTGAAAGGTCACAACTCCCATAATTGCATAGCAATGGTTGGAAACATCTGCAGCCCCGTAGATGTAAGATGAAGTATAGGAAGGAAAAAAACGGGTATCACGCTGCGCTTATCAAGCCAGAATTAATAAATCCAAGTATTTATTGTATTAGCTAGGTCAGGTCTATGCATTTCAGGGGTCGCAACCCCCTTTCTCAGGACAGTATAGCAGTGACAAGGACAGTATCCTATTACTAGGGTGAAAATCTAGTGGCAGCACTATGGCCGAGTGACACAATGTCTGGGCAAAATCACATATTCACTGCATGGATCAACCTGGTTGTACAGCAATTTCTAGAACAGGATTATGTGCTAGATGCGCTGCTGCAGAAGGCGCAATCAGTATGGGATCACTTTTTCAAATTAAAATGCCGGCCCACAGCCTTCGCATAGACTGTAACTCCCGGGTGTTTTAAAGCCCTATGAGGAGGGGGCAATTTCCTATGGTAGGGGGCAGTTGATGATATTAAACAGCTTTTTGTTTGGGTACGCTGAGACTAAAAAGATATGTCTCCAAATGTTCTGGAAAGTTTACTGCCAGTGTTCAGGCCTTCCACAGGCCCAAAAATGTATGTCTTGATTTAAAAAAAAAAAAAATAAATACCATATTTTTCGGATTATAAGATGCACTTTTCCTCCCAAAAATTTGGGAGAAAAATGAGGGGATGCGTCTTAAAATCCGAATATAGCGTTACCTGGGGGTCCTGTCTGTGCGGCAATCGGGCGGCCGGGTGCCTGTGGCTGCGTGTAAGCGGCCGGGTACCTGTGCTTGTGTGCGGGTAGCAGCCGGGTACCTGTGGCTGCGTGTAGGTGGCAGTCGGGTGCCTGTGCGGGTGGCAGTCGGGTGCCTGTGCCTGCATGCGGGCGGCAGCTGGGTGCTTGTGTGCGGGCGGCAGCCGGGTACCTGCGTGAGGGCAGCAGACGGGTGCCTGTCGGTGCCGGCTGCCTCTCTGTGTGGGTGGGCGGGCAGCCTGCTGGCTGCCACTCTGTGCGCGCGGGCGGCCGTGCAGCAGGTTACCCAGTGTGTCCGCGGTCCCAGTTTCAAATGATAGCGCCGGGAGCGGGCGCGTGCGCAGATGGAGCTCTTGGATGAGAGCTCCATCTGCGCACACGCCGCTCCGGAAGTCAGCGCATGCGCAGATGGAGCTCTTGGAAGATAGCTCCATCTGCGCATGTGCCGCTCTAGGCACCATCATTTGAACCGGGACCGCGGACACTGGGACACTCACCGCACCAGCCTGCTGCACCACTCACCCGCCGCCACTGCTGCCGCCACTACTCACCCGACGCACCTGCCACCATGGACGACGACGCACCTGCCACCATGGACGCCGCCGCACCTGCCACCACAGACCCCGCCACCACGGACCCCGCCGCCACTGACCCCGCCGCCACTGACCCCGCTTCATCACCACTGCTGCCCTCCTCCAGTAAGACAACACCGGAGTATAAGATGGACCCCATTTTTATTTTTTAACTTTTTCATGTCTAAATTTGGGGTGCATCTTATAATCCGGTGCGTCTTATAAAGCGAAAAATACGGTAAATAAAAAATGGCCCACAGCCTGTGTGTATGGTCGACTGTAAATGACATGCCCAGCTCCAGGGCCAGGGGGTACTCGTTAGCGGGCCGGACTAGTTGTAGTTAAAAGTAAAAGTTTGTAGTACTGCAGCTATGTGGGCCGCCGCTGTGCTGTGTATTCACCGGGGCAGATGATGATGGCGCAGCTGACTGATATTGCTCCCCACAGGTGGAGCAGGACCCCGGGGCAAACGTTGGAGAGTCTATTTTTGTATATATAAAGTGAAAAAACAATCCCTTTAAAAATTCTATTTTATTAAATACGTCTTAAAATTACCCAAGTGATTCACCTGTACAGAAATTATCAAGGGTAGTATAAATATACACCAGGGATGCCACCCCTATTTAAAAGGAAATTCAAACAAGAGCAACAAATAGGAGTGTGGGGTCCCAGATGGGATTAAATTGACCCTATTATGGACCTACCACCTCACTCCTTCCTACCGACGAGGTAATACCGCCTTAACTTAACTGGGCGCCCCCGTTCCTCGGTGGCTATCCCTTACTTACCCTAATAATTTCCCTACCATATAAGGAAAAAATGAGAGTGCCTATGCAAAATACTAATAATTATTGGTTGGCCTTATTAGCCCTCAATGGATCTCAAAGAGAGGGCAATGGTTAAGTAAGATATTATAATACCCTGTTTTAATATGCTCCAATTCAACTGGTCGTTAATTAATATACAGGGATAACAGATACTACACTACCCTGTTACTCATATCCATTTAATATGCTCCAATTCAACTGGTCATTAATTTATATACAGGGATAACAAATCCATAAACCAAACCAATATGCTCCAATTCAACTGGTCTGCTCTCCTCAAACTCCTTGCTCCAACTCTTCTCTCTCCAACGGTCAACTCCCAATTGTCACTCCTCTACTCCCCCAGGTCAGAGTTTCTGGGAAGTTCCCCAAAAAAACAGGTTTAGAGCTCCCTCTGCTGGTCCGGAGTAGGAACTGTGTTGAATGTAGGTACTTACTGACCAAGGGACCCCTCGCTTGCTTCCAGGCTAAGTATTAATGTGACGCCCTGGACTAGCTAGGTAGTCACAGATAACGCCCCGCATAACACCTGTCCCCCAAAAAGGTAACATCAGCCACCCTTAAAACCTAGTCACCTCCCTCAGTGCGTGACAGACACCCCAGGGGGTGGAGCCAGGTGGTTAGCCACACCCACCTAAGAGTCCAGAGGGCCTGAGGCGAGAGAGAAAGAGAGAAAGAGAGAGAAAGAGAGAAAGAGAGAGTGTGTTGAGAGTTGTAGTGAGTGAGGAGTTGAGTACAGAGCGCAGCAGGCCTGTGGTGAGTCTGCAGCGGAAACTGACAGGTGCCAGGGTCGTAGCCCTGGTACCTCAGCTACGAGGCAGACGGTGGCCTAGCCTGCAGGAGCCGGGAAGATGGCTCGGTGGAACCATGGTGGACCGGGACAGGGTAGTGGTCCGCCAGTACCGACCCGGGGAACCGACTCGGAAACTGGAGCACAAGGGGGGTATTCAGACCCTGAACGAGGTGCAGAAGCCACTGGACCGAGTCAAATCTACTGATTGCGGTCTGGACTATAGGTCCTTTCCCATCCAAGTCCTGACTGAAGACAACAGCCCACCGAGGGGGATAGAAAGCCACCGTACAGGCAGAGAGATCCCACGAGCCAGCATCTGCGGGCAAACGGGCTCCTCCGACATACACAAAGCCGGGGAGCGGACTCCCGTTGCTGAAGCACAGGCAGTCTACACATACAAAACACGGTGCAGGAGAAAGGCCAAGACCATCGATCCAGGTGGGGGACCAGACGCAGCCAGCTGCGGGCACCGACCACCATCAACTTTGTTTACCAGAGACTTGTGTGTGTGTCAATAACTGTGAGTACAACAGTGCCATTCAGTAGCGCGCCACCCTGCACCGCCCAGCTACACTCCCCAACGGGCCCCGGGGCCATCATCCCTGCCCACAGAGGGGTTAACATCTTGCTGCAAAACCATCTCCCCCGGGTGCCCCGTAACTGCAGCGGTGGTGTCTTCACCATATCCCATGGGTGGAGTCACGAACTCAAACACGACTCCGGCCGTACACCTACCTACCTACCCCCTAAGTAGCGCCAGCATCCCCCTTTCAGAGCGAGGTGACCCCCGGGTCCGGAGGCTCTCGAGCCACCCACCAACAAGCCCGGATCCAAGCGGCTCGGCAGGCAGCTGAGTGCGGGGCGGTACACATCGACTCTTCTGGCGTCACAAACAGAATTGAACCCAATCACTTACCTGGTGAAGTGTGCTTTGAAGTAAAGTCAGCGGTGATCCATTGCAAAATTTGCAGAATCCGCTATCTTGCCACCATCTTTTGGCGAGAAGATTCCCGCCAGAATCTTCTTCCCCGCAGAAAGGGCGCGAAAAACTGAAGCCCCGCCCCCTGGGAACGCAGCCGTGCAGAAAAGTAAGAGGTCGCAAAACGAAACTGACTGGCTCGAGAAGGGAGGGCCACGAAAAGACCAAGGGGGAGAAGCTGCAAGATGTCCGCGCCCAACCTCGATGGCGGAGTGGCGCCGGCCGCTAGAGTGGTGGCGCCCGCAGATGCGCCCGGTGATGGGAATGCGGCGGCGCTCGCTCCGGTTGCAGGAACGGGGGAGGCCGTGGCTCCGACAGTCGCCCAGGTAATGCCAATCTCCTTGCCCTACGTGCCTGGTGCTGTCTGGTTACCCCAGTACGATGGGAAGCCTGATGCTTTGCAGGTGTTCCAGAAGAAAATGTGCACGATCCTCAATTTGTATGACATGACTGGCAAACAGCGTGCAGCGGTAGTCCTGGGGCAGCTGACTGGCATGGCCGAGCAGGAGGTGGAGACTTGGGCAGACGCGGACCAGGCCTCGGTAACCGCCATTTTTGATAAACTCCAGCTCGCCTTTGAAACCCGCACGAAAGCGGAGTTACGGATGCAGTTTTACCTTTGCCGGCAGCGACCAAAGGACAGTATAAGAGACTATGCCTTGCGGCTGCAAACAGCCTTACGCACGCTAAAGCGGGTGGACCCCATCAACGAGGCTGATGGCAATAAGATGCTAGTCCAGCAGTTCCTGCAGGGGCTAGGGTCCGCTGAAGATCGCAAACAACTGCGGCTGTGGTCTCTGGAGCACACCGGCCTGGACTTTGCAGTGGTAAAAGAACGGGCTATCAAGGCCCTATAAACATCAGAAGCCAGCGCCCCCGATCCGCCGTCTTGGCCGGTGGATACCGCCCCTGTTTCGGTAGCGAGCCCCTTGTTAGCCCTGCCGGCCCCTGCTGCAGCCACCGGTGCTCTGGAAGATCTGACATCGCAAGTCCGGCGCCTGAATGAGGACGTCACCCGGATCCTCGCCAATCTCCAGCGACGAGAGTCAAGCCCGCGGAGAAGATCCAGCTCACCAACAGCCCAGAGGACATCCCTTGGATGCAGCGGGGGAGGAATAACAACCCACGGTATGGACTGCCTGTCTGATACAAGTGCAACAAGACTGGCCACTACTCCAGCCAGTGTCCGTTAAATGTGCAACCCCTGAGGCCAAGGGCCAATCCTCAGGAGTAGATCCTTAAGGCCTAGCTGATTGGCGGGATTGGTAGATTGGAGGCTGCCTCATCTCCCTGGCGGTGGATGGTGTCCCCTGCTTGACATTGGATCACAGGTAACGACTATGCCTTACTCATTGTACCAGCGATATTGGGCTGATAGTGAACTTGCCCCCCCAGACGATGGCCTAACTATCATTGCGGCCAATGGACTCCCTATGATCCAGGTGGGGTTCAAAGAGGTGACCCTGACTGTGGGACGAACAGAGCTGAGACGTCAAGGGATGCTTGTGGTGCTGAATGATTCCACTGACCGTAACCCAAAGGTGGTCCTAGGGACCAATGTGATTGAGCATTGCATGGGGGAGGTGTTGAGTCTGTTGCAACAATTGTCTGCCACTGCGGGAGTGGGTCGGCATAGGGCACTGCAGCGTGAGATCCGGGACCTCCTACAGCAACAGCAGGTGAACACGACAGGTGGAGAGATTGGTGGTGTGCGGGTGATGGACGCCGTGCCTTTGGTGGTGCCGCCGCGGAGTGAGATGATGATTTGGTGCAGGGCAGCAGTAGGACCCCAAGGACGGGATTACCCGGCAATGATAGAACCTTTGCCTTCGGAACACTGGCCCACAGTAATGACAGCCACGGGGGTGATTGATGTCAAAAAGGGGAGAGTGCCCGTGAGAGTGCTGAATTGTGGAGAAGAAGAAGTCAGGCTCCCCCGCTATGTCACCATAGCCAAGTTGTTCACAGTAGACGCACATGCTATTCACGACACAACCCTCACAACCACTACCCCATGCTCAGGTACAGGTAGTGACCTTCCGCCTGGACAATTGGAGGAATGGTGTCGGGAGTTACATGTCGGTACTGAGGCTACACCCATGCACCACAAGGAACGGGTATACAGGGTAGTGCAGTAGTATGGGCAGGTTTTCAGCAAACACCCGCTAGATTTTGGGAGAGTTAAAGGAGGTCAACACGATATCGTATTAATATTTGCAAAACCCAGTTCCGTGCAAGCGCACAATGGAGCAAATGTGGTGAATGCTCTCAAGACACTGCACGCACGCGCGGTCCGTCCATGACACACCACAAACTCAGATACCCGGTCCCACGCACGCGCGCAGAGGAATCAAATATACATTCCGCTAATCAAGACACAGACCCCAGAGATAACAATGGATAGATATATGGGCGAGTATATACCTTACAATACAGCATAACAAAAAACACAGGTATACAGTTATGTAGATACATAGATAGCAAAAAAAAAAAAAACCATAGCAAGTACATAGATACAATTAAAAACACAAACACAAACAGAATATAGCATACTTATTCTAATAGGAAAGGAGTACATCAATATATTTAGATGTTTATGCAGATATAGTCTGTCAATACAGACGATCCCCTAGGGGACTTTTTCGCTCACTTGAGTATGTAAAGCAGGATCACATAATCAATTTAGGGGCCATCAGACAGCTATGAAGGAAGGAAGCATTTAAATGTAATTTGTTCATTTAGACCCTTTGGAGTCATTGACCCCATCCTAAAAATCCAAGCTGCCTCTTTTTGTAAAAGTACCCTATCGAAATTGCCCCTTCTCACATTTGGTTTGACCAGTTCCATCATCGCAAACTTAATATGTTTCAAACTACCTCCATGCACCATATTCATATGTCTCGCAATGGGAGTATCACAATTCCCAAAATCTCTCAGAAAAAAATTCCTGCCATTAGTCGAACTGGAGAAAGATTTGCATTGATCAACAGATTTACAAATACTACAACTCCCGCATCTAAAAAAAACACAGATACGTCTACCCAACCACGTATCTTCTGGACGTGGGCCTTGATACATATGTGAAGCCCCACAGGTGTTGTGTCGGTGCATTACCTTCAGGGACTCCACTCAGCTGGATCTGGTCACAGGTAGGAGATCTTCTTGTCGTGATGCCACTCTCAGTATTGCGGCCAGTAGGGACCGCCACTGCAGGTTGAGGGACGCCTGGGGCTGATGGTGAGTGCAGTTAGTTGGAATAGCCTCCTGAGAGTGAGGCAAGCCCCAGGGCCCTGTGTAGGTGCGTAGAACCACAAGGCGCAGAATAACTCCACACAGGCAGAATGTCTTTCAGGGTTTTTACTCACTTCAGGTGGCAGGGTGAGTAACCCGGGCGTAGCTGGGATGAACCAGGCGGGAACCAGGTATCCTTCAGGCTGACTTCTGATGGTGACTACCAACTCGCCTTCCTTAGCCCTTGGTGGTTTGGGGTGACCCCGACTTTTAGTCCCTATGGGGGTCACCCAGGGAAGTTGCTGAAGCCTCACTCCCCTTCGTTTGCCGTTTGCTTGTGGCCTGGACCAGCTCACTCCAGCTGCTTGCCTCCTGTGAGCTATGGGCCCTAACTGTGGCTACGTGGCTGCGGCTTTTGTGGTGTTGTGGTGTGGGCTTTGAGGGCCCCACACCGGCAGGTTTAGCAAGGAAAGGTGGATCTATCCCCGCTCCGGGATCTGCCGCCCGTTTGGGCCTGGTTCTCCCTAGCAGTCTCCTTACTTCCCACTCTGTGCTCTCTCTCTAGCTGGAGATGGGTTTCGGGTAGCACTCCTAGGTGACCGTTCTCCCCCGTCGGTAGCCACTGCGCGGACGCTGTCAGACTACAGCAGCCCAGGGGAAGGGGTCAGCTCTCCTCGGAGCTCCCTGGACTCTGCTCTGAACCGGCTCACATCTGGGACCTTCACTGCTGCTGCTCCTGTCAGAGCTTCACTTTCCTGCTCCTCACTCCTCCACACTCTGCTGCAGACTCCTGCAGACTGTTTACTCCTCCTTCTCTTTTCCCTTTTGTGCCTGCCTACGCCACCTAGCAACCAGACTCTCTTACCACACCCCTTGAGAGGAGATGGAGGCTTTTGGCCCCCTCCACTATTCCAGTGGAGGTGAAGGCTTTTCCCCCTCCTGGGATCCCCAGGGGTCCTCTCATAGGTACATGTGTGAGACCTGATCACTATGCGCCTGTGTAGTCACACCTCGGTCAGCCTTCTGGATTACCTGTATTGTACTGTCCCCAGCATGGGTGCAGTACTCAGTGGTGCCTGACCAGGTCAGGGGCGCCACATTCCCCCTTAGTTATCACCAGCACGTCCTCGGGCTGCAAGTCAACATTTTAAAAATGCATAAAACATTAAAACATGTAAAACATTTAAAAGCACCAGGTACCATACATCACCACCCTCCACCCACAAGTCCGTTAACCCACCCAAAACCCTCTCACGTTGGCCGCGCCTTCAGCCACTTCTGGCAGGATGTAGAGGCGGCTTTCATGGTCTGGTGGTCTTCAGGGTATACCTGGCCTGGTGGATCCGCGCCTTCAGCCTCTTCTGGCAGGATGTAGAGGCGGCCTCCACAGTTGGTGCTGACCAGGTACCCTCTTTGTGGTGGAGAGCCAGGCCCCATAAACAGGCATGCTCTCTGGTTGCAGGTAAGCCAAGGCCCTATATACGGACGGGCTCCCTGGTTGCAGACGAGCCAAGCCCCTAAACAGGCTGACTCTGGTGGCGGTGGTGCCCTCTGGTGTAACTATTTACACTGCGAGAGTTTGTGGCTATAGCCAGTTCATAGCCTTAAGGTTCATTTCTCACATCAGTTTATGTGGGCACATACTTGAACTTTTAAAACGTTGCAAAACAAACTTTTTCAAACTGGTAACTTCTTTGCTTCTCTGTACTTTATGTGGATTCCTCCATACCAGGGCTTGGGCCTGTAGGGCTGCGGCACCTGTTGCTTCCTTGATCTCTTTCTTCATCTGTGGTTGTCTCATCAGTAGGTCCTTTGTCTTTTCTTTCTTTGTCGCTGTCTTTCCTTTCTTCTTCCTTAGGACATGGTGCTACATCTAGCGCATACCACCCTCTTTCTCCTTGATGCATGGTAAACTGTACGGAGTCTCCTGTACGCAGGTTCCTTCCAGGATGTCCTCTGGGCAGATGAGCTCTCACATCTCTTCTATTGACGAAGATACCTTCCTTTATGCCAGGTGCAACGATGAATCCGTATCCTGACTTCAGGCTAAAGTCTTCCACAATTCCTCTACAAAGGGGTCCTCTGACCTGTGCTTTGGCTCTTCTCAGGAACCGTTTTTCTTCTAGGTCTCTGGCCGTTATGTCATCTCTTTGCTCTGGGGATGGCGGAGCAGGTGACAACTGGTTTCGGCTACGGCGCCGTGTCTTGCGGGCTTGATTCTGCTGGGTGGCTGCTTCACTGCTGGCAGGCTCCCAGGTGAGGTTGCTGGATAAATCTTCCTCTTCATCCCAGCGAGAATATGGCAACATCTCCGGCTCTGGGCATGGATCCACTGTTGATGGCTCCTGGGTCAGCTCCTCAGCTTCCTGGCCTCCCCTCCCCCTTAGTTCTTCTGAGCACTCCTTTGGTGGTAGTGCTGGGGATGGACTTTCTTCAGCAGGCCCAGGCGGGGGACTCCTTGGCGTGGTTGCTGCAGGGGTTGCCGGAATCCTCTTGGGGGTGTGCGGAGGGAGCATGTACTGATCCACCATCTCCTGTGGGAACTTGGCCTCCATGTCAGCCTTCAGCTGCCAGTATGCAGGGTCCTCCCCCAGCGTGGGCTTCCTAGCAGGGACCTCCTTGGACTGGGGAGCAGTGTCTGCTCTGGCCTTGCAGGCCGGGGAAAATGGTGATGCAATCTTGTCTTGGCGGGCCGCGCCTGACATGGCAGCGGCCTGGTCTTGGCGGGCCGCGCCTGCCATGGCGGCGGCCTGATCTTGGCGGGCCGCGCCCTGCATGGCGGCGGCCTGGATCGGCGTCGCGGTCGCGATGGGATCGGTGCAGGCTGGGCTGGGCGTCGCTGCAGCGATCGGAGCTTGGCGGGCCGCACCTGGCGGGGCTGCGGCCTGGTTCAGCACCTCACTTGCGGCGCGGACGAGCGTTGCTGCTGCGGTGGGGTCTCGGCGGGCCGGGCCTAGCAAGGCGGCGGCCTGGGTCAGCGTCACACCTGCGGCGTGGATGAGGGTCGCGGTGGCTGCCGGTTCTCTGCGGGCCGGACTGGGCGTTGCTGCAGGGACCGGGTCTTGGTGGGCCGAGCAGGGCATCGCTGCGGCGGCCGGGGCTTGGCGGGCCGCACCTGGCGTGGTTGCGGCCTGGCTCAGCGTCGCCGCGCCGGGCGCCTCTTCAGGGACTGCGGGCGTGGCAGCAGGGGTCGGGGCACTCGCGCCGGCAGGGGCATCACTGGACTCACCCATCGGTGGCAGCATCGGGGTCTGAGTCGTCACCGCCCGGTCTGGCACTCGGCGCGCGGCTCTCCCCTCATAGGCCTGAACCGCGGCAGCCATCTCCAGAAGTTCCATGCGTTCTTCTCTGATCTGCTCCACGACCCGGGTCTCCAGTCGGTCGCAGAACTGGGCCAGCTCCCGATACCACCAGGCAGCGGAGCCCGGTTCTGGGTTTCTGCGGTCAGACGCCATTTCTTCTGCGCCCTCTTCTGTACGATTTCCCAGCAGTGGACTCGTCGTTGCCTCTAGTAGCAAGCTGTTCAGTTTCCGCTCTGCCTCTTTCAGCAGCTCCTCTCCCAGCAGCAGGCTTCTGGCTCCCTTTCTGTCCCGACGTCTCTGAACGCCTCCGCTCTCTTCACTTGCGAGGTCAGGACTCTGCAGGGGATCTCTGGGTAGCCACACCTCTTCGTGGGCGGTAACTTCTCCCAGCGCGGGCTGCTGTTGTTTTTCAGCGCGCTTTTCATGGTGGCAATATGGCGGCGCTTCCAATTTTTCAAGCGGACCGCCCAGGCACATGGTCACCTGTCTGAACAGGTCTAGTCCTTATCCTGTTCGTGACGCCAGATGTGAAGCCCCACAGGTGTTGTGTCGGTGCATTACCTTCAGGGACTCCACTCAGCTGGATCTGGTCACAGGTAGGAGATCTTCTTCTTGTCGTGATGCCACTCTCAGTATTGCGGCCAGTAGGGACCGCCACTGCAGGTTGAGGGACGCCTGGGGCTGATGGTGAGTGCAGTTAGTTGGAATAGCCTCCTGAGAGTGAGGCAAGCCCCAGGGCCCTGTGTAGGTGCGTAGAACCACAAGGCGCAGAATAACTCCACACAGGCAGAATGTCTTTCAGGGTTTTTACTCACTTCAGGTGGCAGGGTGAGTAACCCGGGCGTAGCTGGGATGAACCAGGCGGGAACCAGGTATCCTTCAGGCTGACTTCTGATGGTGACTACCAACTCGCCTTCCTTAGCCCTTGGTGGTTTGGGGTGACCCCGACTTTTAGTCCCTATGGGGGTCACCCAGGGAAGTTGCTGAAGCCTCACTCCCCTTCGTTTGCCGTTTGCTTGTGGCCTGGACCAGCTCACTCCAGCTGCTTGCCTCCTGTGAGCTATGGGCCCTAACTGTGGCTACGTGGCTGCGGCTTTTGTGGTGTTGTGGTGTGGGCTTTGAGGGCCCCACACCGGCAGGTTTAGCAAGGAAAGGTGGATCTATCCCCGCTCCGGGATCTGCCGCCCGTTTGGGCCTGGTTCTCCCTAGCAGTCTCCTTACTTCCCACTCTGTGCTCTCTCTCTAGCTGGAGATGGGTTTCGGCTAGCACTCCTAGGTGACCGTTCTCCCCCGTCGGTAGCCACTGCGCGGACGCTGTCAGACTACAGCAGCCCAGGGGAAGGGGTCAGCTCTCCTCGGAGCTCCCTGGACTCTGCTCTGAACCGGCTCACATCTGGGACCTTCACTGCTGCTGCTCCTGTCAGAGCTTCACTTTCCTGCTCCTCACTCCTCCACACTCTGCTGCAGACTCCTGCAGACTGTTTACTCCTCCTTCTCTTTTCCCTTTTGTGCCTGCCTACGCCACCTAGCAACCAGACTCTCTTACCACACCCCTTGAGAGGAGATGGAGGCTTTTGGCCCCCTCCACTATTCCAGTGGAGGTGAAGGCTTTTCCCCCTCCTGGGATCCCCAGGGGTCCTCTCATAGGTACATGTGTGAGACCTGATCACTATGCGCCTGTGTAGTCACACCTCGGTCAGCCTTCTGGATTACCTGTATTGTACTGTCCCCAGCATGGGTGCAGTACTCAGTGGTGCCTGACCAGGTCAGGGGCGCCACACATACTGTGGACAAAATTGTCACCTATAGTGCTTCCGCATCTATAGGTGATCCCAGGATTATCTGGGATAAATTTAGTCAAGTCAGGATCTGCTTTAAGAACATTCCAGTATTTTTTAATTATACCAAAAACTCGCTCTGATTGTACGTCATAGGTACCAATCATGCGTACCAACTCAGAGTTTGTCTGCGTAGGTCTTGGAGTCATGAGGGAGTGCCTGTTGACATTTTTGGAGAAAAACTGTGGAAAAAGAAGCGCAATAGGGTCTTACCCCAATATATATAGGGTGAAGCAATGAGCAATACTACTCACCAAAGGGGGTTGTGAAAGTCACAACTCCTATAACAGCATGTAACTCCAAGTCCCGGCAGCGGTCCCCATAAGGCAAATAACAGAGAGTAATAGAGATGGGTTTCAAAACCGCGCCAATGACCAACGGATCATGTAAGCTTAAGATTAATGTTGCTTTATTTCATGCACAGGTCAGGTCTACGCGTTTCAGGAAACACAGCTCCCTTCCTCAGGACAAACCAGAAAAGAACATCAAATCTGCTGTATAGAGAGTCTACACCGCATTATATACCTTAGAGATGACGTCAAGGCACACCCCCAGAGGGAAAAAAAAAAAAAAAAATATGCGGGAATCTATACCTTTCAGGTTCACAGATGACGTAGTACATTGTAATAAAACAATAATACCGATTATTCTATCATAAGCTCTCTCTTTTTTCCCAAGCTATTACAATAAAAATTTATATTGAAAAATTATAAAGGAGTGGTTTATTTGTGTTCTAAAAAATATATAATATATATATGTGTAAATGTAACTATATATTACAAATAAATCAGTGTATAGCACATTGCCTAGATCACTATAGACAGCGTCAGGAACTCATCGACCCAGGAGCCGAGAACAGTGTGTGAAGAACCTGCAGCTGATAGTGCTACTTGTTATATGCGAATCAGTCTCTTGCCCGATCCTATTAAGGGTATCTATCCCTCTTAGGTGAGGGAGAGGGGGGGACATGAAAAGGAATTAGAGTGAAAATTAGTGTGGGAAAACACAAGTGCTATTCACGGTGACATAATCCCCGCTGGGATATTAACATAATATCACAAGATTGTTAGAGGAACAGTGATCGTGTTTCAAGGGTTAAAAGCAACACAATTGCTATCATCAATACAGCCGTACATGTACCAATATATGGATAGCAGTCCACAACCATTAGCACATAGCTAAAAAGGCTCATATAAGGGGGTCCGGCAATTGTAAGCATGATCTATTTATAGTGTACGTGAGTGTCATTTCTATAAAAAGTAGGGAGCAGGACAGAAAAAACGCATAGTGAATAGGAATTTACTTAAAACGTGCATAGATTCAGTTACGGCTCACAGGCCGTCCAAATTACAGGTTCACTGAAGTTACAGCAGATCAAACAAGTGAGCGGGGTGGAAGGAGTTCAAGACCGTGGGAAACTATTGAGTGCGCATGCTCGATTGAAGGATATGAAGCCAGTGCTCCATTGAGGACTTTGAAAGGACGACTGGGTCACATAAGTTCAGGAGCGTGGGAAAATCTCTAGTGCGCATGCCCTAGTGGACCAAATGCCCTATGTTATGTGAACGCAAAGCAATCACAGTGTGGACTGGAGGAAAGAAAAAAGTCTCCCACAACGGGCCAAGTTAGGGAGCCTCTCGGTCACCGTTCATGTCTCAATGCGATAAGAAGATCAGTATAAATATCATAAAAACATTAATAAATATGTGTAAAAAATAATGAATACATGTATGTGTAAAATTAAGTGGTATAAAACATATATTAAGATTAGCATTATTCAAGACCCGGCATGTAAATATTACTCAAGGTAAAAACGGAAAGATACACATAAAAACATAAATATACATGTAAAATAAATACAAATAAAAATAACTACCGGAGATAAAACCAATTTAGAATTATTAACATAATGATATCTAAAAATCATGTCTTAGTAAAATAGATCTGTAACCTCATTGAGCCCAAAGGGTTTAAGAGTGTTTAATTTGTAGATCCAGTATGTTTCTTTTCTCTTCAATAATTCAATGCGGTTGTGAGCAAAAGGGGGTATCTGCTCAATGGGAGTAATCCTAAGTTTTGATTTCCCATCGTGGCATAAAGTAACATGTCTAGAGAGTCCATGTAACATGAACCCTATTTTTATATTATGTCTATGGGAGTTCAGTCTGTTGTGTAGTGCCTGAATCGTTCTTCCTATGTACTGTTTGTTGCATTCACATTCAATCAGATTTATGACAAAATCTGACTGACAAGTAAGGTGGGTTTTGATAGAAAAAACATCTCCTCCTACTGAGGAATTGAAATGAACCCTTTTGTGTTGTATAGACTTGCAGCATAAACAGTTACTTACTACTTCTGTACACTGACAGCTAGTTGGCAGACGGTGGTGGCCGTCTGCAGGAGTGGTGGAGCAACACGGAATCGTAGGACCGGGGTCGGGCGACAGCCCGCCGGTACCGACCGGGGAGTGAAGTGAAGCCAGCACACACAGGCAGGGCCATCGGACCCTTACCAGGCTAGGAGCCGCCGTCAATAGTCAGATCCGAATGTGACTGGAACCCCAGGGGTTCACAACAGCAAAAGTCCCAATTGAAGGCAACAGCCCACACCGTGAGGGTATACAGCTACCGCCTAAGGCTAGAGACCCAAGGGCCAGCGCCTGTGGGCAAACGGGCTCCTCTGGTACCCTTGGGAATCCATCGTAGTCAAACAAGTACATCAAGGTGCAGGGAAAGACAGCCGCCATCACCTATCCGGGGAGAGACACTGCAGGCGGCTGCAGGACCCGTCCATGCAGCCGTTTGGTTTACCGAGGACTTTGTACCTTCTTGCTCAGTGAGTACACCCATACCATCCGGCACCGCACCGCGCTGTCCCTGCAACCCTTGCACCTCGCCAACCCTGCCTCCCCGTCATAACATCACCGGGCCCCGGGATCACCGGCCCCTACCCACGGAGGGGGAAAATAACATCCCAGCTGCTCCTTACCATCACTCCCGGGATCCCCGTCATCAGCAGCAGTGGTGCCTATCTTCACCACGACCCGTGGGTGGCGTCACGGACTAAATCCCCCAAACCAACCACCCCTTTCACTCACGGGCGAAGAGCGCTGCTCGAGTCCCCGGATCCGGCACACCGCTCGAGCCACCGAGCAGCAGCAGCAGCCACAGCAGCGCCGGACCCGAGCGTTAGCGAGATCGCAGCAGCGGCGGTGTCCTCCCCGCCCGCGACAACTTTGCGTCACGAACAGGAATGAACCCCTCTACTTACCAGTAGAAGTGCGCCTTGTGATCTCCGCCGGCGGTATCCGGCCGAAAATTTTGAAGCGTCGCTATCTTGGCGTGAAAATCTCCCGCTCGAGCGTCTTCTCCGAGCAGGGAAGGCGCGAAAGCGAAGCCCCGCCCCCAACAAACGGAAGTGCTGAAGAGTACCAAAGGGGGCGCGAGAGTTTGTCTGCCTGATGTAGCCGAGGTTATAGGAAGCGGGGATGCCAGGACTCTGCAAGATATCCCGTTCCTGGAGGCCGAGCAAGTAGGATGTCCATCCCGTCCATCAGGCCCATGCCCGAAACAGCGGCATGGGTGGAGGCTCGGGTGGCCCAATTAAGCCGCAGGCTGCAGACCCGGCTCCAGCTCCTGGTGCAAGAATGGGAGGCTGGAATGGTGGAGGTGGTGATGACCGTGCAGGCCCATGAGGCGAAAACAGAATCGGAGGAGCGGGTGAGTGACCCACGCCCCTGTGTCTTAGAGGGACCGGTCGCTGCGGCCGAGGGGCCCGTTCTGCCGTTGCTCAGCCAGCTGCGTTCCCCGCTGCCCGTATTGGTCGGTGCCACCCTCGTCGGCCGGCCAGTTGCTCCTGAACCCGACAACAGATGACATCACCCCCGCCTGCAAAGACCCACCTGCAGGTGCTGCCCGCGAACGACAACTTGCCCAGCCAGTCCCGACCCCGCTCCCCTGGGAGACACCCGCTTCCAAAAGGGAGTCACCCCGCCCGGAGGCGGCCGCGCCTGAAGAGGTTCCGGCAGTCCGCCCGACTAGTACAGAGACGGAGGGTAGCCCGCCTCAAGCCCGGAAGGTGACGCTGATTGCTCCCAAACTCCAGGCCTTGGCTGAGGCTGCGGAGGGTTGCCACTGCAAGACAGCAAAACAGGCCGCGACACAGCGGTGCCTCCCTAATCAGAAGGTGCTGGTTGTAGCCCGCATCAGGGGGTACCGGCTGGGCCCAACCCCCGCGCTGGAGGAGCCGCCATGTTGGGAGCGGTGGCCAGACCTGATGGGACGACAGGCAGAGGCCCGGGAGAAGGCTGCAGTCCTGGCCCGTACTATAGAAGCAAAGGATGCTCTCCGGAGGGCCTCCCCTGAAGCTCGGGGCCCGGTCTTTGAAGGTCAAGTCCAGCAGTTCCACCCCCGGCAAGGATGGGGGTTTATTTACGAGCCCTGCCTGGGAGTCGAGGCATTCTTCTCCCATCGGGACGTGCACAGCCAACTACCTCTGGGCCATCCGAAGTGTGACCTTTGCGCGGGAGAGTTGGTCACATATACCTGTCACCTGGGAGAGAGGGGCTGGTTCACCCTAGATGTCCAGAGAAGGGTGAGCCATGATGACCACTAGCAGCCCCGGGTCACCTCCTCCACCATACAATCCTAGGGCGGATCCGGAGGAAGTGAGTGGTGATGGTGACCTTAAGTAGTGGCAGCGCAGCGTTCGCCGTTGCAAGCAGTTGTCCCCCGTTGGGACCCTTAGCAGTGTGATTGAATGACTTTAATGAACCGTGACCTTCATCTGATTATCTGTGTGATTATTCTAGCCGTTGCCGGCAAGTTGTCGCCGGAAGGACCCTGTGTGCTTTTACCCCCCCTGCATGAGAGACTACTCATGGACATGGCCGAGAACTGGCAGGCCACCGACGAACTTGTGGGCTTGTAAATAAGTTGAGGGGTGATTTTCCGTCGGTGCCGCCTCCAGAGAGGCAGATTGGAGGAAGGGCCTGCAGCAGAGCAGGCTGGGGCCCGGCCACCACCAGGACCGCTGGCCATCCTCCAGGGGTCAGGGGTCCTCCAAGGACGTGGGGTCCCCTGAAAATGACAGCCGGGTGCAAGTAACTGTACCCGCTCGGGCAGCCTGAACCTGGACTGGGGTCAAGGGGTGCTGCCCACTTCTTAGGGGCAGCATAAGGGCTAGGTTGCTTGGGTGGGAGAGCGGAAGACATCCGTCCGTCCGTTATTATTAAAAATGTTTTTGTTTTATATATGTGCAACGTTCAAGTGTCCTAACAAAAATACTTATGTTTGAAAATGTTTACATGTTATTTATATTTTTACAGCTTTTGAAAAAAAAATTAAAACCGGTGATGGACGGGGCAGTCCGCGGACAGTCTGCATTTCACCAAGGGAGAATGTGGTGCCCTGGACTAGCCAGGTCGTCACAGATAACACACAAACACCCCCACCCCCATTAGACAGGGACACCAGCCAAACAAAAACCCTTGTTGACTCCCTCCAATGTCTGATGTCCACACCAGGTGGGGCGGAGCCAAGCGGTTGGCCCACCCACCCGAGGAGTTCACAGGCCTGGAGGCGGGAAAAGTGACAGATAGAGTTTGGAGTTTGAGGAGTGAGGAGTAAGCACTTGGGTGTCTGGGTTTGTGGCCCAGGCACTGACAGCAAGGTTGGCAGACAGTGGTGGCCGTCTGCAGGAGTGGTGGAGCAACGCGGAACCGTAGGACCTGGGTCGGGCGACGGCCCGCCGGTACCCGACCGGGGAGCGAAGTGAAGCCAGCACACACAGGCAGGGCCATCGGACCCCGACCAGGTTAGGAGCCACCGTCAATAGTCAGATCCAAATGTGACTGGAACCCCAGGGGTTTCACAACAGCAAAAGTCCCGATTGAAGGTAACAGCCCACACCATGAGGGCATACAGCTACCGCCTAAGGCTAGAGACCCAAGGGCCAGCGCCTGCGGGCAAACGGGCTCCTCCGGTACCTATACACCGGGGAGCGGACTACCCTTGGGAATCCATCGTAGTCAAACAAGTACATCAAGGTGCAGGGAAAGATAGCCGCCATCACCTGTCTGGGGAGAGACACTGCAACCGGCTGCGGGACCCGTCCATCCAGCCGTTTGGTTTACCGAGGACTTTATACCTTTCTTGCTGAGTGAGAACACCCATGCCATCTGGCTCTGCGCCGCGCCGTCCCTGCAACCCTGCACCTCGCCAACCCTGCCTCCCCATCACAACATCACTGGGCCCCGGGACCACCGACCCCTACCCACGGAGGGGGAAAACAACATCCCAGCTGCTCCTTACCATCGTTCCCGGGATCCCCGTCATCATCAGCGGTGGTCCCTATCTTCACCACGACCCGTGGGTGGCGTCACGGACTAAATCCCCTAAACCAACCACCCCTTTCACTCACGGGCGAGGAGCGCCGCTCGAGTCCCCGGATCCGGCCCACTGCTCGAGCTACCGAGCAGCAGCAGCCGCAGCAGCGCCGGACCCGAGCGTTAGCGAGAGCGCAGCAGCGACGGCGTCCTCCCCGCCCGCGACATATACATTACATCACACAGGAAACGGTTTGGTACAAACAATTTAAACACACAATGCTTATTACAAGCCAATACTCAGCAGTATTCCAATGAATGGTCAGGATCATAAAACCATTCCACTTCCGTGGATAAAATGAAATTTTCTTGTTGGCAATGGTATAGCAGTCCTTAGTGTGTGATATACACCGTTACACAAAGATGGTATGCCTGGTGATATTGCCTCTTTGCCTCGACGCGTTTTCCCATAAACAATGGTTCCTCAGGAGACTATGGATATAAATGTAGTCCATCAGAGATCCCACCAACACAAAAATATACAGACAAAACAAAAGATACAGAGTAAACACTTGCCCATAATAAAGATGATGAATGATTAGAATCAGAGATGCAGTTCCATGGAAAGCCAATCCAAAGATACTCCTGCCTCAGGCACAGTCAATGCTGTCAGAATTCCACCCTCCAGCAGTCAGGAAGGCTCCATGGAAATGCATGTCTAAATGGGGTTTAAATACCTCCATCTACCACATCTATACCACGTTAACAATCAAGGCACATTCAGGCAGTGATGTGTAACAACAGCACATCACCACTGCACATGTGCAGCGCGCCTAGCAACAGAGGCATCACAGATACACACGTGGTAATGTTTTTAAAGTAAGAGCGCATGCGCGGGCCGGCTACGGCGCCCACTATGGATCAAATAGAGTGGAGCGTGCAAAACCCGGTCACGCGCATGCGCACAATGGAGCCCATATGATGAAGCTCTCAAGGCACCGCGCGCATGCGTGAGCCGGCAGCAACACACCACAGAACTGGTTAACGGGTACCGCGCACTGGAATCAAAATAGTAGTGTCATTACACTCCGCGCACATGCATGGGCCGACTACAGCGCCCAGTCTGGATCAAATAAAGGGGAACATGCAAGGCCTAGTCCCGTGCATGAGCACAATGGAGCAAATGTGGTGAATGCCCTTAAGACACCGCGCGCACGCGCGGTCCGTTCACGACACACCACAAATTCAGATACCCGGTCCCGCACACGCGCGCAGAGGAATCAAAGATACATTCCGCTAATCAAGACACAGACCCCAGAGATAAAAATGGATAGATATATTCTAATCATTCATCATCTTTATTATGGGCAAGTGTTTACTCTGTATCTTTTGTTCTGTCTGTATATTTTTGTGTTGGTGGGATCTCTGATGGACTACATTTATATCCATAGCCTCCTGAGGAACCATTGTTTATGGGGAAATGCGTCGAGGCAAAGAGGCAATATCACCAGGCGTACCATCTTTGTGTAAGGCCTGAAACACACATCCGTGAAACACGTTTATGTTTGGTCCGTTTCCGTATATACCGGAGACACGGCCAAACGTGCACCAATGTTATTTAATGTTTGAGGACACATGTGCGTTTTTCATTAAGGTCCGTGGGTCCATGTGCGTGCTACGTTTGTGTCTCCGTTTTTCACAGAAGCATGTCCGTTTTCAGCACGCAACACGCAGCACGGACCCAATGAAAGTCAATGGGTCTGTGCGCACGTCCGAGTGACACGGATGCATCTCTGTTTGCTCCCTGTACGTTTTGTGCTTTTTTCATGTGATGTCGGTCTTTTTTCTTTTTCTGTTTCGTTCTCTCCCTCAGTCCGTCGGTCGGTTGGTCTCTCTCTATGTCTGTCGGTCCGTCTCTCTGTCTTATCTGTCCCTCTCGCTATCTATCGGTCAGTTCCCCCCTCTCTCATACTTACCGTTCCCCGATCTCCGGCGCGGCGCTGCATGGCTGTTCTCTAAACTCCGGCGGCTTTTCCTCTTTTGAAAAAGCCGGCCGCTCATTAATCAATCTCGTGTTCCCTGCTTTCCCCGCCCACCGGCGCCTATGATTGGTTGCAGTGAGACACGCCCACACGCTGAGTGACAGGTGTCTCACTGCACCCAATCACAGCAGCCGGTGGGCGTGTCACTATGGAGTATAGAAATAAATAAATAAATAATTAAAAAAAACGGCTTGCGGTCCCCTCCAAATTTAATACCAGCCAGATAAAGCCATACGGCTGAAGGCTGGTATTCTCAGGATGGGGAGCCCCACGTTATAGGGAGCCCCCCAGCCTAACAATATCAGTCAGCAGCCGCCCAGAATGGCCGCATACATTAGATGCGACAGTTCTGGGACTGTACCCGGCTCTTCCCGATTTGCCCTGGTGCGTTGGCTGATCGCGCTACTTACCGCCGCTCCGGTCAGCTCCACGCAGCAACTGAGGTGAGTAGTGCGATCAGCTGAGCTGTCACTGAGGTTACCCGCGGCCACCGCTGCATCCACCGCTGGATCCAGGTAACCTCAGTGACAGCCCAGCTGATCACGCGGCTCTCTTCATTTGCTGCGTGGAGGTGACAGGAGCGGCGGTTTCTTCTGCTGCTCCGGTCACCTTCATGCAGCAGAGCTGGAAGCGACGCTGGACCATCTTGGAGTACGCCGGACATGGAGGGCTTTTTGGGGCTGATTAAATTGGTGAACTAGGGAATGTGTTTGTGTTTGTTATTTCTAATAAAGGATTTTTCAGTTGTGTGTGTTTATTTACTGTAATTTACAGATCAATCATGGAAGGTATCTCGGGGAGACGCCTGACATGATTAATCTAGAATTTAGTGGCAGCTATGGGCTGCCAATAACTCCTTATTACCCCAATTTGCCAATGCACCAGGGCAAAATCGGGAAGAGCCGGGTACAGTCCCAGAACTGTCGCATCTAATGTATGCGGCAATTCTGGGCGGCTGCTGACTGATATTGTTATGCTGGGGGGCTCCCCGTAACGTGGGGCTCTCCATCCTGAGAATTCCAGCCTTCAGCCGTATGGCTTTATCTGGCTGGTATTAAATTTGGTGGGGACCAACGCCGTTATTTTAATTATTTATTTATTTCTATACTCCATAGTGACATGCCCACCGGCTGCTGTGATTGGGTGCAGTGAGACACCTGTCACTCAGCGTGGGGGCGTGTCTCACTGCAACCAATCATAGGCGCCGGTGGGCGGGGAAAGCAGGGAATACGAGATTGTTTAATGAGCGGCCGGTTTTTTCAAATTAGAAAAAGCCGCCGGAGCAGTGTGAACGCCGTGCAGCGCTGGTGATCGGGGATTGGTGAGTATGAGAGAGGGGGGGACATTTAAGTCACTCGAGGGATTAGCGGTCACCGGTGAATCCTTCACAGGTGACCGCTAATCAGTACACGGCACACAGACAGAGCCGCGGCATGACAATGAAGTCGGGTGAAGTTCACTCGAGTTCATTCTCATCGCGCTACTCTGTCTGCTGTCTGCCGACATGTAGTAAACGACATTTTGCATCACACACGGACATTCCACACGGACAACACAAACACATGTCAGTTAAGTTTCACACGCACACACGGACATTTCACACGCACATACGGCTAGCATACGGGATACATACGCAGGTCACACATACCATAAAAACGGACCTAAAAAACGGAAAACGGACCCGAAAAATGGCCCGCTTTACACGGACGTGGTTTTCACGGATGTGTGTTTTAGGCCTAACGGTGTATATCACACACTAAGGACTGCTATACCATTGCCAACAAGCAAATTTCATTTTATCCACGGAAGTGGAATGGTTTTATGATCCTGACCATTCATTGGAATACTGCTGAGTATTGGCTTGTAAGGCCCGTTTCACACGTCAGTGAAAAACACTGACGTTTTTCACTGGCGTGTAAAACACGCACATGTCCCTCCGTGTGCCGTGAATCACAGCACACGTGGGTTGTCTAAGTGCAATCCGGGCTCCGTTTCCCGTGGCCCATGATTGCACTTAGAGATTAACTCACCTGTGCGCGCTCCTGCTCTCCATGGTGCTGATCGCTCCCGCGGTGCAGCATCCGGCCGGCGCTGACCCCCGCACCAGCTGCTTCCGGGTCGGCTGTGTCGTGCATCATGAATATGCGCGACAGTAATGAGCCGGCTCAGAAGCAACAAGCTGCACGGGCTGCAGAGCACATCGCTTGAGCCGGGTGAGTAAAAATGATTTTTATTTTAAAACCACCTTTTTTTCTGGCACGTGTTTCACGGAGCACACCACTGCGTGGTCCGTGGGACATCAGTGATGCCAGAAAAAAATGGACATGTCTCCATGCGGCAATCACGGACACGCGGGTACGCCGCACGGAGACACGTGCAGTGAAAAATCACTGATGTGTGAGCAGACCCATTGATTATAATGGGTCTGCATATGTCAGTGATTCTGGTACATTTAACAAAAAGCACAAACGTACCAGAATCACTGACGTGTGAAACAGGCCTAATAAGCATTGTGTGTTTAAATTGTTTGTACCAAACCGTTTCCTGTGTGATGTAATGTATATCTAATGGGTCCTATTTAGGATTAGAGATGAGCGAACCGGTCGCGGTTCGGCTCGAGGTTGGTTCGCCAAACGGACCTCCCGTTCGAGTTCGGTTCGTCGAACGTTCGACGAACCGAACTCGAACTGCATAGGAAACAATGGGAGGCAATCACAAACACAGAAAAACACCTAGAAAACACCCTCAAAGGTGTCCTAAAGGTGACAAACAACTCAAACACATTGGAAAGTGACAAGGACATATACTCATGCGAAAACAAAACAGCTGGACAAGGAAAAAGAGGAGGACACACAGATATAGGCATGGCACGCCCTTCTAAAATCATGTAAAACACCGCAAGGTGACTCCAAGCGGAGTCTCCATTTTTTCCAAAAATTGGGCCACACACACACCCACCCCTTCAGTGGCAGCAGTTGTGCCACAGTTGTACACTTCACAGCTACATTTGCATCAAGCACATTCAAAAATACGCCATTCTTATCCATCCCCAGGATGACACCGGGGTAGGTAGCAAAGTCTTTGCTGACCCATGACTTGTTCATCTTGGCTTCTTTTAAAAACAATGTAAGCAAGGGTTACTCCAAGCGGAGTCTCCCTTTTTTCCAAAAATTGGGCCACACAGACACCCACCCCATCAGTGGCAGCACTTGGGCCCTAGTTGCAAACAGGATGTTTTGATTTGCATCAAGCACATTCAAAAATACGCCATTCTTATCCGTCCCCAGGATGACACCGGGGTAGGTAGCAAAGTCTTTCCTGATCCCAGCTCTGTTCATCTTGGCTTCTTTTAAAAACACATCAAGCAAGGGTTACTCCAAGCGGAGTCTCCCTTTTTTTCCAAAAATTGGGCCACACAGACACCCACCCCATCAGTGGCAGCACTTGGGCCCTAGTTGCAAACAGGATGTTTTGATTTGCATCAAGCACATTCAAAAATACGCCATTCTTATCCGTCCCCAGGATGACACCGGGGTAGGTAGCAAAGTCTTTGCTGATCCCAGCTCTGTTCATCTTGGCTTCTTTTAAAAACACATCAAGCAAGGGTTACTCCAAGCGGAGTCTCCCTTTTTTTCCAAAAATTGGGCCACACAGACACCCACCCCATCAGTGGCAGCACTTGGGCCCTAGTTGCAAACAGGATGTTTTGATTTGCATCAAGCACATTCAAAAATACGCCTTTCTTATCCGTCCCCAGGATGACACCGGGGTAGGTAGCAAAGTATTTCCTGATCCCAGCTCTGTTCATCTTGGCTTCTTTTAAAAACACATCAAGCAAGGGTTACTCCAAGCGGAGTCTCCCTTTTTTCCAAAAATTGGGCCACACAGACACCCACCCCATCAGTGGCAGCACTTGGGCCCTAGTTGCAAACAGGATGTTTTGATTTGCATCAAGCACATTCAAAAATACGCCATTCTTATCCGTCCCCAGGATGACACCGGGGTAGGTAGCAAAGTCTTTGCTGATCCCAGCTCTGTTCATCTTGGCTTCTTTTAAAAACACATCAAGCAAGGGTTACTCCAAGCGGAGTCTCCCTTTTTTTCCAAAAATTGGGCCACACAGACACCCACCCCATCAGTGGCAGCACTTGGGCCCTAGTTGCAAACAGGATGTTTTGATTTGCATCAAGCACATTCAAAAATACGCCATTCTTATCCGTCCCCAGGATGACACCGGGGTAGGTAGCAAAGTATTTCCTGATCCCAGCTCTGTTCATCTTGGCTTCTTTTAAAAACACATCAAGCAAGGGTTACTCCAAGCGGAGTCTCCCTTTTTTTCCAAAAATTGGGCCACACAGACACCCACCCCATCAGTGGCAGCACTTGGGCCCTAGTTGCAAACAGGATGTTTTGATTTGCATCAAGCACATTCAAAAATACGCCATTCTTATCCGTCCCCAGGATGACACCGGGGTAGGTAGCAAAGTCTTTGCTGATCCCAGCTCTGTTCATCTTGGCTTCTTTTAAAAACACATCAAGCAAGGGTTACTCCAAGCGGAGTCTCCCTTTTTTTCCAAAAATTGGGCCACACAGACACCCACCCCATCAGTGGCAGCACTTGGGCCCTAGTTGCAAACAGGATGTTTTGATTTGCATCAAGCACATTCAAAAATACGCCATTCTTATCCGTCCCCAGGATGACACCGGGGTAGGTAGCAAAGTCTTTGCTGATCCCAGCTCTGTTCATCTTGGCTTCTTTTAAAAACACATCAAGCAAGGGTTACTCCAAGCGGAGTCTCCCTTTTTATCCAAAAATTGGGCCACACAGACACCCACCCCATCAGTGGCAGCACTTGGGCCCTAGTTGCAAACAGGATGTTTTGATTTGCATCAAGCACATTCAAAAATACGCCATTCTTATCCGTCCCCAGGATGACACCGGGGTAGGTAGCAAAGTCTTTGCTGATCCCAGCTCTGTTCATCTTGGCTTCTTTTAAAAACACATCAAGCAAGGGTTACTCCAAGCGGAGTCTCCCTTTTTTTCCAAAAATTGGGCCACACAGACACCCACCCCATCAGTGGCAGCACTTGGGCCCTAGTTGCAAACAGGATGTTTTGATTTGCATCAAGCACATTCAAAAATACGCCATTCTTATCCGTCCCCAGGATGACACCGGGGTAGGTAGCAAAGTCTTTGCTGATCCCAGCTCTGTTCATCTTGGCTTCTTTTAAAAACACATCAAGCAAGGGTTACTCCAAGCGGAGTCTCCCTTTTTTTCCAAAAATTGGGCCACACAGACACCCACCCCATCAGTGGCAGCACTTGGGCCCTAGTTGCAAACAGGATGTTTTGATTTGCATCAAGCACATTCAAAAATACGCCATTCTTATCCGTCCCCAGGATGACACCGGGGTAGGTAGCAAAGTCTTTGCTGATCCCAGCTCTGTTCATCTTGGCTTCTTTTAAAAACACATCAAGCAAGGGTTACTCCAAGCGGAGTCTCCCTTTTTTTCCAAAAATTGGGCCACACAGACACCCACCCCATCAGTGGCAGCACTTGGGCCCTAGTTGCAAACAGGATGTTTTGATTTGCATCAAGCACATTCAAAAATACGCCATTCTTATCCGTCCCCAGGATGACACCGGGGTAGGTAGCAAAGTCTTTGCTGATCCCAGCTCTGTTCATCTTGGCTTCTTTTAAAAACACATCAAGCAAGGGTTACTCCAAGCGGAGTCTCCCTTTTTTTCCAAAAATTGGGCCACACAGACACCCACCCCATCAGTGGCAGCACTTGGGCCCTAGTTGCAAACAGGATGTTTTGATTTGCATCAAGCACATTCCAAATCCACAAGCATTTACTCTCCCCAGGATGACACAGGGGTAGTAAATTCCTTCTGGATCCATGACTTGTTCATTTTGATGAACGTCAGTCTGTCCACATTGTCACTGGACAGACGCGTGCGCTTATCTGTCAGCACACACCCAGCAGCACTGAATACACGTTCAGAGACAACGCTGGCAGCTGGACACGACAAAATCTCCAAGGCGTAACTGGAGAGCTCTGGCCATTTTTCTATGTTTGAAGCCCAAAAGGAGCAAGGCTCCAGTTGCACAGTCATGGCATCGATGTTCATTTGGAGATACTCCTGTATCATCCTCTCCAGCCGTTGAGTATGTGTCAGACTTGTTGTCTCTGGTGGCCTTGCAAAAGAGGGTCTAAAAAAATTATGAAAAGATTCCATAAAATTGCTGTTACCGGCACCAGATACGGTCCTACTGGTACGGGTAGACTGGTGAAGATGACGAGACCGTCCCATGTTTGTCAAGTTACAACTGGGAGATTCCCTCCCTGCACCTGCACGGTTGTTTGGTGGAAAAGCCGAGCTAAGATCGAGTAACAGCTTCTGCTGATACTCCTGCATACGTGCGTCCCTTTCTATGGCTGGAATTATGTCACAAAATTTGGACTTGTACCGGGGATCTAATAGTGTGGCAATCCAGTAGTCATCATCACTTCTAATTTTGACAATACGACTGTCATGTTGGAGGTAGTGCAACAAAAAGGCACTCATGTGTCTTGCGCAGCCATGCGGACCAAGTCCACGCTGTGTTTGTGGCATAGAGGTGCTACCCGTTCTTTCTTCCTCTGACATCTCCCCCCAACCTCTTTCAACTGAAATTTGACCAAGGTCTCCCTCATCCGCTGAGTCTTCCATGTCCATGGACAGTTCGTCCTCCATTTCTTCATGTTCTCCTGCACCTTGCTCAACATTTCGCCTGCTACTATGCGCCCTTGTCGATCCCTGTTCCCCATGGTCCCATGCCTGCTGCGTTGGTGATGATGAACGTCTGGACCTTGGTGATGTTGTTGTCCCTTGCACATATGAATCCTCCTGTAGTTCCTCCCCTTCATGTTGTCCCACCCCCTGACTCCGAATAGTGTTTAGCGTGTGCTCCAGCATGTAAATGACTGGAATCGTCATGCTGATAATGGCATTGTCAGAGCTAAACATATTCGTCGCCATGTCGAAACTGTGCAGAAGGGTGCATAGGTCCTTGATCTGAGACCACTCCATCAGGGTGATCTGCCCCACCTCTGCATCTCGTTGGCCCAGGCTATACGTCATGACGTATTGCACCAGGGCTCTGCGGTGCTGCCACAGTCGCTGTAACATGTGGAGAGTTGAATTCCAGCGTGTCGCCACATCGCATTTCAGGCGATGAACCGGCAGGCCGAAAGACTTCTGTAGCGATGCAAGTCGCTCAGCTGCGGCGCTTGAACGCCGGAAGTGAGCAGACAGTTTTCGTGCCCTGTTCAGAAGGCCATCTAGGCCGGGATAGTGTGTTAAAAATTGCTGCACGACAAGGTTCAACACGTGAGCCATACAAGGTACGTGTGTCACCTTGCCCAGGCGAAGGGCCGCACCCAGGTTTGCAGCATTGTCGCACACGGCCTTACCAGGCTGCAGGTTGAGTGGAGACAACCATTTATTAAACTCGGACCGCAGAGCTGACCACAACTCCTCAGCTGTGTGACTCTTATTACCAAGACATGTCAAGCTAAAGACCGCCTGATGCCGTTGCGCTCGGCTGCCAGCATAGTAATGAGGCGTGCGTGATTCCTTCTGCGCAGTGAGAACGCTGGTGGCCTGACCAGGCAGGCTTGGGGCGGAGGTGGAGGACCCAGATGAGGTGGAGGATGCAGAAGCTGTGGCGGAACTTGGACAGACAGAGGATTGACACACAAGTCGTGGGGACGGCAAGACTTGTGCAGCAGACCCTTCACCATCTATCACCATAGTTACCCAGTGCCCAGTCAGCGACATGTAACGTCCCTGTCCATGCTTACTGGTCCAAGTATCGGTGGTGAAATGCACCCGTTCACACACAGAGTTTCTCAAGGAAGCGGTGATGTTGTGTGCGACATGCTGGTGTAGCGCGGGCACACCTTTCTTAGAGAAGTAGTGGCGACTAGGCATCTGGTACTGGGGCACAGCGACAGACATAAGGTCTCTAAAATCCTGTCTGTCCACTAGGCGGAAAGGCAGCATTTCGGTAGCCAACAGCTTACAGAGGGATAGAGTCAACCTCTTAGCTTTGTCATGGGTCGGAGGAAGTGGCCTTTTATTTGACCACATCTGAGGGACAGAGATCTGGCTGCTGTGTGTAGACGGTGTTGAGTAGGGTGTCCCTGGAAAAATGCAGGTTTGTGAGGAAAGTGCAGGCAGAGACATGATGTTGCCTTCATCCAACGTTGGTGCTATCGATGTCTGAGAGAGCTGTACACACTCACTTGTTTCCCCTTCCAAACCAACTGACGACCTTACAAGCAAACTGCCTGTTGCGGTTACAGTGGTGGAAGTTTTGCGTGGAAAAACAGGTGTGACAGCTGTCCCCACAGTCCTAGAAGATGAAGAGCGCGCGGATGCACTGGAAGGGGCGGGCGGTGGATGGTTCGCTCCGCTAGCCGGCATTGCAGCACGGTGAGCTTCCCACCGGGACTTATGATATTTATTCATGTGACGATTCATGGAAGAAGTTGTCAAACTGCTGAGGTTTTGACCTCTACTAACAGAATCATGACAAATGTTACATATCACATGAGTTGGGCGATCTTTTTCGATGTGAAAAAAGGCCCAGGCTAGGCAAGGCTTAGAGGCCATGCGACCTGTTGATCCACCCCGAATAATGCTCATAGGCAGAGTGGTGGCTGAGGATGCAGTTGTAGACGTGCTACCAGTGCTCCGACTCTGTCCAGGAAGGCGCAAGGTAACTTCGTCGTCGGTTGCATCCTCCTCCACCGCCTCTGTTGACCTCCTCGAGTGCCTGACTGGGGGTTGACAGTAGGTGGGATCTAGAACGTCATCATCAATTGTTGTGTTCGCACTCCCCTCCCCCTCAGACCGAGCCTCTTCTTGCCCTGACCGAATATTTAAGTTGTCATCCCAATCGGGTATCTGCGTCTCATCTTCATCAGTATGTTCCTCATTGTCTATAACCACAGGTGTTACAGTTTGTGACAAAGGGTCAACATTATGCTCAGAAACTTGGTCCTCACGGCCTGAATCTGAGTCACAAAGGTTCTGGGCATCACTGCAGACCATTTCCTGTTCTGTACTCACTGTAGCTTGGGAGCAGACCTCTGATTCCCAGGCTATAGTGTGACTGAACAGCTCTGCAGACTCAGCCATCTCAGTTCCACCATACTGTGCAGGGCTGATGGAGACTTCAGAGCTGGGAGAAATCAAGTGTGATTGGGATGACAACTCAGAGGAATGGTGTTTTTTGGATGCGGTACTTGAAGTGGCTGAGAGGGCACTTGTTGGACCACTTGAGATCCATTCAAGCATTTTCCTTTTTTGCCCATCATCTACCTTTGTTCCTCTTGTTCGTGTCCGTAAAAAAGGGAGCACATCGGATTGTCCACAATAAGTAGTAGACATCTTACTTTTGCTAGTAGATGGTCTATCTTCAGCAGATGATAATGGAGCTTTGGCACCTTCCCCACTGACAAAACCTTTTTTGCCTTTTCCACCACGCCTCTTCCCCTTTCCACCAGCATCTGTCATTTTGCCACTCATGTTGATTGCGACAAGATTGTGGACTGAAAATGTGGTAGTAAAAATTGAGAGGTGGTGAAGATTGCAGTGGTGGTCTAGCTTTATTAACAGCAGAATAATAAAGAATAAATATCCCTGACAATGTAACTTAGTTATAATTCGTTGGAGTGTGCAACGCAGGCAGACGTGCTGCAAATGTCTTGGCACTAGTGGGACTATAGCAAAGTCCAATAGCCACGTATAGGATGCCACTAGGTTCACTGAGTGTGTGCTAGTATAATGGCTTAGTTATAATTAGTTGGAGTGTGCAACGCAGGCAGATGCGCTCTGCAAATGTCTTGGCACTAGTAGGACTATAGCAAAGTCCAATAGCCACGTATAGGATGCCACTAGGTACACTGAGTGTGTGCTAGTATAATGGCTTAGTTATAATTAGTTGGAGTGTGCAACGCAGGCAGATGCGCTCTGCAAATGTCTTGGCACTAGTAGGACTATAGCAAAGTCCAATAGCCACGTATAGGATGCCACTAAAAAACACTTAGTGTGTGCAAGTATAATGGCTTAGTTATAATTAGTTGGAGTGTGCAACGCAGGCAGATGCGCTCTGCAAATGTCTTGGCACTAGTGGGACTATAGCAAAGTCCAATAGCCACGTATAGGATGCCACTAGGTACACTGAGTGTGTGCTAGTATAATGGCTTAGTTATAATTAGTTGGAGTGTGCAACGCAGGCAGACGTGCTGCAAATGTCTTGGCACTAGTGGGACTATAGCAAAGTCCAATAGCCACGTATAGGATGCCACTAGGTACACTGAGTGTGTGCTAGTATAATGGCTTAGTTATAATTAGTTGGAGTGTGCAACGCAGGCAGACGTGCTGCAAATGTCTTGGCACTAGTGGGACTATAGCAAAGTCCAATAGCCACGTATAGGATGCCACTAGGTACACTGAGTGTGTGCTAGTATAATGGCTTAGTTATAATTAGTTGGAGTGTGCAACGCAGGCAGACGTGCTGCAAATGTCTTGGCACTAGTGGGACTATAGCAAAGTCCAATAGCCACGTATAGGATGCCACTAGGTACACTGAGTGTGTGCTAGTATAATGGCTTAGTTATAATTAGTTGGAGTGTGCAACGCAGGCAGACGTGCTGCAAATGTCTTGGCACTAGTGGGACTATAGCAAAGTCCAATAGCCACGTATAGGATGCCACTAGGTACACTGAGTGTGTGCTAGTATAATGGCTTAGTTATAATTAGTTGGAGTGTGCAACGCAGGCAGACGTGCTGCAAATGTCTTGGCACTAGTGGGACTATAGCAAAGTCCAATAGCCACGTATAGGATGCCACTAGGTACACTGAGTGTGTGCTAGTATAATGGCTTAGTTATAATTAGTTGGAGTGTGCAACGCAGGCAGACGTGCTGCAAATGTCTTGGCACTAGTGGGACTATAGCAAAGTCCAATAGCCACGTATAGGATGCCACTAGGTACACTGAGTGTGTGCTAGTATAATGGCTTAGTTATAATTCGTTGGAGTGTGCAACGCAGGCAGATGCGCTCTGCAAATGTCTTGGCACTAGTGGGACTATAGCAAAGTCCAATAGCCACGTATAGGATGCCACTAGGTACACTGAGTGTTTGCTAGTAAAATTGCTTAGTTTAAAAAAGTTGTAGTGTGCAATGCAGGCAGACGTGCTCTGCAAATGTCTTTGCACTAGTGGGACTATAGCAAAGTCCAATAGCCACGTATAGGATGCCACTAGGTACACTGAGTGTGTGCTAGTATAATGGCTTAGTTATAATTAGTTGGAGTGTGCAACGCAGGCAGACGTGCTGCAAATGTCTTGGCACTAGTGGGACTATAGCAAAGTCCAATAGCCACGTATAGGATGCCACTAGGTACACTGAGTGTGTGCTAGTATAATGGCTTAGTTATAATTAGTTGGAGTGTGCAACGCAGGCAGACGTGCTGCAAATGTCTTGGCACTAGTGGGACTATAGCAAAGTCCAATAGCCACGTATAGGATGCCACTAGGTACACTGAGTGTGTGCTAGTATAATGGCTTAGTTATAATTAGTTGGAGTGTGCAACGCAGGCAGACGTGCTGCAAATGTCTTGGCACTAGTGGGACTATAGCAAAGTCCAATAGCCACGTATAGGATGCCACTAGGTACACTGAGTGTGTGCTAGTATAATGGCTTAGTTATAATTAGTTGGAGTGTGCAACGCAGGCAGACGTGCTGCAAATGTCTTGGCACTAGTGGGACTATAGCAAAGTCCAATAGCCACGTATAGGATGCCACTAGGTACACTGAGTGTGTGCTAGTATAATGGCTTAGTTATAATTAGTTGGAGTGTGCAACGCAGGCAGACGTGCTGCAAATGTCTTGGCACTAGTGGGACTATAGCAAAGTCCAATAGCCACGTATAGGATGCCACTAGGTACACTGAGTGTGTGCTAGTATAATGGCTTAGTTATAATTAGTTGGAGTGTGCAACGCAGGCAGACGTGCTGCAAATGTCTTGGCACTAGTGGGACTATAGCAAAGTCCAATAGCCACGTATAGGATGCCACTAGGTACACTGAGTGTGTGCTAGTATAATGGCTTAGTTATAATTAGTTGGAGTGTGCAACGCAGGCAGACGTGCTGCAAATGTCTTGGCACTAGTGGGACTATAGCAAAGTCCAATATCCACGTATAGGATGCCACTAGGTTCACTGAGTGTGTGCTAGTATAATGGCTTAGTTATAATTCGTTGGAGTGTGCAACGCAGGCAGATGCGCTCTGCAAATGTCTTGGCACTAGTGGGACTATAGCAAAGTCCAATAGCCACGTATAGGATGCCACTAGGTACACTGAGTGTTTGCTAGTAAAATTGCTTAGTTTAAAAAAGTTGTAGTGTGCAATGCAGGCAGACGTGCTCTGCAAATGTCTTTGCACTAGTGGGACTATAGCAAAGTCCAATAGCCACGTATAGGATGCCACTAGGTACACTGAGTGTGTGCTAGTATAATGGCTTAGTTATAATTAGTTGGAGTGTGCAACGCAGGCAGACGTGCTGCAAATGTCTTGGCACTAGTGGGACTATAGCAAAGTCCAATAGCCACGTATAGGATGCCACTAGGTACACTGAGTGTGTGCTAGTATAATGGCTTAGTTATAATTAGTTGGAGTGTGCAACGCAGGCAGACGTGCTGCAAATGTCTTGGCACTAGTGGGACTATAGCAAAGTCCAATAGCCACGTATAGGATGCCACTAGGTACACTGAGTGTGTGCTAGTATAATGGCTTAGTTATAATTAGTTGGAGTGTGCAACGCAGGCAGACGTGCTGCAAATGTCTTGGCACTAGTGGGACTATAGCAAAGTCCAATAGCCACGTATAGGATGCCACTAGGTACACTGAGCGTGTGCTAGTATAATGGCTTAGTTATAATTAGTTGGAGTGTGCAACGCAGGCAGACGTGCTGCAAATGTCTTGGCACTAGTGGGACTATAGCAAAGTCCAATATCCACGTATAGGATGCCACTAGGTTCACTGAGTGTGTGCTAGTATAATGGCTTAGTTATAATTAGTTGGAGTGTGCAACGCAGGCAGATGCGCTCTGCAAATGTCTTGGCACTAGTAGGACTATAGCAAAGTCCAATAGCCACGTATAGGATGCCACTAAAAAACACTTAGTGTGTGCAAGTATAATGGCTTAGTTATAATTAGTTGGAGTGTGCAACGCAGGCAGATGCGCTCTGCAAATGTCTTGGCACTAGTGGGACTATAGCAAAGTCCAATAGCCACGTATAGGATGCCACTAGGTACACTGAGTGTTTGCTAGTAAAATTGCTTAGTTTAAAAAAGTTGTAGTGTGCAATGCAGGCAGACGTGCTCTGCAAATGTCTTTGCACTAGTGGGACTATAGCAAAGTCCAATAGCCACGTATAGGATGCCACTAGGTACACTGAGTGTGTGCTAGTATAATGGCTTAGTTATAATTAGTTGGAGTGTGCAACGCAGGCAGACGTGCTGCAAATGTCTTGGCACTAGTGGGACTATAGCAAAGTCCAATAGCCACGTATAGGATGCCACTAGGTACACTGAGTGTGTGCTAGTATAATGGCTTAGTTATAATTAGTTGGAGTGTGCAACGCAGGCAGACGTGCTGCAAATGTCTTGGCACTAGTGGGACTATAGCAAAGTCCAATAGCCACGTATAGGATGCCACTAGGTACACTGAGTGTGTGCTAGTATAATGGCTTAGTTATAATTAGTTGGAGTGTGCAACGCAGGCAGACGTGCTGCAAATGTCTTGGCACTAGTGGGACTATAGCAAAGTCCAATAGCCACGTATAGGATGCCACTAGGTACACTGAGTGTGTGCTAGTATAATGGCTTAGTTATAATTAGTTGGAGTGTGCAACGCAGGCAGACGTGCTGCAAATGTCTTGGCACTAGTGGGACTATAGCAAAGTCCAATATCCACGTATAGGATGCCACTAGGTTCACTGAGTGTGTGCTAGTATAATGGCTTAGTTATAATTCGTTGGAGTGTGCAACGCAGGCAGATGCGCTCTGCAAATGTCTTGGCACTAGTGGGACTATAGCAAAGTCCAATAGCCACGTATAGGATGCCACTAGGTACACTGAGTGTTTGCTAGTAAAATTGCTTAGTTTAAAAAAGTTGTAGTGTGCAATGCAGGCAGACGTGCTCTGCAAATGTCTTTGCACTAGTGGGACTATAGCAAAGTCCAATAGCCACGTATAGGATGCCACTAGGTACACTGAGTGTGTGCTAGTATAATGGCTTAGTTATAATTAGTTGGAGTGTGCAACGCAGGCAGACGTGCTGCAAATGTCTTGGCACTAGTGGGACTATAGCAAAGTCCAATAGCCACGTATAGGATGCCACTAGGTACACTGAGTGTGTGCTAGTATAATGGCTTAGTTATAATTAGTTGGAGTGTGCAACGCAGGCAGACGTGCTGCAAATGTCTTGGCACTAGTGGGACTATAGCAAAGTCCAATAGCCACGTATAGGATGCCACTAGGTACACTGAGTGTGTGCTAGTATAATAGCTTAGTTATAATTAGTTGGAGTGTGCAACGCAGGCAGACGTGCTGCAAATGTCTTGGCACTAGTGGGACTATAGCAAAGTCCAATAGCCACGTATAGGATGCCACTAGGTACACTGAGTGTGTGCTAGTATAATGGCTTAGTTATAATTAGTTGGAGTGTGCAACGCAGGCAGACGTGCTGCAAATGTCTTGGCACTAGTGGGACTATAGCAAAGTCCAATATCCACGTATAGGATGCCACTAGGTTCACTGAGTGTGTGCTAGTATAATGGCTTAGTTATAATTAGTTGGAGTGTGCAACGCAGGCAGATGCGCTCTGCAAATGTCTTGGCACTAGTAGGACTATAGCAAAGTCCAATAGCCACGTATAGGATGCCACTAAAAAACACTTAGTGTGTGCAAGTATAATGGCTTAGTTATAATTAGTTGGAGTGTGCAACGCAGGCAGATGCGCTCTGCAAATGTCTTGGCACTAGTGGGACTATAGCAAAGTCCAATAGCCACGTATAGGATGCCACTAGGTACACTGAGTGTTTGCTAGTAAAATTGCTTAGTTTAAAAAAGTTGTAGTGTGCAATGCAGGCAGACGTGCTCTGCAAATGTCTTTGCACTAGTGGGACTATAGCAAAGTCCAATAGCCACGTATAGGATGCCACTAGGTACACTGAATGTTTGCTAGTATAATGGCTTACTTAGAATGAGTTGGAGTGTGCAGAGGACAAGAGGGTACAGTGGCAGGATTGTGGTGCTCTGGGTAGAGGAATGGAAGCCTGCCTTTCTATTCCCTCCTAATGGTGAAATGCAGGGAGGAAATCCCTGACCTGGGCTACACAGACGCTGTTGCTGTTTGCAGGACCTGTCACTTATGGCTCTCTGACCCTGCCGCTTTGAGCCCTTAAAATGACTGCTAGAATGTGCTCTCCCTAAGCTGTCTAACGCTGTGTATGCAGCGCATACAGCTGTATCGGCTATAGGACTCAGGAGGACGGAGCTGCGACACTGATGTCTGACACCAAAGACGCAGAAGGCAGATAATGGCGTTCGTGAAGAAAATGTCCGGTTTTATAATGCAGGGACATGTGACATGCAGATCCTATCACACATGCCGTTGCTTCTCTGGCTCAAAGTCCACTTAGGTGTGTGTGTGTCTGTGATTGGCTGACATGCTGGCCCGCCCCACAAGACGCGCGCGCTTAGGGAAGGAAGACAAGAAAAAAAAAAAAAAAAATGGCGATCGCCATTATAGAAACAGCAGTGATCTGAAGGCGCTGTTCACGCACACTATACACTGAAATGTGATAATAGTTTGATTCACAGAGTGACTTACACTATTACAGCAGAAACCAAGCTAGGATTTAGCTGTTTTTTGGCTGCTAGAACCGTTCTCGAACGTTTCTAGAACTATCGAGCTTTTGCAAAAAGCTCGAGTTCTAGTTCGATCTAGAACATGCCCCAAAATCACTCGAGCCGCGAACTGGAGAACCACGAACCACGAACCGCGCTCAACTCTATTTAGGATCCCCTTTGTCTGCTCCTGATATTCAGGAACGTATTATTTAATAAGTCTAAAGAAATAATTTTGGTTTAATTGCTGTGTTCAGCATATTTTACATTATATTAATAAAATATTTTTGCACTTTGGGAATAAAATTTGTTCAACATCATATCCCCACAGGTATGCATCCACCCATTAAGGAAAGGTACAGGCCGATTCCACCTGCACACTACCAGTGCGCCAAAGACATGTTGAGGAACATGAAGGAGGCAGGGGTCATCCAGGATAGTTGTAGTCCCTGGGCAGTTCCATTGGTGCTGGTGAGGAAGAAAGATGGCACCATGAGAATGTGTGTGAATGAATGGCAATCACCCGAGACGCTCACCTGATTTCAAAGTCTAATATAAGGAGGTAGCAGTGTAATAACCAGCAGGTGACGGGATACGCAAGGACTGCACGGAACCATGGGGATTAACCAATGCAAATTTAATAACGTATTGCACAACACAAGTGGGGGAAAAGAGCGGGAAAGGAAGGGGAGAGAAGCGGGAAGGTGCACAGCAGTAAATATAATGTAATATACATACAACTACTTTGACTAGTTTGTCAAGGGTGAGAAACCTCAGATTGTCCTCCAAAAGTGTCGCGGGCGACGGGGCGCTGTGCTCACCACGCTCGGGTCTGGCGCTGCTGCACGGTGGCTTGAGTGGTGGGCCGGATCCGGGGACTCGAGCGGCGCTCCTCGCCCGTGAGTGAAAGGGAGGTAGTTCGGGTTGGGGATTTGGTCCGTGACGCCACCCACGGGTTGTGGTGAGGTTGGGCACCACCGCTGCTATTGACAGGGATCCCGGGGGCGATGGTAGGGAGCAGCTGGGATGTTTCTCTCCCCTCCGTGGGTAGGCGGTTGGTGGTCCCGGGGCCCGGTGAGGTGTCGGGGAGGCAGGGTTGGCAAGGTGCAGGGTCGCTTGGACTGCGCAGCGCGGTGCCGGATGACACGGTAGTACTCACTCAGGCACAAATGGATGCAAAGTCTCTGGTAAACCAAACGGCTGGATGGACGGGTCCCGCAGCCGGCTGCTGTGGTTTCTCCCGGACGGTTGGTGGTGGCTGCCTTTCCCTGCACCTTTGTGTATGTTCGGTCCCGATGGCTTCCCACCGGTAACCCGCTCCCCAGCGTGTATATGTGCCGGAGGAGCCCTTTTGCCCACAGGCTCTGGCCCTTGGAACTGTAGCTGTGGTGGTAGCTGTATTCCCTTTTGCTGGTTGGACTGTTGCCTTCAATCGGGTCTTGGCTGTTAGGAAACCCCTGGGGTTCCGGTCACTGACGGATTTGACCTATTTAACGGCGACTCCAAGCCTGGTCGGGGTCCGCAGGCCCTGCCGGTTTGTGCTGGCTTCACTTCGCTCCCCGGTTCGGTACCGGCGGGCCACCACCCCTCCCCGGTCCTACGGTTCCGCGTCGATCTGCCTCTCCTGCAGACGGCCACCACCGTCTGCCAACCTTGCTCTTGGTGCCTGGGTCACACACCCGGACACGATCAGATTGCTCCACACTCTTCTCTGTCCTCCACTCTCCACTTCCCTAACTGATCTGCTTTCCTTTTCCCGCCTCCAGGACTGTGAACTCCTCAGTGGGTGGGGTCAACCGCCTGGCTCCACCCCACCTGGTGTGGACATCAGCCCCTGGAGGGAGGCAACAAGGATTTTGTGTCTGGCTGATATGCCTATCTCGGGGTGGGGGTGCATGTTGTAGTACCTGTGACGACCTGGCTAGTCCAGGGCGCCACAAAAGAAAAACACAAAAATCCTTATTAAGCAAAAACGTAGGGTCCTTGTTACTTTACTCGTAAAACAAAGTGCAGAATCTTTTCCTATCTGTCCCCAACTAAAAGTAGTGTGCACACTTAACTGCCGGTTTTAGCGTGGGATACCTCGTCACCGTTGGGGCCCATATTCCGCCAGCAGACACATCTACAGTTCAGTCTTTGTCCCAGGTCTGTAACTTGCCCGTGCTGTTTGGCTCCTCGCTCCACATCCAGCCTCTTTGGATCTGTGTCTTGGGGAGACGCCACGCACACTCCCAGGTACTTGGACCTCGTTAAGCAGGGCAGACTGCGGCCTTCTATAATACAGCACAGCCGAGCACATTCCTTTCAGCAAACAGCCACCACGTGGACACACTCCTCCTCCTTTCGTCACATCCTGCTCCAGGACTGTACCAAGTCAGTCGGAGCAGCAGGGGTTTTGTGCCCGCTGTTCTTTGTTTTGACAGCAGGTGGCAGCATAACACAAGGAAAAGTCCACAAACAGTCTTCTAACTTATTTGTAAATGTTAACAGGTCTTACATTCCCCCCCTCTTTAACCTCGGCCGTCCCGGCCGATACTCTCCTGAGGCACTCTGCATAGGGGCACACGGTGGTCTCCGAGGTACTTTGTCTGGTCCTGTCTTCTGAATAGCAGGGCCTCAGCATATTACGATGCAGGATGAGGGTGCCGCCTCTTCGCTCGCCTCTCACTTCATATACTGATCCGTGGGGCGAGATTCTTCTGATCACAAAGTACGGCTCTGTTTTCCAGTGCTCGCTCAACTTGTGTCTCGGATGTTTCACTGCAACTAGTACTCGGTCTCCTGGCAAGAACGGGGCTTCACACACAGGTTTCCGCTGTGGTTGTGTCTTTTCTTGCAGCCGCTTGGTGACAATTCGATGGACGGTCTCCAGCCGTCGGCAGTGACAGTCAACCCAGGAACCTACGCTCTAACTTTCACTGATCTCGGGGGGAGCCAGGTTTAGCTCTTCAATGCCTTTTCCGGCTCTTCCAAACAGGAGCATGTATGGGGTGTACCCAGTGGTGGAGTGGACACGATTATTGTACGCCCACATGAGTTCTGCGAGATAGTCGGGCCAGTGATTCTTACGATCATCCTCCAATGTGCGTAGCATTTGTAGGAGGGTCCAGTTAAATCTCTCGCAGGCTCCGTTGCCCTGTGGATGATAAGGCGTAGTCCTTGACTTTTGCATTCCGTAAATCCTTTGCAGCTCTCTCATGACACCGCCCTAAAAGCAAGCCCCTTGGTCGGAATGTATTCTTTTGGGGCAGCCGTACACCCGGATAAAGTCATCACTGATGGCTCGAGCAGCTGATTCAGCCACCTGATCTCTGGTGGGCGTCACCACCGCAAATTTGGAGAAGTGATATGTCATCACAAGGCAGAACTGATAGCTCCGGTGGGAGTGGCCAATCTTCAGATAATCGATCATGAGTTCTTCCAACGGCTCTTTGGTTACAATAGTCTGTACTGGTGCTCGCTGTGGGGTAGCCTTACTTAACTCACAGTTTACAGGCCTTCTCTACTGCCCGAAGCATCTGAGGACAGTATACTATTCTTTGCAACCACTGGTAAGTCTTAAATACTTAGTGTGAACACACTTGAGGAGACTGATTCCAATATAAAATCTAGTTTTATTGAAAGATAAACATACAATATAAAAAAATGTATTTTCCATAAGGTCAAGTAATGAGGTAGGTGGATTGAAAAACACCCACCCATCTGGGAAACTAACCACAATAACCCATCATTACTCCATAGCCTAAATAGTAAATGCTAACTCAAGTGAGTTTGTAATGGCTTTGTGACCTCTAGCTTTATAGGGATGCCCTTATGGTTCTACCCTCGTTGAGGTAGTTTTTGATATAACAACTATCATGAGAAAATATGGAAATGATTTATTGTGACAAGGAAAGGTTATTGGTTTGTTCTTTGTACTGTGGTCTAATGGCTCGTTTTTAATTGTGCCTGTTTTTAATTTCATGTTTTGTCATTTTAATAGTAATTTCCATATACATCTCCTCCATTTATATGATGAATATATTGGTGACGGAATTAAGTGGAGATCGGTGCATAAGAAGATGCATATATACATCTTTTCCTTCATCTACAACTGTTGACCGAATCATTATGGCTGATCAGAAGTCTGGATCATATCAGGCAGAGGAACAGATGAAATATAAAGACATAGTCCTTTGACTTCATGTTATTATGTCATTGTAATGTTGGGGGTCTCTCTTTTTTTTGACGAGAGGTCCTCTGTTTATACATCTGTGCCCTTGTAAACCTTGATGTGGGTCTAATGACATGTGGATGGTGATTCGTATATATTTGTGGATGGTTTATGAACAAATTAATATGCACATATATTAATGAATAATATGAATAAGGTAGGATACAATGAGGTTATATATATTGCACTTCTATTGCCGTTTTTGGAATGTATGGATATGCATCTTTATGTGCTCATTCTATTTAATCAATGCATGTTGTACCCTCCTTGTATCCACGTCTGGATGAATCACACATCCTTTGTGTATGTTTCTTTGGCCGTACACCGATCCCTGTGATGTATTTTCTCCCGTGTTGGGTTGCTGCTGCTGCGCGTGCGTGCGGGGCGGGACTTCCGGGTGTCGGCGCCCGGCGGCCTCAGTAATCCTAGTGCGCATGTCTAATGACGTCATGGAGGGAATTCCCTCTGACGTGCGCTCTGGGAGTGAGGGCCGCCGCGCGCTGATGCAATGTCCGGGACTCTCGTCCTGCGCGCATGCGCTGCTTATGCGGCGCCGTAACACGTGGAGCACGTCACCATTAATGCACGCTGCTTGGGAATATAAAATGGGGAGTATTATGAGTGGCACATTCACCTGCCTGCACCCCGCTGAGGAAGCATTTTGCGATAACGCGCGTCCGGGAGAAAGGTTGCCCACTCACCCATTCTGGGACTGCCAGCTTGGACCCTCTTTTCTTACACCATGGGTAAGTCTTGAACTACTTGTCTCCATGTTAGATTAATTGATCCCATGGTGTGTCTCCATTACAAACTCACTTGAGTTAGCATTTACTATTTAGGCTATGGAGTAATGATGGGTTATTGTGGTTAGTTTCCCAGATGGGTGGGTGTTTTTCAATCCACCTACCTCATTACTTGACCTTATGGAAAATACATTTTTTTATATTGTATGTTTATCTTTCAATAAAACTAGATTTTATATTGGAATCAGTCTCCTCAAGTGTGTTCACACTAAGTATTTAATCGTTTGGGAGTATATTCTATGTTATTGTCCACACAGGGGAATGTGATTGTTTTTCACTATGTTAAAACCGCATAAATTAACTTTCCCCTTTTTGTCTATGACCTATTTGATAGTGTTCATTTCTGTGTTTTTCACAGCTTTTTCTGGTAAAGACATGGATTATAAGGCCCGAGATAGTTCGTGGCTTACCTTACTTAATGAGGTTTTTAAGGAGGATTCGTTGGGGAGTGGTGTTGAGAGCCACAAAGACCTTACAGTACATATCCATAATTTAAAACAACTACTTCACCGTAGGACGAGAATTTGGTGGAACAAAGGGTTTTTAGAGCAATATATTACTAAGGGGTTAATCCCCCGTGGCCTGCGTATTCAGGTGTTTCCATCATTTCTGATTGATAAAGAATGGTTCAAGGATAGATGGGAGGAATGTGCCAACCAATGCTCTGTGAAATTCATGGAATTACTGATTAAATTGAATGGCGAAACCTTAAATGAGATGGAGAAGGAAATTGAACCTTTACAAGAATTAATAAGAAAGGAACTCCCAGCTGCTGAGTTACAGAAGCTGAACTCTGAATTGGAGGCGGAGTTTGTGAAATGGGAGAACGAATTAAAAACCACCAAAAGTAAGAAATTTCAGAGGGATCTCACTGATCTCCAGTTAAACCAAGTATATAGGTGGAACAAAAAGAAATTACCACAACGTGGCTTTACTAGAACAAGGTCCTTCTCTATCTCCTCTGTAACATCCGGTGAGGAATCTGAAGTTGATGGCGCCAAGGGTGGTCCTGGAATATCTTATCGTCAGAAATGGGACAAACCAGGACTATCTAGAAACTATAAGGGAAAACCCTCCATCAAGCGGAAGGAAATTTCCCCGAATAGCGGCCAAGATACCAAAAGGAAACAGAATAATTTGGAGGTAATCAATCTGTCCCCTCATAACCTCTCAGACGCACAGTGTCAGGTTTTGAAACTGGGTTTAACCTTTGTCCCTAATAACAGGTTTGATTACTTTACATCTGTCAAAGATTTATATTTATTTTCACGGAAAATAATCTTGAGGAGGTTACATCAGAAACGAGATACTCCCGATGTATCTCTGTCCATTACTGAACAGGAGACATTAAGAGACCTGGAGGATTTGCTCAGGGAGCAGGACACTGACTCTCTGAGCGGGTTCCCCGGAAGACTCCTTCCAAGATCAACCACATTCCCGCCTCTGTCTATATGTCCTCAGGTGGAAATTTTCACCAAGCTGGTACTCAAGGACTTTAAGACCATCCATAAGTTCTCTAGAAATGATAACTTAACCAGAGCTCAGAGGACGGCAATTAAAGAACTAAAAGACATGAAGGATATCGTGATTAAAAGTGCCGATAAGGGCGGGAATGTGGTTATCTGGCCGACTATCAAATATGAACGTGAGGCATTCCGGCAACTAAATGATAAAAATACATACCTGAGACTGGACAGTAATCCACTTCTTGCCTATAATATCGAACTGCAGGAGATACTCGATCGAGCATGCCGCGACGGAGTTATCCCCAAAAAGGTTATGGATGGCCTAATTGTTAAACACCCCAAAACCCCAACATTTTACTTATTGCCTAAGGTCCATAAAGATGCCACCAATCCCCCTGGGCGTCCTATCGTCTCGGGGATTGGTGGCATCTGTGACCCCATATGCAAGTTCGTGGATCATTATTTGAAGCCTCTGGTCCATGACCTACCATCTTATGTGAGAGATACTACCGATGTACTAACTAAAATGGAGGGCCTCCACATCGACCAAGATATGTGGATGGTGACGGCTGATGTGGAGTCCCTCTATACGTGCATTTCTCACAGCGATGGGCTTGAGGCTACCCGACTGTTCCTCGAGGGTAGCGGGTGGGGTGGTGCTGTTCGTGGACTGATCACCGATCTTCTTGAATTCGCCCTGACGCACAATGTGTTTGTCTTTAAAGATAGATTTTACCTGCAAAGACGTGGCACCGCCATGGGGGCAGCATGCGCACCATCTTATGCCAATTTATTTTTAGGCATGTGGGAACGGGAACTTTTTCATGATAACATCTTATTTTCCAACCACGTTGTCCTATGGCTAAGATATATAGACGATGTGCTGTTCCTGTGGCAGGGTGCCAGGTCAGAGCTTGATGAATTTATGAATGATTTAAATAAGAACAATCTAAATATTAGACTTACACATTGTGCGCATCAGAGGCGGATGGAATTTTTGGACATACTGTTTGAAGTAGGTGAGGATGGTGTAGTGCAGACGGATATTCACAGGAAAGATACTTCCGTGAACTCTCTTCTGCACGCATCATCGGCACATACCCGGTCCACGATCAAAGCTGTCCCCACGGGACAATTCCTGAGGGCCAGAAGGGTTTGTTCCACGGAGGAAAAATTTGAGGCACAGGCAAATGATTTGAGAGAACGCTTTCTGCAAAGGGGGTATAGCAGACGTAACATCAAGAAAAGCTATTTAAGAGCCAAACATACCCGGAGGGAGCATCTCCTCTTTAAGGCGACTCCCCGGGCGAGTACTGAAAATGTGTTGAGGTTTATCTCCACATTTAATGGTAGATGGGAACAGATGAGGGAGTCTCTGTCCAGGCACTGGTCTGTCTTGCATACTGATCCGTGTCTGGCGGAGATTATCCCAAAGTCGCCCCTAATGACATCTCGAAGGGGGAGAAACCTCAAGGACATATTGGTGGACAGCCATTATGTAGCAAGATCAATTAACCCCTTTACGATTTCTGGGGTTGCTACAGTGAGGGGTGGATGCTTCCCTTGCGGGGAATGTTTGGCTTGTGGGGAAAAGAACATCATTAGAGAGGTTGGGTTTAGCTCCGCCGACGGCAAAAAAACATTTAAAATTTCTAGACGTATCTCCTGCAGCAGTACATATGTCATTTATTTGGCAATTTGTCCATGTCAAAAGATGTATGTGGGTCTCACGTCACGTCAGTTTCGGACAAGGATTAGGGAACACGTCCGGGACATTCGTAATTCTAAGCAATGTCTGGACATGTCACTACTCAGGACTGTCCCACGACATTTTTATATTTATCATAACTGTGATCCATCGGGACTTAAGGTTAGGGGGATCGATGTCTTGCACTGTGGCATCAGGGGAGGTGATTTAAAGAGGCAGCTGGCCCAAATGGAGTGCCGCTGGATAGTCATTCTGGGTACTATGGCCCCTATGGGGCTCAATGAAAAACTCAGTTTTTCTCCCTTCCTTTGAGCCCTCCATTGGGACTGCCTCTTTGTGACCTCTAGCTTTATAGGGATGCCCTTATGGTTCTACCCTCGTTGAGGTAGTTTTTGATATAACAACTATCATGAGAAAATATGGAAATGATTTATTGTGACAAGGAAAGGTTATTGGTTTGTTCTTTGTACTGTGGTCTAATGGCTCGTTTTTAATTGTGCCTGTTTTTAATTTCATGTTTTGTCATTTTAATAGTAATTTCCATATACATCTCCTCCATTTATATGATGAATATATTGGTGACGGAATTAAGTGGAGATCGGTGCATAAGAAGATGCATATATACATCTTTTCCTTCATCTACAACTGTTGACCGAATCATTATGGCTGATCAGAAGTCTGGATCATATCAGGCAGAGGAACAGATGAAATATAAAGACATAGTCCTTTGACTTCATGTTATTATGTCATTGTAATGTTGGGGGTCTCTCTTTTTTTTGACGAGAGGTCCTCTGTTTATACATCTGTGCCCTTGTAAACCTTGATGTGGGTCTAATGACATGTGGATGGTGATTCGTATATATTTGTGGATGGTTTATGAACAAATTAATATGCACATATATTAATGAATAATATGAATAAGGTAGGATACAATGAGGTTATATATATTGCACTTCTATTGCCGTTTTTGGAATGTATGGATATGCATCTTTATGTGCTCATTCTATTTAATCAATGCATGTTGTACCCTCCTTGTATCCACGTCTGGATGAATCACACATCCTTTGTGTATGTTTCTTTGGCCGTACACCGATCCCTGTGATGTATTTTCTCCCGTGTTGGGTTGCTGCTGCTGCGCGTGCGTGCGGGGCGGGACTTCCGGGTGTCGGCGCCCGGCGGCCTCAGTAATCCTAGTGCGCATGTCTAATGACGTCATGGAGGGAATTCCCTCTGACGTGCGCTCTGGGAGTGAGGGCCGCCGCGCGCTGATGCAATGTCCGGGACTCTCGTCCTGCGCGCATGCACTGCTTATGCGGCGCCGTAACACGTGGAGCACGTCACCATTAATGCACGCTGCTTGGGAATATAAAATGGGGAGTATTATGAGTGGCACATTCACCTGCCTGCACCCCGCTGAGGAAGCATTTTGCGATAACGCGCGTCCGGGAGAAAGGTTGCCCACTCACCCATTCTGGGACTGCCAGCCTGGACCCTCTTTTCTTACACCATGGGTAAGTCTTGAACTACTTGTCTCCATGTTAGATTAATTGATCCCATGGTGTGTCTCCATTACAAACTCACTTGAGTTAGCATTTACTATTTAGGCTATGGAGTAATGATGGGTTATTGTGGTTAGTTTCCCAGATGGGTGGGTGTTTTTCAATCCACCTACCTCATTACTTGACCTTATGGAAAATACATTTTTTTATATTGTATGTTTATCTTTCAATAAAACTAGATTTTATATTGGAATCAGTCTCCTCAAGTGTGTTCACACTAAGTATTTAATCGTTTGGGAGTATATTCTATGTTATTGTCCACACAGGGGAATGTGATTGTTTTTCACTATGTTAAAACCGCATAAATTAACTTTCCCCTTTTTGTCTATGACCTATTTGACACTGGTAAGTCTTGTCCGGTCCGAAATGGGCTCCCTTCTCATGCGCCTCTCGGGCCAATGGTACTGCCATCTTCTGGGGTATCACTACTTGCCACCGTACTTCCAACTCTGTAGCTAGGTGCACCTTCCAATACAGCATCCCTTCTTGCACCGACAGCTTATCCCACTGGCTGAGAATCTGGAGGGCCACATGCAACAGTGTAGCCCGTATTTCCTTTCTAGGCTTGCGCTGCTGGATCACCCACTCTTTCACTTGAAGCAGTTCTGGATCAGATGACTGGATTTTCACCCATTCCTCTCTGGTTTGGCCAAGCAGGCGTGATGTCGTGCCCGACGTAATTTCCAGCATACGAGCCTCTACCACTTGAGCGGTGAATTTACTGAAGTCTGGAATTTTGTCTTCCTCCAACTGTTCATCTCTCTCCCCCACTGGGGCTTCGGTGGTAACACGAGAAAGGGCATCCGCATTCTGATTTTCATGCTTGGAACGGTACTGCACATGATAATTATATCTGGAGAGTCGTGCCAGCCACCTCTGTTCCATTGCTCCCAGTTTGGCGGTGGAGATGTGAGCCAGGGGGTTATTATCCATATAGACTTCAATTTGAGCTCCCGTGAGATATTCTGAGGACCTTTCGGTTATTGCACATACTAGTGCCAGTAACTCCAGCTGAAAGGAACTGTAATTCTCGGGGTTGCGCTCGGCTTCTCGCAACGTCCGGCTTCCATATGCAATCACCCGTTCAGTACCGTTCTGTACCTGGGCCAGTACTGCCCCCAGGCCGTAGAGGCTCGCGTCTGTGTACAACCGAAAGTGGAGGTTATAGTCTGCATAGGCAAGCACAGGGGCGCTAACCAAGGCCTCTTTCAATCGGTGTAAGGCTTCTCCTTGTCTTGGTCCCCAGCAAATTTTCTGTGCTTTTGGTCCTTTCGCAGTCTCTCGGAGCAACCCGTGCAAAGGTTCTGCCTCCTTTGCAAAATCTTTGATAAAGTGACGGTAATATCCCGCTAGTCCCAGGAAAGCTCGAACCTCCCGCACTGTGCTGGGTGTGGGCCATTGTAGCACTGCTCTCACTTTCCCATCGGATGGCTGAACGCCGGCTTTTGACACCTTGTGTCCGAGATATTCAATCTCTTCCTGAAAGATCCGGCATATTTTTGGTTTCAGTTTAAGCCCATGGGCCCGTAACCGCTGAAACACTTGGCCCAGGTTTTCTAGATGTTTCTCGAAGGTTGCAGAATACACTACTATGTCGTCCAGGTAAATCAATGTGGCCTCGAAGTTCATGTCTCCAAGGCAACTTTCCATGAGGTGCTGAAAAGTTCCTGGGGCATTATTTAGTCCAAACGGCATGCGATTGAACTCGAAGTGTCCCATGGGTACAATAAATGCGGTCTTGGCCTTGTCTTTCTCTGCCACAGGGACCTGCCAATATCCGCTGGCTAGATCGAGGGAGGAGAAGTAACGTGCCTTTCCCAGCGCTGACTGGGACTCCTCTATCTGGGGCAGAGGGTAGGAATCACGAACCGTGCATCCATTAAGCTTGCAGTAGTCAACACAGAAGCGGGTAAACCCATCCTTTTTCTTGACCAGCACGATTAGGGCAGCCCATGGACTCTGACTTTCTCTTATCACCCTGCTCTTCAGCATCTGCACCAAAAGCTCTTTCACCTCTTGGTAGTATTTTGGGGGTATTTGTCTGTACCTTTCCCTGATCGGTGGGGCATCTCCCATGGAAATTTCGTGCTGAATCTTGTCAGTACAGCCGAAATCTTCTGTGTGACGGGAGAACGTGGCTTGATTCTCCCAAATAAAGTCCTCTATGGCTTGGGCTTGCTCCGAAGCGAAGGGGCTCAGGTCCACTCCCATCTGCCCTAAGATGACGTGACTGTTCCACTGATCAGTGGGTTTCTCTTTTTTTTCCATAGAAACAGCCCAAGTCCAGGCTTCCCCTGCCATGGGCTGCAATTCAATCAATTCTGCGGTCGCTACCTCTTCAGGCGCCAGGTAGACATGGGCCAGAACAACTCCCGAGGTCAAGGTGTAGGCCTGTTCACCGGTGTTCACGCAACGAAAGGGACTCTTCCATTTCTTACTGTTGCTAAAGTGCAAGCCACCAACGGTTCGTCTCCATTCTCTTCATCATGGTAAGGCTCCACCAACACCTCCACCCCCTCGAGTGTACGGTGGGCCCCGACTGGCAAGGTGAGGACTGTCTCACGATTTGGAGGTAGAGTAATTGTTGTCTGTCTTGGGACTTGAACCCTCCCCACCGGGTAGCGGCTCCCACCATTCCCCCACAGTCCTCGGGCACGGATAAGGTGTTGGAAGACCTTTTGGGCGGGTCTGCTACCAGCAGTCGTCTTCCAGTAATCACAGCCCTCCTTGTTGAAGAGCAACTGGTCTAATTCTTTCAGGACGTTCATGCCCACGATAGCCGACACCTCTCTGTCGTACCGCCCCTACGTTAACACAATCCCTTTTTTATGTAAGTTCTGTCCACAGGAACGTATGTTCATCTACACGACCCCTACAACCAGAATGGGAAGATTGTTTGCAGCCCTCAGTTTGATATGTGCCCCTTTGTCAATGGATACAGTTTGTCCAAAATGTTGGTAGAAGAACTGTTCTGGCATCGTGATCACCTGAAACCCAGTATCCATCAAGCATCTTACTTCTTTCCCTTCAAATTCGGCAGTGATCGTTGGCGTACTGGCTGCTATATCTTCAGGGCGTTGGTTTTCTCTAAGCTCAGTTGGTCTCCCTTCCATGTGCCTACCCATGGAGGGAGGCACTAGTTTAACGGCGGTCTTTCTTGAGACGTCTTCCTCTCCGGACAGTGTCGGAATAAATGGTCCCGATTTCCACAGTTCCAACACTGGTACTCTCCAGCGGATCTCGATCGTCTCTGCTCGATCTGTCCCCTCTCTTCTCCATAGGTATGCATGCGGGTATTTGGCCGCGGTGCTGTCGTTCTTACTTCTGATGCCGGGGCTTGCATATTCTTCAAGCAACTCTTGTATAGCAGTAACAGTCTCTTGTAACTGATCCACTTTAGCCTCAAGTTGGCTAGGTTCTCGGTTTCTCTCATCCGGGACTACCCTATGCGTACAAACTTCTCCCCAGGCGTTCTGTGGGTCGCAATTTTCAGTTTGTGTGTGGGAGACTGCTTCTTCCAATATTTCCTGGAAAGTTAGTTTTTTTTTCTACCCTGAGCCATTCACGGAGGGCACCTTTGATCTTGGGGTTATGTAACCCGCGGAGGAATTGATCTCGTAGGGTACAGTCAGCGTAACCAGGGGTTTGTGCTAGCTCTGGCTATGCTGTAAGCCTTTGTCTCATTATTCTCTGGAGTGCATTTGCATACTGTGGCAGACCTTCTTCTTCATCCTGCAGCCTGTAGAACAGTTGCACCTGTAAATCTCCTGCTTCTGCTTTCCCGCCATACACTCTCTCAAGAATCTTCACCACCTGCTCTAACATCTTTCGTTCACTCTCAGGGCGCAAAAAAGTAGTCTCTTGAGCATGGCCTTCAAGGGCAATCAACAGTATCTCTCCTTGATTTTCTGCAGTCACTCCTGCTACTCTCAACATGCCCCTCACTCTCTGCGCCCAGTCATGGAGAGGTACATCGTTGCCAGTAAATTTTGGTATATGGGTCAGCATAGCCCCCAGGGACAGTTGCCTTGCTGGTATTCCCCTATCAGGTTGTATTAGAACACCTCCATAAGCGACACACCCCTGTCCGTCCATTGTTCCGTACCAGCCTGCGTATCCTGCCGACTACGCCAAATGTAATAACCAGCAGGTGACGGGATACACAAGGACTGCATGGAACCATGGGGATTAACTGATGCAAATTTAATAACGGATTGCACAACACAAGTGGGGGAAAAGCGCGGGAAAGGAGGGGGAGAGAAGCGGGAAGGTGCACAGCAGTAAATATAATGTAATATACATACAACTACTTTGACTAGTTTGCCAAGGGTGAGAAACCTCAGATTGTCCTCCAAAAGCAAAACACAAAAATCCTTATTAAGCAAAAATGCAGGGTCCTTGTTACTTTACTCGTATAACACAGTGCAGAGTCTTTTCCTATCTGTCCCTAACTAAAAGTAGTGTGTACACTTAACTGCCGGTTTTAGCGTGGGATACCTTGTCACCGTTGGGGCCCGTATTCCACTGGCAGACACATCTAAAGTTCAGTCTTTGTCCCGGATCTGTAACTTCCCGTGCTGTCTGGCTCCTCGCTCCACATCCAGCCTCTTTGGATCTGTGTCTTGGTGAGACGCCACGCAACACTCTCAGGTACTTGGACCTCGTTAAGCAGGGCAGACTGTGGCCTTCTATATTACAGCAAAGCCGAGCACATTCCTTTCAGCAAACAGCCACCACGTAGACACACTCCTGCTCCTTTCGTCACATCCTGCTCCAGGACTGTACCAAGTCCGTCGGAGCAGCAGGGGTTTTGTGCCCGCTGTTCTTTGTTTTGACAGCAGGTGGCAGCATAACACAAGGAAAAGTCCACAAACAGTCTTCTAAGCTATATATATAAATGTTAACAGGTCTTACAGCGGTTCCCGGCTACCATACTGTCCGTCCCCGTTGGGACTTTGTTGATGTTTCCGTTTCAAAATAAACAAGGCTGAGAGCTTGCAGGCCACCCAAAAACTTTTGGGCTTGTAAATAATCCCGGACCAAACTTTCAGGTCCTGCAGCCACCGGGGAGGCTGGTTGGAGGAAGGGCCTGCGGCAGAGGAGGCTGAGGTCCCGTCACCATTGCAACCGGTGGCAACCCTCCGGGTCAGGGGTCCCCTGGACTTGGGACCTCTGAGAGACTGCCGGGTATGGAACTTTGTACCCAGTCCATTTGGGCAACACCCGGACCCGTTCCTGTTTCCTGGACTGGGGAAAAAGGGGGCTGACCTGTTTTTAGAGGCAGCATCAAGGTTCAGGTTTGCTTGGGTGGGCAACTGAAAGGACCCGGTCTCGTCCCGTTCACGTTTAATAAAAATGTTTTTACAGTTTTACAACGTTTAATCCAAATGCCTCCCGTTAAGGGAAAAAAACAAAGAATCCGTAATTGTACATATGTTAGTATACTTGTATACATGTTTTTTTTCTCTTTTCCAGTACAGAAAATAAACGGTGGTGGTTGGACAGCCCGCGGACGGTCTGTAGTTAACCAAGAGGGAGTGTGACGCCCTGGACTAGCCAGGTAGTCACAGATGGCGCCCCGCACAACACCTGTCCCCCAAAAAGGTAACATCAGCAACCCTTAAAACCTAGTCACCTCCCTCAGTGCGTGATGGACACACCAGGGGGCGGATCTAGGTGGTTGGCCACACCCACCTAAGAGTCCAGATGGCCTGAGGCAGGAGAAATAGTCAGAGAGAGAGTGTTGAGAGTTGTAGTGAGTGAGGAGTTGAGTACAGAGCGCAGCAGGCCTGTGGTGACAGGTCTGCATCGGAAACTGCCAGGTGCCAGGGTCGTAGCCCTGGTACCTCGGATAGGAGGCAGACGGTGGCCTAGCCTGCAGGAGCCAGAAATAAGGCTCGGTGGAACCGTGGTGGACCAGGACAGGGTAGTGGCCCGCCGGTACCGACCCGGGGAATCGACTCGGAAACCGGAGCACAAGGGGGTACTCAGTGCGGGGTTAATTAACCATCGCTCTGATGGTGGGCTTCCTTCACACTCATTTACTGGAACCCACCCTTTCTCCTTGCATGTGGCTAGTTTAATGGTGGCGACAGTTCACTATTGCGCAACAGTTCATAAACACACAGTACTTAGGCACACAGTACCCGGTGGAAGCGGGCACGTTATCCTGTTTGTGACATCAAAGTTGACACGCCAAGCTCCAGGGCCGGGGGTACTCGTTACCGGGCCGGACTAGTCCAGTGATGTCGCAGAGGTGTGGTCCTGTTCTGTGACCCTGGCGGTGTCTTTCAATAATAAAGGGATGATGATTATGATGATAGGAAATGTAGTTAAAAGTAAAAGTTTGTGACGTCACCTGTGGTACTGCGGCTATGTGGTCTGCCGCTGCACTGTGTATTCCTCAGGGCAGATGGTTGCCAGGGTCTGCAGGAGACGGGAAGACGGCTGCGGGGATCCGAGGTGGACCGGGTTGTAGCCCGCCGGTACCGACACCGGAGAACCAACACGGAAACCGTGTGCACAGACGGGGTACTTGGACCCTGATCCAGGACCGGCACCAACAGCCTATCTAATTAACCAATTAAGGGCAGGATTATAGGTCCTGTCCCAACCTAAGTCCCAAAAAGTAGACAACCACCCACCGAGAGGGATAGGGCAACCGCCAGGGCCCTTAGATTCCAAGGGTCAGAGTCAGATGGGCACGGCTTCCAACCAAAGAACCGGGAGCGGACTTCTGCGTTTCACACCTGGAAGTCCTATCTACAAAACAGTGAAGAGGAGAGAGACTTTGACTACCAAACCCGGGTGTGGGATCAGATACACCCGTCTGCGGCAGCCGGCCACCATCACCTTGGTTTACCACAGGACTCGTGTGCTTTATGATGTGCTCCAACATGAGTAACATCCTCGGCCTGACCGGGTACGCCGGCCCCTGCAATCATAATCCTCAGCATAGAGACACTAGGCCCCGGGGCATCCATCCCTACCCACGATGGGGTTAACATCCAGCTGCCTTCACATCTCCCCGGGTCTCCCATAACAGCAGTAGTGGTACCATACCTCACCACACACCGTGAGTGGCTTCACAGACAATTTACAACCAACCCCATACAAATACGTCCCCATTTTATTCGGAGTGTCTGCGCGACCACCCGGTCCGGAGAATTCCTCGAGCCGTAATGTAGATCCGGATCCGAGCAGCGGCGTCTGCTGGCGTGGGTGCGGCACACCCCAAAACTTGGCGTCACAAACAGGATTCTTACCCATTCACTTACCCGGTGAAAGTGCGCCGTGTTCTGGACTGTCAGCGGTGCTCCGCTGTGAAATTTTTGAAAACTGCCATCTTTACTGCCATTTTTAGGAGCGAAAAACAACAACCCAGAATCTTCTTCCCCGAAGAACGGGGGCACAAAGACGAAGCCCCACCCCCTGGGAACTAGGCCAGAAGGTAAACCCTGAGGCCGAAATCGAAACTAGCAAGCTGCATCAGAGGACTGCTCCCGAAAAACCAGGGGGGCAGGAGAGAACAGAGGCATGTGATCCGAAAAAATTGGAGGCGTGGACACCAGGACTCTGCCATCTTCCGTACGTGCAAAACAAAACAATCACTGATCTCGGGGAGACCAGCCAGAGAAAACACTATCGGCAGCCAGCGAGGGTGCTCAAGACAGTGAAATCCTAGGTACATTGCCCCCTGGGAAATATGCAAATCAAAAAGGTCCGTGGAGCCTCTGTTAGGAGTGGCAACACAGAAACCAGCCAGATATCCCTCCGGGAAGGGCCCAGCCAAGGGGTGACTCTTTTTAGGAGACCACCATAACAACCATATTAAGTGGCCCTTTTAGTCAATATCCAACTTATTGACAAGTTTAAAGATATGACAAGGGAAATACCAAGGACAGGTATCCATCCACAGACAGCTGTTTCGGGGTATTGCCCCTCATCCACACTGATGAGGGGCAATACCCCGAAACAGCTGTCCTTGGATGGATACCTGGCCTTGGTATTTCCCTTGTCATATCTTTAAACTTGTCAATAAGTTGGATATTGACTAAAAGGGCCACTTAATATGGTGGTTATGGTGGTCTCCTAAAAAGAGTCACCCCTTGGCTGGGCCCTTCCCGGAGGGATATCTGGCTGGTTTCTGTGTTGAGACTCCTAACAGAGGCTCCACGGACCTTTTTGATTTGCATCTTCCGTACGTGGACACCACCTAGTGAGGATGTCTAACCGGTCCGGCAACCCAAAGATGGAAGGATCTGCCCCCAGGACTGCCGACTGGGTAGAAGCCCAGACAGAACGGAAGTGCCGAAGAATCCAGGGCCAGGACGACTTTCTGCTAAAAAGATGGACGGCCGAGATCCAGGAACTGGCTGCAGCTGTCCGGGCTCGCGAAGTGGAGATGACCTCGGAGGAGCGGGTAAGCGACATACGCCGCTATGTCCCACCGGGACCAGCCCAACAGGCTGAGGAGCCCGGTCTGCCCCATCTGCCATGCCGCCTTCCTTGCTGCCCGTACCTGTAGCTGGCGCCCCGCTCGGTCCGCTGCCACAAGCCATGGCAGCGGTGCCCGTTTTATCTGCCTGAGAGGACCCGGCAACGGACCCCTCGGGCTATGAGCACGCCACCGCTTCGGCACCCGTAACAGTCCCGCGAAAGACCAAAGCCCGGAAGACATCCCCTCCGGCCCGGAGCCCGGCCGCACCAGAGATGACATCATTCCCGATCCAGCAGAAGGCAGCGCACTCAATGACGTCGGCCCCGGCAATCCGCCCGGCCGCAGTAGAGGCGATGCCCAACTGGAAGTCAGCAACGATGCCGGCCACTCCCCAGTAGAGATGAGCGAACCAGCCGCGGTTCAGCTCGATTTCGGTTCGTCGAACGGAAGTCTCGTTCGAGTTCAGTTCGGCAAACGTTCGACAAACCGAACTCGAATCGCATAGGAAACAATGGCAGGCAATCACAAACACATAAAAACACCTAGAAAACACCCTCAAAGGTGTCCAAAAGGTGACAAACAACTCACAACACAACACAAACACATGGGAAAGTGACAAGGACATATGCTAATGCGAAAACAAAAGAGCTGGACAAGGAAAAAGAGGAGGAGACACAGATATAGGCATGGCACGCCTTCTAAAATCATGTAAAACACCACAAGGTGACTCCAAGCGGAGTTCTCCCTTTTTTCCAAAAATTGTGCCACACACACACACACACCCACCCCTTCAGTGGCAGCACTTGTGCCCCAGTTGTACACTTCACAGCTAGATTTTCATCAAGCACATTCAAAAATACGCCATATTTAACCGTTCCCAGGATGACCCTGGGGTAGGTAGATAAAGTCTTTGCTGAACCATGACTTGTTCATCTTGGCTCCTTTTAAAAAACACAGTAAGCAAGGGTTACTCCAAGCGGAGTCTCCTTTTTTTCCAAAAATTGGGCCCCACACACACCCACCCCATCAGTGGCAGCACTTGTGCCCCAGTTGTACACTTCACAGGTAGATTTGCATCAAGCATATTCAAAAATACGCCATACTTAACCATCCCCAGGATGACACCGGGGTAGTTAGCTAAGTCTTTGCTGAACCATGACTTGTTCATCTTAGCTCCTTTTAAAAAACACAGCAAGCAAGGGTTACTCCAAGCGGAGTCTCCTTTTTTTCCAAAAATTGGGCCCCACACACACCCACCCCATCAGTGGCAGCACTTGTGCCCCAGTTGTACACTTCACAGGTAGATTTGCATCAAGCACATTCAAAAATACGCCATACTTAACCATCCCCAGGATGACACCGGGGTAGTTAGCTAAGTGTTTGCTGAACCATGACTTGTTCTTCTTGGCTCCTTTTAAAAAACACAGCAAGCAAGGGTTACTCCAAGCGGAGTCTCCCTTTTTTTCCAAAAATTGGGCCACACAGACACCCCATCAGTGGCAGCACTTGTGCCCTAGTTGCAAACTGGATGTTTTGATTTGCATCAAGCACATTCCAAATCCACAAGCATTTACTCTCCCCAGGATGACACAGGGGTAGTAAATTCCTTGTGGATCCATGACTTGTTCATTTTGTTGAACGTTAGTCTGTCCACATTGTCACTGGACAGACGCGTGCGCTTATCTGTCAGCACACACCCAGCAGCACTGAAGACACGTTCAGAGACAACGCTGGCAGCTGGACACGACAAAATCTCCAAGGCGTAAGTTGAGAGCTCTGGCCATTTTTCAAGATTTGAAGCCCAAAATGAGGAAGGCTCCATTTGCAAAGTCATGGCATCGATGTTCATTTGCAGATACTCCTTTATCATCCTCTCCAGCCGTTGACTATGTGTCAGACTTGTTGTCTCTGGTGGCCTTGCAAAGGATGGTCTAAAAAAATTATGAAAAGATTCAATAAAATTGCTGTTACCAGCACCAGATACGGTGGTACTGGTACGGGTAGACTGTTGAAGATGACGAGACCGTCCCATGTTTGTCAAGTTACAACTGGGAGATTCACTCCCTGCACCTGCACGGTAACAGCTTCTGCTGTTACTCCTGCATACGTGCGTCCCTTTCTATGGCTGGAATTATGTCACAAAATTTGGACTTGTACCGGGGATCTAATAGTGTGGCAAGCCAGTAGTCATCATCACTTCTAATTTTGACAATACGAGGGTCATGTTGGAGGTAGTGCAGCAAGATGGCGCTCATGTGTCTTGCGCAGCCATGCGGACCAAGTCCACGCTGTGTTTGTGGCATAGAGGTGCTAACCGTTCTTTCTTCCTCTGACATCTCCCCCCAACCTCTTTCAACTGAAATTTGACCAAGGTCTCCCTCATCCGCTGAGTCTTCCATGTCCATGGACAGTTTGTCCTCCATTTCTTAATGTTCTCCTGCACCTTCCTCAACATTTCGCCTGCTACCATGCGCCCTTGTTGATCCCTGTCCCCCATGGTCCCATGCCTGCCGCGTTGGTGATGATGAACGTCTGGACCTTGGTGATGTTGTTGTGTCTTGCGCATATGAATCCTCCTGTAGTTCCTCCCCTTCCTGTTGTCCCACTCCCTGACTCCGAATAGTGTTTAGCGTGTGCTCCGCATGTAAACGACTCGAATTGTCATGCTGATAATGGCATTGTCAGCGCTAAACATATTCGTCGCCATGTCGAAACTGTGCAGAAGGATGTATAGGTCCTTGATCTGAGACCACTCCATCAGGGTGATCTGCCCCACCTCTGCATCTCATTGGCCCAGGCTATACATCATGACGTATTGCACCAGGGCTCGGCGCTGCTGCCACAGTCGCTGTAACATGTGGAGAGTCGAATTCCAGCGTGTCGGCATATCGCATTTTAGGCGATGAACCGGCAGGCCGAAAGACTTCTGGAGCGATGCAAGTCACTCAGCTGCGGCGGTTGAACGGCGGAAGTGAGCAGACAGTTTTCATGCCCTGGTCAGAAGGCCATCTAGGCCGGTATAGTGTGTTAAAAATTGCTGGACAACAAGGTTCAACACGTGAGCCATACAAGGCACGTGTGTCACCTTGCCCAGGCAAAGGGCCGCACCCAGGTTTGCAGCATTGTCGCACACGGCCTTACCAGGCTGCAGGTTGAGTGGAGACAACCATTTATTAAACTCAGTCTCCAGAGCTGCCCACAACTCAGCCGCTGTGTGACTCCTATTTCCAAGACATGTCAAGCTAAAGACCGCCTGATGCCGTTGCGCTCTGCTGCCAGCATAGTAATGAGGGGTGCGTGATTCCTTCTGCGCAGTGAGAACGCTGGTGGCCTGACCAGCAGGCTTGGGGCGGAGGTGGAGGACCCAGATGAGGTGGAGGAGGCAGAAGAAGTGGCGGAACTTGGACAGACAGAGGATTGACACACAAGTCGTGGGGTCGGCAAGACTTGTGCAGCAGAACCTTCACCATCTATCACCATAGTTACCCAGTGCCCAGTCAGCGACATGTAACGTCCCTGTCCATGCTTACTGGTCCAAGTATTGGTGGTGAAATGCCCCCGTTGACACAGAGTTTCTCAAGGAAGCGGTGATGTTGTGTGCGACATGCTGGTGTAGAGCGGGCACACCTTTCTTAAAGAAGTAGTGGCGACTGGGCATCTGGTACTGGGGCACAGCGATAGACATAAGGTCTCTAAAATCCTGTGTGTCCACCAGGCGGAAAGGCAGCATTTCGGTAGCCAAGAGCTTACAGAGGGATAAAGTCAACCTCTTAGCTTTGTCATGGGTCGCAGGAAATGGCCTTTTATTTGTCCACATCTGAGGGACAGAGATCTGGCTGCTGTGTGTAGACGGTGTTGAGTAGGGTGTCCCTGGAAAAATGCAGCTTTGTGAGGAAAGTGCAGGCGTAGAAATGATGTTGCCTTCATCCAACGTTGGTGCTATCGATGTCTGAGAGAGCTGTACACACGTACTTGTTTCCCCTTCCAAACCAACTGACGACCTACCAAGCAAACTGCCTGTTGCGGTTACAGTGGTGGAAGTTGTGCGTGGAAAACCAGGTGTGACAGCTGTCCCCACAGTCCTAGAAGACGAAGAGCGCGCGTATGCACTGGAAGGGGCAGGCGGTGGATGGTTCGCTCCGCTAGGCCGCATTGCAGCACGGTGAGCTTCCCACTGGGACATATGATATTTATTCATGTGACGATTCATGGAAGAAGTTGTCAAACTGCTGAGGTTTTGCCCTCTACTAACAGAATCACGACAAATTTTACTGATCACATAATTTGGGCGATCTTTTTCTATGTCAAAAAAGGACCAGGCTAGGCAAGGCTTAGAGGGCATGCGACCTGCTGAGCCCCCCCGACTAGTGCTCAGAGGCAGAGTGGTGGCTGAGGATGCAGTTGTAGACGTGCTACCAGTGCTCCGACTCTGTCCAGGAAGGCGCAAGGTAACTTCATCGTCAGTTGCATCCTCCACCACCGCCTCTGTTGACCTCCTCGAGTGCCTGACTGTGGGTTGACAGTAGGTAGGATCTAGAACTTCCTCATCAATTGTTGTGTTTGCACTCCCCTCACCCTCAGACCGAGCCTCTTCTTGCCCTGACCGAATATTTAAGTTACCATCCCAATCTGGTATCTGCGTCTCATCATCATCAGTATGTTCCTCATTGTCTATAACAACAGGTGTTACAGTTTGTGAAAAAGGGTCAACATTATGCTCAGAAACCTGGTCCTCACGGCCTGAATCAGAGTCACAAAAGTTCTGGGCATCACTGCACACTATTTCGTGGTCTGTACTCACTGTAGCTTGGGAGCACACCAGTGACTATGTAAGGGGAATACATGAAATAGCAGAAACTGCTGTGTGAATACTGACTTGAAAAATCCAATAGCTATATGCAAGAGTGAAAATGTGAAAAATGGAATCTGCATTACTGCCATGAACATATGAATCAAGAGAAAATAGCAGTTTCTGCTATTTCATGTATTCCCCTTACATAGTCACTGGTGTGCATACCTTATCTCCCCATAGTGATGTTTTTTAGGTGTTTGCACCCAGTTCAGACTTAGAATGGTGTTCCAAACGTTATTCCTTATTTGTTAGTAGTTTTTCGTTTGTGAACCCTCCCCAACCACACCTATTGCCAATCCATATCATACGCATAAATAGCCTGAGTCTCAGCTTCCCATACACGGTAAGTTTTTTAACTGCATGAGAGGACACACACAAGCTAGGGACCCCAACGTAGAGAAATACTTTGGCGTAGTGTTGGGGCTCTATTGCATTGATCAATTCAGTAGCTAAATTTCTCTTGATTCATATGTTCATGGCAGTAATGCAGATTCCATTATTCACATTTTCACTCTTGCATATAGCTATTGGATTTTTCAAGTCAGTATTCACACAGCAGTTTCTGCTATTTCATGTATTCCCCTTACATAGTCACTGGTGTGCATACCTTATCTCCCCATAGTGATGTTTTTTAGGTTTTTGCACCCAGTTCAGACTTAGAATGGTGTTCCAAACGTTATTCCTTATTTGTAGCTTGGGAGCAGACCTCTGATTCCCAGGCTATAGTGTGACTGAACAGCTCTGCAGACTCAGCCATCTCAGTTCCACCATACTGTGCAGGGCGGATGGAGACTTCAGAACTGGGAGAATGCAAGTGTGATTGGGCTGACAACTCAGAGGACTGATGTTTTTTGGATGCGGTAGTTGAGGTGGCGGAGAGGGCACTTGTTGGACCACTTGAGATCCATTCAAGCATTTTCCTTTTTTGTCCATCATCTACCTTTGTTCCAGTTGTTCGTGTCCATAAAAAAGGGAGCACATCGGATTGTCCACGATAAGTAGTAGACATTTTACTTTTGCTGGAAGATGGTCTATCTTCAGCAGATGTTAATGGAGCTTTGCCACCTTCCCCACGGACAAAATCTTTTTTTCCCTTTTACAACACGCCTCTTCCCCTTTCCACCAGCATCTGTCATTTTGCCACTCATTTTGATTGCGACAAGATTGTGCACTTAAAATGTGGTAGTAAAAAGTGAGAGGTGGTGTAGATTTCAGCGGTGGTCTAGCTTTATTAACAGCAGAACAAACAACAATAATTATCCCTGACAAAGCAACTACGGCATTTAAACTGGCAGCATAGTTTGCTAGTATAATGGCTAAGTAACAATGAGTTTGAGTGTGCAATGCAGGCAGACTTGCTGCAAATATCTTTGCACTAGTGGGACAATACAGAAGTCCAACAGCCACGTTTAGGATGCCACTAAGTTTCCTCAGTGTTTGCTAGTATAATGGCTTAGTAACCATGAGTATGAGTGTGCAATGCAGGCAGACGTGCTGCAAATATCTTTGCACTAGTGGGACAATACAGAAGTCCAACAGCCACGTTTAGGATGCCACTAAGTTTCCTCAGTGTTTGCTAGTATAATGGCTTAGTAACAATGAGTTTGAGTGTGCAATGCAGGCAGATGTGCTGCAAATATCTTTGTACCTGCCGGTCTCTGCCGGGACGGCTTATTCCGTGCACACGACATACAGGCTCCCACATACTCCTGTATGTCCTGGGGTAGTCTCGGCCACCAATAGTGCCTAGTCACAAGGTCTCTGGTCCTTTTGACCCCAAAGTGACCCCCGACCTTGGAGGCATGGGCCCACGATAGCACCTCATTCCGTAGTTCAGGGGGAACGAGGGTCTTGCCAGGTGGCACCTGGTCCAAAGAAGTGGGAGTGACCATCCTCAAGCTGTCCGGGGGTAGTATAAGACGAGGCTCCTCCTCGTCCTCCTCCAACACAACCATACAACGTGACAAGGCATCGGCCCGTACGTTCTTCTCACCGGCCAGGTGGCGGATAATAAAGCAGAACCGGGAGAAGAACAAGGACCAACGGGCCTGCCTTGGGTTCAGGCGTTGTGCTGTCTGGAGGTATGTGAGATTTTTATGGTCGGAAAATACTTCAAATCGATGCTTCGCACCCTCCAGGAGATGCCGCCATTCCTGGAATGCTAGTTTCATCGCCAGTAACTCCCTATCCCCTATGGAGTAGTTCCTCTCGGCCGGAGAAAAGGTTTTGGAGAAAAAGAAACATGGATGCTTCCTTCCTCGTTCGTCTTTTTGGTACAGGACTGCACCAGCACCGACCGAAGAGGCGTCTACCTCTAGTAGAAAGGGTTTGGAGATGTCTGGACGATGAAGGATGGGAGCTCTGGAGAAGTAAGTTTTGAGAGTGTGAAATGCCTCTACCGTTTCCCGTGTCCATGCTTTGGGATTAGCGCCCTTGCGGGTAAGGGCAATGATGGGTGCTGCCACCGTCGAGAAGTTGGGAATGAACTGGCGATAATAATTGATAAACCCCAAGAATCGCTTGATCGCTTTCAGCGAGCGGGGCTCAGGCCATTTCATCACTGTCTCCAACTTCCCCGGATCCATTGCTAACCCCTGACTGGACACGATATACCCCAGGAACGGCAAGGATTCACGTTCAAAAACTTACTTTTCTAGCTTAGCATATAACGAATGAGTGCGGAGCCTCTTAAGTACTCGGATGACATCCCTCCGATGGGTGGCAAGATCGGGGGAGAAGATAAGGATATCATCCAGGTATGCAACCACGGAAAGATACAAATCCCGGAAAACATCATTCACAAAGTCTTGAAATACGGCGGGGGCATTGCAGAGTCCGAAGGGCATTACGAGATACTCGTAGTGACCGTCCCTGGTGTTGAAGGCGGTCTTCCACTCATCGCCCTCTCGGACTCGCACTAGATTATACGCCCCGCGTAGATCCAGCTTCGTGAAGATCTTTGTCCCGCGGAATCGATCAAATAACTCCGTAATGAGGGGCAAAGGGTATTTGTTTTTGATCGTGATTGCATTTAATCCCCTGTAATCGATACAGGGGCGTAGATCCCCTTCCTTCTTTTGCACGAAGAAGAACCCCGCACCGGCCGGTGAAATAGACTTGCGAATGAACCCTTTTGCCAGGCTGTCCTGAATATATTTGGACATAGCCTCCGTCTCTGGAGCAGAGAGGGGATACACTCTCAGAGGGGATGAGGGTAAAGCCAACCTGCTGAATGACTTTTTTTCTACGGTTTTTATACAAGAAAATGCCATGGCAGATGACATGACCAGTGATGCCATAAATTCACCCTTGAATATTACCTGCTTAACCCAGCAGGAAGTATGCCGCCGACTCGAAATCACTAAGGTTGACAAATCTCCGGGCCCGGATGGCATACACCCCAGAGTACTACAGGAATTGAGTTCTGTGATAGATAGACCATTATTTTTAATCTTCTCAGATTCCTTAATAACAGGGTCGGTACCGCAGGACTGGCGCATAGCAAATGTGGTGCCAATATTCAAAAAGGGGACAAAAACTGAGCCGGGAAATTATAGGCCGGTAAGTTTAACCTCTACGGTTGGTAAAATCCTTGAGGGTTTCTTGAGAGATGCTATACTGGAGTATCTCAAGAAAAATAACCTTATGACAGAGTATCAACATGGGTTTATGAGGGATCGATCCTGTCAAACTAATTTGATCAGCTTCTATGAAGAGGTAAGTTCAAGCCTGGACCAGGGAAATGCAGTGGATGTTGTGTATATGGACTTTTCAAAAGCTTTTGATACGGTGCCACACAAAAGGTTGGTACATAAAATGAGAATAATGGGGATAGGGGAAAATATGTGTAACTGGGTTAAAAACTGGCTCAGTGATAGGAAACAAAGGGTGGTTATTAATGGTACGTACTCGGACTGGGTCTCAGTTCATAGTGGGGTACCACAGGGGTCAGTATTGGGCCCGCTTCTTTTCAACATATTTATAAATGACCTTGTTGGGGGCATGCGGAGTAGTATTTCAATATTTGCAGATGATACTAAACTCTGCAGGGTAATCAATACAGAGGAGGATAATTTTATATTACAGGGAGATTTATGTAAATTGGAGGATTGGGCTGAGAAGTGGCAATTGAAGTTTAATGTAGATAAATGTAAGGTCATGCACTTGGGTAGAGGAAATAACATTTATGATTATGTACTTAATTGTAGAACACTGGGTAAAACAGACACAGAAAAAGACTTGGGTGTATGGGTGGATGGTAAACTTCACTTTAGTGGACAGTGTCAGGCAGCTGCTGCCAGGGCTAATAAAATAATGGGATGTATTAAAAGAGGTATAAGTGTTCATGAAAAAAATATAGTTCTACCTCTGTACAAGTCACTAGTGCGACCGCACGTAGAATACTGTGTACAATTCTGGTCACCGATATATAAGAAGGACATAGCTGAACTGGAGAGGGTGCAAAGAAGAGCGACCAAGATTATTAGAGGAATGGGGGGGCTGCAATACGAAGACAGGTTATTAAACTTGGGGTTATTTAGTCTGGAAAAACGAAGGCTTAGGGGAGATCTAATCACAATGTATAAATATATGAGGGGACAGTACAGAGACCTTTCCAAAGATCTATTTACACCTAGGCCTGCGACTGGAACACGGGGACATCCGCTACGTCTTGAGGAAAGAAGGTTTAATCATAATCACAGACGAGGATTCTTTACTGTACGAGCAGTGAGACTATGGAATTCTCTGCCGCATGATGTTGTAATGAGTGATTCGCTACTAACATTTAAGCAGAGCCTGGATGCCTTTCTTGAAAAATTTAATATAACCAGTTATGTATATTAGATTTTATGACAGGGTATTGATCCAGGGAACTAGTCTGATTGCCGGATGTGGAGTCAGGAAGGAATTTTTTTCCCCATTGGAACTTGTTTGCCCCATTGGGGTTTTTTGCCTTCCTCTGGATCAACATGTTAGGCTACGGGTTGAACTAGATGGAGTTAGAGTCTCCCTTCAACCTTAAAACTATGATACTATGATACTATGATACACTCTGCCCCTAGGGGGCTCGGAGCCTGGCTTCAGGTCTATTCGGCAATCGTATGGCCGGTGGGGAGGAAGGGTATCTGCGGCCCTCTTGGAGAAGACGTCCCTGTAGGCCTCATAAGGAGTCGGTAAACCTGGCTCCCCTGTATTCCCTGAGGACCCAACCGACCTAATGGTAGCGGGTGGTTCGGTAGTCACGAGGTGCTCCCTACAGGATCCTGCCCATGATGAGATCTCCCCTGTTGAGTATAGGAGCATGCTGTCTCAACCAGGGGAGGCCCAGTAGGATCTCATTCGTCCCCCCTGGAAGCACCAGGAAGGACACCTGCTCATGGTGTCCTGGTGGTACTTCCATCCTGAGAGGGATGGTGATCTGGGTGATGGGATCGACTAGTAGGGACCCGTTGACTACCCGAACCCTGAGTGGCTTGGGCAAGAGAACCAGGAGAACTGAGTATCGGGTTGCCAGGGAGGTCGAAATGAAATTGCCATCAGCGCCTGAGTCCAGGCAGGCCAGAGCAGAGAAGAGAGTAGTGCCAAACTGCAACTGGGCGCTGATAGTCAACCTAGAGGGAGAAGCAGCGTCTAGGAACCCCCCTCTGATGGAAACTAGACGCTGTCTTTTCCCGATGGTTTGGGACATCGGGTAGCTATGTGTCCCCTCTGCCCACAGGAAAAGCAGATGATACCAGACCGAGAACCTGGGGTAGAGGAGACCGCTTTGGACACCTCCATTGACTCCACGGAGTCGCCTACAGAGCTGGCTGGGAGACCTGTCTGGTGGAAGACGGGAGCCAGACGCTTTTTAGGCCATGAGGACGTGGGTGCTGAAGAGACCTTGAGCCTCCGCTCCGCCTGGTAGCGTAAAGAGTCGCGGACAGCTCTAAGTAGGTGGTAACTTGGTTTATAAATCCACGGCACTTGGAGCTGTCCCCGCTAAAGCGCTCTGGAAGCGCAAGGCGAGGAGACCTTCCGCCCAATAGCACAGCCTGGGTAGCCGCCTGGGTGGCGACTGTCGTCAGAGCAGTCTTGTCGGAGGAAGACTGCTCCACTGCTGCCAAACGTGATTCCAACTGCTGCACATAACGCAGCAACTGCTGCTGCTCTTCAGCCATAGCCAGACCTTTGGCGCGACCGTAATGTTACGAGGGGGACCCGGGGAAGCGTGCCAAGATGGGGAATGGACAGCTTCCGCCGGTCAAGGTCCACTGTGCGGTGTAAGGGACCGCTGCTATGGTGGGTGAAGAGTGAGCGGGTTGCTGCTAGCGATCGTCTGGAATGTCACAGACGATCTATGTACACCGGTCTGCCCTAACCCGTGTGGGTTGTATGGCAGGGATCACACGGCTCGGTGTACCTGTTGCACGGGGAAGCACAGAGGTGCCCACGCACGTGTGCCAGTGGAAGTCACGAGAATATGGCACGAGGGTAGCACAGAGGTGCCCACGCACGTGTGCTTTCAATAACCAGGTGAGTCCAGTGGAGACTCGAGGAGCTCACCTGGGACAGGAACACGGCCTGTAGAAGGAGCTACTGCCGGAGCAGCAAGGCAGGGACACGGCCTGCAAACCAGGTGCTGCCTAAGCAGCAAGGGCCAAGCCCACAGAAGAAGATAATGCCTGAGCAGTGGCGTGGCAGCACGCTGCCAGACATCCAAACATAGAAGGACGGCCGCGCGCCGCCATGATGGCAGGAGGAGCTTTTAAGGAGGTGTAGCTCCAGCAAAGGGAGGGCGCGAGGCGGAGATGATGGACTTGACCCAATTAGGATCCACGACATCCCAGCCTGGCCAGTCAGGATTCACCACATCACCAGCCTTGTCATCAAGCCGTGTGACGTCAGTGGGCGAATCAGGATCCACCAAGCATAGCACATGCTCACCCTCCTGCCTCTGGGAAATAGAGGCGGGATCCTCGGTCTCACAATGTGTAGAGATAACGGGAGTCTCACTGCTTCCCTGAGCAGCAAACCTCTGCACATTGCGCAACCTCACAGACCTTCGAGGCTGCTGAGCAGGAGGAGCTGCGGCAGGCAAGGAATGGGAGACCGCCTCATTTCTTGCAACAGGAGTACCACTAGGTGTCACCCTTGTGCTGCCTCTCTGAGGAGGTTTCTCCTGCACTCTGCGCAGTCTGGCAGACCTTCGGCACTGCTGAGCAGGAGCGCTCGTGGCAGGCAAGGAGACTGTCTCATTCCTTGCCACAGGAGAGCCACGAGGTGTAACAGTTTGCTAGTATAATGGCTTAGTAACAATGAGTTTGAGTGTGCAATGCAGGCAGACGTGCTGCAAATATCTTTGCACTAGTGGGACAATACAGAAGTCCAACAGCCACGTTTAGGATGCCACTAAGTTTCCTCAGTGTTTGCTAGTATAATGGCTTAGTAACAATGAGTTTGAGTGTGCAATGCAGGCAGACGTGCTGCAAATATCTTTGCCCTAGTGGGACAATACAGAAGTCCAACAGCCACGTTTAGGATGCCACTAAGTTTCCTCAGTGTTTGCTAGTATAATGGCTTAGTAACAATGAGTTTGAGTGTGCAATGCAGGCAGATGTGCTGCAAATATCTTTGTACTAGTGGGACAATACAGAAGTCCAACAGCCACGTTTAGGATGCCACTAAGTTTCCTCAGTGTTTGCTAGTATAATGGCTTAGTAACAATGAGTTTGAGTGTGCAAAGGGCAGGAGGGTACAGTGGCAGCGTTGTGGGTCTGGGTAGAGGAAAGGAAGCCTCCCTTTCTATCCCTCCTAATGGGGAAATGCAGCGAGGAAATCCCTGACCTTAGCTACACAGACGCTGTCATCTTGTGTAGCTGTTAAAATCTGTTTTCACGGCCCTGACTGTCACCCATGGCTCTGACCCTACCGGTATTAGCCCTTACAAGGGCTGAAAGAAACTTCTATCCCTATTCTGTATAGCGCTGTGTATAGAGCGTACACAGCAGTATCGGAGACAGGAGCTACCCCAGTGGTGACTAACACCAAGACGCAGAAGGCAGATAATGGCGTGCTGGAGGAAAATATCCGTTTTTATAATCCAGGGACATGTGACATGGACATCCTATCACACATGCCGTTGCTTCTCTGGCTAAAAGTTCACTTAGCTGTGTGTGTGTCTGGGATTGGCTGACATGCTGGCCCGCCCCACTACACGCGCGCGCTTAGGGAAGGAAGACAAGGAAAAAAAAAAATGGTGATCGCCATTATCCAAACAGCAGTGATCTGAATGCGCTGTTCCCGCACACTATACGCTGAAATTTCATAATAGTGTGAGTCACAGAGTGACTAACACTATTACAGCGGAAAGCCAGCTAGTAATTAGCTTGTCTTTTTGCTGCTAGAACCGTTCTCGAATGCATCTAGAACTATCGAGCTTTAGCAGAAAGCTCGAGTTCTAGTTCGATCTAGAACAGCCCCAAAATCACTCGAGCCGCGAACTGGAGAACCTCGAACCGCGAACCGCGCTCAACTCTACTCCCCAGTACCCGGTCCCGGCTGAGGCACAGCCGGGATGCACCTGCAGGGCGGCAGAGCAGGCCGCAAAACAATGGAGCCCTTTTACACTTCACGTGAGCCTGGTTGTAGCCAGCAGTGAGGGCATCTGGATGGTCCAAGCCACTGAGCAGGAGGAAGCGGAGTGCGGAACCCGTACCCTGTACTGGGAGCGGCAGCGGCAACAGCTGAAGACGGAGATCGCGGCCAGGGAGAAGCGGAAGGCCGAAATACTGAACAGGACCATCCGGGAAAGGGAAAACCTCCGGCAGGCAACATTCCGGGTGCGGGGCCCGATGTTCCAAGGACAGGTCCGGCATTTTAATCCCCGAAAAGGATGGGGCTTTATTAGTGATGAGCGATTACGCTTGTCACTACTCGGTATTTGCACGAGTATCACTGTACTTGGGCTACTCGGCGGGTACCGAGTAATCTCGCGATACTCGTGCTGTACTCGTGGTCTTCATCCCTGCATGTTGGCACTCTTTTGAGAGCCAGCCCTCATGCAGGGATTGGCTGGCAGACCACTACAATGCCACAGCCCTGTTAGTCGTGGAATTGCAGTGATTGGCCGGCCCGCACAGCGTGACCGAGCCTTTATACCGGCGGGCGTGCTGTGCTCTGCACACAGCCATCCAGACAGTCAGTGCAGGGAGAGTGTTGCTGCTTCAGGGAAAGGTTGGCGGCCCTTTATAGTTATTTCCGTAGCAGGGCTGCAAACAGTGTGACCAGAAGTCCTTCTCAGGACTATTGTAGTTGTATACAGGCAGGCAGGGCATATCCAGGTCGGAGTACAGGAGCAGAGTCCTTCTCAGGACTATTGTTGCTGTATACAGGCAGGGCAGAAAGGGTATAGCCAGGTCGGAATACAGGCTAGTGACCAGAAGAGTCCTTCTCAGGACTATTGTAGCTGTATACAGGCAAGCAGGCAGGGTATATAGCCATTCCTAGTGGTGACCGTATACCAGCCTTCATCATATCTGGGGCTGCTATACACAGTCTAATTCAGTCCTGATAGTGTCAGACTTCTCAGTAATTGTCGCTCCTAAAAACCTGTTAGGTTCTTATTGCGTCCGTGCTTGCATTTAAAAACCGCACGTGTGTGGCAGTCGGAGGCAGCGTACAGGTGCACTTGTGTGCGTTTTGCACAAACTAGGATATAACGCACAAGTCTAGTGAATAATACGCATCAGCAGTGTCTGATGGTGTCAAACTTCTCAGTAATTGTCACTCCTAAAAACCTGTCAGGTTCTTATTGCGTCCGTGCTTGCATTTAAAAACCGCACGTGTGTGCCTGTCGGTGGCAGCGTACAGGTGCAATTGTGTGCGTTTTGCACAAACTAGGATATAACGCACAAGTCTAGTGAATAATACACGTCAGCAGTGTCTGATAGTGTCAAACGTCTCAGTAATTGTCGCTCCTAAAAACCTGTTAGGTTCTTAGTGCGTCCGTGCTTGCATTTAAAAACCGCACGTGTGTGCCTGTCGGTGGCAGCGTTCAGGTGCACTTGTGTGCGTTTTGCACAAACTTGGATATAACGCACAAGTCTAGTGAATAATACACGTCAGTCAGCAGTGTCTGATAGTGTCAAACTTCTCAGTAATTGTCGCTCCTAAAAACCTGTTAGGTTCTTAGTGCGTCCGTGCTTGCATTTAAAAACCGCACATGAGTGCCTGTTGGTGGCAGCGTTCAGGTGCACTTGTGTGCGTTTTGCACATACTAGGATATAACGCACAAGTCTAGTGAATACACGTCAGCACAGCATTGCAAAAAGCGCAAGGGCGTTGGCAACGAACAAGGAAGTGGACGTGATGGTGGTGCAGGCAGAGGCCGAGGTCGTGGGCAAGCTCTAATTTCGCCACAACAAAGGGCCACATCTACTCGCTCGCACGTCCTGTCCCAAATTCTTGGGGACTGCAGCAGTACACCGTTCTTGAACCAAGACCAGTGTCAACAGGTTGTTAGTTGGATAGCGGATAATGCTTCCAGTCAGATTGGCACCACCACAAACACTCTGTCTTCCACACGGTCAAGTGTCAGTAGCCGTGATACTGCACCGCACATTTCAGAACCTGATCCTCCTTCCTACCACCAGGCCGAGTACACGTCCACGGACATTACTGATCCCACACTTGGACACTCGGAAGAGCTGTTCATGTTTCCATTCGCACATTCTGGACTCTCGCCAGCTCCTGTTGAAGTGGGTCATGAGGAGATCGTATGTACAGATGCCCAAATATTTGAGCAGCCACGTTCTCACGAAGTTGGCAACGTGTCTCAACAAGGGGTGGGCGATGATGAGACACTATTGTCAGGAAGTCAGGAGGAGGAGCAGGGTGCGGAAGAGGAAGACGACGTGGTGGATGATCCAGTAACTGACCCAACCTGGCAGGAGGATATGCAGAGCGAGGACAGCAGTGCACAGGGGGAGGGAGGCGTAGCATCCCAACAGGCAGTAAGAAGCAGGGTGGTGGCCCCAGGCAGAAGTCAGGCAACCGTTCCCCAAAACAACAACACGACACAAGGTGCCTGTACAAATGCTAGGTCTTCCCGAGTCTGGCAGTTTTTTAAATTGGCTCCAGATGATTCTAAAAAGGCCATTTGCAACACCTGCCATGCCAGCATCAGCAGGGGTACCAAAACTAGCAGCCTAACCACCACCAGCATGATCAGGCACATGTCAGCCAAACACCCGACTTTGTGGGATGTACAACAGAGTCGAGGAGCAGTGCTTGCTGATGTCACTGCTACGTCTTCACTTGTTGTGCATGCGAGCCAATCCCCTGTCCATGCTGCCCGCGAACAAGCCTCCTCCGGCCTTGCACCTGCAGTTGCCCACGCAGAAATAACACCATCATCAAGCACGTCCTTGTCCCAGCGCAGCGTTCACTTATCCATTCAGCAAACCTTTGAACGCAGGCGCAAATACACTGCCAACGCCCCACATGCCACAGTTCTAAATGCTAACATTTCGCGACTGCTTGCGCTGGAAATGTTGCCTTTTAGGCTGGTGGAGACAGAAGCATTCCGCGACCTGATGGCGGCAGCTGTCCCACGTTACTCGGTCCCCAGCCGCCACTATTTCTCCCGGTGTGCCGTCCCCGCATTGCATAACCACGTGTCACAAAACATCACACGTGCCCTGAACAATGCTGTTTCAGCCAAAGTCCACCTAACCACAGACACGTGGACAAGTGCTTGTGGGCAAGGCTGCTACATCTCGTTGACGGCACACTGGGTTAAAATTTTGGAAGCTGGGACCCAGTCTGAGCGAGGGACGGAACACGTCCTTCCTAGAGATGAGCGAACCGGTCGCGGTTCGGCTCGAGGTCGGTTCACCGAACGGAGCTCCCGTTCGAGTTCGGTTCGTCGAACGTTCGACGAACCGAACTCGAACTGTATAGGAAACAATGGCAGGCATTCACAAACACATAAAAACACCTAGAAAACACCCTCAAAGGTGTCCAAAAGGTGACAAACAACTCACAACACAACACAAACACATGGGAAAGTGACAAGGACATATACTCATGCGAAAACAAAAGAGCTGGACAAGGAAAAAGAGGAGGACACACAGATATATGAGTATATGCAAGGAAACATCGATGCCATTACTGTGCAACTTGAGCCCTGCTCATTTTAGGCTTCCAATCTGGATAAATTGCCTGAGATTGCCACGTACGCCTTGGGGATCTTGTCGTGTCCTGCAGCCAGCGTTCTCTCGGAACCTGTCTTCAGTGCTGCTGGGGGTCTGCTGGCAGATAAGCACACGTGTCTGTCCACTGACAATGTGGACATGGCTCTCAGAGGACTTTTCTTCCCCTGGGTCAGCCAAGGGACGAGAAAGGCACGCGTATTTTTGAGAGTGCTTCATGCAAAGCATCTTTTTCTTTTTCAAAAGGGGAGTCAACTGATGCCAGTCAAGTGGGGTGTGTGTGGCCCAATTAGTGGAAACGAGGGAGACTGTGGTTGGAGTCCCCTCGCTGTGTTTCTAAAAGAACGAAGATGAACAAGTCATGGCTCTCAGAGGACTTTTCTTCCCCTGGGTCAGCCAGGGGACGGGAAAGGCACGCGTATTTTTCAGAGTGCTTCATGCAAAGCATCTTTTTCATCTTGAAAATGGGGGTCAACTGATGCCAGTCAAGTGGGGTGTGGGTGGCCCAATTAGTGGAAACGAGGGAGACTGTGGTTGGAGTCCCCTCGTTTTTGAAAAAAGAACCAAGATAAACAAGTCATGGCTCTCAGAGGACTTTTCTTCCCCTGGCTCATCCAGGAAAGATGAAAGGCACGCGTATTTTTGAGAGTGCTTCATGCAAAGCATCTTTTTCATCTTGAAAATGGGGGTCAACTGATGCCAGTCAAGTGTTGTGTGTGTGGCCCAATTAGTGGAAACGAGGGAGACTGTGGTTGGAGTCCCCTCGCTGTGTTTCTAAAAGAACCAAGATGAACAAGTCATGGCTCTCAGAGGACTGTTCTTCCCCTGGGTCAGCCAGGGGACGGGAAAGGCACGCGTATTTTTGAGAGTGCTTCATGCAAAGCATCTTTTTCTTTTTCAAAAGGGGGGTCAACTGATGCCAGTCAAGTGGGGTGTGTGTGGCCCAATTAGTGGCAACGAGGGAGACTGTGGTTGAAATTCCCTCGCTGTGTTTCTAAAAAAACCAAGATGAACAAGTCATGGCTCTCAGAGGATTTTTCTTCCCCTGGGTCAGCCAGGGGACGGGAAAGGCACGCGTATTTTGGAGAGTGCTTCATGCAAAGCATCTTTTTCATCTTGAAAATGGGGGTCAACTGATGCCAGTGAAGTGGGGTGTGTGTGGCCCAATTAGTGGAAACGAGGGAGACTGTGGTTGGAGTCCCCTTGTTTTTGAAAAAAGAACCAAGATGAACAAGTCATGGCTCTCAGAGGACTTTTCTTCCCCTGGCTCATCCAGGGCAGGTGAAAGGCACGCGTATTTTTGAGAGTGCTTCATGCAAAGCATCTTTTTCATCTTGAAAATGGGGGCCAACTGATGCCAGTCAAGTGGGGTGTGTGTGGCCAAATTAGTGGAAACGAGGGAGACTGTGGTTGGAGTCCCCTCGCTGTGTTTCTAAAAGAACCAAGATGAACAAGTCATGGCTCTCAGAGGACTTTTCTTCCCCTGGGTCAGCCAGGGGACGGGAAAGGCACGCGTATTTTTGAGAGTGCTTCATGCAAAGCATCTTTTTCTTTTTCAAAAGGGGGGTCAACTGATGCCAGTCAAGTGGGGTGTGTGTGTCCCAATTAGTGGCAACGAGGGAGACTGTGGTTGGAGTCCCCTCGCTGTGTTTCTAAAAAACCCAATATGAACAAGTCATGGCTCTCAGAGGACTTTTCTTCCCCTGGGTCAGCAAGGGGATGGGAAAGGCACGCGTATTTTGGAGAGTGCTTCATGCAAAGCATCTTTTTCATCTTGAAAATGGGGGTCAACTGATGCCAGTGAAGTAGGGTGTGTGTGGCCCAATTAGTGGAAACGAGGGAGACTGTGGTTGGAGTCCCCTTGTTTTTGAAAAAAGAACCAAGATGAACAAGTCATGGCTCTCAGAGGACTTTTCTTCCCCTGGCTCATCCAGGGCAGGTGAAAGGCACGCGTATTTTTGAGAGTGCTTCATGCAAAGCATCTTTTTCATCTTGAAAATAGGGGCCAACTGATGCCAGTCAAGTGGGGTGTGTGTGGCCCAATTAGTGGAAACGAGGGAGACTGTGGTTGGAGTCCCCTCGCTGTGTTTCTAAAAGAACCAAGATGAACAAGTTATGACTCTCAGAGGACTTTTCTTCCCCTGGGTCAGCCAGGGGACGGGTGTGACGGGGTATGCAAAAGAGCAGTGAGGGACGCCAGGCCAAGGAACAATCCAAAGGGCTTTATTGGAACCACAAAGATAAAGCAGCAAACATAAATATAAATCCTTCAAATCTGCAAGGAGTCCACAACAGAAAACAAAAGATCCAGGGGCACCGCCTGGTATTCCGATGCCAGGGGAATTAGGGCAATGGTCCTTATATGAGTTCCTTGAGTCCAACAGGTGAACAACAAAACACAATCCCACGTGGCCGCGGATCTCCAGTCTGTAACAGTCCACACACTCAGACCCCAGGATCCAGCCTCAGCTATATATCCTCGTCCTTATCCAGCTGAGCTCCAACTAACTGAACTAACATGTTCTTCTCTCCTGGGATCAGCCCCTTAGGTGGGCACACCTCCCCCTGGCCATTTCATGCATGAATGGACTTTAGACTGCTGGCTCTGTTCTGTTTACCAAGTTGTAGATTGGAGAAGTCCCATGCTGAGAAGAACAATATATATATGCAACCCCCACCAAATCAATGACAATAGCTACTGCTGAAGCCTGATTGCAATAGGATACAGGCTGGGGGAAGGTATGGTCACTTACATCACAAGACATAGTACTAAAGCAAATACAGAGAGAAGGTAAAATCATCACATGGCATCTTATACAAAAATATGGGATGGAGAAAACTACATACATCATGACAACGGGAAAGGCACGCGTATTTTCGAGAGTGCTTCATGCAAAGCATCTTTTTCATCTTGAAAATGGGGGTCAACTGATGCCAGTCAAGTGGGGTGTGTGTGGCCCAATTAGTGGAAACGAGGGAGACTGTGGTTGGAGTCCCCTCGCTGTGTTTCTAAAAGAACCAAGATGAACAAGTCATGGCTCTCAGAGGACTTTTCTTCCCCTGGGTCAGCCAGAGGACGGGAAAGGCACACGTATTTTTGAGAGTGCTTCATGCAAAGCATCTTTTTCTTTTTCAAAAGGAGGGTCAACTGATGCCAGTCAAGTGGGGTGTGTGTGGCCCAATTAGTGGAAACGAGGGAGACTGTGGTTGGAGTCCCCTCGCTGTGTTTCTAAAAGAACCAAGATGAACAAGTCATGGCTCTCAGAGGACTTTTCTTCCCCTGGGTCAGCCAGAGGACGGGAAAGGCACACGTATTTTTGAGAGTGCTTCATGCAAAGCATCTTTTTCTTTTTCAAAATGGGGGTCAACTGATGCCAGTCAAGTGGGGTGTGTGTGGCCCAATTAGTGGCAACGAGGGAGACTGTGGTTGGAGTCCCCTCGCTGTGTTTCTAAAAGAACCAAGATGAACAAGTCATGGCTCTCAGAGGACTTTTCTTCCCCTGGGTCAGCCAGAGGACGGGAAAGGCACACGTATTTTTGAGAGTGCTTCATGCAAAGCATCTTTTTCTTTTTCAAAATGGGGGTCAACTGATGCCAGTCAAGTGGGGTGTGTGTGGCCCAATTAGTGGCAACGAGGGAGACTGTGGTTGGAGTCCCCTCGCTGTGTTTCTAAAAGAACCAAGATGAACAAGTCATGGCTCTCAGAGGACTTTTCTTCCCCTGGGTCAGCGAGGGGACGGGAAAGGCACGCATATTTTTGAGAGTGCTTCATGCAAAGCATCTTTTTCTTTTTCAAAAGGGGGGTCAACTGATGCCAGTCAAGTGGGGTGTGTGTGGTCCATTTAGTGGCAACGAGGGAGACTGTGGTTGGAGTCCCCTCGCTGTGTTTCTAAAAGAACCAAGATGAACAAGTCATGGCTCTCAGAGGACTTTTCTTCCCCTGGGTTAGCCAGGGGACGGGAAAGGCACACGTATTTTTGAGAGTGCTTCATGCAAAGCATCTTTTTCATCTTGAAAATGGGGGTCAACTGATGCCAGTCAAGTGAAGTGTGTGTGGCCCAATTAGTGGAAACGAGGGAGACTGTGGTTGGAGTCCCCTCGCTGTTTCTAAAAGAACCAAGATGAACAAGTCATGGCTCTCAGAGGACTTTTCTTCCCCTGGGTCAGCCAGGGGACGGGAAAGGCACGCACATTTTTGAGAGTGCTTCATGCAAAGCATCTTTTTCATCTTGAAGATGGGGGTCAACTGATGCCAGTCAAGTGGGATGTGTGTGGCCCAATTAGTGGAAACGAGGGAAACTGTGGTTGGAGTCCCCTCGTTTTTGAAAAAAGAACCAAGATGAACAAGTCATGGCTCTCAGAGGACTTTTCTTCCCATGGGTCAGCCAGGGGACGGGAAAGGCACGCGTATTTTTCAGAGTGCTTTATGCAAAGCCTCTTTTTCATCTTCAAAATGGGGGTCAACTGATACCAGTCAAGTGGGGTGTGGGTGGCCCAATTAGTGGAAACGAGGGAGATTGTGGTTGGAGTCCCCTCGTTTTTGAAGAACCAAGATGAACAAGTCATGGCTCTCAGAGGACTTTTCTTCCCCTGGCTCATCCAGGAAAGATGAAAGGCACGCGTATTTTTGAGAGTGCTTCATGCAAAGCATCTTTTTCATCTTGAAAATGGGGGCCAACTGATGCCAGTCAAGTGGGGTGTGTGTGGCCCAATTAGTGGAAACGAGGGAGACTGTGGTTGGAGTCCCCTTGTTTTTGAAAAAAGAACCAAGATGAACAAGTCATAGCTCTCAGAGGACTTTTCTTCCCCTGGCTCATCCAGGGGAGGTGAAAGGCACGCGTATTTTCGAGAGTGCTTCATGCAAAGCATCTTTTTCATCTTGAAAATGGGGGCCAACTGATGCCAGTCAAGTGGGGTGTGTGTGGCCCAATTAGTGGAAACGAGGGAGACTGTGGTTGGAGTCCCCTCGCTGTGTTTCTAAAAGAACCAAGATGAACAAGTCATGGCTCTCAGAGGACTTTTCTTCCCCTGGGTCAGCCAGGGGATGGGAAAGGCACGCGTATTTTTCAGAGTGCTTTATGCAAAGCATCTTTTTCATCTTGAAAATGGGGGTCAACTGATACCAGTCAAGTGGGGTGTGGGTGGCCCAATTAGTGGAAACGAGGGAGACTGTGGTTGGAGTCCCCTCGTTTTTGAAGAACCAAGATGAACAAGTCATGGCTCTCAGAGGACTTTTCTTCCCCTGGCTCATCCAGGAAAGATGAAAGGCACGCGTATTTTTGAGAGTGCTTCATGCAAAGCATCTTTTTCATCTTGAAAATGGGGGCCAACTGATGCCAGTCAAGTGGGGTGTGTGTGGCCCAATTAGTGGAAACGAGGGAGACTGTGGTTGGAGTCCCCTTGTTTTTGAAAAAAGAACCAAGATGAACAAGTCATAGCTCTCAGAGGACTTTTCTTCCCCTGGCTCATCCAGGGGAGGTGAAAGGCACGCGTATTTTTGAGAGTGCTTCATGCAAAGCATCTTTTTCATCTTGAAAATGGGGGCCAACTGATGCCAGTCATGTGGGGTGTGTGTGGCCCAATTAGTGGAAACGAGGGAGACTGTGGTTGGAGTCCCCTCGCTGTGTTTCTAAAAGAACCAAGATGAACAAGTCATGGCTCTCAGAGGACTTTTCTTCCCCTGGGTCAGCCAGGGGACGGGAAAGGCACGCGTATTTTTGAGAGTGCTTCATGCAAAGCATCTTTTTCTTTTTCAAAAGGGGGGTCAACTGATGCCAGTCAAGTGGGGTGTGTGTGGCCCAATTAGTGGCAACGAGGGAGACTGTGGTTGGAGTCCCCTCGCTGTGTTTCTAAAAAAACCAAGATGAACAAGTCATGGCTCTCAGAGGACTTTTCTTCCCCTGGGTCAGCCAGGGGACGGGAAAGGCACGCGTATTTTTGAGAGTGCTTCATGCAAAGCATCTTTTTCATCTTGAAAATGGGGGCCAACTGATGCCAGTCAAGTGGGGTGTGTGTGGCCCAATTAGTGGAAACGAGGGAGACTGTGGTTGGAGTCCCCTTGTTTTTGAAAAAAGAACCAAGATGAACAAGTCATAGCTCTCAGAGGACTTTTCTTCCCCTGGCTCATCCAGGGGAGGTGAAAGGCACGCGTATTTTCGAGAGTGCTTCATGCAAAGCATCTTTTTCATCTTGAAAATGGGGGCCAACTGATGCCAGTCAAGTGGGGTGTGTGTGGCCCAATTAGTGGAAACGAGGGAGACTGTGGTTGAAGTCCCCTCGCTGTGTTTCTAAAAGAACCAAGATGAACAAGTCATGGCTCTCAGAGGACTTTTCTTCCCCTGGGTCAGCCAGGGGACGGGAAAGGCACGCGTATTTTTCAGAGTGCTTTATGCAAAGCATCTTTTTCATCTTGAAAATGGGGGTCAACTGATACCAGTCAAGTGGGGTGTGGGTGGCCCAATTAGTGGAAACGAGGGAGACTGTGGTTGGAGTCCCCTCGTTTTTGAAGAACCAAGATGAACAAGTCATGGCTCTCAGAGGACTTTTCTTCCCCTGGCTCATCCAGGAAAGATGAAAGGCACGCGTATTTTTGAGAGTGCTTCATGCAAAGCATCTTTTTCATCTTGAAAATGGGGGCCAACTGATGCCAGTCAAGTGGGGTGTGTGTGGCCCAATTAGTGGAAACGAGGGAGACTGTGGTTGGAGTCCCCTTGTTTTTGAAAAAAGAACCAAGATGAACAAGTCATAGCTCTCAGAGGACTTTTCTTCCCCTGGCTCATCCAGGGGAGGTGAAAGGCACGCGTATTTTTGAGAGTGCTTCATGCAAAGCATCTTTTTCATCTTGAAAATGGGGGCCAACTGATGCCAGTCAAGTGGGGTGTGTGTGGCCCAATTAGTGGAAACGAGGGAGACTGTAGTTGGAGTCCCCTCGCTGTGTTTCTAAAAGAACCAAGATGAACAAGTCATGGCTCTCAGAGGACTTTTCTTCCCCTGGGTCAGCCAGGGGACGGGAAAGGCACGCGTATTTTTGAGAGTGCTTCATGCAAAGCATCTTTTTCTTTTTCAAAAGGGGGGTCAACTGATGCCAGTCAAGTGGGGTGTGTGTGGCCCAATTAGTGGCAACGAGGGAGACTGTGGTTGGAGTCCCCTCGCTGTGTTTCTAAAAAAACCAAGATGAACAAGTCATGGCTCTCAGAGGACTTTTCTTCCCCTGGGTCAGCCAGGGGACGGGAAAGGCACGCGTATTTTTGAGAGTGCTTCATGCAAAGCATCTTTTTCATCTTGAAAATGGGGGTCAACTGATGCCAGTGAAGTGGGCTGTGTGTGGCCAATTAGTGGAAATGAGGGAGACTGTGGTTGGAGTCCCCTTGTTTTTGAAAAAAGAACCAAGATGAACAAGTCATGGCTCTCAGAGGACTTTTCTTCCCCTGGCTCATCCATGGGAGGTGAAAGGCACGCGTATTTTTGAGAGTGCTTCATGCAAAGCATCTTTTTCATCTTGAAAATGGGGGCCAACTGATGCCAGTCAAGTGGGGTGTGTGTGGCCCAATTAGTGGAAACGAGGGAGACTGTGGTTGGAGTCCCCTCGCTGTGTTTCTAAAAGAACCAAGATGAACAAGTTATGGCTCTCAGGGGACTTTTCTTACCCTGGGTCAGCCAGGGGACGGGTGTGACGGGGTATGCAACAGAGCAGTGAGGGACGCCAGGCCAAGGAACAATCCAAAGGGCTTTATTGGAACCACAAAGATAAAGCAGCAAACATAAATATAAATCCTTCAAATCTGCAAGGAGTCCACAACAGAAAACAAAAGATCCAGGGGCACCACCTGGTATTCCGATGCCAGGGGAATTAGGGCAATGGTCCTTATATGAGTTCCTTGAGTCCAACAGGTGAACAACAAAACACAATCCCACGTGGCCGCGGATCTCCAGTCTGTAACAGTCCACACACACAGACCCCAGGATCCAGCCTCAGCTATATATCCTAGTCCTTATCCAGCTGAGCTCCAACTAACTGAACTAACATGTTCTTCTCTCCTGGGATCAGCCCCTTAGGTGGGCACACCTCCCCCTGGCCATTTCATGCATGAATGGACTTTAGACTGCTGGCTCTGTTCTGTTTACCAAGTTGTAGATTGGAGAAGTCCCATGCTGAGAAGAACAATATATATATGCAACCCCCACCAAATCAATGACAATAGCTACTGCTGAAGCCTGATTGCAATAGGATACAGGCTGGGGGAAGGTATGGTCAGTTACATCACAAGACATAGTACTACAGCAAATGCAGAGAGAAGGTAAAATACATCACATGGCATCTTATACAAAAATATGGGATGGAGAAAACTACATACATCATGACAACGGGAAAGGCACACGTATTTTCGAGAGTGCTTCATGCAAAGCATCTTTTTCATCTTGAAAATGGGGGTCAACTGATGCCAGTCAAGTGGGGTGTGTGTGGCCCAATTAGTGGAAACGAGGGAGACTGTGGTTGGAGTCCCCTCGCTGTGTTTCTAAAAGAACCAAGATGAACAAGTCATGGCTCTCAGAGGACTTTTCTTCCCCTGGGTCAGCCAGGGGACGGGAAAGGCACACGTATTTTTGAGAGTGCTTCATGCAAAGCATCTTTTTTTTTTTCAAAAGGGGGGTCAACTGATGCCAGTCAAGTGGGGTGTGTGTGGCCCAATTAGTGGAAACGAGGGAGACTGTGGTTGGAGTCCCCTCGCTGTGTTTCTAAAAGAACCAAGATGAACAAGTCATGGCTCTCAGAGGACTTTTCTTCCCCTGGGTCAGCCAGGGGACGGGAAAGGCACACGTATTTTTGAGAGTGCTTCATGCAAAGCATCTTTTTCATCTTGAAAATGGGGGCCAACTGATGCCAGTCAAGTGGGGTGTGTGTGGCCCAATTAGTGGAAACGAGGGAGACTGTAGTTGGAGTCCCCTCGCTGTGTTTCTAAAAGAACCAAGATGAACAAGTCATGGCTCTCAGAGGACTTTTCTTCCCCTGGGTCAGCCAGGGGACGGGAAAGGCACGCGTATTTTTGAGAGTGCTTCATGCAAAGCATCTTTTTCTTTTTCAAAAGGGGGGTCAACTGATGCCAGTCAAGTGGGGTGTGTGTGGCCCAATTAGTGGCAACGAGGGAGACTGTGGTTGGAGTCCCCTCGCTGTGTTTCTAAAAAAACCAAGATGAACAAGTCATGGCTCTCAGAGGACTTTTCTTCCCCTGGGTCAGCCAGGGGACGGGAAAGGCACGCGTATTTTTGAGAGTGCTTCATGCAAAGCATCTTTTTCATCTTGAAAATGGGGGTCAACTGATGCCAGTGAAGTGGGCTGTGTGTGGCCAATTAGTGGAAATGAGGGAGACTGTGGTTGGAGTCCCCTTGTTTTTGAAAAAAGAACCAAGATGAACAAGTCATGGCTCTCAGAGGACTTTTCTTCCCCTGGCTCATCCATGGGAGGTGAAAGGCACGCGTATTTTTGAGAGTGCTTCATGCAAAGCATCTTTTTCATCTTGAAAATGGGGGCCAACTGATGCCAGTCAAGTGGGGTGTGTGTGGCCCAATTAGTGGAAACGAGGGAGACTGTGGTTGGAGTCCCCTCGCTGTGTTTCTAAAAGAACCAAGATGAACAAGTTATGGCTCTCAGGGGACTTTTCTTACCCTGGGTCAGCCAGGGGACGGGTGTGACGGGGTATGCAACAGAGCAGTGAGGGACGCCAGGCCAAGGAACAATCCAAAGGGCTTTATTGGAACCACAAAGATAAAGCAGCAAACATAAATATAAATCCTTCAAATCTGCAAGGAGTCCACAACAGAAAACAAAAGATCCAGGGGCACCACCTGGTATTCCGATGCCAGGGGAATTAGGGCAATGGTCCTTATATGAGTTCCTTGAGTCCAACAGGTGAACAACAAAACACAATCCCACGTGGCCGCGGATCTCCAGTCTGTAACAGTCCACACACACAGACCCCAGGATCCAGCCTCAGCTATATATCCTAGTCCTTATCCAGCTGAGCTCCAACTAACTGAACTAACATGTTCTTCTCTCCTGGGATCAGCCCCTTAGGTGGGCACACCTCCCCCTGGCCATTTCATGCATGAATGGACTTTAGACTGCTGGCTCTGTTCTGTTTACCAAGTTGTAGATTGGAGAAGTCCCATGCTGAGAAGAACAATATATATATGCAACCCCCACCAAATCAATGACAATAGCTACTGCTGAAGCCTGATTGCAATAGGATACAGGCTGGGGGAAGGTATGGTCAGTTACATCACAAGACATAGTACTACAGCAAATGCAGAGAGAAGGTAAAATACATCACATGGCATCTTATACAAAAATATGGGATGGAGAAAACTACATACATCATGACAACGGGAAAGGCACACGTATTTTCGAGAGTGCTTCATGCAAAGCATCTTTTTCATCTTGAAAATGGGGGTCAACTGATGCCAGTCAAGTGGGGTGTGTGTGGCCCAATTAGTGGAAACGAGGGAGACTGTGGTTGGAGTCCCCTCGCTGTGTTTCTAAAAGAACCAAGATGAACAAGTCATGGCTCTCAGAGGACTTTTCTTCCCCTGGGTCAGCCAGGGGACGGGAAAGGCACACGTATTTTTGAGAGTGCTTCATGCAAAGCATCTTTTTCTTTTTCAAAAGGGGGGTCAACTGATGCCAGTCAAGTGGGGTGTGTGTGGCCCAATTAGTGGAAACGAGGGAGACTGTGGTTGGAGTCCCCTCGCTGTGTTTCTAAAAGAACCAAGATGAACAAGTCATGGCTCTCAGAGGACTTTTCTTCCCCTGGGTCAGCCAGGGGACGGGAAAGGCACACGTATTTTTGAGAGTGCTTCATGCAAAGCATCTTTTTCATCTTGAAAATGGGGGCCAACTGATGCCAGTCAAGTGGGGTGTGTGTGGCCCAATTAGTGGAAACGAGGGAGACTGTGGTTGGAGTCCCCTCGCTGTGTTTCTAAAAGAACCAAGATGAACAAGTTATGGCTCTCAGAGGACTTTTCTTCCCCTGGGTCAGCCAGGGGACGGGTGTGACGGGGTATGCAACAGAGCAGTGAGGGACGCCAGGCCAAGGAACAATCCAAAGGGCTTTATTGGAACCACAAAGATAAAGCAGCAAACATAAATATAAATCCTTCAAATCTGCAAGGAGTCCACAACAGAAAACAAAAGATCCAGGGGCACCGCCTGGTATTCCGATGCCAGGGGAATTAGGGCAATGGTCCTTATATGAGTTCCTTGAGTCCAACAGGTGAACAACAAAACACAATCCCACGTGGCCGCGGATCTCCAGTCTGTAACAGTCCACACACACAGACCCCAGGATCCAGCCTCAGCTATATATCCTAGTCCTTATCCAGCTGAGCTCCAACTAACTGAACTAACATGTTCTTCTCTCCTGGGATCAGCCCCTTAGGTGGGCACACCTCCCCCTGGCCATTTCATGCATGAATGGACTTTAGACTGCTGGCTCTGTTCTGTTTACCAAGTTGTAGATTGGAGAAGTCCCATGCTGAGAAGAACAATATATATATGTAACCCCCACCAAATCAATGACAATAGCTACTGCTGAAGCCTGATTGCAATAGGATACAGGCTGGGGGAAGGTATGGTCAGTTACATCACAAGACATAGTACTACAGCAAATACAGAGAGAAGGTAAAATACATCACATGGCATCTTATACAAAAATATGGGATGGAGAAAACTACATACATCATGACAACGGGAAAGGCACACGTATTTTCGAGAGTGCTTCATGCAAAGCATCTTTTTCATCTTGAAAATGGGGGTCAAATGATGCCAGTCAAGTGTTGTGTGTGTGGCCCAATTAGTGGAAACGAGGGAGACTGTGGTTGGAGTCCCCTCGCTGTGTTTCTAAAAGAACCAAGATGAACAAGTCATGGCTCTCAGAGGACTTTTCTTCCCCTGGGTCAGCCAGGGGACGGGAAAGGCACGCGTATTTTTGAGAGTGCTTCATGCAAAGCATCTTTTTCTTTTTCAAAAGGGGGGTCAACTGATGCCAGTCAAGTGGGGTGTGTGTGGCCCAATTAGTGGCAACGAGGGAGACTGTGGTTGGAGTCCCCTCGCTGTGTTTCTAAAAAAACCAAGATGAACAAGTCATGGCTCTCAGAGGACTTTTCTTCCCCTGGGTCAGCCAGGGGACGGGAAAGGCACGCGTATTTTTGAGAGTGCTTCATGCAAAGCATCTTTTTCATCTTGAAAATGGGGGTCAACTGATGCCAGTGAAGTGGGCTGTGTGTGGCCAATTAGTGGAAATGAGGGAGACTGTGGTTGGAGTCCCCTTGTTTTTGAAAAAAGAACCAAGATGAACAAGTCATGGCTCTCAGAGGACTTTTCTTCCCCTGGCTCATCCATGGGAGGTGAAAGGCACGCGTATTTTTGAGAGTGCTTCATGCAAAGCATCTTTTTCATCTTGAAAATGGGGGCCAACTGATGCCAGTCAAGTGGGGTGTGTGTGGCCCAATTAGTGGAAACGAGGGAGACTGTGGTTGGAGTCCCCTCGCTGTGTTTCTAAAAGAACCAAGATGAACAAGTTATGGCTCTCAGGGGACTTTTCTTACCCTGGGTCAGCCAGGGGACGGGTGTGACGGGGTATGCAACAGAGCAGTGAGGGACGCCAGGCCAAGGAACAATCCAAAGGGCTTTATTGGAACCACAAAGATAAAGCAGCAAACATAAATATAAATCCTTCAAATCTGCAAGGAGTCCACAACAGAAAACAAAAGATCCAGGGGCACCACCTGGTATTCCGATGCCAGGGGAATTAGGGCAATGGTCCTTATATGAGTTCCTTGAGTCCAACAGGTGAACAACAAAACACAATCCCACGTGGCCGCGGATCTCCAGTCTGTAACAGTCCACACACACAGACCCCAGGATCCAGCCTCAGCTATATATCCTAGTCCTTATCCAGCTGAGCTCCAACTAACTGAACTAACATGTTCTTCTCTCCTGGGATCAGCCCCTTAGGTGGGCACACCTCCCCCTGGCCATTTCATGCATGAATGGACTTTAGACTGCTGGCTCTGTTCTGTTTACCAAGTTGTAGATTGGAGAAGTCCCATGCTGAGAAGAACAATATATATATGCAACCCCCACCAAATCAATGACAATAGCTACTGCTGAAGCCTGATTGCAATAGGATACAGGCTGGGGGAAGGTATGGTCAGTTACATCACAAGACATAGTACTACAGCAAATGCAGAGAGAAGGTAAAATACATCACATGGCATCTTATACAAAAATATGGGATGGAGAAAACTACATACATCATGACAACGGGAAAGGCACACGTATTTTCGAGAGTGCTTCATGCAAAGCATCTTTTTCATCTTGAAAATGGGGGTCAACTGATGCCAGTCAAGTGGGGTGTGTGTGGCCCAATTAGTGGAAACGAGGGAGACTGTGGTTGGAGTCCCCTCGCTGTGTTTCTAAAAGAACCAAGATGAACAAGTCATGGCTCTCAGAGGACTTTTCTTCCCCTGGGTCAGCCAGGGGACGGGAAAGGCACACGTATTTTTGAGAGTGCTTCATGCAAAGCATCTTTTTCTTTTTCAAAAGGGGGGTCAACTGATGCCAGTCAAGTGGGGTGTGTGTGGCCCAATTAGTGGAAACGAGGGAGACTGTGGTTGGAGTCCCCTCGCTGTGTTTCTAAAAGAACCAAGATGAACAAGTCATGGCTCTCAGAGGACTTTTCTTCCCCTGGGTCAGCCAGGGGACGGGAAAGGCACACGTATTTTTGAGAGTGCTTCATGCAAAGCATCTTTTTCATCTTGAAAATGGGGGCCAACTGATGCCAGTCAAGTGGGGTGTGTGTGGCCCAATTAGTGGAAACGAGGGAGACTGTGGTTGGAGTCCCCTCGCTGTGTTTCTAAAAGAACCAAGATGAACAAGTTATGGCTCTCAGAGGACTTTTCTTCCCCTGGGTCAGCCAGGGGACGGGTGTGACGGGGTATGCAACAGAGCAGTGAGGGACGCCAGGCCAAGGAACAATCCAAAGGGCTTTATTGGAACCACAAAGATAAAGCAGCAAACATAAATATAAATCCTTCAAATCTGCAAGGAGTCCACAACAGAAAACAAAAGATCCAGGGGCACCGCCTGGTATTCCGATGCCAGGGGAATTAGGGCAATGGTCCTTATATGAGTTCCTTGAGTCCAACAGGTGAACAACAAAACACAATCCCACGTGGCCGCGGATCTCCAGTCTGTAACAGTCCACACACACAGACCCCAGGATCCAGCCTCAGCTATATATCCTAGTCCTTATCCAGCTGAGCTCCAACTAACTGAACTAACATGTTCTTCTCTCCTGGGATCAGCCCCTTAGGTGGGCACACCTCCCCCTGGCCATTTCATGCATGAATGGACTTTAGACTGCTGGCTCTGTTCTGTTTACCAAGTTGTAGATTGGAGAAGTCCCATGCTGAGAAGAACAATATATATATGTAACCCCCACCAAATCAATGACAATAGCTACTGCTGAAGCCTGATTGCAATAGGATACAGGCTGGGGGAAGGTATGGTCAGTTACATCACAAGACATAGTACTACAGCAAATACAGAGAGAAGGTAAAATACATCACATGGCATCTTATACAAAAATATGGGATGGAGAAAACTACATACATCATGACAACGGGAAAGGCACACGTATTTTCGAGAGTGCTTCATGCAAAGCATCTTTTTCATCTTGAAAATGGGGGTCAAATGATGCCAGTCAAGTGTTGTGTGTGTGGCCCAATTAGTGGAAACGAGGGAGACTGTGGTTGGAGTCCCCTCGCTGTGTTTCTAAAAGAACCAAGATGAACAAGTCATGGCTCTCAGAGGACTGTTCTTCCCCTGGGTCAGCCAGGGGACGGGAAAGGCACGCGTATTTTTGAGAGTGCTTCATGCAAAGCATCTTTTTCTTTTTCAAAAGGGGGGTCAACTGATGCCAGTCAAGTGGGGTGTGTGTGGCCCAATTAGTGGCAACGAGGGAGACTGTGGTTGGAGTTCCCTCGCTGTGTTTCTAAAAAACCAAGATGAACAAGTCATGGCTCTCAGAGGACTTTTCTTCCCCTGGGTCAGCCAGGGGACGGGAAAGGCACGCGTATTTTGGAGAGTGCTTCATGCAAAGCATCTTTTTCATCTTGAAAATGGGGGTCAACTGATGCCAGTGAAGTGGGGTGTGTGTGTGGCCCAATTAGTGGAAACGAGGGAGACTGTGGTTGGAGTCCCCTTGTTTTTGAAAAAAGAACCAAGATGAACAAGTCATGGCTCTCAGAGGACTTTTCTTCCCCTGGCTCATCCAGGGCAGGTGAAAGGCACGCGTATTTTTGAGAGTGCTTCATGCAAAGCATCTTTTTCATCTTGAAAATGGGGGCCAACTGATGCCAGTCAAGTGGGGTGTGTGTGGCCCAATTAGTGGAAACGAGGGAGACTGTGGTTGGAGTCCCCTCGCTGTGTTTCTAAAAGAACCAAGATGAACAAGTCATGGCTCTCAGAGGACTTTTCTTCCCCTGGGTCAGCCAGGGGACGGAAAAGGCACACGTATTTTTGAGAGTGCTTCATGCAAAGCATCTTTTTCTTTTTCAAAATGGGGGTCAACTGATGCCAGTCAAGTGGGGTGTGTGTGGCCCAATTAGTGGCAACGAGGGAGACTGTGGTTGGAGTCCCCTCGCTGTGTTTCTAAAAGAACCAAGATGAACAAGTCATGGCTCTCAGAGGACTTTTCTTCCCCTGGGTCAGCGAGGGGATGGGAAAGGCACGCATATTTTTGAGAGTGCTTCATGCAAAGCATCTTTTTCTTTTTCAAAAGGGGAGTCAACTGATGCCAGTCAAGTGGGGTGTGTGTGGCCCAATTAGTGGAAACGAGGGAGACTGTGGTTGGAGTCCCCTCGCTGTGTTTCTAAAAGAACGAAGATGAACAAGTCATGGCTCTCAGAGGACTTTTCTTCCCCTGGGTCAGCCAGGGGACGGGAAAGGCACGCGTATTTTTCAGAGTGCTTCATGCAAAGCATCTTTTTCATCTTGAAAATGGGGGTCAACTGATGCCAGTCAAGTGGGGTGTGGGTGGCCCAATTAGTGGAAACGAGGGAGACTGTGGTTGGAGTCCCCTCGTTTTTGAAAAAAGAACCAAGATAAACAAGTCATGGCTCTCAGAGGACTTTTCTTCCCCTGGCTCATCCAGGAAAGATGAAAGGCACACGTATTTTTGAGAGTGCTTCATGCAAAGCATCTTTTTCATCTTGAAAATGGGGGTCAACTGATGCCAGTCAAGTGTTGTGTGTGTGGCCCAATTAGTGGAAACGAGGGAGACTGTGGTTGGAGTCCCCTCGCTGTGTTTCTAAAAGAACCAAGATGAACAAGTCATGGCTCTCAGAGGACTGTTCTTCCCCTGGGTCAGCCAGGGGACGGGAAAGGCACGCGTATTTTTGAGAGTGCTTCATGCAAAGCATCTTTTTCTTTTTCAAAAGGGGGGTCAACTGATGCCAGTCAAGTGGGGTGTGTGTGGCCCAATTAGTGGCAACGAGGGAGACTGTGGTTGGAGTTCCCTCGCTGTGTTTCTAAAAAAACCAAGATGAACAAGTCATGGCTCTCAGAGGACTTTTCTTCCCCTGGGTCAGCCAGGGGACGGGAAAGGCACGCGTATGTGGAGAGTGCTTCATGCAAAGCATCTTTTTCATCTTGAAAATGGGGGTCAACTGATGCCAGTGAAGTGGGGTGTGTGTGGCCCAATTAGTGGAAACGAGGGAGACTGTGGTTGGAGTCCCCTTGTTTTTGAAAAAAGAACCAAGATGAAAAAGTCATGGCTCTCAGAGGACTTTTCTTCCCCTGGCTCATCCAGGGCAGGTGAAAGGCACGCGTATTTTTGAGAGTGCTTCATGCAAAGCATCTTTTTCATCTTGAAAATGGGGGCCAACTGATGCCAGTCAAGTGGGGTGTGTGTGGCCCAATTAGTGGAAACGAGGGAGACTGTGGTTGGAGTCCCCTCGCTGTGTTTCTAAAAGAACCAAGATGAACAAGTCATGGCTCTCAGAGGACTTTTCTTCCCCTGGGTCAGCCAGGGGACGGGAAAGGCACGCGTATTTTTGAGAGTGCTTCATGCAAAGCATCTTTTTCTTTTTCAAAAGGGGGGTCAACTGATGCCAGTCAAGTGGGGTGTGTGTGGCCCAATTAGTGGCAACGAGGGAGACTGTGGTTGGAGTCCCCTCGCTGTGTTTCTAAAAAAAACAATATGAACAAGTCATGGCTCTAAGAGGACTTTTCTTCCCCTGGGTCAGCCAGGGGATGGGAAAGGCACGCGTATTTTTGAGAGTGCTTCATGCAAAGCATCTTTTTCATCTTGAAAATGGGGGTCAACTGATGCCAGTGAAGTGGGGTGTGTGTGGCCCAATTAGTGGAAACGAGGGAGACTGTGGTTGGAGTCCCCTTGTTTTTGAAAAAAGAACCAAGATGAACAAGTCATGGCTCTCAGAGGACTTTTCTTCCCCTTGCTCATCCAGGGGAGGTGAAAGGCACGCGTATTTTTGAGAGTGCTTCATGCAAAGCATCTTTTTCATCTTGAAAATGGGGGCCAACTGATGCCAGTCAAGTGGGGTGTGTGTGGCCCAATTAGTGGAAACGAGGGAGACTGTGGTTGGAGTCCCCTCGCTGTGTTTCTAAAAGAACCAAGATGAACAAGTTATGGCTCTCAGAGGACTTTTCTTCCCCTGGGTCAGCCAGGGGACAGGTGTGACGGGGTATGCAACAGAGCAGTGAGGGACGCCAGGCCAAGGAACAATCCAAAGGGCTTTATTGGAACCACAAAGATAAAGCAGCAAACATAAATATAAATCCTTCAAATCTGCAAGGAGTCCACAACAGAAAACAAAAGATCCAGGGGCACCGCCTGGTATTTCGATGCCAGGGGAATTAGGGCAATGGTCCTTATATGAGTTCCTTGAGTCCAACAGGTGAACAACAAAACACAATCCCACGTGGCCGCGGATCTCCAGTCTGTAACAGTCCACACACACAGACCCCAGGATCCAGCCTCAGCTATATATCCTAGTCCTTATCCAGCTGAGCTCCAACTAACTGAACTAACATGTTCTTCTCTCCTGGGATCAGCCCCTTAGGTGGGCACACCTCCCCCTGGCCATTTCATGCATGAATGGACTTTAGACTGCTGGCTCTGTTCTGTTTACCAAGTTGTAGATTGGAGAAGTCCCATGCTGAGAAGAACAATATATATATGCAACCCCCACCAAATCAATGACAATAGCTACTACTGAAGCCTGATTGCAATAGGATACAGGCTGGGGGAAGGTATGGTCACTTACATCACAAGACATAGTACTACAGCAAATACAGAGAGAAGGTAAAATCATCACATGGCATCTTATACAAAAATATGGGATGGAGAAAACTACATACATCATGACAATGGGAGAGGCACGCGTATTTTCGAGAGTGCTTCATGCAAAGCATCTTTTTCATCTTGAAAATGGGGGTCAACTGATGCCAGTCAAGTGGGGTGTGTGTGGCCCAATTAGTGGAAACGAGGGAGACTGTGGTTGGAGTCCCCTCGCTGTGTTTCTAAAAGAACCAAGATGAACAAGTCATGGCTCTCAGAGGACTTTTCTTCCCCTGGGTCAGCCAGGGGACGGGAAAGGCACACGTATTTTTGAGAGTGCTTCATGCAAAGCATCTTTTTCTTTTTCAAAAGGGGGGTCAACTGATGCCAGTCAAGTGGGGTGTGTGTGGCCCAATTAGTGGAAACGAGGGAGACTGTGGTTGGAGTCCCCTCGCTGTGTTTCTAAAAGAACCAAGATGAACAAGTCATGGCTCTCAGAGGACTTTTCTTCCCCTGGGTCAGCCAGGGGACAGGAAAGGCACACGTATTTTTGAGAGTGCTTCATGCAAAGCATCTTTTTCTTTTTCAAAATGGGGGTCAACTGATGCCAGTCAAGTGGGGTGTGTGTAGCCCAATTAGTGGCAACGAGGGAGACTGTGGTTGGAGTCCCCTTGTTTTTGAAAAAAGAACCAAGATGAACAAGTCATGGCTCTCAGAGGACTTTTCTTCCCCTGGCTCATCCAGGGCAGGTGAAAGGCACGCGTATTTTTGAGAGTGCTTCATGCAAAGCATCTTTTTCATCTTTAAAATGGGGGCCAACTGATGCCAGTCAAGTGGGGTGTGTGTGGCCCAATTAGTGGAAACGAGGGAGACTGTGGTTGGAGTCCCCTCGCTGTGTTTCTAAAAGAACCAAGATGAACAAGTTATGGCTCTCAGAGGACTTTTCTTCCCCTGGGTCAGCCAGGGGACGGGTGTGACAGGGTATGCAACAGAGCAGTGAGGGACGCCAGGCCAAGGAACAATCCAAAGGGCTTTATTGGAACCACAAAGATAAAGCAGCAAACATAAATATAAATCCTTCAAATCTGCAAGGAGTCCACAACAGAAAACAAAAGATCCAGGGGCACCGCCTGGTATTCCGATGCCAGGGGAATTAGGGCAATGGTCCTTATATGAGTTCCTTGAGTCCAACAGGTGAACAACAAAACACAATCCCACGTGGCCGCGGATCTCCAGTCTGTAACAGTCCACACACACAGACCCCAGGATCCAGCCTCAGCTATATATCCTAGTCCTTATCCAGCTGAGCTCCAACTAACTGAACTAACATGTTCTTCTCTCCTGGGATCATCCCCTTAGGTGGGCACACCTCCCCCTGGCCATTTCATGCATGAATGGACTTTAGACTGCTGGCTCTGTTCTGTTTACCAAGTTGTAGATTGGAGAAGTCCCATGCTGAGAAGAACAATATATATATGCAACCCCCACCAAATCAATGACAATAGCTACTGCTGAAGCCTGATTGCAATAGGATACAGGCTGGGGGAAGGTATGGTCAGTTACATCACAAGACATAGTACTACAGCAAATACAGAGAGAAGGTAAAATACATCACATGGCATCTTATACAAAAATATGGGATGGAGAAAACTACATACATCATGACAACGGGAAAGGCACACGTATTTTCGAGAGTGCTTCATGCAAAGCATCTTTTTCATCTTGAAAATGGGGGTCAACTGATGCCAGTCAAGTGGGGTGTGTGTGGCCCAATTAGTGGAAACGAGGGAGACTGTGGTTGGAGTCCCCTCGCTGTGTTTCTAAAAGAACCAAGATGAACAAGTCATGGCTCTCAGAGGACTTTTCTTCCCCTGGGTCAGCCAGGGGACGGGAAAGGCACACGTATTTTTGAGAGTGCTTCATGCAAAGCATCTTTTTCTTTTTCTAAAGGGGGGTCAACAGATGCCAGTCAAGTGGGGTGTGTGTGGCCCAATTAGTGGAAACGAGGGAGACTGTGGTTGGAGTCCCCTCGCTGTGTTTCTAAAAGAACCAAGATGAACAAGTCATGGCTCTCAGAGGACTTTTCTTCCCCTGGGTCAGCCAGGGGACGGAAAAGGCACACGTATTTTTGAGAGTGCTTCATGCAAAGCATCTTTTTCTTTTTCAAAATGGGGGTCAACTGATGCCAGTCAAGTGGGGTGTGTGTGGCCCAATTAGTGGCAACGAGGGAGACTGTGGTTGGAGTCCCCTCGCTGTGTTTCTAAAAGAACCAAGATGAACAAGTCATGGCTCTCAGAGGACTTTTCTTCCCCTGGGTCAGCGAGGGGACGGGAAATGCACGCATATTTTTGAGAGTGCTTCATGCAAAGCATCTTTTTCTTTTTCAAAAGGGGAGTCAACTGATGCCAGTCAAGTGGGGTGTGTGTGGCCCAATTAGTGGAAACGAGGGAGACTGTGGTTGGAGTCCCCTCGCTGTGTTTCTAAAAGAACGAAGATGAACAAGTCATGGCTCTCAGAGGACTTTTCTTCCCCTGGGTCAGCCAGGGGACGGGAAAGGCACGCGTATTTTTCAGAGTGCTTCATGCAAAGCATCTTTTTCATCTTGAAAATGGGGGTCAACTGATGCCAGTCAAGTGGGGTGTGGGTGGCCCAATTAGTGGAAACGAGGGAGACTGTGGTTGGAGTCCCCTCGTTTTTGAAAAAAGAACCAAGATAAACAAGTCATGGCTCTCAGAGGACTTTTCTTCCCCTGGCTCATCCAGGAAAGATGAAAGGCACGCGTATTTTTGAGTGTGCTTCATGCAAAGCATCTTTTTCATCTTGAAAATGGGGGTCAACTGATGCCAGTCAAGTGTTGTGTGTGTGGCCCAATTAGTGGAAACGAGGGAGACTGTGGTTGGAGTCCCCTCGCTGTGTTTCTAAAAGAACCAAGATGAACAAGTCATGGCTCTCAGAGGACTGTTCTTCCCCTGGGTCAGCCAGGGGACGGGAAAGGCACGCGTATTTTTGAGAGTGCTTCATGCAAAGCATCTTTTTCTTTTTCAAAAGGGGGGTCAACTGATGCCAGTCAAGTGGGGTGTGTGTGGCCCAATTAGTGGCAACGAGGGAGACTGTGGTTGGAGTTCCCTCGCTGTGTTTCTAAAAAAACCAAGATGAACAAGTCATGGCTCTCAGAGGACTTTTCTTCCCCTGGGTCAGCCAGGGGACGGGAAAGGCACGCGTATTTGGAGAGTGCTTCATGCAAAGCATCTTTTTCATCTTGAAAATGGGGGTCAACTGATGCCAGTGAAGTGGGGTGTGTGTGGCCCAATTAGTGGAAACGAGGGAGACTGTGGTTGGAGTCCCCTTGTTTTTGAAAAAAGAACCAAGATGAAAAAGTCATGGCTCTCAGAGGACTTTTCTTCCCCTGGCTCATCCAGGGCAGGTGAAAGGCACGCGTATTTTTGAGAGTGCTTCATGCAAAGCATCTTTTTCATCTTGTAAATGGGGGCCAACTGATGCCAGTCAAGTGGGGTGTGTGTGGCCCAATTAGTGGAAACGAGGGAGACTGTGGTTGGAGTCCCCTCGCTGTGTTTCTAAAAGAACCAAGATGAACAAATCATGGCTCTCAGAGGACTTTTCTTCCCCTGGGTCAGCCAGGGGACGGGAAAGGCACGCATATTTTTGAGAGTGCTTCATGCAAAGCATCTTTTTCTTTTTCAAAAGGGGGGTCAACTGATGCCAGTCAAGTGGGGTGTGTGTGGCCCAATTAGTGGCAACGAGGGAGACTGTGGTTGGAGTCCCCTCGCTGTGTTTCTAAAAAAAACAATATGAACAAGTCATGGCTCTCAGAGGACTTTTCTTCCCCTGGGTCAGCCAGGGGATGGGAAAGGCACGCGTATTTTTGAGAGTGCTTCATGCAAAGCATCTTTTTCATCTTGAAAATGGGGGTCAACTGATGCCAGTGAAGTGGGGTGTGTGTGGCCCAATTAGTGGAAATGAGGGAGACTGTGGTTGGAGTCCCCTTGTTTTTGAAAAAAGAACCAAGATGAACAAGTCATGGCTCTCAGAGGACTTTTCTTCCCCTTGCTCATCCAGGGGAGGTGAAAGGCACGCGTATTTTTGAGAGTGCTTCATGCAAAGCATCTTTTTCATCTTGAAAATGGGGGCCAACTGATGCCAGTCAAGTGGGGTGTGTGTGGCCCAATTAGTGGAAACGAGGGAGACTGTGGTTGGAGTCCCCTCGCTGTGTTTCTAAAAGAACCAAGATGAACAAGTTATGGCTCTCAGAGGACTTTTCTTCCCCTGGGTCAGCCAGGGGACATGAAAGGCACACGTATTTTTGAGAGTGCTTCATGCAAAGCATCTTTTTCTTTTTCAAAATGGGGGTCAACTGATGCCAGTCAAGTGGGGTGTGTGTGGCCCAATTAGTGGCAACGAGGAAGACTGTGGTTGGAGTCCCCTTGTTTTTGAAAAAAGAACCAAGATGAACAAGTCATGGCTCTCAGAGGACTTTTCTTCCCCTGGCTCATCCAGGGCAGGTGAAAGGCACACGTATTTTTGAGAGTGCTTCATGCAAAGCATCTTTTTCATCTTGAAAATGGGGGCCAACTGATGCCAGTCAAGTGGGGTGTGTGTGGCCCAATTAGTGGAAACGAGGGAGACTGTGGTTGGAGTCCCCTCGCTGTGTTTCTAAAAGAACCAAGATGAACAAGTTATGGCTCTCAGAGGACTTTTCTTCCCCTGGGTCAGCCAGGGGACGGGTGTGACGGGGTATGCAACAGAGCAGTGAGGGACGCCAGGCCAAGGAACAATCCAAAGGGCTTTATTGGAACCACAAAGATAAAGCAGCAAACATAAATATAAATCCTTCAAATCTGCAAGGAGTCCACAACAGAAAACAAAAGATCCAGGGGCACCGCCTGGTATTCCGATGCCAGGGGAATTAGGGCAATGGTCCTTATATGAGTTCCTTGAGTCCAACAGGTGAACAACAAAACACAATCCCACGTGGCCGCGGATCTCCAGTCTGTAACAGTCCACACACACAGACCCCAGGATCCAGCCTCAGCTATATATCCTAGTCCTTATCCAGCTGAGCTCCAACTAACTGAACTAACATGTTCTTCTCTCCTGGGATCAGCCCCTTAGGTGGGCACACCTCCCCCTGGCCATTTCATGCATGAATGGACTTTAGACTGCTGGCTCTGCTCTGTTTACCAAGTTGTAGATTGGAGAAGTCCCATGCTGAGAAGAACAATATATATATGCAACCCCCACCAAATCAATGACAATAGCTACTGCTGAAGCCTGATTGCAATAGGATACAGGCTGGGGGAAGGTATGTTCAGTTACATCACAAGACATAGTACTACAGCAAATACAGAGAGAAGGTAAAATACATCACATGGCATCTTATACAAAAATATGGGATGGAGAAAACTACATACATCATGACAACGGGAAGGGCACACGTATTTTCGAGAGTGCTTCATGCAAAGCATCTTTTTCATCTTGAAAATGGGGGTCAACTGATGCCAGTCAAGTGGGGTGTGTGTGGCCCAATTAGTGGAAACGAGGGAGACTGTGGTTGGAGTCCCCTCGCTGTGTTTCTAAAAGAACCAAGATGAACAAGTCATGGCTCTCAGAGGACTTTTCTTCCCCTGGGTCAGCCAGGGGACGGGAAAGGCACACGTATTTTTGAGAGTGCTTCATGCAAAGCATCTTTTTCTTTTTCAAAAGGGGGGTCAACTGATGCCAGTCAAGTGGGGTGTGTGTGGCCCAATTAGTGGAAACGAGGGAGACTGTGGTTGGAGTCCCCTCTCTGTGTTTCTAAAAGAACCAAGATGAACAAGTCATGGCTCTCAGAGGACTTTTCTTCCCCTGGGTCAGCCAGGGGACGGAAAAGGCACACGTATTTTTGAGAGTGCTTCATGCAAAGCATCTTTTTCTTTTTCAAAATGGGGGTCAACTGATGCCAGTCAAGTGGGGTGTGTGTGGCCCAATTAGTGGCAACGAGGGAGACTGTGGTTGGAGTCCCCTCGCTGTGTTTCTAAAAGAACCAAGATGAACAAGTCATGGCTCTCAGAGGACTTTTCTTCCCCTGGGTCAGCGAGGGGACGGGAAAGGCACGCATATTTTTGAGAGTGCTTCATGCAAAGCATCTTTTTCTTTTTCAAAAGGGGAGTCAACTGATGCCAGTCAAGTGAGGTGTGTGTGGCCCAATTAGTGGAAACGAGGGAGACTGTGGTTGGAGTCCCCTCGCTGTGTTTCTAAAAGAACGAAGATGAACAAGTCATGGCTCTCAGAGGACTTTTCTTCCCCTGGGTCAGCCAGGGGACGGGAAAGGCACGCGTATTTTTCAGAGTGCTTCATGCAAAGCATCTTTTTCATCTTGAAAATGGGGGTCAACTGATGCCAGTCAAGTGGGGTGTGGGTGGCCCAATTAGTGGAAACGAGGGAGACTGTGGTTGGAGTCCCCTCGCTGTGTTTCTAAAAGAACCAAGATGAACAAGTCATGGCTCTCAGAGGACTGTTCTTCCCCTGGGTCAGCCAGGAGACGGGAAAGGCACGCGTATTTTTGAGAGTGCTTCATGCAAAGCATCTTTTTCTTTTTCAAAAGGGGGGTCAACTGATGCCAGTCAAGTGGGGTGTGTGTGGCCCAATTAGTGGCAAAGAGGGAGACTGTGGTTGGAGTTCCCTCGCTGTGTTTCTAAAAAAACCAAGATGAACAAGTCATGGCTCTCAGAGGACTTTTCTTCCCCTGGGTCAGCCAGGGGACGGGAAAGGCACGCGTATTTGGAGAGTGCTTCATGCAAAGCATCTTTTTCATCTTGAAAATGGGGGTAAACTGATGCCAGTGAAGTGGGGTGTGTGTGGCCCAATTAGTGGAAACGAGGGAGACTGTGGTTGGAGTCCCCTTGTTTTTGAAAAAAGAACCAAGATGAAAAAGTCATGGCTCTCAGAGGACTTTTCTTCCCCTGGCTCATCCAGGGCAGGTGAAAGGCACGCGTATTTTTGAGAGTGCTTCATGCAAAGCATCTTTTTCATCTTGAAAATGGGGGCCAACTGATGCCAGTCAAGTGGGGTGTGTGTGGCCCAATTAGTGGAAACGAGGGAGACTGTGGTTGGAGTCCCCTCGCTGTGTTTCTAAAAGAACCAAGATGAACAAGTCATGGCTCTCAGAGGACTTTTCTTCCCCTGGGTCAGCCAGGGGACGGGAAAGGCACGCGTATTTTTGAGAGTGCTTCATGCAAAGCATCTTTTTCTTTTTCAAAAGGGGGGTCAACTGATGCCAGTCAAGTGGGGTGTGTGTGGCCCAATTAGTGGCAACGAGGGAGACTGTGGTTGGAGTCCCCTCGCTGTGTTTCTAAAAAAAACAATATGAACAAGTCATGGCTCTCAGAGGACTTTTCTTCCCCTGGGTCAGCCAGGGGATGGGAAAGGCACGCGTATTTTTGAGAGTGCTTCATGCAAAGCATCTTTTTCATCTTGAAAATGGGGGTCAACTGATGCCAGTGAAGTGGGGTGTGTGTGGCCCAATTAGTGGAAATGAGGGAGACTGTGGTTGGAGTCCCCTTGTTTTTGAAAAAAGAACCAAGATGAACAAGTCATGGCTCTCAGAGGACTTTTCTTCCCCTTGCTCATCCAGGGGAGGTGAAAGGCACGCGTATTTTTGAGAGTGCTTCATGCAAAGCATCTTTTTCATCTTGAAAATGGGGGTCAACTGATGCCAGTCAAGTGGGGTGTGTGTGGCCCAATTAGTGGCAACGAGGGAGACTGTGGTTGGAGTCCCCTCGCTGTGTTTCTAAAAGAACCAAGATGAACAAGTCATGGCTCTCAGAGGACTTTTCTTCCCCTGGGTCAGCCAGGGGACGGGAAAGGCACACGTATTTTTGAGAGTGCTTCATGCAAATAATCTTTTTCATCTTGAAAATGGGGGTCAACTGATGCCAGTCAAGTGAAGTGTGTGTGGCCCAATTAGTGGAAACGAGGGAGACTGTGGTTGGAGTCCCCTCGCTGTTTCTAAAAGAACCAAGATGAACAAGTCATGGCTCTCAGAGGACTTTTCTTCCCCTGGGTCAGCCAGGGGACAGGAAAGGCACGCACATTTTTGAGAGTGCTTCATGCAAAGCATCTTTTTCTTTTTCAAAAGGGGGGTCAACTGATGCCAGTCAAGTGGGGTGTGTGTGGCCCAATTAGTGGCAACGAGGGAGACTGTGGTTGGAGTTCCCTCGCTGTGTTTCTAAAAAAACCAAGATGAACAAGTCATGGCTCTCAGAGGACTTTTCTTCCCCTGGGTCAGCCAGGGGACGGGAAAGGCACGCGTATTTGGAGAGTGCTTCATGCAAAGCATCTTTTTCATCTTGAAAATGGGGGTCAACTGATGCCAGTCAAGTGGGGTGTGTGTGGCCCAATTAGTGGAAACGAGGGAGACTGTGGTTGGAGTCCCCTCGCTGTGTTTCTAAAAGAACCAAGATGAACAAGTCATGGCTCTCAGAGGACTTTTCTTCCCCTGGGTCAGCCAGGGGACGGGAAAGGCACACGTATTTTTGAGAGTGCTTCATGCAAAGCATCTTTTTCTTTTTCAAAAGGGGGGTCAACTGATGCCAGTCAAGTGGGGTGTGTGTGGCCCAATTAGTGGAAACGAGGGAGACTGTGGTTGGAGTCCCCTCGCTGTGTTTCTAAAAGAACCAAGATGAACAATTCATGGCTCTCAGAGGACTTTTCTTCCCCTGGGTCAGCCAGGGGACGGAAAAGGCACACGTATTTTTGAGAGTGCTTCATGCAAAGCATCTTTTTCTTTTTCAAAATGGGGGTCAACTGATGCCAGTCAAGTGGGGTGTGTGTGGCCCAATTAGTGGCAACGAGGGAGACTGTGGTTGGAGTCCCCTCGCTGTGTTTCTAAAAGAACCAAGATGAACAAGTCATGGCTCTCAGAGGACTTTTCTTCCCCTGGGTCAGCGAGGGGACGGGAAAGGCACGCATATTTTTGAGAGTGCTTCATGCAAAGCATCTTTTTCTTTTTCAAAAGGGGAGTCAACTGATGCCAGTCAAGTGGGGTGTGTGTGGCCCAATTAGTGGAAACGAGGGAGACTGTGGTTGGAGTCCCCTCGCTGTGTTTCTAAAAGAACGAAGATGAACAAGTCATGGATCTCAGAGGACTTTTCTTCCCCTGGGTCAGCCAGGGGACGGGAAAGGCACGCGTATTTTTCAGAGTGCTTCATGCAAAGCATCTTTTTCATCTTGAAAATGGGGGTCAACTGATGCCAGTCAAGTGGGGTGTGGGTGGCCCAATTAGTGGAAACGAGGGAGACTGTGGTTGGAGTCCCCTCGCTGTGTTTCTAAAAGAACCAAGATGAACAAGTCATGGCTCTCAGAGGACTGTTCTTCCCCTGGGTCAGCCAGGAGACGGGAAAGGCACGCGTATTTTTGAGAGTGCTTCATGCAAAGCATCTTTTTCTTTTTCAAAAGGGGGGTCAACTGATGCCAGTCAAGTGGGGTGTGTGTGGCCCAATTAGTGGAAACGAGGGAGACTGTGGTTGGAGTTCCCTCGCTGTGTTTCTAAAAAAACCAAGATGAACAAGTCATGGCTCTCAGAGGACTTTTCTTCCCCTGGGTCAGCCAGGGGACGGGAAAGGCACGCGTATTTGGAGAGTGCTTCATGCAAAGCATCTTTTTCATCTTGAAAATGGGGGTCAACTGATGCCAGTGAAGTGGGGTGTGTGTGGCCCAATTAGTGGAAACGAGGGAGACTGTGGTTGGAGTCCCCTTGTTTTTGAAAAAAGAACCAAGATGAAAAAGTCATGGCTCTCAGAGGACTTTTCTTCCCCTGGCTCATCCAGGGCAGGTGAAAGGCACGCGTATTTTTGAGAGTGCTTCATGCAAAGCATCTTATTCATCTTGAAAATGGGGGCCAACTGATGCCAGTCAAGTGGGGTGTGTGTGGCCCAATTAGTGGAAACGAGGGAGACTGTGGTTGGAGTCCCCTCGCTGTGTTTCTAAAAGAACCAAGATGAACAAGTCATGGCTCTCAGAGGACTTTTCTTCCCCTGGGTCAGCCAGGGGACGGGAAAGGCACGCGTATTTTTGAGAGTGCTTCATGCAAAGCATCTTTTTCATCTTGAAAATGGGGGTCAACTGATGCCAGTGAAGTGGGGTGTGTGTGGCCCAATTAGTGGAAATGAGGGAGACTGTGGTTGGAGTCCCCTTGTTTTTGAAAAAAGAACCAAGATGAACAAGTCATGGCTCTCAGAGGACTTTTCTTCCCCTTGCTCATCCAGGGGAGGTGAAAGGCACGCGTATTTTTGAGAGTGCTTCATGCAAAGCATCTTTTTCATCTTGAAAATGGGGGTCAACTGATGCCAGTCAAGTGGGGTGTGTGTGGCCCAATTAGTGGCAACGAGGGAGACTGTGGTTGGAGTCCCCTCGCTGTGTTTCTAAAAGAACCAAGATGAACAAGTCATGGCTCTCAGAGGACTTTTCTTCCCCTGGGTCAGCCAGGGGACGGGAAAGGCACACGTATTTTTGAGAGTGCTTCATGCAAATAATCTTTTTCATCTTGAAAATGGGGGTCAACTGATGCCAGTCAAGTGAAGTGTGTGTGGCCCAATTAGTGGAAACGAGGGAGACTGTGGTTGGAGTCCCCTCGCTGTTTCTAAAAGAACCAAGATGAACAAGTCATGGCTCTCAGAGGACTTTTCTTCCCCTGGGTCAGCCAGGGGACAGGAAAGGCACGCACATTTTTGAGAGTGCTTCATGCAAAGCATCTTTTTCTTTTTCAAAAGGGGGGTCAACTGATGCCAGTCAAGTGGGGTGTGTGTGGCCCAATTACTGGCAACGAGGGAGACTGTGGTTGGAGTTCCCTCGCTGTGTTTCTAAAAAAACCAAGATGAACAAGTCATGGCTCTCAGAGGACTTTTCTTCCCCTGGGTCAGCCAGGGGACGGGAAAGGCACGCGTATTTGGAGAGTGCTTCATGCAAAGCATCTTTTTCATCTTGAAAATGGGGGTCAACTGATGCCAGTCAAGTGGGGTGTGTGTGGCCCAATTAGTGGAAACGAGGGAGACTGTGGTTGGAGTCCCCTCGCTGTGTTTCTAAAAGAACCAAGATGAACAAGTCATGGCTCTCAGAGGACTTTTCTTCCCCTGGGTCAGCCAGGGGACGGGAAAGGCACACGTATTTTTGAGAGTGCTTCATGCAAAGCATCTTTTTCTTTTTCAAAAGGGGGGTCAACTGATGCCAGTCAAGTGGGGTGTGTGTGGCCCAATTAGTGGAAACGAGGGAGACTGTGGTTGGAGTCCCCTCGCTGTGTTTCTAAAAGAACCAAGATGAACAAGTCATGGCTCTCAGAGGACTTTTCTTCCCCTGGGTCAGCCAGGGGACGGAAAAGGCACACGTATTTTTGAGAGTGCTTCATGCAAAGCATCTTTTTCTTTTTCAAAATGGGGGTCAACTGATGCCAGTCAAGTGGGGTGTGTGTGGCCCAATTAGTGGCAACGAGGGAGACTGTGGTTGGAGTCCCCTCGCTGTGTTTCTAAAAGAACCAAGATGAACAAGTCATGGCTCTCAGAGGACTTTTCTTCCCCTGGGTCAGCGAGGGGACGGGAAAGGCACGCATATTTTTGAGAGTGCTTCATGCAAAGCATCTTTTTCTTTTTCAAAAGGGGAGTCAACTGATGCCAGTCAAGTGGGGTGTGTGTGGCCCAATTAGTGGAAACGAGGGAGACTGTGGTTGGAGTCCCCTCGCTGTGTTTCTAAAAGAACGAAGATGAACAAGTCATGGCTCTCAGAGGACTTTTCTTCCCCTGGGTCAGCCAGGGGACGGGAAAGGCACGCGTATTTTTCAGAGTGCTTCATGCAAAGCATCTTTTTCATCTTGAAAATGGGGGTCAACTGATGCCAGTCAAGTGGGGTGTGGGTGGCCCAATTAGTGGAAACGAGGGAGACTGTGGTTGGAGTCCCCTCGCTGTGTTTCTAAAAGAACCAAGATGAACAAGTCATGGCTCTCAGAGGACTGTTCTTCCCCTGGGTCAGCCAGGAGACGGGAAAGGCACGCGTATTTTTGAGAGTGCTTCATGCAAAGCATCTTTTTATTTTTCAAAAGGGGGGTCAACTGATGCCAGTCAAGTGGGGTGTGTGTGGCCCAATTAGTGGCAACGAGGGAGACTGTGGTTGGAGTTCCCTCGCTGTGTTTCTAAAAAAACCAAGATGAACAAGTCATGGCTCTCAGAGGACTTTTCTTCCCCTGGGTCAGCCAGGGGACGGGAAAGGCACGCGTATTTGGAGAGTGCTTCATGCAAAGCATCTTTTTCATCTTGAAAATGGGGGTCAACTGATGCCAGTGAAGTGGGGTGTGTGTGGCCCAATTAGTGGAAACGAGGGAGACTGTGGTTGGAGTCCCCTTGTTTTTGAAAAAAGAACCAAGATGAAAAAGTCATGGCTCTCAGAGGACTTTTCTTCCCCTGGCTCATCCAGGGCAGGTGAAAGGCACGCGTATTTTTGAGAGTGCTTCATGCAAAGCATCTTTTTCATCTTGAAAATGGGGGCCAACTGATGCCAGTCAAGTGGGGTGTGTGTGGCCCAATTAGTGGAAACGAGGGAGACTGTGGTTGGAGTCCCCTCGCTGTGTTTCTAAAAGAACCAAGATGAACAAGTCATGGCTCTCAGAGGACTTTTCTTCCCCTGGGTCAGCCAGGGGACGGGAAAGGCACGCGTATTTTTGAGAGTGCTTCATGCAAAGCATCTTTTTCTTTTTCAAAAGGGGGGTCAACTGATGCCAGTCAAGTGGGGTGTGTGTGGCCCAATTAGTGGCAACGAGGGAGACTGTGGTTGGAGTCCCCTCGCTGTGTTTCTAAAAAAAACAATATGAACAAGTCATGGCTCTCAGAGGACTTTTCTTCCCCTGGGTCAGCCAGGGGATGGGAAAGGCACGCGTATTTTTGAGAGTGCTTCATGCAAAGCATCTTTTTCATCTTGAAAATGGGGGTCAACTGATGCCAGTGAAGTGGGGTGTGTGTGGCCCAATTAGTGGAAATGAGGGAGACTGTGGTTGGAGTCCCCTTGTTTTTGAAAAAAGAACCAAGATGAACAAGTCATGGCTCTCAGAGGACTTTTCTTCCCCTTGCTCATCCAGGGGAGGTGAAAGGCACGCGTATTTTTGAGAGTGCTTCATGCAAAGCATCTTTTTCATCTTGAAAATGGGGGTCAACTGATGCCAGTCAAGTGGGGTGTGTGTGGCCCAATTAGTGGCAACGAGGGAGACTGTGGTTGGAGTCCCCTCGCTGTGTTTCTAAAAGAACCAAGATGAACAAGTCATGGCTCTCAGAGGACTTTTCTTCCCCTGGGTCAGCCAGGGGACGGGAAAGGCACACGTATTTTTGAGAGTGCTTCATGCAAATAATCTTTTTCATCTTGAAAATGGGGGTCAACTGATGCCAGTCAAGTGAAGTGTGTGTGGCCCAATTAGTGGAAACGAGGGAAACTGTGGTTGGAGTCCCCTCGCTGTTTCTAAAAGAACCAAGATGAACAAGTCATGGCTCTCAGAGGACTTTTCTTCCCCTGGGTCAGCCAGGGGACGGGAAAGGCACGCACATTTTTGAGAGTGCTTCATGCAAAGCATCTTTTTCATCTTGAAGATGGGGGTCAACTGATGCCAGTCAAGTGGGGTGTGTGTGGCCCAATTAGTGGAAACGAGGGAAACTGTGGTTGGAGTCCCCTCGTTTTTGAAAAAAGAACCAAGATGAACAAGTCATGGCTCTCAGAGGACTTTTCTTCCCCTGGGTCAGCCAGGGGACGGGAAAGGCACGCGCATTTTTCAGAGTGCTTTATGCAAAGCATCTTTTTCATCTTGAAAATGGGGGTCAACTGATACCAGTCAAGTGGGGTGTGGGTGGCCCAATTAGTGGAAACGAGGGAGACTGTGGTTGGAGTCCCCTCGTTTTTGAAGAACCAAGATGAACAAGTCATGGCTCTCAGAGGACTTTTCTTCCCCTGGCTCATCCGGGAAAGATGAAAGGCACGCGTATTTTTGAGAGTGCTTCATGCAAAGCATCTTTTTCATCTTGAAAATGGGGGCCAACTGATGCCAGTCAAGTGGGGTGTGTGTGGCCCAATTAGTGGAAACGAGGGAGACTGTGGTTGGAGTCCCCTTGTTTTTGAAAAAAGAACCAAGATGAACAAGTCATAGCTCTCAGAGGACTTTTCTTCCCCTGGCTCATCCAGGGGAGGTGAAAGGCACGCGTATTTTTGAGAGTACTTCATGCAAAGCATCTTTTTCATCTTGAAAATGGGGGCCAACTGATGCCAGTCAAGTGGGGTGTGTGTGGCCCAATTATTGGAAACGAGGGAGACTGTGGTTGGAGTCCCCTCGCTGTGTTTCTAAAAGAACCAAGATGAACAAGTCATGGCTCTCAGAGGACTTTTCTTCCCCTGGGTCAGCCAGGGGACGGGAAAGGCACGCGTATTTTTCAGAGTGCTTTATGCAAAGCATCTTTTTCATCTTGAAAATGGGGGTCAACTGATACCAGTCAAGTGGGGTGTGGGTGGCCCAATTAGTGGAAACGAGGGAGACTGTGGTTGGAGTCCCCTCGTTTTTGAAGAACCAAGATGAACAAGTCATGGCTCTCAGAGGACTTTTCTTCCCCTGGCTCATCCAGGAAAGATGAAAGGCACGCGTATTTTTGAGAGTGCTTCATGCAAAGCATCTTTTTCATCTTGAAAATGGGGGCCAACTGATGCCAGTCAAGTGGGGTGTGTGTGGCCCAATTAGTGGAAACGAGGGAGTCTGTGGTTGGAGTCCCCTTGTTTTTGAAAAAAGAACCAAGATGAACAAGTCATAGCTCTCAGAGGACTTTTCTTCCCTTGGCTCATCCAGGGGAGGTGAAAGGCTCGCGTATTTTTGAGAGTGCTTCATGCAAAGCATCTTTTTCTTTTTCAAAAGGGGGGTCAACTGATGCCAGTCAAGTGGGGTGTGTGTGGCCCAATTAGTGGCAACGAGGGAGACTGTGGTTGGAGTCCCCTCGCTGTGTTTCTAAAAAAACCAAGATGAACAAGTCATGGCTCTCAGAGGACTTTTCTTCCCCTGGGTCAGCCAGGGGACGGGAAAGGCACGCGTATTTTTGAGAGTGCTTCATGCAAAGCATCTTTTTCATCTTGAAAATGGGGGTCAACTGATGCCAGTGAAGTGGGGTGTGTGTGGCCCAATTAGTGGAAACGAGGGAGACTGTGGTTGGAGTCCCCTTGTTTTTGAAAAAAGAACCAAGATGAACAAGTCATGGCTCTCAGAGGACTTTTCTTCCCCTGGGTCAGCCAGGGGAGGTGAAAGGCACGCGTATTTTTGAGAGTGCTTCATGCAAAGCATCTTTTTCATCTTGAAGATGGGGGTCAACTGATGCCAGTCAAGTGGGGTGTGTGTGGCCCAATTAGTGGAAACGAGGGAAACTGTGGTTGGAGTCCCCTCGTTTTTGAAAAAAGAACCAAGATGAACAAGTCATGGCTCTCAGAGGACTTTTCTTCCCCTGGCTCATCCAGGGGAGGTGAAAGGCACGCGTATTTTTGAGAGTGCTTCATGCAAAGCATCTTTTTCATCTTGAAATTGGGGGTCAACTGATGCCAGTCAAGTGGGGTGTGTGTGGCCCAGTTAGTGGAAACGAGGGAGACTGTGGTTGGAGTCCCCTCGCTGTGTTTCTGAATGAACCAAGATGAACAAGTCATGGCTCTCAGAGGACTTTTCTTCCCCTGGGTCAGCCAGGGGATGGGAAAGGCACGCGTATTTTTGAGAGTGCTTCATGCAAAGCATCTTTTTCTTTTTCAAAAGGGGGGTCAACTGATGCCAGTCAAGTGGGGTGTGTGTGGCCCAATTAGTGGCAACGAGGGAGACTGTGGTTTGAGTCCCCTCGCTGTGTTTCTAAAAGAACCAAGATGAACAAGTCATGGCTCTCAGAGGACTTTTCTTCCCCTGGGTCAGCCAGGGGATGGGAAAGGCACACGTGTTTTTGAGAGTGCTTCATGCAAAGCATCTTTTTTATCTTGAAAATGGGGGTGAACTGATGCCAGTCAAGTGGGGTGTGTGTGGCCCAATTAGTGGAAACGAGGGAGACTGTGGTTGGAGTCCCCTCGTTTTTGAAAAAAGAACCAAGATGAACAAGTCATGGCTCTCAGAGGACTTTTCTTCCCCTGGCTCATCCAGGGGAGGTGAAAGGCACACGTATTTTTGAGAGTGCTTCATACAAAGCATCTTTTTCATTTTGAAAATTGGGGTCAACTTATGCCAGTCAAGTGGGGTGTGTGTGGCCCAATTAGTGGAAACGAGGGAGACTGTGGTTGGAGTCCCCTCGCTGTGTTTCTAAAAGAACCAAGATGAACAAGTCATGGCTCTCAGAGGACTTTTCTTCCCCTGGGTCAGCCAGGGGACGGGAAAGGCACGCGTATTTTTCAGAGTGCTTTATGCAAAGCATCTTTTTCATCTTGAAAATGGGGGTCAACTGATACCAGTCAAGTGGGGTGTGGGTGGCCCAATTAGTGGAAACGAGGGAGACTGTGGTTGGAGTCCCCTCGTTTTTGAAGAACCAAGATGAACAAGTCATGGCTCTCAGAGGACTTTTCTTCCCCTGGCTCATCCAGGAAAGATGAAAGGCACGCGTATTTTTGAGAGTGCTTCATGCAAAGCATCTTTTTCATCTTGAAAATGGGGGCCAACTGATGCCAGTCAAGTGGGGTGTGTGTGGCCCAATTAGTGGAAATGAGGGAGACTGTGGTTGGAGTCCCCTCGTTTTTGAAAAAAGAACCAAGATGAACAAGTCGTGGCTCTCAGAGGACTTTTCTTCCCCTGGCTCATCCAGTGGAGGTGAAAGGCACGCGTATTTTTGAGAGTGCTTCATGCAAAGCATCTTTTTCATTTTGAAAATTGGGGTCAACTTATGCCAGTCAAGTGGGTTGTGTGTGGCCCAATTAGTGGAAACGAGGGAGACTGTGGTTGGAGTCCCCTCGCTGTGTTTCTAAAAGAACCAAGATGAACAAGTCATGGCTCTCAGAGGACTTTTCTTCCCCTGGGTCAGCCAGGGGACGGGAAAGGCACACGTATTTTTGAGAGTGCTTCATGCAAAGCATCTTTTTCTTTTTCAAAAGGGGGGGTCAACTGATGCCAGTCAAATAAGGTGTGTGTGGCCCAATTAGTGGCTACGAGGGAGACTGTGGTTGGAGTCCCCTCGCTGTGTTTCTAAAAGAACCAAGATGAACAAGTCATGGCTCTCAGAGGACTTTTCTTCCCCTGGGTCAGCCAGGGGACGGAAAAGGCACGTGTATTTTTGAGAGTGCTTCATGCAAAGCATCTTTTTCATCTTGAAAATGGGGGTCAATTGATGCCAGTCAAGTGTGGTGTGTGTGGCCCAATTAGTGGAAACGAGGGAGACTATGGTTGGAGTCCCCTTGCTGTGTTTTACATGCTTTTAGAAGGGCATGACATGGCTTAGAGCTTGACTTTCAGCATCTCCAAACTGTTGGCTACCAAAATGCTTCCTTTCCAACCTTTTTAACCGAGGATTTTTGGGACCTTATGCCCATCGCAGTGCCCCAAGAGCCGATGCCCAGGCGCCACTCCTTCTCCAACAAAGGCGTGCACGCGCTACACCAGCATGTCGCACCAAACATCACTGCTTGTTTGAGAAACTGTGTGACAGGGTGCATTTCACCACAGATACTTGGCCCAGTAAGCATGGACAGGGGCGCTACATGTCGCTGACTGGACAATGGGTTACTATGGGGAGAGATGGAGAAGGGTCTGCTGTACAAGTCTTGCTGTCCCCACGAGTTGTATCAATCCTTCCTCTGTATGTAGAAGTTAATACACTGCTTCTGCCTCCTCAACCTCGTGTGGGTCCTTCACCTCGGCCCAAACCCTGTGTGGTCAGGGCACCCTTCCTTGTAACTGCCCACAAGGAAAACCCCACACCTCCTCCTTACTATGCTGGCAGCAGAGCTCAATGCCATCATGCGGTCAAATGTTTACTTTGAAAAGTATGGGAAATGTGAGTTACACCGCTGAGAATTTGTGGACGGTTAGCTCTGGAGACCAAGTTTCATCAATGGTTGTCTCCACTCAACCAGCAGCCAGGGAAGGCCGAGTGTGACAATGATGCAAACATGGGTGCGACCCTTCGCCGTGACAATGTGACACACGAGCCTTGTGTGGCTCACGTGTTGAATCTAATTCTGCAGCAATTTTTAAACCACCATCCCGGCCTACATGGCCTTATGCAGCGGGCACGCTCGCTATGTTCTCACTTCCATCGTTCACACACAGCAGCTCAACAACTTTCGTCGCTCTAAAAGTCTTTAGGTCTGGTGGTTAAACGCCTGAAATGCGATGTGCCGACACGCAGGAATTTGAATCTGCACATGTTGCAGCGTTTGTGGCAGCACCGCCGAACCCTGCTGCAATACGTTATGACATATAGGCTGGCCTAACTTGATCCAGAGGTGGTGCAGATCACGCTGCTGGAGTGGTGTCAGATCAAGGACCTATGCACCCTTTTACACAGTTTACAAATGTCGACGAAAATGTTTAGCACTGGCAATGCCATTCTCAGCATGACAATTCTGGTCATCTACATGATGGAGCACACTGAAAGCATTATTAGGAGTCAGGTGTTGGGACAAGAGGAAGGGGAGGAAGTACAGGAAGAGTCATATGCGGAAGGGATAACAAGATCTATGAGGTCCAGATGGTCAGCGGCACCTAGGCGGCAGTCATGGTGGGGGAGAGGGATTAACAAGGGCGCATAGTATCAGCAAAAAGTGTTGAGGAAGATGCAGGAGCCCATGAAGAAATGGAGGACGAACTGGCGATGGGCATGGAAGACTCAGCAGATGAGTGAGAGCTTGCTCACATTTCGGTTGTGCGAAGTTGGGGGAAGAGGGCAGAGGAAGGAGGCACGATTCTCACCTCTCTGCCACCAACACACCAAGGACTTGGTTCTCCTGGATGCACAAGACTCATGAGCGCCTTCTTCCTGCACTACCTACAACATGACCTTCAGATTGTACGAATTCGAAGTAATGCTAACTACTGGGTTGCCATACTGTTAGATCCCCGGTACAAGACAAAATTTGGCGAAATAATTCCTGCCATAGAAAGGGACGCACGTATACAGTAGTATCTGCAGAAGGTGGTACGCAATCTTAGATCTGCTTTTCCACTAAACACCAGTGCTGCACAGAGTGAATCTCAACGCTTTATCACGGATAGGAGGAAATGGTCTTTTACTTGTCCACATCTGAGGGACCGAGGGCTGGCTGCTGTGCTGAGATGGTATTGAGTACGGTGTCCCTGCAGAGTTGCACTTTTGGTCATATACAAAATGAGTTGAAAAAGGACAGATGCTGGTGGAAAGGGGAACAGGTGTGTTGGAAAGGGGAAAAAAGTTATTGTCCGTGGGTTTGGTGGTTAAGCAAAAGTAACATTTGCTGAATAAACATCATCTGTTACGGTGGGACTGGCAGATTTGGATAAGGTGGTATATACTATGTTACCACTATATAACAAAAATTAATAAGAAAAGAAAGAGAAAGGTATATATCCCCATCAGCAGTCAATGTCCACCATGCTCCCAGATGGAAAAGGAGAGGTTGGCAACTGGAAGGTTAGTTGGAGGATACAGATCTGTGTGGCTATGAAACTAATAGTAGCCTGAACCGAGTTAGACGCCACTCGGATCTGGAGACTGGGAACCCTGTTAGCGTCACAGGGTCCACACGCCCACCCAGCCCAGGAACTCCCTGTTAACATCACAGGGGCCATTCAGTACGCTGACCGTGTGCATTGGGGCCACACCTGTGGACAGCAGGCGCATCAGCAGCAGCAGGCCTGTTAATGCCACTGGGCTGCATAAGCAGGACTTGTAGGACAGGAGCTGGTCTTAACCGTTCTGCGTACCAACTGATGTGGCGGCCTGCATCGACGCCCTATCCCTGCCTACCTCTGGCCTAAAGCCGCAATGGGTTCAACACATGGAGGTGTGCTCTTTCGGAGCATAATAGAAGACTGCACACCTCCTTGTTGGCTCCAGCCCGTTTTATAACCTGGGTCCGCCCCAAACCAGGGTGGACCACAATGCACCTCCTGGAGACAAAAGCAGAGTGACACGTCATGAGTGGCATAACTAGCGTCCTATTTGAAACCGCAACTTCAATAATGACCTCATGGCTGCCACGACACAAACACCTCACCAGTCATCGTCTGACCATCAATAATGAAGTGACAAGTCATAGGGGCGGGCCTCTGCAAGCCATTTGGGAGTGGCCTGGCCACATCGTCAGGACACCTGATGCCCTGTGGTCTATATGGGCCCCCTCCACATCAGGGGCAGGGCCAAAGAGTTCCTTACCGGACCTAGTTTCTGATGCAGTAAGTGCCTGAGCATGGTCAGTTGCATGAAATAGAGTCTCTGAAAAAAGACTATCAGCTTTAGCATGGTGTCTATGCACAACACAGGACTTAGACCCAGCACGGAATGCAAGTACCTGTGCAAAGAGGCTTTTCACACTAAGTGTGGGAGCATGCGCTGTATCCCGAAATGAAGACTTAGCGTCAGGAATGGCACAGTCAGGCTGAGCATACTCACTAGGCGAAACACTGTAGTTAGGCTGCAGCTGGGGTAAATCGGCACACGCATGCGCACTAGCTGCCTCTCCACACTTACACGTGGAGGAGAAATTGCTCTTCGGGTGTGGACTTGGAGATGCTGTCTATGAACAGAAGGAAAAGCTAAAGGAAGCCTCACTTTCTATCCCTCCGAATAATCAAATGCAGCAATGAATTCCCTGAGTTTGCTATAACATTAGCATAGCAAAATGTGCATGAGGGTGTCCTGCACAGGTGCTAGAAATAGCTTGGCACCAGTGGGACAATAATGGAATACAACATCCAGTTCTATGATGCCACTAAATGGCAGTATTTTTTGCTATCAATATAGCTTATTAAAAACAGAGCAAGAAGGTGTCCTGCACAGGTGCTAGAAATAGCTTGGCACCAGTGGGACAATAATGAAATACAACATCCAGTTCTATGATGCCACTAAATGGCAGTATTTTTTGCTATCATTATAGCTTATTAAAAACAGAGCAGGAGGGTGTCCTGCACAGGTGCTAGAAATAGCTTGGCACCAGTGGGACAATAATGGAATACAACATCCAGTTCTATGATGCCACTAAATGGCGGTATTTTTTGCTATCAATATAGCTTATTAAAAATAGAGCAGGAGGGTGTCCTGCACAGGTGCTAGAAATAGCTTGGAACCAGTGGGACAATAATGGAATACAACATCCAGTTCTATGATGCCACTAAATGGCAGTATTTTTTGCTCTCAATATAGCTTATTAAAAACAGAGCAGGAGGGTGTCCTGCACAGGTGCTGCACATAGATTTGCACCAGTGGGGCACTAATGGAGTACAAAAGCCACTTCTTGTATGCCACTAAGTTTACTCAATTTTTGGTATTATAATGTCTTAGTAAGTAACAATGAGTTTGAGTGTGCAATGCAGGCAGAGGTGCTGCAAATATCTTTGCACTAGTGGGACTATACAGAAGTCCAATAGCCACGTTTAGGATGCCACTAAGTTCACTCAGTGTTTGCTAGTATAATGGCTTAGTTATAATGAGTTTATGTGTGCAATGCAGGCAGACGTGCTGCAAATATTTGTGCACTAGTGGGACTATACAGAAGTCCAATAGCCACGTTTAGGATGCCACTAGGTTCACTCAGTGTTTGCTAGTATAATGGCTTAGTAACATTGAGTTTGAGTGTGCAATGCAGGCAGACGTGCTGCAAATATCTTTGCACTAGTGGGACAATACAGAAGTCCAACAGCCACTTTTAGGATGCCACTAAGTTTCCTCAGTGTTTGCTAGTATAATGGCTTATTAACAATGAGTTTGAGTGTGCAATGCAGGCACAGGTGCTGCAAATATCTTTGAACTAGTGGGACAATACAGAAGTCCAATAGCCACGTTTAGGATGCCACTAAGTTCACTCAGTGTTTGCTAGTATAATGGCTTAGCTATAATGAGTTTGAGTGTGCAATGCAGGCAGACGTGCTGCAAATATCTGTGCGCTACTGGAACTATACAGAAGTCCAATAGCCACGTTTAGGATGCCACTAGGTTCACTCAGTGTTTGCTGGTATAATGGCTTAGTAACAATGAGTTGGAGTGTGCAATGCAGGCAGACGTGCTGCAAATATCTTTGCACTAGTGGGACTATACAGAAGTCCAACAGCCACGTTTAGGATGCCACTAAGTTCACTCAGTGTTTGCTAGTATAATGGCTTAGTTATAATGAGTTTGAGTGTGCAATGCAGGCAGGCGTGCTGCAAATATCTTTGCGCTAGTGGGACAATACAGAATTCCAACAGCCACTTTTAGGATGCCACTAAATTTCCTCAGTGTTTGCTAGTATAATGGCTTAGTAACAATGAGTTTGAGTGTGCAATGCAGGCAGAGGTGCTGCAAATATCTTTGCACTAGTGGGACTATACAGAAGTCCAATAGCCACGTTTAGGATGCCACTAAGTTCACTCAGTGTTTGCTAGTATAATGGCCTAGTTATAATGAGTTTGAGTGCGCAATGCAGGCAGACGTGCTGCAAATATCTGTGCACTAGTGGGACTATACAGAAGTCCAATAGCCACATTTAGGATGCCACTAAGTTTACTCTGTGTTTGCTAGTATAATGGCTTAGCTATAATGAGTTTGAGTGTGCAATGCAGGCAGACGTGCTGCAAATATCTTTTCACTAGTGGGACTATACAGAAGTCCAATAGCCACGTTTAGGATGCCACTAGGTTCACTCAGTGTTTGCTAGTATAATGGCTTAGTAACAATGAGTTGGAGTGTGCAAAGGGCAGGAGGGTACAGTGGCAGGGTTGTGGGTCTCTGGGTAGAGGAAAGGAAGCCTGCCTTTCTATCCCTTCTAATGGGGAAATGCAGCGAGGAAATCCCTGACCTTAGCTACACAGACGCTGTAATTTTGTGTAGCTGTTAAACTCTGTTTTCAGGACCTGTCACCTATGGCTCTGACCCTGCCGGTATGAGCCCTTAAAAGGAGTGATAGAAAGTGCTATCCCTATGCTGTCCAGCGCTGTGTATGGAGCGTATACAGCTGTATCGGCGATAGGAGCTGCGCCAGTGATGTCTGACACCAAGGACGCAGAAGGCAGATAATGGCGTGCTGGAGGAAAATGTCCGTTTTTATAATGCAGGGACATGTGACATGGACATCCTATCACACATGGCGTTGCTTCTCTGGCTAAAAGTCCACTTAGCTGTGTGTGTGTCTGGGATTGGCTGACATGATGGCCCTCCCCACTACAAGCGCACGCTTAGGGAAGGTAGACAAGGAAAAAAAAAAAAAAATGGCGATCGCCATTATACATACAGCAGTGATCTCAAGGCGCTGTTCCCGCACACTATACACTGAAATGTCATAATAGTGTGAGTCACAGAGTGACTTACACTACTACAGCGGATAGCCAGCTAGGAATTAGCTGTTTTTTTTTGCTGCTAGAACCGTTCTCGAACGTATCTAGAACTATCGAGCTTTTGCAAAAAAGCTCGAGTTCTAGTTCGATCTAGAACAGCCCCCAAAATCACTCGAGCCGCGAACTGGAGAACCACGAACCACGAACCGCGCTCAACTCTAGTCCTTCCCACACCAAGGTTTGCAGGCCCTACCTCAGTCAGGGTTTCACCCACACTCTACAGCTCCGGAATGTCATGCTCCTCTGCCTCCTCCTCCTCCTATGCATCCTCATCCACTTTACCCTCCACACCAGTCCCAAGCTGGAAGCACTGCAGCACTGCCTCGGCGAAGCGGCAACAGGCTGTGCTGAAGCAAATCTGCATAGGTGACAAACCCCACAATGCAGAAGAGGTGTGGACAGCTCTAAAACAGCAGGCAGATCACTGGCTCACATGTCTGAACCTAAAGCCAGGAAAGGTCGTGCGTGACAATGGCCGGAACCTGGTGGTGGCTTTGAGGCGAGGCCAGCTGACACATGTTCCATGCGTGGCCCATGTGCTCAACCTCGTGGTTCAGCGGTTTCTAAAGTCATACCCAGAGCTGTCTGATCTGCTGGTAAAAGTTCGCCGACTGTCTGCACATTTTCAAGGTCACCTACTGCTTCAGCCGGCCTTGCCGGCTTTCAGCGCCGTTTGCATCTCCCGGCTCACAGACTGGTGTGTGATGTCCCCACGCGTTGGAATTCAACTCTGCACATGTTGGTCAGGATATGTGAGCAGAAGAGGGCAGTTGTTGAGTACCTACATCACCTAAGCCGTCGGGAAATGGGTCAAACTCCACACATAACACCGGAGGAGTGGAGATGGATGTCCGACCTATGTACCATCCTCCAAAACTTTGAGGACTCCACCAAGATGGTGAGCAGTGATGACGCCATTATTAGCGTCACCATACCGCTTCTCTGCCTTCTAAAACGGTCTCTGCTCAAAAACAAACATGATGCTTCGCAGGCGGAGCGCGATGAGTTGGAGCAAGAAACAGTAGTGGGTGATAACACACAGCCCAGCCTAGTCTCATCACAACGTGCAGTGGAGGACTATGACGAGGAGGAGGATGAAGACATGGAGCAACTCTCGGGCCAAATTGAGGATATGACATGCACACCAATCATATCCTCGGTTCAGAGTGTCTGGCCAGAGGACAGGGTAGATGAGGAGGAGGAGGAGGAGGACAGCATGTTCAGTCATCATGTTGGTCAGGATACTGAAGTGATGGCTGTTAAGAGTCTGGCGCACATGGCTGACTTTATGGTAAGCTGCCTGTCTCGTGACCCTCGCATTAAGAACATCTTGGCCGACAATCATTACTGGTTGGTAACACTGTTAGACCCACGCTACAAGGAGAACTTTATGTCTCTTATTCCCGAGGCGGAGAGGTCAGCCAAAATGCAGAAGTTCAAGAAGGCCATAGTCACGGAAGTAGGCAAAGCATTCCCCTCACAAAACGCTAGCGGCATAGGTCAGGAATCAGTGGACAACCAAGGCGTACAGCCGAGAGGGGCACAAGTACAATCCGTCAGAGGTAGGGGAACAGTCTTTAAGCTGTGGGACAGTTTTCTCAGCCCCTCACGTACCACAGCCCCTGAGGTGCGGGGTAGTGCCACAAGAAATCCTAAGTTTGCCCAGATGCTCAAGGAGTACCTTGCAGATCGAACAACTGTACTCCGACATTCCTCTGTGCCTTACAATTATTGGGTACCCAAGCTGGACACGTGGCATGAATTGGCTCTCTACGCCTTGGAAGTTCTGGCCTGCCCTGCCGCTAGCGTTTTGTCAGAGCGTGTTTTTAGTGCCGCAGGTGGAATCATTACAGATAGACGCACCCGACTGTCAACTGAAAATGCTGACAGGCTGACTCTGATCAAGATGAACAAGGGTTGGATTGGGCCAGACTTCACCACACCACCAGCAAATGAGAGCGGAATTTAAAGTTTGTAACGGGAATTTGCCATGTACCTCCACTCACCCATGGGTACACACTTCTGGAGTTTGGCTAATCGCTGGACTGCTCCTCCTTCTCCTCATGCGCCACCATGATGACCGTTACAATAGTTAGGCCGTTGTTTCAGGTATACCCCCAGTGGTAAATTTTTTCGCCCATTCTTTCAGAATGGGCATTACAAGGACAGGAGACCCGCTCCTTTGTAATGGGAACAATGTTTTGAGGCCCTAATGCACGTCTCTATCCAGGGACACTGTGGAGCCTCCCAATTTTTGGCTGCCCTGCCTAAGGGCTATACTACAATAGACCCACTTCCTTTCAATGGGCACTTCAGGTTTACAGGCCATCATGCACGTCTATATCCAGGGACAATGTGGAGCCTCCCATTTTTTGGCTGCCCTGCCTAAGGGCTATACTACAATAGACCCACTTCCTTACAATGGGCACTTCAGGTTTACAGGCCATCATGCACGTCCCTATCCAGGGACAATGTGGAGCCTCCCAATTTTTGGCTGCCCTACCTAAGGGCTATACTACAATAGACCCACTTCCTTGCAATGGGTACTTCAGGTTTACAGGCCATCATGCACGTCTCTATCCAGGGACAATGTGGAGCCTCCCAATTTTTGGCTGCCCTGCCTAAGGGCTATACTACAATAGACCCACTTCCTTACAAAAAGGTACTTCAGGTTTACAGGCCATCATAGACGTCTCTATCCAGGGACAATGTGGAGCCTCCCATTTTTTGGCTGCCCTGCCTAAGGGCTATACTACAATAGACCCACTTCCTTACAATGGGCACTTCAGGTTTACAGGCCATCATGCACATCCCTATCCAGGGACAATGTGGAGCCTCCCAATTTTTGGCTGCCCTGCCTAAGGGCTATACTACAATAGACCCACTTCCTTACAATGGGCACTTCAGGTTTACAGGCCATCATGCACGTCTCTATCCAGGGACAATGTGGAGCCTCCCAATTTTTGTCTGCCCTGCCTAAGGGCTATACTACAACAGACCCACTTCCTTACAATGGGCACTTCAGGTTTACAGGCCATCATGCACGTCTCTATCCAGGGACAATGTGGAGCCTCCCAATTTTTGGCTGCCCTGCCTAAGGGCTATACTACAAATAGACCCACTTCCTTACAATGGGCACTTCAGGTTTACAGGCCATCATGCACGTCTCTATCCAGGGACAATGTGGAGCCTCCCAATTTTTGGATGCCCTGCCTAAGGGCTATACTACAATAGATCCACTTCCTTACAATGGGCACTTTAGGTTTACAGGCCCTCATGCACGTCTCTATCCAGGGACAATGTGGAGCCTCCCAATTTTTGGCTGCCCTGCCTAAGGGCTATACTACAATAGACCAACTTCCTTACAATGGGCACTTCAGGTTTACAGGCCCTCATGCATGTCTGTATGCAGGGGCATTGGTGAACCTCTCAATTTTGGACTGCCCTGGCAAAGGAAAATATTACAAAGACTCACTTCCTCAAAATGGGCACATTAGACTCAAGAGGCCTTCATGTACGTCTCTTCTCAGGGACATCGGAGTGCCACACAATGTTTTCACGTAAAATCTTTCATGTAATCTCCAAAAGTAACATACACCAGCTCTATCTCACTATTGGGTATGTGCCCTTAACATTTCCGCCATGAAAATTCATTTTGGTGTCATTTTGGAAGGTTTTCTGGTGAGTCCGTAAAAATGGCATAAAACGCGGACAAAATTGTTCACAGCTGTGACTTTTGAGTGATAAATGCTTCAAGGGGTCTTCCCCATGCTGTTGCCATGTCATTTGAGCACTCTTCTGAGACTTTTGTGACATTTTGAGGGTTTCTACATGCTGCCGGGGGGTCATTTCATAAAAATACTCGGGTCTCCCATAGGATAACATTGGGCTCGGTGCTCGGGCCAAGTACACGAGTATCTTGGGATGCTCGGTCCAAGCCTCGAGCACCCGAGCTTTTTGGTACTCGCTCATCACTAGGCTTTATCTATGAACTGGGCCTGGAGGCCGAGATTTTTGTATCCCTGGAGGGACGTGGCCCCTCTTCTGCCTACGGGTCACCCGGATCGTGATCTGGAGCCAGGAGAGCTGGTCTCCTATACCCGGCATTGCGGAGAGAGGGGGTGGTTTACCCACGATGTAAAGAAGTGGGGCAAGATGAATGAGCAAGTCTGCCCCCACCCCCCTCCGCCATCTTAAGCAAGAAAAGTTACTAAGGTAGCGATTCCCGGCTACACCAGTTACAGTTAACCCGTTAAAATTTTACAGTTATATCGTTTAATGGACCATGGCTTTGGACTAGAAAGCCAACCCAATAACTTTTGGGCACTGTAAATAATTAATGGCCAACATTTTTTGTCCACGGCAGCCACTGGAGAGGCTGGTTGGAGGAAGGGCTGCGGTAGAGTCGGCCGAGGCCCAGTCACTACCAAAACCGGTGACTAACCTCTAGGCCAGGGGTCCCTGGACTTGGGAACCCGTGACAAGGACTGCCGGGTAAGGAACTTTTTACCCGGCCTGTGTGGGTGTCACCCGGACCCGTTCCTGGACTTGGGAAAAGGGGTGCCAACCAGTTTTTAGAGGTGGCACCAGGGTCAAGTTTGTTTGGGTGGGAGCAACAAGAAAGTGGCCCGGTCCGTCCCGTTCTGTTTCTATGTGCAACGTTTAAGATCTATGCCTCTCGTAAGGGATGAAAAATGTAAATATGTTATACTTGTAAATTTGCCTTTTTTTCTATTTTTACAGTTTCCCGTTAAAATAAATGGTGGTGGTCGGACAGTCCGCAGATGGCCTGTATTCAGCCAAGGGGGAGTGTAGCGATCTGGAAAACCAGGTAATGGCACATATAGGCCCCCGCAGAACACCAATCCCACAAAGGGTTACAACAGCCGACCTGAAACCCTAGTCACCCCCCTCAGAGAAGGACAGACACACCAGTGGACGAGACCAGGCGGATAGGGAACTCCCACCTAGGGGTCTGGAGAGCCCGGGGTGGGAAAACAGTTAGAGATTAAGTTGAGGTTTGAAGTGAGCGGAGGTGCCAAACTGACAGTTGCCAGGGTCAGAGCCCTGACACCTTGGCTAGGTGGCAGACGGTAACCAGGGTCTGCAGGAGACAGGAAGAAGGCTGCAGGGATCCGAGGTGGACCGGGATAGGGTTGTAGCCTGCCGGTACCGACACCGGAGAACCGACACGGAAACCGTGTGCACAGACGGGGTACTTGTACTCTGAAGCCAGGACCGGCACCAACGGCCTAGCTAATTAACCAATTGAGGGCAGGATTATAGGTCCTGTCCCAACCTAAGTCCCGAAAAGTAGACAACCACCCACCAAGAGGGATAGGGCAACCGCCAGGGGCCGTAGATCCCAAGGGTCAGCGTCAGACGGGCACGGCTCCCAACCAAAGGACCGGGAGCGGACTCCTGCGTTTCACACCGGGAAGTCCTATCTATAAAACAGTGCAGAGGAGAGAGACTTTGACTACCAAACCCGGGTGTGGGATCAGATACACCCATCTGCGGCAGCCGGCCACCATCACCTTGGTTTACCACAGGACTCGTGTGCTTTATTCCACTATGAGTAACATCCCCGGCCTGACCGGGTACGCCGGCCCCTGCAATCATAATCCTCAGCATAGAGACACTGGGCCCCGTGGCGTCCATCCCTGCCCACGGAGGGGTTAACATCCAGCTGCCATCACATCTCCCCGGCTCTCCCATAACAGCAGCAGTGGTGCCGTACCTCACCACACACCGTGGGTGGCGTCACAGACAATTTACAACCAACCCCGTACAAATATGTCCCCATTTTATTCAGAGTGTCCGCGCGACCACCGGGTCCGGAGAACCCCTAGAGCAGTACCGTAGATCCGGATCCAAGCAGGGGCGGCTGCTGGCGTGGGGGCGGCACATGAGGAAGTCCTGGGAGACTGGTACAGGTGGTGATGATGGTGGACCGAATAGCCTGGAAGCATTCGGGGAAGCCTCCCTGGCCAGGTGGGTGTGAGGCCTACCCGCTATGCTCTTCCCTGGTTTTCAGGGGCCCTGCTGCGTCAGCTAGGCTGAGGCCCTCTCCTCTGTCACTTGTGGTAATTCTCTCACGTGTATGACAGGTTGCGCGGGCCGTCACAGGTACCATTTTGCTGACAGCGGATCCTGCTCAATAATCTGCGGCTTTGCCTTTAGGTGGTCTGTGGGGGCCTGGAGACTTGTAATCCTCCTGCCCTCCGGATTTAGCTACCAGGCTCAAGTACCTGAGCAGCCACAGTCTTCGGTGTCCGGTTTCTAGCGTGCCCTTCTGGGGTGAGCCGGCTTAGCTACACTCTCCAGAGTCTTCCTCCTTTTTGCCTCTATGCCAGACTCCCTTCCCCTAGGCCAGACCTGGGCAAGGGGCGGCCCGCGGGCCGGATACGGCCCGCCTACTGTCTGTGACCAACCCACCCATCTTGCTGAGAGTTGGAGGTGTGGCATGAACTATGATTTTATTCCTCAGCCCTGCTCTCACTACCGGGAGCTATGTATCCCGCAATGCAGTGATAAGCAGCTACCATGCCCCCACTCTCCCGGTTAGCCCCCTCTTGCTGCCAGTCATGCCCCCTCTGGATGCTGATCACACTCTGGATGCCTTCTATGGCATCTATGCTGCTAGCCACGCCCCTTTTGCTGTCGTCCACGCCCCCTCAGTGCTGGACACACACACTCCTCGGATGCTTCTCTTGTTCCCTGCTCCTGCTCTGTCGATGCTGGCAACACCCCCTTTTCCTGCCCTTTCTACCCAGGGATCCTCACGTGACTGGCTCATCTCCACAGCGGCCACTTCAAAAACGTTTGTTATACAAACTGAGGTAATGTGCACCAGTAGCAGCAGGGAGAGTGCAGTGTGCCTGCAGGAGGGTGGAGCAGGGGGAAAGTCCAGCACTTGTGTCTTCTCAGGTCACCCCTGTCCCTGCAATAGAGGAAGCAGATGCACAGGGTACTCAGAGAAGGCAGCCAGAGGAGCCCTCAGGCTCTGCTGCTGCAGTGCTGCCTGCCTGTGCCCTCAGCGTCCCCAGGGCCAGTATGAATGCCCCACTGGCCACCACTGTCAGTATGCATGCCGCACTGGCCACCAATGTCAGTATGTATGCCCCACTGGCCACCACTGTCAGTATGTATGCTCCACTGGCCACCATAGTCAGTATGCATGCCCCACTGGCCACCACTGTCAGTATGCATGCCCCACTGGCCACCACTGTCAGTATGCATGCCCCACTGGTCACCAATGTCAGTATGCATGCCCCACTGGCCACCAATGTCAGTATGCATGCCGCACTGGCCACCACTATCAGTATGCATGCCCCACTGGCCACCACTGTCAGTCTGTATGCTCCACTGGCCACCAATGTAAGTATGCATGCTCCACTGGCCACCACTGTCAGTATGAATGCCCCACCGGCCACCACTGTCAGTATGCATGCCCCACTGGCCACCACTGTCAGTATTCATGCCTCACTGGCCACTACTGTCAGTATGCATGCCCCACTGTCCACCACTGTCAGTATGTATGCCCCACTGGCCACCACTGTCAGTATGTATGCCCCACTGGCCACCACTGTCAGTGTGTATGCCCCACTGGCCACCACTGTCAGTATGCATGCCTCACTGGCCACCAATGTCAGTATGCATGCCTCACTGGCCACCACTGTCAGTATGTATGCTCCACTGGCCACCACTGTCAGTATGTATGCTCCACTGGCCACCAGGGCCAGTATGTATGCTCCACAGGCCCCAGTAATGTGTATGCCCCCTACTGACCCCAGTAATGCCAGCCACTTACTGACCCCAGTAATGTGTATGCCCCCCACTGACCCTAGTAATGTGTATGCCCCCCACTGACTCCAATAATGTCTATTCCCCCCACTGACCCCAATAATATCTATTCATCCCACTGACCCCAGTAATGTCTATGCCCCCCACTAATCCCAGTAATGTCTATGCCCCCCCACTGACCCCAGTAATGTCTATGCCCCCCACTAACCCAAGTAATGTCTATGCCCCCCACTGATCCCAGTAATGTGTATGCCCCCCACTGATCCCAGTAATGTGTATGCCCCCCACATTTTCATTGAATCTTTGTATTGTTTAACTTATTGTTTGTTTATGAAAGAATAGTATATATACTATACACAGTATTGGGAAGAACTGATCTAATTATATTAGTCTGGCCCTCTAAAACCATCCCAAATTCTCATGCAGCCCCATGGGAAAATTAATTGCCCACCCCTGCCCTTGGCCAAACTTCTCTCAGCTCCCCGACCTCAGGAAAAACTGGTCTGCTCTCCTCAAACACCTGGCTCCAACTCTTCTCTTTCCAATGGTCAACTCCCAACTGTCACTCCTCTAATTCCTCTCCCAGGTCAGAGCTTCTGGGAAGCTCCTCAGAACACCAGGTTTAGAGCTCCCTCTTATAGCCCGGAGTAGGAACTATGTTGAATGTAGGTACTTACTGACCAAGGGACCCCTCGCTGTAACAGCGTGTCCCTCCCCCGCTTGTGCTCATGGTGTAATAGTCTGTCCCTCCTTTCTACTGCTTCTGCTGGGAGATTGTTTGTTCTTCTCAGCATGGGACTCCTCCAATCCACAACTTGGTAGACAGAACAGAGCCAGGACGTCTAAAGTCCATTCATATATCAAATGTCCAGGGGGAGGTGGGCCCACCTTAGGGGCTTATCCCAGGAGAGAAAAACAATGAGACCCATGTTAGTTCAGTTAGTTGGATCTCGGCTGGAGAAAAACTAGGATTTATAGCTGAGGCTGGATCCTAGAGCCTGTGTATGGACTGTCACAGATTGGAGATCAGTGGCCACGTGGGATTGTGTTTTGTTGTTCACCCTGTTGGACTCAAGGAACTCATATAAGGACCATTGCCATATTTTCCCTGGCATTGGAATACCGGGAGGCGCCCCTGGATCTTTTGTTTTGTTGTGGACTCCTTGCAGACTTTAAGGATTTATAATTATGTTTATGTTTGGTGCTTTATCTTTGTGGTTTCAATAAAACCCTTTGGATTGTTCATTGGCCTGGCATCCCTTACTGCTCTGTCGCATTCCGCATCACACTCGCTTGCTTCCAGGCTTAGTATTAACATCTCTGTGGGGGCAACACTACTGTCACAACCAGGAAAGAGCGTAGCGGGTAGGCCTCGCACCTACCTGGCCAGGAAGGCTTCCCCAACTGCTTCCAGGCTATTCGGACCACCATCATCACCACCTGTATCAGTCTCCCAGGACTTCCTCACCGGTTACCAAGTAAAGTGAAAGGTAACAAAACTGCAGTCCTTGTCTGTTATTGTCCTCATTCCTTGCCCTGCATCCTGAAGCCCACCAGTTCCCCAAAAATAGACTCTCCAACGTTTACCCCGGGGTCCTGCTCCACCTGTGGGGAGCAATATCACTCAGCTGCACCATCATCATCTGCCTCGGTGAATACACAGCACAGCAGCGGCCCACATAGGTGCAGTACCACAGGTAGCGTCACAAACTTTTACTTTTAACTACAACTCCCATCATCATAATCATCATCCCTTTATTATTGAAAGAAACCGCCAGGGTCACGGACCCGGGCCACGCCGCCGCGACATCACCGGACTAGCCCGGCCCAGTAATGAGTACCCCCGGCAATGGAGCTTGGCGTGTCCACATAAATCTCTGCTGTTTTAAAGCCCTTTGGGGAGGGGGCAATTCCCTATGGGGCTGGGGCAATTGATGGTACTGTACTGCTGTTTTTAAAGGCAGAGACTCCAAAATGTGTCTCAAAATGTTGTGGAGAGGTTACTGCCAGTGTTATTGGAAAAACAGGTCTAAGGGGTTCTTTACACACTGCGATATCGGTACCGATATTGCTAGCGAGCGCACCCGCCCCTGTCGGTTGTGTGTCACGGGCAAATCGCTGCCCGTGGCGCACAACATTGCTAACACTCATCACACTACTTACCTTCTGTGCGACGTCACTGTTGCCTGTGAACTGCCTCCTTTCTAAGTTGGCAGTTCGTGTGGCATCACAGCGACGTTACACGGCAGCCGTTCAATAGCAGAGGAGGGGCAGAGATGAGCGGCTGGAAAATGCTGCCCACCTCCTTCCTTCCTTCTATTCCGGTGGACGGAGGTAAGGGGATGTTTGTCGCTCCTGCGGTGTCACACATAGCGATGTGTGATGCCGCAGGAACGAGGAACAACATCGCTAATCACCAGACAACGATATTTGGTGTTTGGACGACCTCTCCAACACCAACGATTTTAACCACTTTTGTGATCATTTAAGGTCGCTCGTACGTGTCACACGCTGCGATGTCGCTAATGACGCCGGATGTGTGTCACAAACACCGTGACCCCGACAATAAATCGTTAGCGATATCGCAGCGTGTAAAGCACCCATAAGCCTGCCACTGGCCCACCAATGCATGCCTTGATTTTTTTTTAGAAAAAGGCCCACAGCCTATGTGGTTCGTGGATCATAGCTCCCTGGTGTTTTAAAGCCCTATGGGGAGAGGGCAATTCCCTATGGGGAAGGGGCAGTAGCCTTTGAAAACATCAGTAAAATACCATCAGAGACTAAAAGATGTGTCTTCAAATATTGGGTAGAGGTTACTGCCACTGTTCTTGGAAAGAGGGGCCTACACCTGCCACTGGCCCACTAATGCATGTCTTGATTTTATTTTATTTTTTTTTAAAAAGAGGCCAACAGCCTGTGTTGCATGAACCATAACCCCCTGGTGTTGTAAAGCACTATGGGGAGGGGAGCAATTGATGTTATTATACCGCTGTTTCCATGGAAGGATTTTGAATGCGCAGACTACTACATACAGTAGGTCTCTAAGTTGTGCCTTGTCTGTACTGTAAGGGGTAAGGGAGCACCAGCCGTACACCTGTCTCTCATCCACGTCTATATTTCTTCTGCCTAGGAGGCTAATGGCTTGGCCAAAACAGTGGTGCTGCACTGTAAAACACATTTTTGCTGTTTTGGAAGCCTTTCGACACCCCTAAAGGTGTTTTCTGTGCCTTACTTTTGGCCTCCCATTGAATCCAATGTGGTTTGATAATGGTTTGTAGTTCGTTTCAGGTTCGGTTCGATAAAGGTTTGCGAGCGTACCCCAATATTCAGGTTGGTGAGGGGTTCGCTCATCTCTAGTTGCCACTCTGTTAGATCCATGGTACAATAGTAAATTTAGCAAGATCCTTCCCAACCCGGAAAGGGACGCATGGATGCTGGAGTATCGAAACAAGTTTGTAGACCATTTTAACAGTAATTTTCCACAAGACAACAGTGGGGCACACAGTGGGTATTGCATTTCTAGAATTCCAACCACGGGAACGTTTCGTTGTCATCACAGAAACATTATCAACAGCAGAAGTTCAAGAGGCAGAAGCAATTTCTGTGAAGATTGGCACACATTTTTGAAGACCATTGCATGCACCAGGAGAACAGAGTAGTAGTTTGACACATAGTGAATGACTGGAGAGGATGGTGCAGGAATATCTAAAGCTCAATATCAATGCCATAAGGGGATATTGGACCTGTTTGCATTTTAGTCTCGAAAAATGGAAGAGTGGCCTGAGCTCGCCAGCCACACCTTGGAAGATTAGGCCTGCCCAGCAGCCAGCATTCTCTCAGAATGTGTCTTCAGCACTGCTGGTGGTGTATTGAAAGTTAAGTGCATATGAAAGTGTAGACCACTTATGTTTCATAAAGCTGAGCAAATCATGGATGTCCAATGACTTTGCCACCCCGGTCCCAGACTGTGCAGACTAGACGATAGTGTAGTGCTAGGGTCTGGGAGCACTAGCCCTACGCCTGTCTATCATCTTACTGTCTCTGGTGAAGATGGAAATGCTGGTTCACGCCTTGTTACAGGTCCAGTCCCAAACATCCATGTTGCGGTGTTCTACTATTTGTAGTATGTGCTAATTGTTGCCACTTTTCCTGTTGTCTGACCTTTATTTTTTGAAATGTGGAAACTCCAAGTAGGGTCTCGAAATTGTCTTTTGCCTGTGGTGCCAGGGGTCTGGGAGCAACAGTCCTATGCCTGTTTGTCATCCTGCTGTCTCTGGTGCAGTTAGAAATGCTGGTTTGAGCCTTGTTACAGGGCCAATCTAATACATCCAATTTGCGGCGCTCAACTATTTATAGTCTGTGCCAATTTTGACCTTTTTTCTGTTGTCTGACCTTCATTTTTTGAAATGTGGAGACTCCAAGTAGGGTCTCCAAATTGTGTTTGGCTGTGGTGCCAGGTCAGTGGGAAGGTGCACCTAAATGTTTGGACACCCCTTGATGCATCGAGTGCCTGTACTTGGTTTGTTCAGTCATTCTGTGCTGATAGAGTCTCTTTAAATGGTAAAATGAATGGTGAAACTTAGAACTATAACTCATACCACAAACGAATGTGGAAAATCATTTGGTTTTGAAGGAGTTTACACAAGACAGCAAAATTGTCAGCAGCAACCAATCAATAAATTGTATATTCTAACTGACAAGAGATTAATGAGAGAGCTTATCATAGACAACAACTTCACTATTTGTTTGTAAGGCTTTATAAATCAAATCTCATCATTCTCAATAATCTTAAATGCTTAACGTGTGATATTAATATACAACAAATTACGGTAAGCACCATTATTGGATAACTAGTGTACTTGCTATTTCTAAAGACAAACCTAGACTATAATAATGACTGACTTTTTACCCTTACTAGAAAACATTTAGTTCTTTTACTGTCAGGTTATGCTGAAACTGCAATATATTCCAGGAATTGGCTTCACGCCACCCACGTCTATATTCAGTGCTTCTGATGACATGTTTTGTTTGTCTATGACAACTACTTCATTATGTAACAATGGAAGTAAATGCAAATTATTCAATTGCAATGTCTTAGAGAACTTTTATTTGCATAAATTTCTTGTACAAATCCCTGCAAAAGTCCTTTTTTAACGTTTATTTCAGATTCATTTTTGTAGATTTTATTTTTAAACAGTTTACACTTCAAGTTCCAGAGACCTAACACAAGGCTATCTGATTTGAGTGTGGATTGTATAGTTTACCACAAAAACATAGGTCAATGCAAAAATATAGGAAACAAAGTTTTGGTGTTTGTTTCTACATACTTGTTTGATGTCTGTGTGAATAGTTTATTCTCAATTAGAGGGAATCTGTCACCATCTTTTTGCCAACTAATCTGAGAGCAGCATAATGTAGGGGCAGAGATCCTGATTCGAGCGATGTGTCACTTACTGAGCTGCTTAAGGTCCAGTCACACTAAGCAACTTACCAGCGATCCCAACAACGATAGGGATCGCTGGTAAGTTGCTAGGAGGTTGCTGGTGAGATGTCACACTAAGCGACTCTCCAGCGATCCCACCAGCAACCTGACCTGGCAGGGATCGCTGGAGCGTGGCTACACGAGTTGCTGGTGAGCTCACCAGCAACCAGAGACCAGCCCCCAGCGCCGCGTGGAAGATGCTGCGCTTGGTAACTAAGGTAAATATCGGGTAACCAACCCGATATTTACCTTGGTTACCAGCGCACGCAGCTACACGTGCAGAGAGCAGGGAGCAGCGCACACTGAGCGCTGGCTCCCTGCTCTCCTAGTTACAGCACACATCGGGTTAATTACCCGATGTGTGCTGCAGCTACATGTGCACAGAGCAGGGAGCAGCGCACAATGCTTAGTGCTGGCTCCTTGCTCTCCTAGTTACAGCACACATCGGGTTAATTACCCGATGTGTGCTGCAGCTAAATGTGCACAGAGCAGGAGTCGGCACTGACAGTGAGAGCGGCGGAGGCTGGTAACAAAGGTAAATATCGGGTAACCAAGGACAGGGCTTCTTGGTTACCCGATGTTTACATTGGTTACCAGCCTCTGCAGAAGCCGGCTCCTGCTGCCTGCACATTTAGTTGTTGCTGTCTCGCTGTCACACACAGCGATCTGTGCTTCACAGCGGGACAGCAACAACTAAAAAATGGCCCAGGACATTCAGCAACAACCAACGACCTCACAGCAGGGGCCAGGTTGTTGCTGGATGTCACACACAGCAACATCGCTAGCAACGTCACAAAAGTTGTTCGTTAGCAGCGATGTTGCTAGCGATGTTGCTTAGTGTGACGGGGCCTTTAGTGTAGTTTTGATAAAATCACTAATTAATTAATCAGCAGTAGATTATAATTAGAGGACTAGTTGGCATGCTGCAAGATAGTCAAGCATATTCATGAGTTCTGTATAACTGCTAGATCTACAGCAGAAAAAACATTGATTTTATCAAACAGACAGAAAACAATTCAGTAATGACACATCACTGGAATCAGGGGCTCTGCCTCTACATTATGCTGCTCTCAGATGGGGTAGCAAAGACCGGGTGATAGATTCTCTTTAAATACCCCAGGTGAAATAAGTATTGAACATGATACCAATTTTATAAGTAAATAAAATTTAAAGTTGCTATTGACATGAACTTCTCCTCAGATGTTATGTTAACACCCCATCCAATCCACACATGTAAATAAATTAAACCAAAGATATCCACAAATGAAGTTATGTCAAATAATGAGAAATGACACAGGGAAAAACACATGAACACATGAAGAAAGAAAGGTGCAAAACGCCATGAAAAATCATGACATCAGCTAAAATCTATCAGTAACTAGAAAGCAAGCCTGCCGCTTAGTGAAAAATAATATCAGCTGGTTAAACCATTGAGCTATCTCAAGACTTTGCAATCTTATTACTGTGACGGCTTTTCCCAGAACACATACACAGCTGCAGACATTATGATATACTTAATCCCTCTATAAATAGGCAGTATTATCTCATAACTGTATCAACGCCTCCCGAAGAAGCGGGAATGAAACGCGCATGGGGGTGCAGGTCATCACACATAATCAGGGCTTCAAAGGTCAGTACTATGATTATACTAATTGATATATAACTTGTATGTTGGATATAGAGCCATTTGATTGAATATACTACCTATACTTATTATATAAGGGTTACATTTTTTGGTTTGCTACCAAGCATTTTCCTTTTCTTTACATGAATTCATGTTTAATATACTATCCATATTATGATTATATTTATTTTGGTCCCTGTGTACTTTATATTCTTAATATATGGCATTGTGCCTTATCTGCAATGTAAGTACTGTAATCTCATGTCTTATGTCATATTGCACTATAACATTTTCATACTATAAGTCTAAGCCTTAAAAGTTATTGTATTTATTCAAAACAAGGAGAAACAAATATTTATGTATAATATATGATTGGCTGTAGTTAATATAATGTATACTGCAATATATCATCTAGGCTATAGATATTATGCTGGACTATCTGTCACGCTCCCCAGCTCCCGTGCCACGGTCCCCGGCTCCCCTGCCTTGCTTACCGGCTCCCCTGCCACGCTTCCTCGCTCTCAGGCCGCGCTCCGCCGCTCCCATGCCAGGCCTCCCGGTCCCCCGCTCCACAGCCTTCCTGCTTCATCGCCTGCGGTCCCCAGGCAGCCCGGTCCCCGCTCCCGGCGCCCGTCGGCTACTCAGCCCCAGCCCGGCTCTCCTGCTTCCTGCTCACCGCTCCCTGCTCTGGCTTCTGGCACCCGGGCCTTGCGCATGCGCATTAGGGCGCGCGCGTGGTCATTGACCCTCTCTTAAAGGGCCAGTGTCCTCCAACAGGATATTGGTGAATCAGGTACAGGGTATATAGGGGAATCCTTTCCAAGTGGGCGGGGCCTGTTCTTTGTGTTTTGCTAAGCTAGGAGTCAGGTCTCCTTGTGTCTTGCGGTATACTTTCCTCTCTCTCTCCTAGAGCCGCTCCTGCCTCGCCATCCAGTCCTGACGATTCCCGAACCCCGAACGGTGACTGTCCGCCATCCCGTCAGTCCATACCATCTCTGATCCCTGTGGTGACCCGTCTTCTCGCTCTGTCGGTTCCGGACTCTGCCTGACAACATCTCGGCCTCCGAACCTGAGCTCCGTCACCCGGACTACCTTCGGTGACTCCGTGGTCCCAGGGACTTCTACACTCCACTTCCTTGAACGGACTCTCCTGCTACCTGTTGTGCTCCGGCTACCGGACCCCTTGCCTTCAGTGAGGTGTTCGGCCCAGTGGATCCACCTCCTGGGTCTGCCCGTCCACCCGGCCCTAACAGTAAGAACAGGCCATGGATCCCGCCGAAGCACTAGCGGCCTTGCAGCAGGAACTCACACGCCAGCGCGAGACCCAGACCCGCATGCTGAACTTCATGTCTTCTGTGGATACCCGCCTGAACACGCTACAAGCGACGGCCACATCCTTGGCATCTCAGGTTTCCACTGTACAATCCACGGCCACAGCTCCCATGGCAGCCTCCTCGGATGCTTCCAGACTTCGTTTGGCCTCACCACCCTGGTACGCCGGAGATCCCAAGACCTGCAGGGGATTCATCAATCAATGCTCTCTTCATTTCAAGCTGCTGCCGCACCTTTTTGCCTCTGACCAAGCCAAGGTCGCGTTCATGATGTCCCATCTAGAGGGAGAGGCACTGGCCTGGATGAACCCCTTGTGGGAAAAGGAGGACCCTGTAACCACAAACATCCAGGACTTCCTGCAGGCGTTTAGAACCACCTTCGACGAACCCGGCCGTGCCGCTGCATCCGCCTCATCACTCCTCAGGCTACGTCAGGGGACCGTGACGGTGGGGCAGTATGCCATTCGCTTCCGCACTTTGGCCTCAGAATTGGGCTGGAACAATGAAGCCCTCACCGCCGCCTTCTGGGAAGGACTCTCCAGTCGTATTAAGGACGAGCTGGCAGGCCGCGACGTTCCTTCTACTCTGGATGCCCTGATCGCACTAGCCACCCGCGTGGACCTCAGATTCCAGGAACGATCCAAAGAGGTGTCCCGTGAGAGACGTCCGATACGGCATTCCTCTCCTCCGCAGAAGCCCGCCGTACTTCAGTCAACGTCGTCTGGTGTCTCGGTCCACGAGCCCATGCAGATTGACCGTTTGCGGCAGTCCGAACAACGCCGAGCAGAACGGCTCGCCAAGGGCCTCTGCTTCTACTGCGGAGAGGGCACACATCTTCTACGCTCCTGTCCAGAGAAGCCGGGAAACGCCAAAGCCTAGGGCTGGTAGGAGAGGCCACCCTAGGTGCTGGGACTCTCTCAGACCCGGTTACGTGGACTGTTCAAGTGACAACGGGAGAGACGCGGTTCACGGCCGAGGCGTACCTCGATTCCGGGGCAGCAGGCAATTTCATCCAGCAGGCCACGGTGGACAAGTACCAGGTGCCTGTTACTCCACTCGACAAACCCCTCGTGATTGCCTCTGTAGATGGGAGACCCCTCTCTGACACCATCTCGTGGATCACCAAGCTGGTGGAACTGCGTATCGGTGCCTTGCACACCGAGAGCATCGCACTCTACATCCTCCCACACATGTCTCATCAAATCCTGCTGGGACTCCCCTGGTTACGGACACATGACCCGTCAGTCAGCTGGGGTACGGGTGAAATCACCCGATGGGGCTCCTCTTGCCACGAGAACTGTCTGAAGACTATACAGCCCATCCGACGCCCTCCGGTTCCGGAGTCCCTACCGGGACTGCCCTCGGCCTATTGGTCCTTCGCGGACGTCTTTGATAAAAAGGAGTCCGAAGTACTGCCGCCACATCGTCCTTACGACTGTGCCATCGACCTACTCCCGGGAACTACACCACCACGAGGACGGATATATCCGCTGTCTCCTGCTGAAACAAGGGCCATGTGTACTTACATCACAGAGAACCTGGCAAGAGGATTCATTCGGAGATCCTCCTCTCCTGCTGGAGCAGGCTTCTTCTTCGTTAAGAAGAAAGAGGGCGACCTACGCCCATGCATTGACTACCGGGGATTAAACCAAATCACCGTGGAAAATAAATACCACCTGCCGCTCATCCCCGAATTGTTTGATCGGCTTAGAGGAGCTCGTGTGTTTACCAAGTTGGATCTTCGGGGTGCCTACAACCTGTTCCGCATCCGCTCTGGGGACGAATGGAAGACCGCATTCAATACTCGCGATGGGCACTATGAATACTGTGTGATGCCCTTCGGCCTGTGTAACGGACCAGCAGTCTTTCAGGAATTGGTGAACGACGTGTTCCGGGACCTTCTCTACGTCTGTGTGGTGGTGTATCTGGATGACATCCTGGTCTTCTCTCCGGACCTCCAGACCCACAGAGAGAACGTACAGCTGGTACTACAAAGACTGAGGGAGAATCGTCTGTACGCCAAGTACGAGAAGTTTGTCTTCGAGCAGTCTTCTCTTCCCTTCCTGGGTTACGTAATCTCAGACACCGGCCTGCAGATGGACCCGGAGAAGGTCTCTTCCATTCTCAACTGGCCTCCTCCTTCCGGACTGAAGGCAATCCAACGCTTTCTGGAATTCGCAAACTATTACCGTCAGTTCATCCCTCACGTCTCTGCTCTGACGGCACCTCTCTCCGCCTTGACCAAGAAGGGGGCTAATCCAAAGAACGGGTCACCTGCGGCCGACGCCGTGTTTGGCTCTCTGAAACAGGCATTTGCTTTCTCCCCTGTGCTCCACCGTCCTGAGTTAAACTGACAATTCACCTTGGAGGTGGATGCCTCCTCCTCGGGAGCCGGAGCAGTGCTCATGCAGAAGTCCTCCTCCGGGAAGATGGTTACTTGTGGTTTCTACTCCAAGAGCTTCTCAGCGCCTGAACGCAACTACACCATCGGTGACCGAGAGCTATTGGCCGTCAAACTGGCTCTGGAAGAATGGCGCTACCTTCTGGAGAGAGCAGCGTACCCTGTGATCATATACACGGACCACAAGAACCTGGAATACCTGCGGTCCGCTCAGCGACTGAACCCACGGCAAGCCAGGTGGTCCTTGTTCTTTGCCAGGTTCGATTTCCAGCTCCATTTTCGACCCGCGGACAAGAATGTACGAGCAGATGCCTTGTCCAGGTCATTCATGCCCATGGAGCAGGAGGAGGAGACATCCCCATCATCTGCCCTAGTAAAATCGTTCTGGTGGCCCCTGTCACCCTGGCCCAGATACCACCCGGGAAGACCTATGTCTCTGAGACGGACAGGCAAAAAGTGTTGCACTGGGGCCATGCCTCGGCCATGCTGGTCAGAAGAAAACAATTGTACGTCACTACTGGTGGCCATCCCTTCGCACGGACGTCGCTTCTTTTGTCTCAGCCTGCTCCTCTTGTGCCAGGAACAAGACGCCCAAACACCTGCCATATGGCCGTCTTCTGCCTCTGCCTATACCCTCTGTTCCGTGGCAACACGTTGCAATGGACTTTATTACGGACTTGCCCCTGTCCCCCGGACACACTGTCATATGGGTCGTGGTGGATCGGTTCTCCAAAATGGCTCATTTCGTCCCTATGGCTGGACTGCCTTCTGCCCAGGAACTCGCTGACCCCTATATACAACACATCTTCCGGTTGCATGGCTTTCCATCACACATTGTGTCCGACAGAGGAACTCAGTTCACCTCCCGCTTCTGGAGGGCTCTCTGCAAACATCTGGGAGTGACTCTGGACTTTTCTTCAGCCTACCATCCTCAGTCGAATGGCCAAGTGGAACGAGTCAATCAGATCTTGACCTCCTTCTTACGTCACTACGTCAACGCCCATCACGACGACTGGTCCACGCTTCTTCCTTGGGCTGAATTCTCCCATAATCATCACATCAGTGAGTCCTCCTCCAGCTCTCCCTTCCATGTCGTTTACGGGCTTCAGCCTTCCGTCCCTTTACCTGTATCCTCTTCCTCGGATGTCCCTGCTGCTGATGCTGCAGTCTGTGACTTTGCAACAATTTGGAACTCTGTCAAGGTGTCCCTTGGACGTGCTTCCCTGCGGATGAAGAGACACGCAGACAAGAGGCGTCTGGATCCTCCGTGTTTCTCTCCAGGAGATCTGGTCTGGCTTGCTTCCAAGTACGTCCGATTGAAGCTACCATCATACAAGCTGGGTCCTCGCTACATCGGGCCGTTTAAAGTCATCGGCAAAATAAACGAGATCTCCTACAAGCTGCAGCTCCCGGCCACGATGAGAATACCCAACTCCTTCCACGTCTCCCTGCTCAAGCCGGTTGTCCTTGGTCCCTTCTCCGCTGCTGCCAGTTCTGCTCCTCCTCCTATTGCTGATGATGACATCTATGCAGTAAGGGATATCGTGGCCATGAAAACCGTGCGGGGCCGACAGTTCTTCCTGGTGGACTGGGCAGGGTATGGTCCCGAGGATAGGTCCTGGGAACCCCGGGAGAATGTGGGTACTCCTCTGATACGTGCCTTCCTGTCCCGGTTGCGGGGAGGGGGGCGTGGGTGAGGGGGTACTGTCACGCTCCCCAGCTCCCGTGCCACGGTCCCCGGCTCCCCTGCCTTGCTTACCGGCTCCCCTGCCACGCTTCCTCGCTCTCAGGCCGCGCTCCGCCGCTCCCGTGCCAGGCCTCCCGGTCCCCCGCTCCACAGCCTTCCTGCTTCATCGCCTGCGGTCCCCAGGCAGCCCGGTCCCCGCTCCCGGCGCCCGTCGGCTACTCAGCCCCAGCCCGGCTCTCCTGCTTCCTGCTCACCGCTCCCTGCTCTGGCTTCTGGCACCTGGGCCTCGCGCATGCGCATTAGGGCGCGCGCGCGGGCATTGACCCTCTCTTAAAGGGCCAGTGTCCTCCAACAGGATATTGGTGAATCAGGTACAGGGTATATAGGGGAATCCTTTCCAAGTGGGCGGGGCCTGTTCTTCGTGTTTTGCTAAGCTAGGAGTCAGGTCTCCTTGTGTCTTGCGGTATACTTACCTCTCTCTCTCCTAGAGCCGCTCCTGCCTCGCCATCCGGTCCTGGCGATTCCCGAACCCCGAACGGTGACTGTCCGCCATCCCGTCAGTCCATACCATCTCTGATCCCTGTGGTGACCCGTCTTCTCGCTCCGTCGGTTCCGGACTCTGCCTGACAACATCTCGGCCTCCGAACCTGAGCTCCGTCACCCGGACTACCTTCGGTGACTCCGTGGTCCCAGGAACTTCTACACTCCACTTCCTTGAACGGACTCTCCTGCTACCTGTTGTGCTCCGGCTACCGGACCCCTTGCCTTCAGTGAGGTGTTAGGCCCAGTGGATCCACCTCCTGGGTCTGCCCGTCCACCCGGACCTAACACTATCATGTTTGTGTCCCTCTGTGGAGACTCTGTCCTTTTATTGTGCTAGAATTTTTAAATATTATTCAATAAGTAATATTTTATTTGGGAAATTCTTAGCACCTTTTTCTGATTTTTTCAGACCAATGTATAGCTGATGCTATTTCCTTGTCACTTTCAGCTAGTGAGTAGAGATGAGCGAACCGGTCGTGGTTCGGTTCGAGCTTGGTTCGTCGAATGGAGGTCAAGTTCGAGTTCGGTTCGGCGAACCACTCGAACCCATAGAAAACAATGGGAGGCAATCACAAACACATAAAAACACCTAGAAAACACCCTCAAAGGAGTCCAAAAGGTAACAAACAACTCACAACACAACACAAACACATGGGAAAGTGACAAGGACATATACTCATGCGAAAACAAAAGAGCTGGACAAGGAAAAAGAGGAGGAGACACAGATATATGAGTATATGCAAGGGAACATCGATGCCATTACTGTGCCACTTGAGCCCTGCTCATTTTAGGCTTCCAATCTGGATAAATTGCCTGAGCTCACCACGTACGCCTTGGGGATCTTGTGGTGTCCCGCAGCCAGCGTTCTCTCGGAATGTGTCCTCAGTGCTGCTGGGGGTGTGCTGACAGATAAGCACACGCGTCTGTCCACTGACAAGTGGACATACTAACGTTCACCAAAATGAGGAAGTCATGGGTCACAGAGCACTTTTCTTCCCCTGGGTCATCCAGGGAAGGCGAAAGGCACGCATATTTTTGAGAGTGCTTCATGCAAAGCATCTTTTTCATTTTCAAAAGGGGGGTCAACTGATGCCAGTCAAGTGGGGTGTGTGTGGCCCAATTAGTGGAAACGAGGGAGACTGTGGTTGGAGTCCCCTCGCTGTGTTTCTAAAAGAACCAAGATGAACAAGTCATGGCTCTCAGAGGACTTTCCTTCCCCTGGGTCAGCCAGGGGAGGCGAAAGGCATGCGTATTTTTGGGAATGCTTCATGCAAAGCATCTTTTTCATTTTGAAAAGGGGGGTCAACTGATGCCAGTCAAGTGGGGGGGTGTGTGTGGCCCAATTAGTGGCAACGAGGGAGACTGTGGTTGGAGTCCCCTGGCTGTGTTTCTCCAAGAACCAAGAGGAACAAGTCATGCCTCTCAGAGGACTTTTCTTCCCCTGGGTCAGCCAGGGGAGGTGAAAGGCTTGCGTTTTTTTGAGAGTGCTTCATGCAAAGCATCTTTTTCATTTTGAAAAGGGGGGTCAACTGATGCCAGTCAAGTGGGGGGTGTGTGGCCCAATTAGTGGCAACGAGGGAGACTGTGGTTGGAGTCCCCACGCTGTGTTTCTCCAAGAACCAAGATGAACAAGTCATGGCTCTCAGAGGACTTTTCTTCCCCTGGGTCAGCCAGGGGAGGCGAAAGGCACACATATTTTTGAGAGTGCTTCATGCAAAGCATCTTTTTCATTTTGAAAAGGGGGGTCAACTGATGCCAGTCAAGTGGGGGGGGGGTGTGGCCCAATTAGTGGCAACGAGGGAGACTGTGATTGGAGTCCCCTCGCTGTGTTTTACATCATTTTCAAAGGGCATGACATGCCTAAGAGGTTTAGTTTCAGCATCTCCAACTTGTTGGCTACAGAAAGGCTGCCTTTACAACCTTTTGAGACCAAGGATTTTTGAGACCTTATGCCCATTGCAGCGCCCCAAGAGCCGATGGCCATTCGCCACTCCTTCTCCAAGAAAAGGGTGCCCGCGCTATCACAGCAAGTCGCACACAACATCACCGATTCCTTGAGAAACTCTGTGTGTGACAGGGTGCATTTCACCACAGATACTTTGACCAGTAAGCATGGACAGGGGAGTTACATGTTGCTGATTGGGCACTGGGTAACTATGGTGAGAGATGGAGAAGGGACTGCTGTACAAGTCTTTCCGTCCCCACGAGTTGTGTGTCAATCCTTCCTCTGTATGTACAAGTTCCTCCACTGCTTCTGCCTCCTCAACCTCGTGTTGGTTCTGTACCTCGGGCCAAACCCTGTGTGGTCAGGCCACCCTTTCTTGTAACTGCGCCCAAGGAATCCCACACACCTCCTTACTATGCTGGAAGCAGAGCTCAACAGCATGATGCGGTCGACTTTTTACTTTGAAATGTCTGAGAAATTTGAGTCACACCGCTGAGGAGTTGTGGACGGTAAGCTCTGGAGAGTAAGACCGAGTTTCATAAATGGTTGTCTCCACTCAACCAGCAGCCAGGGAATGCCGGGTGCGACAATGATGCAAAACAGTCTGCGGCCCTTCTTCAGGGCAATGTGACACACGTGCCTTGTATGGCTCACGTGTTGAATCTGATTCTCCAGCAATTTTTTTAAACACTATCCCGGCCTACATGTCCTTCTGTCGAGGGCACCGTGTAACGCCTTCTTGGATCGTCACACTCAGACGGGCTGTAAAGGATAGGCTAGAGGAAAGCCACTCACCAAGCTGGACCCCCAGAACCCTGAAACCCTTTAACCCCTATACAGTGATTTTGAATTACACAGGGCCCAAGATTATCAATACCTGTGGAAGGCTGCAGTTCCAGAGAATAGTAGTCATGCAGGGTCAAAACATTAATTGAGGAAGAGGAACAGAATGGGAGGGACAGGACTTAATCAGAAAACAAGCAGATGTGAAATGCGGATCGGCCAACGAGGTACATAAACAGCAAGCAAGAAAAGTAGTCAGGTAACAAGCACACAAAATCATAAAACTGAACTGGTGGTAACAGTAACCAGAGGTTCATAGCTATGTCTGGCAGTGGTCTGCAGACAGGATGGGCCTAAAAAAGGGTGTGGTGTCTTCCCATTGATTGTAGCTGAATGATGGTACTTCATCTGTGAGATACCCACCACCTGCATTCAGCCAGTGGTTCTGCATCTGTCAAGGTAACACAGCCCAGTGGGTGACCATAACCTGCATCCACCTGTGCTGCTGGCATCGACTCCTCTCCCATCATCAGCACTATGTGTGGCGCCCTGGCCTAGCTAGGTCATCACAGATAACACAAAAACACCCCACCCCACTAGACAGGGACACCAGCCAAACACACATTCCTTGTTGCCTCCCTCCAGTGTCTGATGTCCACACCAGGTGGGGCGGAGCCAAGCGGTTGGCCCCACCCACCGAGGAGTTCACAGGCCTGGAGGCGGGAAAAGTGACAGTTTAGTGTTGGAGTTTGAAGTGAGAGGAGTGAACACTTGGGTGTCTGGATTTGTGGCCCAGGCACTGACAGCAAGGTTGGCAGACGGTGGTGGCCGTCTGCAGGAGTGGTGGAGCAACGCGGAACCGTAGGACCAGGGACGGGCGACGGCCCGCCGGTACCGACCGGGGAGCGAAGTGAAGCCAGCACACACAGGCAGGGCCATCGGACCCCGACCAGGCTTGGAGCTGTGGACAATAGTTAGATCCGAATGTGACTGGAACCCCAGGGGTTTCACAACAGCAAAAGTCCCGATTGAAGGCAACAGCCCACACCGTGAGGGTATACAGCTACCGCCTAAGGCTAGAGACCCAAGGGCCAGCGTCTGTGGGCAAACGGGCTCCTCCGGTACCCATACACCGGGGAGCGGACTACTGTTGGGAATCCATAGTAGTCAGAAAGAGAACATTAAGGTGCAGGGAAAGACAGCCGCCATCACCTGTCCGAGGAGAAGCACTGCAACCGGCTGCGGGACCCGTCCATCCAGCCGTTTGGTTTACCGAGGACTTTGTACCTTTTTTGCTGAGTGAGTACACCCGTGCCATCGGACACCGCGCTGCGCTGTCCCTGCAACCCTGCACCTCACTGACCCTGCCTCCCCGTCGCATCATCGGGCCCCGGGACCACCAACCTCTACCCACGGAGGGGGAAAACAACATCCCAGCTGCCATCCTTCCTACCTACCATCCTACCATCGCTCCCGGGATCCCCGTCACCAGCAGCGGTGGTGCCCATCTTCACCACGACCTGTGGGTGGCGTCATGGAGTAAATCCCCCAAACCAACCACCCTTTTCACTCACGGGCGAGGGGCGCCGCTCCAGTCCCCGGATCCGGCTCACCGCTCGAGCCACCGAGCAGCCATTGCAGCAGCGCCGGACCCGAGCGTTAGCGAGAGTGCAGCAGCGACGGCTTCCTCCCCGCCCGCGACACTATGCACGAAAAGAACACGTTGTCACCTGTCGACCAGAGTACAAATTGACGGAGCGGACTCCGGTGGTGACTTAACAGTCGTGCGCGTCAATGATGCAAACCTGGCTGCGGGCCTTCGTCAGGGCAATGGGACACACGGGTCTTGTATTTCTCACGTGTTGAATCTGATTCTCCAGCAATTTTTAAAACACCATCCCGGCCTACATGGCCTTGTGCAGCGGGCACGCTCGCTATGTGCTCACTTCCATCGTTAGCACCCAGCAGCTCAACAACTTTCATCGCTCCTGAAGTCTTAAGGTCTGGCGGTAAAAAACGCCTGAAATGCGATGTTCCGACACGCAGGAATTGGAATCTGCACATGTTGCAGCGTCTGTGGCAGCACCGCCGAGCCCTGCTGAAATACGTTATGACGTATACCCTGGGCTAACTTGATCGAGAGGTGGTGCAGATCACGCTGCTGGAGTGGTGTCAGATCAAGGACCTATGCACCCTTCTACACAGTTTACAAATGTTGACGAAGATGTTTACCACTGGCGATGCCATTCTCAGCGTGACAATTCTGGACATCTACATGATGGAGCGTACTGTAAGCATAATTCGGAGTCAGGTGTTGGGGTAAGAGGAAGGGGAGGAAGTACAGGAGGAGTCATACAGTTAGGTCCAGAAATATTTGGACAGTGACACAATTTTCGCGAGTTGGGCTCTGCATGCCACCATATTGGATTTGAAATGAAACCTCTACAACAGAATTCAAGTGCAGATTGTAACGTTTAATTTGAAGGTTTGAACAAAAATATCTGATAGAAATTGTAGGAATTGTACACATTTCTTTACAAACACTCCACATTTCAGGAGGTCAAAAGTAATTGGACAAATAAACCAAACCCAAACAAAATATTTTTATTTTCAATATTTTGTTGCGAATCCTTTGGAGGCAATCACTGCCTTAAGTCTGGAACCCATGGACATCACCAAACACTGGGTTTCCTCCTTCTTAATGCTTTGCCAGGCCTTTACAGCCGCAGCCTTCAGGTCTTGCTTGTTTGTGGGTCTTTCCGTCTTAAGTCTGGATTTAAGCAAGTGAAATGCATGCTCAATTGGGTTAAGATCTGGTGATTGACTTGGCCATTGCAGAATGTTCCACTTTTTTGCACTCATGAACTCCTGTGTAGCTTTGGCTGTATGCTTGGGGTCATTGTCCATCTGTACTATGAAGCGCCGTCCGATCAACTTTGCGGCATTTGGCTGAATCTGGGCTGAAAGTATATCCCGGTACACTTCAGAATTCATCCGGCTACTCTTGTGTGCTGTTATGTCATCAATAAACACAAGTGACCCACTGCCATTGAAAGCCATGCATGCCCATGCCATCACGTTGCCTCCACCATGTTTTACAGAGGATGTGGTGTGCCTTGGATCATGTGCCGTTCCCTTTCTTCTCCAAACTTTTTTCTTCCCATCATTCTGGTACAGGTTGATCTTTGTCTCATCTGTCCATAGAATACTTTTCCAGAACTGAGCTGGCTTCATGAGTAGAGATGAGCGAACCGGTCGCGGTTCGGCTCGAGGTCGGTTCGCCGAACGGAGGTCCCGTTCGAGTTCGGTTCGTCGAACGTTCGACGAACCGAACTCGAACTGCATAGGAAACTATGGCAGGCAATCACAAACACATAAAAACACCTAGAAAACACCCTCAAAGGTGTCCAAAAGGTGAAAAACAACTCACAACACAAACACATGGGAAAGTGACAAGGACATATACTCATGCGAAAACAAAACAGCTGGACAAGTAAAAAGAGGAGGAGACACAGATATATGAGTATATGCAAGGAAACATCGATGCCATTACTGTGCAACTTGAGCCCTGCTCATTTTAGGCTTCCAATCTGGATAAATTGCCTGAGCTCACCACGTACGCCTTGGGGATCTTGTCAAATCCTGCAGCCAGCGTTCTCTCAGAACCTGTCTTCAGTGCTGCTGGGGGTCTGCTGGCAGATAAGCACACGTGTCTGTCCACTGACAATGTGGACATGGCTCTCAGAGGACTTTTCTTCCCCTGGGTCATCCAGGGGACGGGAAAGGCATGCGTATTTTTGAGAGTGCTTCATGCAAAGTATCTCTTTCTTTTTCAAAAGGGGGGTCAACTGATGCCAATCAAGTGGGGTGTGTGTGGCCCAATTAGTGGCAACGAGGGAGACTGTGGTTGGAGTCCCCTCGCTGTGTTTCTAAAAGAACCAAGATGAACAAGTCATGGCTCTCAGAGGACTTTTCTTCCCCTGGGTCATCCAGGGGAGGTGAAAGGCACGCGTATTTTTGAGAGTGCTTCATGCAAAGCATCTTTTTCTTTTTCAAAAGGGGGGTCAACTGATACCAGTCAAGGGGGGTGTGTGGGGCCCAATTAGTGGAAACGAGGGAGACTGTGGTTGGAGTCCCCTCGCTGTGTTTCTAAAAGAACCAAGATGAACAAGTCATGGCTCTCAGAGGACTTTTCTTCCCCTGGGTCATCCAGGGGACGGGAAAGGCACGCGTATTTTTGAGAGTGCTTCATGCAAAGCATCTTTTTCTTTTTCAAAAGGGGGGTCAACTGATACCAGTCAAGTGGGGTGTGTGTGGCCCAATTAGTGGCAACGAGGGAGACTGTGGTTGGAGTCCCCTCGCTGTGTTTCTAAAAGAACCAAGATGAACAAATCTGGCTCTCAGAGGACTTTTCTTCCCCTGGGTCATCCAGGGGACGGGAAAGGCACGCGTATTTTTGTGAGTGCTTCATGCAAAGCATCTTTTTCTTTTTCAAAAGGGGGGTCAACTGATGCCAGTCAAGTGGGGTGTGTGTGGCCCAACTAGTGGCAACGAGGGAGACTGTGGTTGGAGTCCCCTCGCTGTGTTTTACATGATTTTCGAAGGGCATGACATGCCTAAGAGGTTGAGTTTCATCATCTGCAACTTGTTGGCAACAGAAAGGCTGCCTTTACACCCTTTTGAGACCGAGGATTTTCGAGACCTTATGCCCATTGCAGTGCTCCAAGAGCCGATGGCCAGTCGTCACTCTTTCTCCAAGAAAGGCGTGCCCGCGCTACCACAGCTACCACCGATTCCTTGAGAAACTCTGTGTGTGACAGGGTGCATTTCACCATAGATACTTGGACCAGTAAGCATGGACAGGGGAGTTACATGTTGCTGACTGGGCACTGGGTAACTATGGTGAGAGATGGAGAAGGGTTTGCTGTACAAGTCTTGCCGTCCACAAGACTTGTGTGTCAATCCTTCATCTGTATGTACAAGTTCCTCCACTGCCTCTGCCTCCTCAACCTCGTGTGGGTCCTCCACCTCGGCCCAAACCCTGTGTGGTCAGGCCACCCGCGTTGTAACTGCGCCCAAGGAATCCCACACACCTCCTTACTATGCTGGCAGCAGAGCTCAAGGCCATCAGGCGGTCAAATGTTTACTTTGAAATGTAGGGGAAATGTGAGACACCGCTGAGGAATTGTGGACGGTTAGCTCTGGAGAGTGAGACCGAGTTTCATCAATGGTTGTCTCCACTCAACCAGCAGCCAGGGAAGGTCGGGTGCGACAATGATGCAAACCAGTCTGCGACCCTTCTTCAGGGCAATGTGGCACACGTGCCTTGTATGGCTCACGTGTTGAACCTGGTTGTCCAGCAATTTTTAAAACACTATCCCGGCCTACATGGCCTTCTGCAGAGGGCACGGGGAAATGTCTGCCTGGATCGACACACTCAGATGGGCTGTAAAGGATAGGCTAGAGGCAAGCCACTCACCAAGCTGGACACCCAGAACCCTGAAACCCTTTAACCCCTATACAGTGATTTGTAATTACACAGTGCCCAAGTTGATCAATACCTGTGGAAGGCTGCAGTTCCAAAGAATAGTAGTCATGCAGGGTCAAAAACATTAAATGAGGAAGAGGAACAGAATGGGATGGCCAGGACTTAATCAGAAAACAAGCAGAGGTGAAATGCGGATCGGCCAACGAAGTACATAAACAGCAAGCAGGAAAAGTAGTCAGGTAACAAGCACACAAACTCATAAAACTGAACTGGGGGTAACAGTAACAAGAGGTTCATAGCTTTGTCTGGCAGTGGTCTGCAGACAGGAGGGGCCTAAAAAAGGGTGTGGTGTCTTCCCATTGGTTGTAGCTGAATGATGGTACTTCATCTGTGAGATACCCACCACCTACATTCAGCCTGTGGTTCTGTATCTGTCAAGGTAACGCAACCCAGTGGGTGACCATAACCTGCGTCCACCTGCGCCGCAGGCATCAACTCCTTTCCCATCATCAGCACTATGCACGAAAGGAACACGTTGTCACCTGGCGACCGGAGTACAAATTGATTGTGTGGACTACGTTGGTGATTTAACAGCCGTGTGCGGCAATGATGCAAACCTGTCTGCGGCCCTTCGTCAGGGCAATGTGACACACGTGCCTTGTATGGCTCACGTGTTGAATCTGATTCTCCAGCAATTTTTAAAATACCATTCCGGCCTACATGGCCTTGTGCAGCGGGCACGCTGCTATGTGCTCACTTTCATCCTTCGCACCCAGCAGCTCAACAACTTTCATCGCTCCTGAAGTCTTAGGGTCTGGCGGTTAAACGCCGGAAATGCGATGTTCCGACAAGCAGAAATTGGAATCTGCACATGTTTCAGCGTCTGTGGCAGCACCGCAGAGCCCTGCTGAAATACGGTATGACGTATACCCTGGGCTAACTTGATCCACAGGTGGTGCAGATCACGCTGCTGGAGTGGTGTCAGATCAAGGACCTATGCACCCTTCTACACAGTTTACAAATGTCGATGAAGATGTTTAGCACTAGCGATGCCATTCTCAGCGTGACAATTCTGGTCATCTGCAAGATGGAGCACACTGTAAGCATTATTCGGAGTCAGGTGTTGGTCCAAGAGGAAGGGGAGGAAGTACAGGAGGAGTCATATGCAGAAGGGATAATAAGATGTACAAGGTCCATACGGTGAGCGGCACCTAGGCGGCAGTCATGGTGGGGGATAGGGATTAACAAGGGAGCATAGCATCAGCAAAAATTGTTGAGGAAGGTGCAGGAGCCCATGAAGAAATGGAGGACGAACTTGCGATGGGCATGGAAGACTCAGCAGATGAGTGAGAGCTTGCTCACATTTCGGTTATGCGAGGTTTCGGGGAGAGGGCAGAGGAAGGAGGCACGATTCTCACCTCTCTGCCACCAACAAACCAAGGACTTGGTCCTCCTGGATGCACAAGACACATGAGCGCCTTCTTGCTGCACTACCTACAACATGACCCTCGGATTGTACGAATTCGAAGTAATGCTAACTACTGGGTTGCCACACTGTTAGATCCTCGGTACAATACCAAATTTGGCTAAATAATTCCTGCCATAGAAAGGGACGCACGTATACAGGAGTATCTGCAGAAGGTGTTACGGATTCTTAGATCTGCTTTTATCAGTAAACACCAGTGCTGCACAGAGTGAATCTCAACGCTTTGTCATGGATAGGAGGAAATGGTCTTTTACTTGTCCACATCTGAGGGACTGAGGGCTGACTGCTGTGCTGAGACGGCATTGAGTACGGTGTCCCTGCAGAGTTGCACTTTTGGTCATATACCAAATGAGTTGAAAAAGGACAGATGCTGGTGGAAAGGAGAACAGGTGTGTTGGAAAGGGGAAAAAAGTTTTTGTCCGTGGGTTTGTTGGTTAAGCAAAAGTAACATTTGATGAAGAAACACCGTCTGTTACGGTGGGACTGGAAGATTTGGATAAGGTGGTATATACTATGTTACCGCTATATAACGAAAATTAATAAGAAAAGAAAGAGAAAGGTATATATCCCCATCAGCAGTCAGTGTCCACCGTGCTCCCAGATGGAAAAGGAGAGGTTGGCAACTGGAAGGTTAGGTGGAGGATACAGAGCTGTGTGGCTATGAAACTAATAGTAGCCTGAACAGAGTAAGACGCCACTCGGATCTGGAGACTGGGAGCCCTGTTAGCGTCACAGGGTCCACACGCCCACCCATCCCAGGAACTCCCTGTTAACATCACAGGGGCCATTGAGTATGCTGACCGTGTGCATTGGGGCCACACCTGTGGACAGCAGGCGCATCAGCAGCAGCAGGCCTGTTAATGCCACTGGGCTGCACAAGCAGGACTTGTAGAACAGGAGCTGGTCTTAACCGTTCTGTGTACCAACTGAGGTGGCGGCCTGCATCGACGCCCTATCCTTGCCTACCTCTGGCCTAAAGCCGCAATGGGTTCAACACATGGAGGTGTGGTCTTTCGGAGCATAATAGAAGACTGTGCACCTCCTTGTTGGCTCCAGCCCGTTTTATAACCTGGGTCCGCCCCAAACCAGGGTGGACCACAATGCACCTCCTGGAGACAAAAGCAGAGTGACACGTCATGAGTGGCATAACTAGCGTCCTATTTGAAACCGCAACTTCAATAATGACCTCATGGCTGCCACGACACAAACACCTCACCAGTGATCGTCTGACCATCAATAATGAGGTGACAAGTCATAGGGGCGGGCCTCTGCAAGCCATTTGGGAGTGGCCTGGCCACATTGCCAGGACACCTGATGCCCTGTGGTCTATATGGACCCCCCCACATCAGGGGCAGGGCCAAAGAGTTCATTACCGGACCTAGTCTCTGATGCAGTAAGTGCCTGAGCATGCTCAGTAGCATGAAATACAGTCTCTGAAAAAAGACAGATCAGCTTTAGCATGGTGTCTCGGCACAAAACAGGACTTAGACCCGGCACGGAATGCAAGTACCTGTGCAAAGAGGCTTTTCGCACTAAGTGTGGGAGCATGCGCTGTATCCCGAAATGAAGACATAGCCTGAGGAATGGCACAGTCAGACTGAGCATACTCACTAGGCGAAACACTGTAGTTAGGCTGCAGCTGGGGTAAATAGGCACACGCATGCGCACTAGCTGCCTCTCCACACTTACACGTGGAGGAGAAATTGCTCTTCGGGTGTGGACTTGGAGATGCTGTCTATGAACAGAAGGAAAAGCTAAAGGAAGCCTCACTTTCTATCCCTCCGAATGATCAAATGCAGCAAGGAATTCCCTGAGTTTGCTATAAAATTAGCGTAGCAAAATGTGCATGAGGGTGTCATGCAGAGGTGCTGCACATAGATTTGCACCAGTGGGGCACTAATGGAGTCCAACAGCCACTTCTTGTATGCCACTAAATGGCAGCATTTTTTGCTATCATTATAGCTTATTAAAAACAGAGCAGGAGGGTGTAATGCAGAGGTGCTGCACATAGATTTGCACCAGTGGGGCACTAATGGAGTACAACAGCCACTTCTTGTATGCCACTAAATGGCAGCATTTTTTGCTATCATTATAGCTTATTGAAAACAGAGCAGGAGGGTGTAATGCAGAGGTGCTGCACATAGATTTGCACCAGTGGGGCACTAATGGAGTACAACAGCCACTTCTTGTATGCCACTAAATGGCAGCATTTTTTGCTATCATTATAGCTTATTGAAAACAGAGCAGGAGGGTGTCATGCAGAGGTGCTGCACATAGATTTGCACCAGTGGGGCACTAATGGAGTACAACAACCACTTCTTGTATGCCACTAAGTTTACTCAATTTTTGGTATTATAATGTATTAGTAACAATGAGTTTGAGTGTGCAATGCAGGCAGACGTGCTGCTAATATCTTTGCACTAGTGGGACAATACAGAAGTCCAACAGCCACTTCTTGTATGCCACTAAATGGCAGCATTTTTTGCTATCATTATAGCTTATTAAAAACAGAGCAGGATGGTGTCCTGCACAGGTACTAGAAATAGCTTGGCACCAGTGGGACAATAATGAAATACAACATCCAGTTCTATGATGCCACTAAATGGCAGTATTTTTTGCTATCATTATAGTTTATTAAAAACAGAGCAGGAGGGTGTCCTGCACAGGTGCTAGAAATAGCTTGGCACCAGTGGGACAATAATGAAATACAACATCCAGTTCCATGATGCCACTAAATGGCAGTATTGTTTGCTATCATTATAGCTTATTAAACACAGAGCAGGAGGGTGTCCTGCACAGGTGCTAGAAATAGCTTGGCACCAGTGGGACAATAATGAAATACAACATCCAGTTCTATGATGCCACTAAATGGCAGTATTTTTGCTATCATTATAGCTTATTAAAAACAGAGCAGGAGGGTGTCCTGCACAGGTGCTAGTAATAGCTTGGCACCAGTGGGACAATAATGAAATACAACATCCAGTTCTATGATGCCACTAAATGGCAGTATTTTTTGCTATCATTATAGCTTATTAAAAACAGGGCAGGAGGGTGTCCTGCACAGGTGCTAGAAATAGCTTGGCACCAGTGGGACAATAATGAAATACAACATCCAGAGGTGCTGCACATAGATTTGCACCAGTGGGGCACAAATGGAGTACAACAGCCACTTTTAGGATGCCACTAAGTTTCCTCAGTGTTTGCTAGTATAATGGCTTAGTAACAATGAGTTTGAGTGTGCAATGCAGGCAGACGTGCTGCAAATATCTTTGCACTAGTGGGACAATACAGAAGTCCAACAGCCACTTTTATGATGCCACTAAGTTCACTCAGTGTTTGCTAGTATAATGGCTTAGTAACAATGAGTTTGAGTGTGCAATGCAAGCAGACGTGCTGCAAATATCTTTGCACTAGTGGGACTATACAGAAGTCCAACAGCCACGTTTAGGATGCCACTAAGTTCACTCAGTGTTTGCTAGTATAATGGCTTAGTTATAATGAGTTTGAGTGTGCAATGCAGGCAGATGTGCTGCAAATATCTTTGCACTACTGGGGCAATACAACAGTCCAACAGCCACGTTTAGGATGCCACTAAGTTCACTCAGTGTTTGCTAGTATAATGGCTTAGTAACAATGAGTTGGAGTGTGCAAAGGGCAGGAGGGTACAGTGGCAGGGTTGTGGGTCTCTGGGTAGAGGAAAGGAAGCCTGCTTTTCTATCCCTCCTAATGGGGAAATGCAGCGAGGAAATCCCTGACCTTAGCTACACAGACGCTGTCATCTTGTGTAGCTGTTAAACTCTGTTTTAAACTCTGTCACCTATGGCTCTGACCCTGCCGGTACGAGCCCTTAAAAGGCCTGATAGAAAGTGCTATCCCTAAGCTGTCCAGCGCTGTGTATGGAGCGTATACAGCACTATCGGCGATAGGAGCTGCGCCAGTGATGTCTGACACCAAGGACGCAGAAGGCAGATAATGGCGTGCTGGAGGAAAATGTCCGGTTTTATAATGCAGGGACATGTGACATGGACATCCTATCACACATGCCGTTGCTTCTCTGGCTAAAAGTCCACTTAGCTGTGTGTGTGTCTGGGATTGGCTGACATGCTGGCCTGCCCCAATACACGCGCGCGCTTAGGGAAGGAAGACAAGGAAAAAAAAAAATGGCCATTATACATACAGCAGTGATCTGAATGCGCTGTTCCCGCACACTATACACTGAAATGTCATAATAGTGTGAGTCACAGAGTGACTTACACTATTACAGCGGAAAGCCAGCTAGGAATTAGCTGTTTTTTTTGCTGCTAGAACTGTTCTCGAACGTATCTGGAACTATCGAGCTTTTGCAAAAAAGCTCGAGTTCTAGTTTGATCTAGAACAGCCCCCAAAATCACTCGAGCCGCGAACTGGAGAACCACGAACCGCGAACCGCGCTCAACTCTATTCATGAGGTGTTTTTCAGCAAATTTAACTCTGGCCTGTCTATTTTTGGAATTGATGAATGGTTTGCATCTAGATGTGAACCCTTTGTATTTACTTTCATGGAGTCTTCTCTTTACTGTTGACTTAGAGACAGATACACCTACTTCACTGAGAGTGTTCTGGACTTCAGTTGATGTTGTGAACGGGTTCTTCTTCACCAAAGAAAGTATGCGGCGATCATCCACCACTGTTGTCATCCGTGGACGCCCAGGCCTTTTTGAGTTCCCAAGCTCACCAGTCAATTCCTTTTTTCTCAGAATGTACCTGACTGTTGATTTTGCTACTCCAAGCATGTCTGCTATCTCTCTGATGGATTTTTTCTTTTTTTTCAGCCTCAGGATGTTCTGCTTCACCTCAATTGAGAGTTCCTTAGACCGCATGTTGTCTGGTCACAGCAACAGCTTCCAAATGCAAAACCACACACCTGTAATCAACCCCAAACCTTTTAACTACTTCATTGATTACAGGTTAACGAGTGAGACGCCTTCAGAGTTAATTGCAGCCCTTAGAGTCCCTTGTCCAATTACTTTTGGTCCCTTGAAAAAGAGGAGGCTATGCATTACAGAGCTATGATTCCTGAACCCTTTCTCCGATTTGGTTGTGAAAACTCTCATATTGCAGCTGGGAGTGTGCACTTTCAGCCCATATTATATATATAATTGTATTTCTGAACATGTTTTTGTAAACAGCTAAAATAACAAAACTTGTGCCACTGTCCAAATATTTCTGGACCTAACTGTATGCGGAAGGGATAACAAGATCTACAAGGTCCAGATGGTCAGCGGCACCTAGGCATTAGTCATGGTACGGTGGGGGAGAGGGATTATCAAGGGCGCATAGTATCAGCAAAACTGTTGAGGAAGGTGTAGGAGCCCAGGAGAAATGGAGGACGAACTGGCGATGGACATGGAAGACTCAGCAGAGGAGTGAGAGCTTGCTTACATTTCGGGTGTGCGAGGTTGGGGGGAGAGGGCAGAGGAAGGAGGCACGATTCCCACCTCTCCACCACCAACACACCAAGGACTTGGTCCTCCTGGATGCACAAGACACATGAGCGCCTTCTTGCTGCACTACCTACAACATGACCCTCGGATTGTACAAATTCGAAGTAATGCTGACTACTGGGTTGCCACACTGTTAGATCCCCGGTACAACACAAAATTTTGTGAAATAATTCCTGCCATAGAAAGGGACGCACGTATGCAAGAGTATCTGCAGAAGGTGGTACGCAATCTTAGATCTGCTTTTCCACTAAACACCAGTGGTGCACAGAGTGAATCTCAACGCTTTGTCATGGATAGGAGAAAATGGTCTTTTACTTGTCCACATATGAGGTACTGAGGGCTGGCTGCTGTGCTGAGACGGCGTTGAGTTGCACTTTTGGTCATATACAAAATGAGTTGAAAAAGGACAGATGCTGGTGGAAAGGGGAACAGGTGTGTTGGAAAGGGGAAAAAAGTTTGTGTCCGTGGGTTTGGTGGTTAAGCAACAGTAACATTTGCTGAAGAAACAACATCTGGTATGGTGGGACTGGCAGATTTGGATAAGGTGGTATATACTATGTTACCGCTATATAAAAAAATTAAGAAGAAAAGAAAGAGAAAGGTATATATCCCAATCGCCATTCGGTGTCCACCGTGCTCCCAGATGGAAAAGGAGAGGTTGGCAACTGGAAGGTTAGGTGGAGGATACAGAGCAGGTTGACTCTGAAACAAATAGTATTCTGAACCGAGATAGACGCCACTTGGATCTGGAGACTGGGAGCCCTGTTAGCGTCACAGGGTCCACACGCCCACCCAGCCCAGGACCTCCCTGTTAACAACACAGGGGCCATTGGGTACGCTGTCCATGTGCGTAGGGGACACACCTGTGGACAGCAGGTGCATCAGCAGCAGCAGGCCTGTTAATGCCACTGGGCTGCACTAGCAGGACTGGTAGGACAGGAGCTGTTCTTAAACGTTCTGCGTTACCAACTGTGGTGGCGGCCTGCATCGACGCCCTATCCCTGCCTACCTCTGGCTTAAAGCCGCAATGGGTTCAACACATGGAGGTGTGCTCTTTCAGAGCATAATAGAAGACTGGGCACCTTCTTGTTGGCTCCAGCCCCTTTTATAACCTGGAGAAAAAACAAAAAGCCAGCACTAAATGTGCACTTTAGCACTAAAAATTCCGAACTGTACTTATTATAAAAATGTTGAGATTTTTGGCAAAAAATTGCAATTTCTTGAGCTACCTCGCCACGTCACGGCAAATCTCATTTGAGGCAGTCCTACACTAAAATATTTTTATAAAATGTGCCATACGGCCTCACATATGAATAGTAGAACTGCTCTTAGCAGCACTCACCTGGTCTATTTCAATCCCGTACCCATGACTGAGTCATGGCTGTGGGCGGGACAGGTCCGAGCAAATGTTGCATGAAGTAAATAGCCTGTGGACAAGGCCTGATGACTGAATGTGAACAGTCACCAACCGCCAAAATCTAGACAGGTGGAATACATCCCAAATTGGGGTGCATAGCAGGGTGGGGGTCAGCCACCGACCAATTCAATGAAGAAAAAACAAAAAGCCAGCACTAAATGTGCACTTCAGCACTAAAAATTCCAAACTGTACTTATTATAAAAATTTTGAGATTTTTGGCAAAAAATTGCAATTTCTTGAGCTACCTCGCCACGTCACGGCAAATCTCATTTGAGGCAGTCCTACACTAAAATATTTTTATAAAATGTGCCATACGGCCTCACATATGAATAGTAGAACTGCTCTTAGCAGCACTCACCTGGTCTATTTCAATCCCGTACCCAGCATGGCTGTGGGCGGACAGGTCCGAGCAAATGCTGCATGAAGTAAATTGCCTGTGGACAAGGCCTGATGACTGAATGAGAACAGTCACCAACCGCCAAAATCTAGACAGGTGGAATACATCCCAAATTATAACCTGGGTCCGCCCCAAACCAGGGTGGACCACAATGCACCTCCTGGAGACAAAAGCAGAGTGACACATCATGAGTGGCATAACTAGCGTCCTATTCGGAACCGCCACTTCAATGATGACCTCATGGCTGCCACGACCCAAACACCTCACCAGTCATCGTCTGACCAACAATTATGAGGTGACAAGTCATAGTGGCTGGCCTCTGCAAGCCAGTTGGAAGTAGCCTGACCACATCGTCGGGACACCTGATGCCCTGTGGTCTATATGGGCCCCCCACATCAGGGGCAGGTCCAAAGAGTTCATTACTGGACCTAGCCTCTGATGCAGTAAGTGCCTGAGCATGCTCAGTAGCATGAAATACAGTCTCAGAAAAAAAGACTATCCACTTCAGCATGCTGTCTAGGCACAACACAGGACTTAGTCAATGTGCGCACGTGTGCGTATTACATGCAGTTATGCTGCGTTCTGCAGCGCAGCGTAACTGCATGCGTCCTTCGTCTTCTGCACAGTCTATGGAGATTGTGCAGGAGTCGTGCGCACGTGGCATATTAGAACGCAGCGATTCGGCTGCTGCCCGAATCGCTGCGTTCTAAGAAGTGACATGTCACTTCTTCCGTGCGGTTTGCATGCTGTCTATAGGGAGAGGCAGCATGCAGAGCGCACGTTCTCTGCCGGCACCATGCGCTTCAGAACGGAGCTTTTCAGCTGCGCTCTGAAGCGCACCTTTTAGGTGCGGTGCAGAGCGCACACGTGCGCACATAGCCTTAGACCCGGCACGGAGTGCAAGTACCTGTGCAAAGAAGCTTTTTGCACTAAGTGTGAAGCCCCACAGGCGTTGTGTCGGTGCATTACCTTCAGGGACTCCACGTGGAGGAACAGTCTGGTCACAGTTAGGTTGCTTCTTTATATGTATTTTCGTGACGCCCCTCTCGGTATTGCAGTCAGTGGGGACCGCCACTGCAGTCTAAGGGGACACCTGGGGCTGATGTTGGGTGCAGTTAGTTGTAGTGGCCTGGCCAGAATTACTCAGGCACAGTCCAAACGAGCATGCGCTGTAGCCCAAAATGAAGACTTAGCCTCAGGAATGACACAATCAGGCTGAGCATACTCAGTAGGCGAAACACTGGAGTTAGGCTGTGACTGGGGTAAATCGGCACACGCATGCGCACTAGCCGCCTCTCCACACTTAGACGTGGAGGAGAAAGCAGCCAGCTGGACAACCCGAGGCACAGCCCTAAATAGCAGCTGACGCCTGGGCGCAACTGGAACCGCAGCAGGTTGCTTGCGTTTACGGCGGCACCAATTCGTAACAACAAATAGCTAAAATAACAGGTGTACTTCTTCCCGTAGATAATCTAATATGATCATTTTTTCACGGACACGACCATCGTTAACAAAAGTAGATGAGGCACCAAAACAGCAGCTGCTTCAATGGATGTCAAGTGCGCCATAAAGTGGGCTCTCCTCCACCTCAAGTTCAATATCACAAATACTACATTCCACAGTGGTGTAACAGAGATTGTTGTGTCGGCAGAGCCGTTCAGTCACACTATAGCCTGGGAATCAGAGGTCTGCTCCAAAGCTGCAGTGAGTACAGACAAAGAAGTTCTTCTTCTTCTTCTTCTTCTTCTTCTTCTTCTTCTTATTATTATTATTATTATTATTATTATTTATTTATTTATAAAGCACCATTGATTCCATGGTGCTGTACATGAGAAGGGGGTTACATACAGAATACATATACAAGTAACAATAGACAGACTGGCACAGAGGGCAGAGGACCCAGCCCTTGCGGGATTACATTGTAAAGTATTTTGGGGAGGAGACAGTAGGTGGGGTGTAGGTTGGGCAGAAGCTCCGCACGGTGGTGGTGTCATTTAATGGTTATAGTCATTTATGAACAGATGAGTTTTCAGGTTCCCTTTGAAGCTTGCGGGTGTAGCAGATAATCTGACGTGTTGAGGCAGTGAGTTACAGGAGACAGGGGAAATTATCTGCACAGATGGCCAGAAGGTTTGTGAGTCGGATCCACGCCCCGATGAAGAAGGTGCTGAGCATAATGTACACCCTCATTTCCAAACCGTACATCATCCTGGTGGAGACAATGGGTAACATGATGAGGAGACTCAGATACCTGATTGTATTGTCAACTTTGCTATTCGGTCAGGGGAATGAAAACACACAGGGTGATGATGAGGTTGGAGACACCACTTAGTGTCAAACCAAAGTGAGCCAACTGATGACGTCAGCAAAGGAGGTGGAGGAGGATGCTACTGATGACGAGTTTACGTTGTGTCTTCCTGGACAGAGACAAAGTACTGGAACACTGGAAGTACACGTCAACAACTGAATCCTCGGCCACAACTCTGCCTATGAGCATGTCATGTTGGCTATGCAGTTCGCATGAGCTGTAAGCCTTGCCTAGCCTGGGAATTTTTTGGACATAGCAAAGGATCACCCAAGTCATGTAATCTGTAACAATCTCTAACTAGAAGGCAAAAAATCTCAACTTTGAGTACTTCCACCATGAAGTGTCACACGGATATGAATTGATAGCGTGAGGATGTATTGCTCAGCTCTAGCCACTGTCAATGCAACATGCTTATTTACCGTTCATTGCATGCATTGTTGCAGACTACACACAAGGGGCTGCTGTTTTTTTGGAGCTGCCTTTGTCTGTTTGGTCACTATAGCAATAGCAAAACGATCTTCAGGTGTGGACTTGGAGATGCTGTCTATGAAAAGAATGAAAAGATAAAGGTGTGTGTTACAGCAAGGAGCAACCGCGGAAACACTTCGTTCAATTGTGAGGGGAGTTTTTTTATAGTTTGGTGAGGACTACCGTAACGCCAGTGAGCAGCATCCTGTGCCACAGACCAACATTCTTCTGGTGCTGTCTATACTGTTTACCATGATAGGAGCGTAAAGTCTGTATTTATGGCAAATGGACATCACAGTACCCGGGTACGGTAGGCTGTGCCCAGACAGTAATGCGTGCACTCAACACTTTGTTTTATTATCAAAACACATATCTGTTCTGGGTAGGACGACTATATAGACAATGAGACTTGCTGCCTCTGCACTGTCAAGTTGCCACGTACAGTTTAAATCATAGAGGGACAGCGACACATGTTTGCATTGACTGTTGCTTTTCAAGATTTCCATGACTGTGTTGCAGAGCTATGGGGTTTGCATTCACACTGTTATCATCTGCCTTATCTGTGAGGCTTCAGCTAACAAGGGTATTCAGGGGGGGTGATGTGTTTTGTCTATGTTTAGGTAGATAACTGGGAAGCTCTTGTGATGCACCACTAGTAAGTCGTGTTCGCACACACACACACACACACACACACACAATTACTGCTGCTACGCAGAGGGAATAGCAAGTAGTAGGCAACTGAATAGATTGTTCTATTATTTCAATTTTATGCATGGTTCATATTGTTTGTTTTGGGAAAGTTAAACAATCATTTATCAACACAACTGCATAGAGTGCTTTTCATGTTGCGTGGTTTTGCTGCATACTGGGGAGCCCACCAAATACAAGACTTAAAATGAAGCATAAGTCGCAATGGGAATTTCACTGTGCTACAATGCGGCCTAGCGGGGCTGTGCAACCACTGCCTGCCCCATCAAGTGCATCTGCATGCTCTTCATACTCTGTGACTGTGGGGACAGCTGTCATACATGCTTTTTCACACTGAACTTCCACCCCGTTACCCGTAAGCGGGAGTGTGATTGGCAGGTCGTCACTTGTCTTGGAAGTGGAAACAGATGGTATCGTTGAGCTGTCAGACATCGAGAGAACCACCATTGGATGAAGGAAACATTATATCCACGCCTGCACCTTCGTCAAAGATTGGCTGGACTACCTGCAATTAATAATTGCGTTCCACAAATGGAAAGGAGTGTAGAATGCCCATGTGTTGCACCTTGCTTGGCAGCAAAGGAACACTAACTTAGTATTCCAAACAATTTTAGGATGGCAGAAAAAGAGTCAGCTCTTTGGGCAAATTAAATAGCGTGGCAAAAGTGGGCAGTGTTCTGTGGGTACCAGGACAGTAAAGGAAGCCTCACTTTCTATCCCTCCTAATGATGAAATGCAGCAAGGAATTTCATGAGTTTGCTAGAAAATTTGCGTAGCAAAATGAGCAGGAGGATGTAATGCAGAGGTGCTGGAAATTGCTTGGCACCAGTGGGACACTAATGGAGTCCCACAGCCACTTTTAGGATGCCACTAAATTTCCTCAGTGTTTGCTATTATAATGGCTTAGTAAAAATGAGCTTGAGGGTGCAATGCAGAGGTGCTGGAAATTGTTTTGCACCAGTGGGGCAGAAATGGAGTACAACAGCCACTTTTTGGATGCCACTAAGTTTCACCATTTTTTACTATTATTATAGCTTATTAAAAATGAGCAGGAGGGTGTCATGCAGAGGTGCTGGAAATTGCTTTGCACCAGTGGGGCACAAATGGAGTACAACAGTCACTTTTTGGATGCCACTAAGTTTCAGTATTTTTTGCTATTATTATAGCTTATTAAAAATGAGCAGGAGGGTGGAATGCAGAGATGCTAGAAATTGCTTTACACCAGTGGGGCACAAATGGAGTACAACAGCGACTTTTTGGATGCCACTAAGTTTCAGCCTTTTTTTGCTATTATTATAGCTTATTAAAAATGAGCAGGAGGGTGTAATGCAGAGGTGCTGGAAATTGCTTTGCACCAGTGGGGCACAAATAGAGTACAACAGCCACTTTTTGGATGCCACTAAGTTTCCTCAGTGTTTGCTATTATAATGGCTTAGTAAAAATGAGCTTGAGGGTGCAATGCAGAGGTGCTGGAAATTGCTTGACACCAGTGGGACACTAATGGTGTCCAACAGCCACTTTTAGGATGCCAGTAAGTTTCCTCAGTATTTGCTATTATAATAGCTTAGTGAAAATGAGCTTGAGGGTGCAATGCAGAGGTGATGGAAATTGCTTGGCACCAGTGGGACACTAATGGTGTCCAAAAGCCACTTTTAAGATGCCACTAAGTTTACTCAGTGTTTGCTATTATATTGGCTTAGTAAAATGAGCAGGAGGGTGCAATGCAGAGGTGCTGGAAATTGCTTGGCACCAGTGGGACACTAATGGAGTCCCACAGCCACTTTTAGGATGCCACTAACTGGCAGCACTATTTCAAATTAAAATGGCTTTGTAAAAATGTGCAGGAGGGGATAATGCAGAGGTGGTGGGACTTGCTTGGCACAAGTGGAACAATAATGGAGTCCAACAGCCACTTTTTGGATGCCACTAACTGGCAGCACTCTTTTAAATTAAAATGGCTTTGCAAAAATGTGCAAGAGGGGAGAATGCAGAGGTGGTGGAACTTGCTTGGCACAAGTGCCACAATAATGGAGGACAGCAGCCACTCTTTGGATGGCACTAACTGGCAGCACTCTGCAATTAAAATGGCTTTGCTAAAAAGGGCAGGAGGGTACAGTGGCCGGCTTGTGGGTCAGTGTAGAGGAAAGGAAGCCTCACTTTCTATCCCTCCTAATGGGGAAATGCAGCAAGGTAGTCCCTGAGCTTAGCTACACAGACACTGTTATCTGTAGCTGTAAAAAGCGTTTACACGGACCTGACTGTCACCTATGGCTCTGAGCCAGCTGTAATTAGCCCTTAAAAGGGCTGAAATAAAATTCTGTCCCTAATCTGTAGAATGCTGTGTGTATAGCGTACACAGCAGGACCGGCGACTGGAGCTGTGTGAGAGGTGACTGAGACCCAGACACAGAAGGCAGATAATGTCGTGCTGGAACAAAATGTCTGTTTTTATAATGCAAGGACATGTGACATGGACAGCCTATGACACATGCCCTTGCTTCTCTGGCAAAAAGTCCACTTAGCTGTGTGTGTGTCTGGGATTGGCTGACATGCTGGCCCGCCCCACTACACGCGCGCTTAGGGAAGGAAGAAAAGAAAAAAAATGGCGATCGCCATTATCCCAGCAGCAGTGATCTGAACGCGCAGCCCCCACACACTATACACTGAAATTTCATAATAGTGTGAGTCACAGAGTGACTTTCACTATTACAGTGAAAAGCCAGCTAGTAATTAGCTAGGCTTTTTGCTGATAGAACCGTTCTCGAATGTAACTCGAGCTAACGGACTTTTAGCAAAAAGCTCGAGTTCTAGTTCGATCTAGAACACCCCCCAAAATCACTCGAACCGCAAACTGGAGAACCACGAACCACGAACCGCGCTCAACTCTACTAGTGAGTGGACATTTTTTCTCTAATATAATTATCTGCATTCTTACAGGTTTTTTGCTCCTTCAGGCTATGGATTTAAAAGCCAAAGAATCCACATGGCGTACCAAGGCCACTGACTATTTTAAGTGGGGCTCCTCTATGTTGTTAATTCATACACCATTATCTAATAAAGAAATGTGCACAAAGTATAAAACTTTTGCACACAAAAAAATGAAAATTTGGTGGACCAAGGTGTCATTAGAAAATTCTATTATCCAGAGGATCATTCCCAGAGGATTGAGAATTCAGACCTATCCTACTTTTCCTATGGATGATGATATCTCATCAAAAGACGGGAAGAAGGTGCCACCATCTGCTCTGCTACATTCCTACAAATTATAGTAGACAAGAATACTACAACGTTACTATGATGAAATTGAAAAAATAGAGAAATCACTTGAACAAGATCTTTCTATAGATGTGTTCCAAAAATTGTATTAAGATGTGGAGAAAGACATTGAAAATAGGAAAAAGAAATCAGCACTTTCAAATAGAAAACATACCAGCGGGACATGATGAAATGAACATTATATACAGATGGCAGTTTTCAGCACTGTCCTCAATGAAAACCAAAAATAGAACTTGATCTTTATCTTCGGTTGCTTCTCTGAGTGAGACGGAAAGTTCCAGCATTGAACCAGAACCTAGGGAGAGACGCAGTATGCTTACCAGATATGGAGGAGAAAAAAGACCATTTAAAATGCTTATCAAAATTAAAAATGACCCAGATATTATTATCCCAAGGGAATTCATTTATCTTCTCTCTCACAGTAGACTGACCCTGCTTAACCCTTCATGTCTCTGCCAGAGCAAAGTGCAGTGCCTGTAAAGTGCAATAGTAGTATCAAGAAGTGCACAGTGCTCATGTCAAATAATAAAAATAAGCTATACAGGTACAGGGTACTAATATGCTGGGGGTTCTTATCACTCTGTAGATAGACTGTCTGACAGAATTTGCATATCGATAGCTACTCAAAAGCTTCACAAGCCTGAACGCGTTTCCCCTTTTTTTGGTTCTTAAGAAAGCCAATGAGGGAGCCTGGGTTTAGAAGCTGTATACCATACAGCCTAACGACCACAAAACGTCATTAAATCAAGCCCTTAGTACTTGCTCAATGGTACGCGCTTAATATTCAAGATACAGTGCCTTGCAAAAGTATTTGGCCACCTTGAAATTTTCAACCTTTTCCCACATTTCAGGAATCAAACATAAAGCTAAAAATTTTAATGTTATGGTGAAGAATCAACAAGTGGGACACAATTGTGAACTTGAACAAAATGTATTGCTTATTTTAAACTTTAAAAAAAAATAATAAACTGAAAATTGGGTCGTGCAATATTATTCATTCCCTTTACTTTCAATGCAGCAAACTCACTCCAGAAGTTCATTGAGCATCTCTGAATGATCCAATGTTGTCCTAAATGACTGATGATGATAAATATAAGCCACCTGTGTGTAATCAAGTCTCTGTATAAATGCACCTGCTCTGTGATAGTCTTGGTGTTCTGTTTAAAGCGTAGATAGCATTATGAAGACCAAGGAACACAACAGTCAGGTCTGTGATACTGTTGTGGAGAAGTTTAAAGCCAGATTTGGTTACAAAAAGATTTCCACAACTTTAAACATCCCAAGGAGCACTGTGCAAGTGATCATATTGAAATGGAAGGAGTATCATACAACTGCAAATCTACCAAGACTCGGCCGTCCATCCAAATTTTCATGTCAAACAAGGAGAAGACTGATCAGAGATGCAGCCAAGAGGCCCATGATCACTCTGGATGAACTGCAGAGATCTACAGCTGAGGTGGGAGAGTCTGTTCATAGGACAGCAATCAGTCATACACTACACAAATCTGGCCTTTATAGAAGATAGGCAAGGAGAAAGCCATTTCTTAAATATATCCATAAAAAGTGTTGTTTAAAGTTTGCCACAAGCCACCTGGGAGACACACCAAACATGTGTAAGAAGGTGCTCTGGTAAGATGAAACCAAAATTGAACTATTTGGGCATAATGCCATACAACATGTTTGGTGTAAAAGCAACACAGCTCATCACCCTGAACACACCATCCCCACTGTCACTGGTGGTGGCAGCATCATGGTTTGGGCCTGCTTTTCTTCAGCTGGGACAGGGAAGATGGTTACAATTGATGAGAAGATGGATGGAGCCAAATACAGCACCATTGTTGAAGAAAACCTGTTGGAATCTGCAAAAGACCTGAGACTGGGACAGAGATTTGTCTTCCAACAAGACAATGATTCCAAACATAAAGCAAAATCTACAATGGAATGGATCACAAATAAACGTATCCAGATGTTAGAATGGCCAAATCAAAGTCCAGACCTGAATCCAATCGAGAATCTGTGGAAAGAGCTGAAAACTGCTGTTCACAAACGCTCTCCATCCACCCACACTCAGCTCAAGCTATTTGCAAAGGAAGAATGGGCAAGAAATTCAGTTTCTCGATGTGCAAAACTGATAGAGACATGCCCCAAGTGACTTGCTGCTGTAATTGCAGCAAAAGGTGGCGCTACAAAGTATTAACTTAAAGGGGCCGAATAATATTTCACGCCCCACTTTTCAGTTATTTATTTTTTTAAAAAGTTTAAAATAAGCCATAAATTTCATTCAACTTCACAATTGTGTCCCACTTGTTGTTGATTCTTCACCATAAAATGTTATATTTGTATCTTTATGTTGGTAGCCTGAAATGTGGGAAAAGGTTGAAAAATTCAAGGGAGCCAAATACTTACGCAAGGCACTGTACATAAAGCCAGTTTCCAGCATAATGACCAGAGCTACGACTACCTCCCAGCACAATGGCCGCATAGCAGATGAAAAATTATATCAATGAGTTGGTGGCATCGATCCCCACTATAAACAAATGGACAGTCCCTCTCAAAATCATATGTCCACCAACCAAAAGTCCTCAAATCCCCCATCCCCTTTATAACAGAAGGTGAAAATGTAGCGCCCCTGAGACATGCACTACAAGGAACTGCATCATCTTGAAGATGCAGGACCTACCCCCTGGGACCTGGAGTACCAGTGCCGATACCACAAAAGCACAACTAAAATCCTAGTTCTCCACTCCACACCGGGCATAGAGGGTTAACCATGTAAGGGGATGGTCGGCATGGAAAGGAACGAGTCCCTGGCATAAGCCAGCCTAGTCAGAGGGGTCAGCAGTCAGTAGAGAGTAGAGAGAAGTGTGGCACACAGGAGAGGTGTGCGGATGTCCCTGAGCTGGGTCCGTGCAGTGGTGACCCAGGGACACAGGAGAGAGGTCGCCAGGTCAGGTACCGGAGATACCGCTGGGACCGGAGCATGCACGGGGAACAGGACCCTAGATCAGGCGCCAGTTCTACATGGCTTGATAAATACCTGCCCGGTGAGGACACCTTTACGGACTTCACCGAACAAAATAATCCGGGAGCATCAGCAGTAAACTAGGATCAGGGTACGGACACTTGTCTCCCCACAGGGTCTACACTGCCTGCCGTATTGAGAAGGAGACTGTACCCCAAAAGGGACAGTCGGGCCAAAAACGCTCCACGCTATGGGGACTCAATCAACAGAGAGTGTTGGGGATAGAGCAACTTGGGTCACTACATTGGCACTGATACTCCAAGGGACCTGAACCAGCAACCTCTGGGTCAAAGTGAGTAGAGACTATTAAAGACAACCTGGTATGGTCTCTGTTATTATCCCTCATCATCTCCCAGGCATGACCCTACCTGCGGAGGGCCTAACACCATTGCTGCAATCATCACCAGCTCTGAGAGTACCCATATTTAGCAGCGGCGGTTTTCTATCCTTAACCGCAACCCGCAGGTGGCGTCACATGACATTAAAGGCCGCTTTACACGTAGTAACATTGCTAAAGTGATGTCGTTGGGGTCACAGAATTCGTGACGCACATCCGGCCGCTTTAGCAATGTCGTTGCGTGTCACACTTACGTGCGATCGAAAAAGGTTGCAAAATCGCTCAAAATCGTTAATCGTTGACATGCTCCCCTATTCCCAATTATCGTTGCTGTTGCAGGACGCAGGTTGTTCGTCGTTCATGCAGCACCACACATTGCTATGTCGGAAACCGCAGGAACGACGAACATCTCCTTACCTGCGGCTGCCGGCAATGAGGAAGGAAGGAGGTGGGCGGGATGTTACGTCCCGCTAATCTCCGCCCCTCCGCTTCTATTGGGTGGCCGCTTAGTGACGTCGCTATGACGCCGAATGAACCGCCCCCTTAGAAAGGAGGCGGTTTGCCGGTCACAGTGATATCGCTAGGCAGGTATGTAGTATAATGGGTCCGAGCGATTTTGTGTGCCCCGGGCAGCGATGTGCCCGTGACGCACAAACGATGGGGGCGGGTTCGCACACTAGCGATCTCGCTAGTGAGATCGCAGCATGTAAAGCCCACCTTACACACTGCAATATATCTTACGATGTGTCGGCGGGGTCACGTTCTAAGTGACGCACATCCGGCATCGTAAGTTACATTGTAGCATGTAACAGCTACGTGCGATTGCGAATGAACGGTAAAACGTTCATCGCACGCACGTCGTTCATTTCTCATGAATTGAACGTCAGGTTGTTCATCGTACCCGCGGTAGCACACATCGCAGTGTGTAACACCACGGGAACGATGAACAGATCTTACCTGCGTCCTGCGGCTCCCGACCAGCAATGTGGAAAGAAGGAGGTGGGCAGGAGGTTTACGTCACGCTCATCTCCGACCCTCCACTTCTATTGGCCGGCTGCCGCGTGATGTCGATGTGACGCCGAACGTCCCTCCCACTCCAGGAAGTGGACGTTTGCCACCCACATCGAGGTCGTATGGACGGGTAAGTACATGTGACGGGGGTTAATCATTTGTGCGGCACATTCAACAAAATTGAACGTGCTGCACATATGATGGGGGCGGTTACGATCGCATACGATATCGTATGCAGAATCGTAACATGTAAAGCAGGCTTAAAGCGGCCTTATCTATTATCTCCCCTGTAAATATTCCCCTTTTACAAAAGAAGCCCCAAGGCACAGGACCGGGCAATGGCTACCAGAGTGACATCCCCATTTGCAACCGCCCGGGACCGAGTACCTCCTTCCCTGGGCGCGGCAAAATGACCAGTGTATATACCTACTGGCATGTGTTCAATCCACGTGGAACTCCCTGTCAGCGTTGCAACCTGGGGTGACTTATTTACATGTCTGTTCTCTAGATGTGCAAGGCCTGGAGCGCATCCCAAATTCCAGAAATTCAATAGAATAAAGAAGTTGATCCTTAACTACCAGGGTTTACCTTTCATGATTTGGTGACCAAAGGAAAACTGTTCCAGATCCAATAGTTAAACATGCTTGGAGGAGCACACTTGAAGAGAAGCAAATGTCCGGAGATTAATCCACATAAGAAAAAATAGTGTCTCCACTCCAAGATCCGTGTAAAGGATTTATTAATACAAAAAGCTGTGCATAAAAAAGGCAATGGCGGAGCTGGGTGTGAGCTCCCCCAGGATTATGGCCGTTTTGCGCTAACCACGTGATTCTACAGGTTCATGTACACATCCATATTGTTTATCTTGTTCATCAAAGTAAATCTGAGGAGTGTATCTATAATTTCAGGGTCATGCGTTTCTCATACTACTATCTTCCTTTAACCCTCCTCTCCCCTTTTTTCCTGGGGAGGATAAATCATTCATTCATAAATCAGTTCATCAGTAAGAAGCACGTTCCCTTAAGATAACCAATCAATCTGCTCCCAATATCTATTATCTATGGCTGCAGTAAGCAGTGATGCTATTGAAAATCTGAGATAAGTCCCTTCTCTTGCCATCTATATTGTTTATTTTATTCATCAAAGAAAATCCGGGGAGTGTATCTGTAATACCCTGGGGTTGAGGGTTTTTCATATGACACGTCGCTGGGCCGGGGGTGCAGATCCTCTGCGTCATCATGGGCTGGCCTGACCCAGTTTCGTGACCCCGAGACATACAGGGGAGAGTGAAGGCGGTGGACGGGAGTCAGGATGGAGGATAAGGGTGGTAGTGATGGTCTAGGAAAGTCTTTTATGATCGTGATGTCACCTGTGGTCCACAGCCAGGGATGGGCCGCTGCTGCGGGTGCTGCTCTCTGGGGCTGATGGTGAGGGTTGCAGCCGGGATAGTGTCTCTCCGCACAGGCGGAGCGGGGTTACCACAGGGAGGATGGTGGAGGATGGACGGGGGTAGTAGCAGTCCCCATTGGCGACGCAGCGCTGGGAGATGGCCCCGGCAAATGAGAGGCAGAGGCAGGGTCTGCTGTTCCAGGTCTTTTGCTCACAGGTAGTTCAGGCACTGCCCAGAATACCAATCTCTGCCACGATGGGCTCCAGCCGATCCCAAATCCGTGGAAGGTTAGATCTGGTGTGTGCCAGTCTATGGGCCCTCCCTCCGCTACTTATCGGATCCCCGTATCGTGAAGCACTTGGGAATCCCCGTGTCAGTAAAGTGTCCCATTCTGTATGCTGATAGCGCGGTTCTGATATGGGGGCCAGTGAAGGACATCAGCCCCGGATCCTATATGATATTTGGCTACAGACTCGGTGGGACGGGTCTGGTGACTTTTGTAGCCGTTTCCCGCGACTCTTGCAGAGTTGGTAGACAACGTGAAGTATGCCTGCCCTAGGGTTCTGTATCCCGACAGCGCCTGTCCTGTGGAAACAGATGCCTGCTTCTCCCCGCGACCGTGTTGAACGCCTTGGCCCACAGAGCTGTTCATAGCATGTCTGCTCTGTGTCTGTAACTGTTCTCTCTTTGTTGTAGTTGTGTTGTGTGTTACAAGCTGTTGCCCTCAGCCGCTGCCAGCGGCTGGTTCACTACTCTCACTATGTCAACCTGCACTTCCCACTGTGTGCTCCTGACTCCCCCCTGGTGGTTTCTTCTCCTTGACCCTGAGTCCCCAGTTCCAGTTTATCGGGGAGACCCTGGTGCGGTGGCGTCCTGTAAAGCCAACCACTGTAGTGACCCCCTACTGTGACCCAACCCTGGTCCAGTCCCCATTGGGAAGGGCAACCTAGTGTTACTGTATATCTGTGTGAGTGGAAACCGGTACCGACCTTCCTTGGACCCAGGACCCAAAGGAGGTGCAGTACCCAGTGGCGCCTGAAGCCTCAGGGGTGCCACATATCTATATCTTTATGAGGAGGGGCATGTGCTTTGCATATGACCCTGGACCATGTTCTATATGATCCTGTACTAGCGCGGACCTTCCTGACAAACTGTGAGTGCTTTGGACATTTTCTAGCTCTGGCTCTGGGGCATTCATAGTTGGGGTGCACGTCTCAAATGGCCTGTGATCCACTGTGCAATGCAATCGCTGGGACTACACATCATGTGCATCCAGCAGGCAGGGCCCCTGAGGCGCGCCATGTCTGGCATTTGGGATGCGCTCCAAGCCTCGCACAGCAAGCGGACATGTAAATACGTCACCCCAGGTTGCGATGCTAACAAGGAGTTCCACGTGGATTAAACACATACCAGCAGGAGTATGAACTGGTCTTTTCACCTTCTGTTGTGAAGGGGGAAGGGGAATTTGAGAACTTTTGGTGGGTGGACCTTTGACTTTGGGAGGGACTGTGCACTTGTTTATAGTGGGGATCGATACCACCATCTCATTGATATAATTTTTCATCTGCTATGCGGCCTTTGTGCTGAGTACTAGTTGTATCTCTGGTCATTATGCTGGAAACTGGCTTTATGTATCTTGACCATCAAGTGATTACTACTGAAAAAGTACCAAGGACTTTATTTGATGAAGTTTTGGGGTCGTTAGGCTATATGGTATACAGCTTCTAAACCCAGGTTTCCTCATCGGCCTTCTGAAGAACCAAAAAAAGGGGAAATGCGTCGAGGCTTGTAAAACCTTTTAGAAGCTCGCAATATGCAAATTCTGTGAGACGGTCAATCTACAGAGGAGAGTGATAAGTACCCCCAGCATATTAGTACCCTGTACCTGTCTAGTTTATCTTTATTGTTTGACATGAGCACTGTGCACTTTATGATACTACTATTGCACTTTACAGGCACTGCACTTTGCTCTGGCAGGGATACGTAGGGTTGCGCAGTCTACAGTGAGTCCCACATTGCAGCCTAGGGTGCAAAACTGGCAGGTAGAGCATAGGATGGAGGGACTCTTATAAGGTCGGTATATCTCTCCCTTTCCTGGGCACCTATAGGTATCTATCTATTCTTTTTGAATTGTACACTGGTTTGCATTTTTAATAACATCTGAATAAAATTTAGTGATTTTAAAGGGAATTCTGTTCCATGACACACTTGTATATTACCCTTAGCAATTCATTTATTTTTGGGTAATCTATCTTCTCATCACCTTGCAGATTTTCAGATGCGTCTCCTAGTTAAGGCATTATCATTCTCCCCAACTATTAAAATGGACACATTTGCTACCATTAAAGATATACATGTTTGCAAGCAAATTGATTTTCAAACATATATTTTAGGAATCCAACACAGGGAGATCATTCAATACCAGCAAAGAACAAGAGGTATTAAGGCCACGTCTCACTAAGCGACATCACTAGCAACATCGCTCCTGAGTCACGGTTTTTGTGACGCAACAGCGATCTTGCTAGCGATGTCGCTGTGTGTGACATCCAGCAATGACCTGGCCCCTGCTGTGAGATTGACGGTCGTTGCTGAATGTCCTGGACCATTCTTTGGTCATTGCTCTCCCGCTGTGAAGCATACATCACTGTGTTTGACAGCGAGAGAGCAACGAACTGAATTTGCAGGGAGCAGGGAACCGGCTTCTGCGGACGCTGGTAACCAAGGTAAATATCGGGTAATCAAGCAAAGGCTTTGCTTGGTTACCCGATATTTACCTTCGTTACCAGCGTCCGCAGCTTCTTGAAGCCGGCTCCCTGCTCCCTGCACACATAGCCAAGGTACACATCGGGTAACTATAAGCAAAGCACTTTGCTTAGTACGTGATGTCTACTATGGTTACGAAGCACAGTGTCGTTACACGGGTCGCTAGTGGCTGGAGGCTGATCTCTGATCGCTGTGGAGATCTACCTGTTTGACAGCTCACCAGCGACCATGTAGCGACGCTCCAGCGATCCCTGCAAGGTCAGGTCGCTGGTGGGATCGCTGGAGCGTCGCTTAGTCTGACAGTACCATTCTGGAATTTATATCTGAGGAAATGAATTCCGGATCAGTAAGTAAATTTCCAGTTTATCTTTATCCCAAATCCAAAAGATTCCCCGCCCTGGACCTTTGTCTGGTGGTGGAATTTTTTGTTAAAACGGTGGCCAATGAAGTAGAACAGTTGCAGAAGAAACCAAACTAATTTAACTACTCAAGTTTAAAAAGCCTTACAAGAATGACAATCTTGGTCAAATGTAATATATAATCCAGTGGATAAAGGAGGTAACCTTGTTACATAGCCCAACATCATGTATGAAAAAGAGGCAGAAAAACTCCTCGGCAACAAAGCTTGCCGTAAAAGACTATATCAGAATCCTCTTACTGTCTTTCAAGTGGAACTATTCAAAATCCTGAATCGGGCTTACTAGTAGGGAATTATCCCTAAAAAATACTAGATTCTTTACTTAAACCAAATCCTAAAATGTCTACCCCTTACGTAATTCCAAAGCTACATAAGGATAGGAATGTACCACCTGGAAGGCCTATAGTATCCGGCAATGACGGCATCTGTGAAGCCATTAGTAATATGATGACTACTTTCTCAAAACACTGGTATCATTCTTATCATCTTAAATCAAAGACACAACAGCTGAACTCCAAAGGATAGATAACATAATGGTAAAACCAAACATGATAATGGTCACCACAGACATAGAAGCACTTTACACTTCAATTAGGCACAAGGATGGCCTAAAAGCAGTCTCTTTCTTTTTATTGTCCAACAACCTGGACCAGCAATTATCACAGCTTATAGTGCTACTACAGGAATACATCTTGACTCATAATTGTTTTACTTTTAAAGGTAGGATGTACCTCCAAGTACAAGGAAAGGCAATGGAGGAAAATTAGTCCCTCTTATAAGTAATTTTTTTTTTTTGGAGCCTGGGATTGGGAACTCTTCCTTACAGAGCCAGATGTAGATATCCATAAAGTACAGAACTGTATGCGATATATTGACATCTGCTTTCTGTGGGAGGGTACGCCCATTGAGCTTGACAATTTTATGGGTCGATTGAATAAGAACACAAAGAACAATTTGAATATTTTCCTCACTTAGAAATATAGTAGAAAGGTTAACTTCCTGGACATTAAAATAAAGGCAACACATGACAGTATTATTCAAACTAATGTCTTCCGTAAAGGGACCGCTACTAACTCGCTTTTATATGCTGGTTCTTTTCATCTGCCATCAACCATTAACAGCATCCCAGTGTCATAATTTCTTCAAATAAAATGCATTTGTTCATCTGACGAAAATTATAGAACTCAAACAAGCGATCTGGATAGCCATTTTGCCAACAGAGAATACATTCAAAGAAAGATAAAAAGGATATCCAAAAGCAAACAGGACATCAATACATTCTCTTCTTTTTCCTAATCAGTTTGTACACAACAGTGATTGGAGTCTCTTTTGCACAGAATAAGAGAACAACATTTTATTGAAAAATCATTAAAAACACAATGTGTTCAACAGTGATTGAAGAAGCGACCAACACGAAGCATGCGTTGGGTATCTGCTGATGGCCCCCTAGACTTCCCAACATGGGTAATCTGTATTGATATTTACCTTACCTCCTGCCTGACTCTAAGCATTACATGATAGCAATGCTGCCTATTTATACATACTTAAGGTTGGAGAGACTTGGTAAATGTATAATTCAATGCAGAGCTAACATTCCTTGCACTATGTACTGTTATTTCAAAAAAAATAGGACTTTACTGCTATTAGGAACCATCTGCCTTTATTACAAAGTTTTCTGTATCTGATGATGTTTGCATGATTTTCATGACATAATCACTAGATGTCAATGTCCTGATATGTGATTTATTTAAACTTTCTTATACTCATTTTGTATGATGTTTTAAATGGTTATTACCATGTAAAACCTGTGATCTGATACATCTTGTGCTTATTTGTATAACTATGGTGTCTATCTAGCTGTTCATCTGAGGTCAATCACTGCTGTAACACATTGTGTTTTTAATGATTTTGCAATAAAATGTTGTTCACTTATTCTGTGCAAAAATAGACTCCAATCGTTGTTGTGTACAAAATGCTTTAAAGGAGAAAGCACCTTAATTAATTTAAAAACTGGAATTCTAATTTTGTTTATCCTAATCAGGTATCCAAATGTCATACTGTCATGACCATGCTCTGCATGCCCCCCGTCCTGCAGAGCTGTTTTTTTCGCCTTGCTCTACTGACCTTACCGTGACCCCCTCCGTCTCATCTCCGCATCTCTGCTCGTCCCGATGTTCTGTCCTTTTCCCTCCATTTTACGCCCCCCCTCTGTATTACCCACATTCTCCACTCAGTCCAACCTCTGTTGTCTGATCTCATCCCCTCCCTCCGATGGACTCCCTTGTGTACCGACTCCGGCTTGTGTTTTGACTCTGCTTCGATTCCCCTTTCTGTTTGGATTAGTGTGTATCAACCTTGACTTGTTTCTATTACTCTCCCCTAGGTTCAGCGCCAACTAGGGTTTCTGCTATTAGATCCTGTTTGGTTGTGCTTGGGTGACACCTAGTGCTGTAGTTGCTAACTGTACCAGGTGTATTTTCACTCATACAGCAATCATTATTATTATTATTTATTATTATAGCGCCATCAATTGCATGGTGCTTTACATGTGAAAGGGGTATACATAAAAGGGACAAGTACAATAATCATAAACAATACAAGACACAGACAGGTACAGGAGGATAGAGGTCCCTGACCGCGAGGGCTCACAGTCTACAAGGGATAGGTGAGGATACAGTAGGTGAAGGTAGAGCTGATAGTCTGATGCAGCACCGCACAGAGGGTTACGGCAGGTTGTAGGCTTGTCGGAAGAGGTGGGTCTTCAGGTTCCTTTTGAAGCTTGTCAAGGTAGGCGAGAGTCTGATGTGTTGTGGTAGAGCATTCCAGAGTATGGGGGAGGCACGGGAGAAATCTTGGATGCGATGGTGGGAAGAGGAGATGAGAGGGGAGCAGAGAAGGAGATCTTGTGAGGATTGAAGGTTACGTGCAGTTAAGTACCGGGAGACTAGGTCAGAGATGTAAGGAGGAGACAGGTTGTGGATTGCTTTGTAGGTCATGGTTAGGGTTTTGAACTGAAGTTGTTGGGCAATGGGAAGCCAGTGAAGGGATTGGCAAAGAGGAGAGGTCGGGGAGCAGAGGGGGGAAAGGTGGATTAGCCAGGCAGCATAGTTTAGAATAGATTGTAGGGGTGCGAGACTGTTAGAAGGGAGGCCACAGAGCAGGAGGTTGCAATAATCCATGTGGGAGATAATAAGGGCATGTACTAGGGTTTTTGCAGCTTCTTGGGAAAGGAATGTTCGGATCCGTGAAATATTTTTGAGTTGGAGGTGGCAGGAGGGGAAGAGGGCTTGGATGTGTGGCTTGAAAGAGAGATCAGAGTCTAGGAATACTCCCAGGCAGCGAGCATGTGGGAATGGGGAGAGTGGGCAGCCATTGACATTGATGGATATGTCAGGTGGGGGAGTTGAGTGATGGGGGGGAAAGACAATGAATTCTGTTTTGTCCATGCTCAATTTTAAGACTCGAGCAGAGAAAAAGGATGAAACAGCAGACAAACATTGTGGGATTCTGGTTAGTAGGGAGGTGATGTCAGGTCCAGAGAGGTAGATCTGCGTATCATCAGCGTAGAGATGATACTGAAAGCCGTGGGACTCTATGAGCTGTCCCAGACCAAGGATGTAAATGGAGAACAGCAGGGGTCCGAGAACTGAACCTTTTGGTCACCGACAGATAGGGAGCGAGATGAGGAAGTGGTGTGAGAGTGGGAGACGCTGAAAGTTCGGTTGGTTAAGTATGAGGAGATCCAAGATAGCGCCAAGTCTGTGATTCCCAGAGACGAGAGAATTTGTAGTAGAAGGGAGTGGTCTACTGTGTCGAAGGCAGAGGACAGGTCCAGAAGGTGGAGGACAGAGTAGTGTCGCTTGGATTTTGCGGTTAGTAGGTCGTTAGTGACTTTGGTTAGGGCAGTTTCAGTGGAATGATAGGGTCGGAAACCAGATTGTATTTGGTCAAAGAGGGAGCAGGAAGAGAGGTAAGAGGACAGTTCAAGATGGACATGCTGTTCCAGTAGTTTTGAGGCATAGGAGAGAAGTGATATGGGGCGATAGTTTGACACAGAGGAAGGATCAAGGGAGGGCTTTTTGAGGATGGGTGTGATGGAGGCATGTTTAATGCATGAAGGGAATACACCGGTTGTTAATGATAGGTTGAAGAGATGGGTTAGGGTTGGGATGAAGACTGTGGTGAGATTGGGGATGAGGTGGGATGGGAGTGGAACAAGCAGGCAGGTTGTGAGATGTGATCTTGAGAGTAGAGTGGAAAGACGATCTTCCATCATGGTGGAGAAGCTGGATATGGAGGCAGAAGGCTGAGTAGTTGTGAGGAGTGGCTGTGGTGATTGTGGGCCAAAGCTTGCTCTGATGTTGTTAATCTTCTGCTTGAAGAAAGAGGCAAAGTCTTCAGCTGAGATGAGAGGAGAGGGAGGTGGTGCCGGGGGACGGAGGAGAGAGTTGAAAGTGTTGAATAGCTGTTTAGGGTTGTGGGATAGAGAGGATATGAGGGATGAGAAGTAGGTTTGTTTTGCAGCAGTTAGTGCAGACTTGAAAGTGGTGAGAGCTTGTTTGTATGTAACGAAGTGCTCAGTGGAATGAGACCTCTTCCATCTGCGCTCAGCAATTCTGGAAGCTTGTCTCAATTCTTTAGTCTGGTTCGTGTGCCAGGGTTGTCTGTTGACTGTGCGGGTTTTGGTGTGTGTGAGAGGGGCAGCTGATTCGAGAGCTGCAGAGATGGTGGTGTTATATAAAGTGGCAGCAGCATCTGCATTGTGTGAAGAAGCAATGTGTCACGCTCCCCGGGTCCCCTGCCTTGCTTCCCGGCTCCCCTGCCTCACTCCCCGGCTCACTTGCCACGCTCCCCGGCTTCCCTGCTTCGCTCCCCGGCTCCTCTGTCAGGCGTCCCCCGCTCCACAGCCTCCAGCCTCCATCACCTGCGGTCCCCAGGCGGCTCGGTCCCCGCTCCCGGCGCCCGTCGGCAGCTCTGCTCCAGGCTGGCTCCCCTGCCTCCTGTTCACCGCTCCCTGCCCTGGCTTCTGGCACCCGGGCCTCGCGCATGCGCATTGGGGCGCGCGCGCGGTCATTGACCCTTTCTTAAAGGGCCAGTGTCCTCCAACAGGATATTGAAGGATCAGGTACTGGGTATATAGGGGGATCCTTTCCAAGTGGGCGGGGCCTGTTCTTCGTGTTTCCTAAGCTAGGAGTCAGGTCTCCTTGTGTCTGTGATATACTCACCTATCTCTCTCGTAGAGCCGCTCCTGCCTCGCCAACCGGTCCTGACGATACCCGAACCCCGAACGGTGACGGCCTGCCATCCCGTCGGTTCCTGCCATCTCCGATCCCTGTGGTGACCCGTCTTCCCGCTCCATTGGTTCCGGACTCTGCCTGACGACATCTCGGCCTCCGAACCTGAGCTCCGTCACCCGGACTACCATTAGAGACCCCGTGGTCCCAGGGACTTCTTTACTCCACTCCTCTAAACGGACTGTCCTGCTAAGTGCTCCGGCTACCGGGCACCTTGCCCTCGGTGAGGTGTTCAGCCCAGTGGATCCACCTCCTGGGTCTGCCCGTCCACCTGGCCCTAACACAATGTCTGCAAGAGGGAAAAGAGACTGAGAAAGTGAGTATAAGTCAAGGTGATTGAGATTTCTGCGGGGGTGTGAAAGTTTTTGGAGGGGGGGTTGTGTACTTAGAGAAGAGAGGGAAGAGAATGTGAGTAGGTTGTTGTCAGACAGGGGGAGAGGCGCGTTAGAGAGGGTAGATAGGGATCAGAGGCGAGTGAAGATGATGTCCAGCGTGTGGCCATCTTTGTGAGTAGCTGCAGAGGACCATTGGGTGAGGCCAAACGAGGAAGCGAGTGTTAGAAGTTTAGAGACAGATGAGTGAGAAGTGTCAATGGGGATGATAAAGTCACCCATAATGATGGTGAGGATGTCGGTGGAAAAGAAATGTAGTAGCCATGTGGTGAAATGGTCAAAAAAGGCAGTGGCTGGCCCTGGGGGGCGATAAATGACAGCCAGTTGGAGGTTGTAAGGGGTATAGAGTCGTACGGAGTGCACCTCAAAAGAGGGGAGAGTGAGCGAGGGTGGTAGTGGAATTGGTGTAAAGGAGCATTGGTCGGACAGGAGCAAACCAACTCCTCCACCATGCTTGTTATTGGGGCGTGGGATGTGAGAGAGTTGAAGACCACCATAAGAAAGTGCAGCAGGAGAGGCTGTGTCAGAAGTGGTGAGCCAGGTTTCAGGTTTCAATGGTAAAATCCCTCCATGATACTTAGGAAACATTAGGACAGCTTGTGTTATGATTAGAGTTGAGCGCGGTTCGCGGTTCGAGGTTCTCCAGTTCGCGGCTCGAATGATTTTGGGGGCTGTTCTAGATCGAACTAGAACTCAAGCTTTTTGCTAAAAGTTCGTTAGCTCGAGTTACGTTCGAGAACGGTTCTATCAGCAAAAAGACAAGCTAATTACTAGCTGGCTTTCCGCTGTAATAGTGTAAGTCACTCTGTGACTCACACTATTATGAAATTTCAGCGTATAGTGTGCGGGAACAGCGCATTCAGATCACTGCTGTTTGGAAAATGGCGATCGCCATTTTTTTTTTTTTCCTTGTCTTCCTTCCCTAAGCGCGCGCGTGTAGTGGGGCGGGCCAGCATGTCAGCCAATCCCAGACACACACACAGCTAAGTGGACTTTTAGCCAGAGAAGCAACGGCATGTGTGATAGGATGTCCAGGTCACATGTCCATGCATTATAAAAACGGACATTTTCCTCCAGCACGCCATTATCTGCCTTCTGCGTCTTGGTGTCAGTCACCGCTGGCGTAGCTCCTGTCTCCGATACTGCTGTGTACGCTCTATACACAGCGCTATACAGAATAGGGATAGAAGTTTCTATTAGTCCTTTTAAGGGCTAATACCGGCAGGGTCAGAGCCATAGGTGACAGTCAGGTCCGTGAAAACAGATTTTAACAGCTACACAAGATTACAGCGTCTGTGTAGCTAAGGTCAGGGATTTCCTCGCTGCATTTCCCCATTAGGAGGGATAGAAAGGGAGGCTTCCTTTCCTCTACCCAGACCCACAACCCTGCCACTGTACCCTCCTGCCCTTTGCACACTCAAGCTCATTGTTACTAAGCCATTATACTAGCAAACACAGAGTAAACTTAGTGGCATCCTAAAAGTGGCTGTTGGATTTCCATTAGTGTCCCACTGGTGCAAATCTATGTGCAGGACCTCTGCATTGCACACTCAAACTCATTGTTACTAAGCCATTATACTAGCAAACTCTGAGTAAACTTAGTGGCATCCTAAAAGTGGCTGTTGGACGTCCATTAGTGTCCCACTGGTGCAAATCTATGTGCATCACCTCTGCATTGCACACTCAAACTCATTGTTACTAAGCCATTATACTAGCAAACTCTGAGTAAACTTAGTGGCATCCTAAAAGTGGCTGTTGGACATCCATTAGTGTCCCACTGGTGCAAATCTATGTGCATCACCTCTGCATTGCACACTCAAACTCATTGTTACTAAGCCATTATACTAGCAAACACTGAGTAAACTTAATGGCATCCTAAAAGTGGCTGTTGGACTTCCATTAGTGTCCCACTGGTGCAAATCTATGTGCATCACCTCTGCATTGCACACTCAAACTCATTGTTACTAACCCATTATACTAGCAAACACTGAGTAAACTTAGTGGCATCCTAAAAGTGGCTGTTGGACTTCCATTAGTGTCCCACTGGTGCAAATCTATTTACAGAACTTCTGCATTGCACACTCAAACTCTTTGTTACTAAGCCATTATACTAGCAAACACTGAGTAAACTTAGTGGCATCCTAAAAGTGGCTGTTGGACTTCCATTAGTGTCCCACTGGTGCAAATCTATGTGCATCACCTCTGCATTCCACACTCAAACTCATTGTTACTAAGCCATTATACTAGCAAACACTGAGTAAACTTAGTGGCATCCTAAAAGTGGCTGTTGGACTTCCATTAGTGTCCCACTGGTGCAAATCTATGTGCATCACCTCTGCATTGCACACTCAAACTCATTGTTACTAAGCCATTATACTAGCAAACACTGAGGAAACTTAGTGGCATCCTAAAAGTGGCTGTTGGACTTCCATTAGTGTCCCACTGGTGCAAATCTATGTGCAGGACCTCTGCATTGCACACTCAAACTCATTGTTACTAAGCCATTATACTAGCAAACTCTGAGTAAATTTAGTGGCATCCTAAAAGTGGCTGTTGGACGTCCATTAGTGTCCCACTGGTGCAAATCTATGTGCAGCACCTCTGCATTGCACACTCAAACTCATTGTTACTAAGCCATTATACTAGCAAACACTGAGTAAACTTAGTGGCATCCTAAAAGTGGCTGTTGGACATCCATTAGTGTCCCACTGGTGCAAATCTATGTGCATCACCTCTGCATTGCACACTCAAACTCATTGTTACTAAGCCATTATACTAGCAAACACTGAGTAAACTTAATGGCATCCTAAAAGTGGCTGTTGGACTTCCATTAGTGTCCCACTGGTGCAAATCTATGTGCATCACCTCTGCATTGCACACTCAAACTCATTGTTACTAAGCCATTATACTAGCAAACACTGAGTAAACTTAGTGGCATCCTAAAAGTGGCTGTTGGACTTCCATTAGTGTCCCACTGGTGCAAATCTATGTGCATCACCTCTGCATTGCACACTCAAACTCTTTGTTACTAAGCCATTATACTAGCAAACACTGAGTAAACTTAGTGGCATCCTAAAAGTGGCTGTTGGACTTCCGTTAGTGTCCCACTGGTGCAAATCTATGTGCATCACCTCTGCATTCCACACTCAAACTCATTGTTACTATGCCATTATACTAGCAAACACTGAGTAAACTTAGTGGCATCCTAAAAGTGGCTGTTGGACTTCCATTAGTGTCCCACTGGTGCAAATCTATGTGCATCACCTCTGCATTGCACACTCAAACTCATTGTTACTAAGCCATTATACTAGCAAACACTGAGTAAACTTAGTGGCATCCTAAAAGTGGCTGTTGGACTTCCATTAGTGTCCCACTGGTGCAAATCTATTTACAGAACTTCTGCATTGCACACTCAAACTCTTTGTTACTAAGCCATTATACTAGCAAACACTGAGTAAACTTAGTGGCATCCTAAAAGTGGCTGTTGGACTTCCATTAGTGTCCCACTGGTGCAAATCTATGTGCATCACCTCTGCATTCCACACTCAAACTCATTGTTAGTAAGCCATTATACTAGCAAACACTGAGTAAACTTAGTGGCATCCTAAAAGTGGCTGTTGGACTTCCATTAGTGTCCCACTGGTGCAAAGATATTTGCAGCACGTCTGCCTGCATTGCACACTCAAACTCATTGTTACTAAGCCATTATACTAGCAAACACTGAGTAAACTTAGTGGCATCCTAAAAGTGGCTGTTGGACTTCCATTAGTGTCCCACTAGTGCAAAGATATTTGCAGCACGTCTGCCTGCATTGCACACTCAAACTCATTGTTACTAAGCCATTATACTAGCAAACACTGAGTAAACTTAGTGGCATCCTAAAAGTGGCTGTTGGACTTCCAATAGTGTCCCACTAGTGCAAAGATATTTGCAGCACGTCTGCCTGCATTGCACACTCAAACTCATTGTTACTAAGCCATTATACTAGCAAACACTGAGTAAACTTAGTGGCATCCTAAAAGTGGCTGTTGGACTTCCATTAGTGTCCCACTGGTGCAAATCTATGTGCATCACCTCTGCATTGCACACTCAAACTCATTGTTACTAAGCCATTATACTAGCAAACACTGAGGAAACTTAGTGGCATCCTAAAAGTGGCTGTTGGACTTCCATTAGTGTCCCACTAGTGCAAAGATATTTGCAGCACGTCTGCCTGCATTTCACACTCAAACTCATTGTTACTAAGCCATTATACTAGCAAACACTGAGGAAACTTAGTGGCATCCTAAAAGTGGCTGTTGGACTTCCATTAGTGTCCCACTGGTGCAAATCTATGTGCATCACCTCTGCATTGCACACTCAAACTCATTCTTACTAAGCCATTATACTAGCAAACACTGAGGAAACTTAGTGGCATCCTAAAAGTGGCTGTTGGACTTCCATTAGTGTCCCACTAGTGCAAAAATATTTGCAGCACGTCTGCCTGCATTGCACACTCAAACTCATTGTTACTAAGCCATTATACTAGCAAACACTGAGGAAACTTAGTGGCATCCTAAAAGTGGCTGTTGGACTTCCATTAGTGTCCCACTGGTGCAAATCTATGTGCATCACCTCTGCATTGCACACTCAAACTCATTGTTACTAAGCCATTATACTAGCAAACACTGAGGAAACTTAGTGGCATCCTAAAAGTGGCTGTTGGACTTCCATTAGTGTCCCACTGGTGCAAATCTATTTGCAGAACTTCTGCATTGCACACTCAAACTCTTTGTTACTAAGCCATTATACTAGCAAACACTGAGTAAACTTAGTGGCATCCTAAAAGTGGCTGTTGGACTTCCATTAGTGTCCTACTGGTGCAAATCTATGTGCATCACCTCTGCATTCCCCACTCAAACTCATTGTTACTAAGCCATTATACTAGCAAACACTGAGTAAACTTAGTGGCATCCTAAAAGTGGCTGTTGGACTTCCATTAGTGTCCCACTGGTGCAAATCTATGTGCATCACCTCTGCATTGCACACTCAAACTCATTGTTACTAAGCCATTATACTAGCAAACACTGAGGAAACTTAGTGGCATCCTAAAAGTGGCTGTTGGACTTCCATTAGTGTCCCACTAGTGCAAAGATATTTGCAGCACGTCTGCCTGCATTGCACACTCAAACTCATTGTTACTAAGCCATTATACTAGCAAACACTGAGTAAACTTAGTGGCATCCTAAAAGTGGCTGTTGGACTTCCATTAGTGTCCCACTGGTGCAAATCTATGTGCATCACCTCTGCATTGCACACTCAAACTCATTGTTACTAAGCCATTATACTAGCAAACACTGAGGAAACTTAGTGGCATCCTAAAAGTGGCTGTTGGACTTCCATTAGTGTCCCACTAGTGCAAATCTATGTGCAGCACCTCTGCATTGCACACTCAAACTCATTGTTACTAAGCCATTATACTAGCAAACACTGAGTAAACTTAGTGGCATCCTAAAAGTGGCTGTTGGACTTCCATTAGTGTCCCACTGGTGCAAATCTATGTGCATCACCTCTGCATTGCACACTTAAACTCATTGTTACTAAGCCCTTATACTAGCAAACACTGAGTAAACTTAGTGGCATCCTAAAAGTGGCTGTTGGACTTCCATTAGTGTCCCACTGGTGCAAATCTATGTGCAGCACCTCTGCATTGCACACTCAAACTCATTGTTACTAAGCCATTATACTAGCAAACTATGCTGCCAGTTTAAGGGCCATAGTTGCATTGTCAGGGATAGTTATTGTTGTTTATTCTGCTGTTAATAAAGATAGACCACCGCTGCAATCTACACCACCTCTCAATTTTTACTACCACATTTTAAGTGCACAATCTTGTCGCAATCAAAATGGGAGGCAAAATGACAGATGCTGGGGAAAGGGGAAGAGGCGTGTTGGAAAAGGAAAAAAAGGGTTTGTCCGTGGGGAAGGTGGCAAAGCTCCATTAACATCTGCTGAAGATAGACCATCTTCCAGCAAAAGTAAGCAAAATGTCTACTACTTACCGTGGACAATCCGATGTGCTCCCTTTTTTACGGACACGAACAACTGAAACAAAGGTAGATGATGGCCAAAAAAGGAAAATGCTTGAATGGATCTCAAGTGGTCCAACAAGTGCCCTCTCCGCCACCTCAACTACCGCATCCAAAAAACACCAGTCCTCTGAGTTGTCATCCCAATCAAACTTGCTTTCTCCCAGCTCTGAAGTCTCCATCCGCCCTGCACAGTATGGTGGAACTGAGATGGCTGAGTCTGCAGAGCTGTTCAGTCACACTATAGCCTGGGAATCAGAGGTCTGTGTTACGGGGGGCTGTCTGATAATAACCTAAAGGAGTATCAGACAGTCAGGGTCCACCGTGCAAAGACTTTGCTGCAGACTATGGCAGAGTGCAATATCTCTGTTAACTCACAGAAGGATATAATAAGTAAGTAAAGCAATTCCTCCCTTACTTGGAGGGTGTGTGGAATGATCTCTGTTAATAATCACAGAGACAAAGGCAATGTGTGCGAAATGGCACCTACCTAGGTCCGCTCTTCTAGTGGTGCAAAAGAGACGAACAGCAGCGTAAGCCGCACAAAGCTCCTACCTGCGTTCGCTCCACTAGTGTGCGAGGACACGAACCACTATATATGGAACCTGCTTAGGTCCGCTCTTCTAGTGGTGCAAAAGAGACGAACAGCAGCGTAAGCCGCACAAAGCTCCTACCTCTGTTCGCTCCCCTAGTGTGCGAGGATACGAACAACTGCCAGACGCAGTATAAGGAACGTTACCCTAGCGGCAACGTCCACCTACGAGTCGAATCACAAGGCCCAGCCAGACCATGTGCCTCAGGCACCTGCCTATGTCCGCTCCCCTAAGAGGTAAGGATACGGACAGCAGCCGAAGCTGTAAGGTATAAGAACGCTACCCTGCCAGTAGCGCTCACCTAGCATAGACAGAGGAATGCCTAGAGGAACGCGCACAGAGCGTCTACTCCTATGCATGAACCAAGAGGACTGAGCGCCATGCGGCGTGTGTCAGGGTCTTATATAGACTCTGTGCCTCATCCAAGATGGAGGACACCAGAGCCAATCCGCTGCCAGAACGACAGGAGTGACGTCATGCTGGCCTATCACCGAGCAAGGCGTCACAAGCACATGGCCAGCGACCAATCGGCATAGAAGGTGTCAGAGACATGTGACCTCGTGTCAGCGATGATGTCACCCGCACATGTGCAATGGCTCCAAGATAGGACTTAGTCTCCAGCGCTCGCACATGTGCAGTAGCAAGAAATCTGGACTTAGTCTCCAGCGCTCGCACAACCGTAACAGTCTGCTCCCAAGCTACAGTGAGTACAGACCAGGAAATGGTCTGCAGTGATGCCCAGAACCTTTGTGACTCTGATTCAGGCTGTGAGGACCAAGTTTCTGAGCATAATGTTGACCCTTTTTCACAAACTGTAACACCTGTTGTTATAGACAATGAGGAACATACTGATGACGATGAGACGCAGATACCAGATTGGGATGACAACTTAAATATTCGGTCAGGGCAAGAAGAGGCTCGGTCTGAGGGTGAGGGGAGTGCAAACACAACAATTGATGAGGAAGTTCTAGATCCCACCTACTGTCAACCCACAGTCAGGCCCTCGAGGAGGTCAACAGAGACGGTGGAGGAGGATGCAACTGATGACGAAGTTACCTTGCGCCTTCCTGGACAGAGTCGGAGTACTGGTAGCACGTCTACAACTGCATCCTCAGCCACCACTGTGCCTCTGAGCACTAGTCGGGGTGGATCAGCAGGTCGCATGCCCTCTAAGCCTTGCCTAGCCTGGTCCTTTTTTGACATAGCAAAAGATCGCCATAATTATGTGATCTGTAAAATTTGTCGTGATTCTGTTAGTAGAGGGCAAAACCTCAGCAGTTTGACAACTTCTTCCATGAATCGTCACATGAATAAATATCATATGTCCCAGTGGGAAGCTCACCGTGCTGCAATGCGGCCTAGCAGAGCGAACCATCCACCGCCTGCCCCTTCCAGTGCATCCACGCGCTCTTCATCTTCTAGGACTGTGGGGACAGCTGTCACACCTGGTTTTCCACGCACAACTTCCACAACTGTAACCGCAACAGGCAGTTTGCTTGGTAGGTCGTCAGTTGGTTTGGAAGGGAAAAAAAGTACCTGTGTACAGCTCTCTCAGACATCGATAGCACCAACGTTGGATGAAGGCAACATCATGTCTCCGCCTGCACTTTCCTCACAAACCTGCATTTTTCCAGGGACACCCTACTCAACACCATCTACACACAGCAGCCAGATCTCTGTCCCTCAGATGTGGATAAATAAAAGGCCATTTCCTGCGACCCATGACAAAGCTAAGAGGTTCACTTTATCCCTCTGTAAGCTCTTGGCTACCGAAATGCTGCCTTTCCGCCTGGTGGATACACAGGATTTTAGAGACCTTATGTCTGTCGCTGTGCCCCAGTACCAGATGCCCAGTCGCCACTACTTCTCTAAGAAAGGTGTGCCCGCTCTACACCAGCATGTCGCACACAACATCACTGCTTCCTTGAGAAACTCTGTGTGTGAACGGGTGCATTTCACCACCGATACTTGGACCAGTAAGCATGGACAGGGACGTTACATGTCGCTGACTGGGCACTGGGTAACTATGGTGATAGATGGTGAAGGGTCTGCTGCACAAGTCTTGCCGTCCCCACGACTTGTGTGTCAATCCTCTGTCTGTCCAAGTTCCGCCACTGCTTCTGCCTTCTCCACCTCATCTGGGTCCTCCACCTCCGCCCCAAGCCTGCCTGGTCAGGCCACCAGCGTTCTCACTGCGCAGAAGGAATCACGCACCCCTCATTACTATGCTGGCAGCAGAGCGCAACGGCATCAGGCGGTCTTTAGCTTGACATGTCTTGGAAATAGGAGTCACACAGCGGCTGAGTTGTGGGCAGCTCTGGAGACTGAGTTTAATAAATGGTTGTCTCCACTCAACCTGCAGCCTGGTAAGGCCGTGTGCGACAATGCTGCAAACCTGGGTGCGGCCCTTCGCCTAGGCAAGGTGACACACGTGCCTTGTATGGCTCACGTGTTGAACCTTGTTGTCCAGCAATTTTTAACACACTATCCCGGCCTAGATGGCCTTCTGAACAGGGCATGAAAACAGTCTGCTCACTTCCGCCGTTCAACCGCCGCAGCTGAGCGACTTGCATCGCTCCAGAAGTCTTTCGGCCTGCCGGTTCATCGCCTGAGATGCGATGTGGCGACGCGCTGGAATTCGACTCTCCACATATTACAGCGACTGTGGCAGCACCGCCGAGCCCTGGTGCAATACGTCATGACGTATAGCCTGGGCCAACGAGATGCAGAGGTGGGGAAGATCACCTTGATGGAGTGGTCTCAGATCAAGGACCTATGCACCCTTCTGCACAGTTTCGACATGGCGACGAATATGTTTAGCGCTGACAATGCCATTATCAGCATGACAATTCCAGTCATTTACATGCTGGAGCACGCTAAACACTATTCGAAGTCAGGGGGTGGGACAACAGGAAGGGGAGGAACTACAGGAGGATTCATATGCGCAAGACACAACAACATTACCAAGGTCCAGACGTTCATCATCACCAACGCGGCAGGCATGGGACCATGGGGGACAGGGATCAACAAGGGAGCATGGTAGCAGGCGAAATGTTGAGGAAGGTGCAGGAGAACATGAAGAAATGGAGGACGAACTGTCCATGGACATGGAAGACTCAGCGGATGAGGGAGACCTTGGTCAAATTTCAGTTGAAAGAGGTTGTGGGGAGATGTCAGAGGAAGAAAGAACTGTAAGCACCTCTATGCCACAAACACAGCATGGACTTGGTCCGCATGGCTGCGCAAGACACATGAGCGCCTTCTTGATGCACTACCTCCAACATGACCCTTGTATTGTCAAAATTAGAAGTGATGATGACTACTGGCTTGCCACACTATTAGATCCCCGGTACAAGTCCAAATTTTGTGACATAATTCCAGCCATAGAAAGGGACGCACGTATGCAGGAGTATCAGCAGAAGCTGTTACTCGATCTTAGCTCGGCTTTTCCACCAAACAACCGTGCAGGTGCAGGGAGTGAATCTCCCAGTTGTAACTTGACAAACATGGGACGGTCTCGTCATCTTCAACAGTCTACCCGTACCAGTAGCACCGTATCTGGTGCTGGTAACAGCAATTTTCTTGAATCTTTTCATAATTTTTTTAGACCCTCCTTTGTAAGGCCAACAGAGACAACAAGTCTGACACATAGTCAACGGCTGGAGAGGATGATACAGGAGTATCTCCAAATGATCATCGATGCCATGACTTTGCAAATGGAGCCTTGCTCATTTTGGGCTTCAAATCTTGAAAAATAACCAGAGCTCTCCACTTACGCCTTGGAGATTTTGTCGTGTCCAGCTGCCAGCATTGTCTCTGAACGTGTCTTCAGTGCTGCTGGGTGTGTGCTGACAGATAAGCGCACGCGTCTGTCCAGTGACAATGTGGACAGACTAACGTTCATCAAAATGAACACGTCATGGATCCACAAGGAATTTACTACCCCTGTGTCATCCTGGGGAGAGTAAATGCTTGTGTATTTTGAATGTGCTTGATGCAAATCTAGCTGTGAAGTGTACAACTGGGGCACAAGTGCTGCCACTGAAAGGGTGGGTGTGTGTGGGGCCCAATTTTTGGAAAAAAAGGGAGACTCCGCTTGGAGTAACCCTTGCTTGCTGTGTTTTTTAAAAGGAGCCAAGATGAACAAGTCATGGTTCAGCAAAGACTTTGCTACCTACCCCGGTGTCATCCTGGGGACGGTTAAATATGGCGTATTTTTTAATGTGCTTGATGCAAATGTACCTGTGAAGTGTACAACTAGGGCACAAGTGCTGCCACTGAAGGGGTTAGTGTCTGTATGGCCCAATTTTTGGAAAAAAAGGGAGACTCCGCTTGGAGTAACCCTTGCTTACATTGTTTTTAAAAGAAGCCAAGATGAACAGAGCTGGGATCAGGAAAGACTTTGCTACCTACCCCGGTGTCATCCTGGGGACGGTTAAGTATGGCGTATTTTTGAATGTGCTTGATGCAAATCTAGCTGTGAAGTGTACAACTGGGGCACAAGTGCTGCCACTGAAGGGGTGAGTGTCTGTGTGGCCCAATTTTTGGAAAAAAGGGAGACTCCGCTTGGAGTAACCCTTGCTTGCTGTGTTTTTTAAAAGGAGCCAAGATGAACAAGTCATGGTTCAGCAAAGACTTTGCTACCTACCCCGGTGTCATCCTGGGGACGGTTAAGTATGGCGTATTTTTGAATGTGCTTGATGCAAATCTAGCTGTGAAGTGTACAACTGGGGCACAAGTGCTGCCACTGAAGGGGTGGGTGTGTGTGTGGCCCAATTTTTGGAAAAAAGGGAGACTCCGCTTGGAGTCACGTTGCGGTGTTTTACATGATTTTAGAAGGGCGTGCCATGCCTATATCTGTGTCTCCTCCTCTTTTTCCTTGTCCAGCTCTTTTGTTTTCGCATGAGTATATGTCCTTGTCACTTTCTCATGTGTTTGTGTTGTGTTGTGAGTTGTTTGTCACCTTTTTGACACCTTTGAGGGTGTTTTCTAGGTGTTTTTATGTGTTTGTGATTGCCTCCCATTGTTTCCTATGCGGTTTGAGTTTGGTTCGTCGAACGTTCGACGAACCGAACTCGAACGAGACCTCCGTTCGGCAAACCGAACTCGAGCCGAACTGCGACCGGTTCGCTCATCTCTAGTTATGATCCCATACTTAAGAACATTTTAACTCCTTACCCCCTTATGACAGCAAGGATCGTAAGAATCTGTTTGTACCCAGTCACACTCTCAGCGTACAGAAGCTGACATTAATGCCAATTCCACAGTTGGATTTTTTCTGTGTAGCCTGTGTAAGGCTTGTGCTAACTTGACCAAAGCTATCTGTAATACTATTGTATGAATTGAGGATTTCGATCGCGTTAGGGCAATGACAACCAGAGACGGGTTCTTGGTGCAAAGAAGTTTTATAATATGCAACCAACAATATGTACACAGAAAAGAACATAAACACAGTATATACCTGCCAGGTTCGGAGCAAGGGGGAATTCCCGGGACCGTGCACCGGACTCCACCAGGGAGGCCACAAGGAGCGAACCCCTATACAGGGACTGTCTGGCGATCACCCCAGAAGGCCTAGATGCGCAGCAGCTGGGACACGAAAGGGCAACAGGTTATCGTCCAAAAATGTCCGTACGTGATGTGGAACGCGGGTCCTGGGGTGGATATGGACTGGAAGGGATCAGGCACAAGCACTGACCAGAGACGGCAGACAGAGTCCTGGAACAACGATGGCACAGCTCGATGAGATCAGGTGGAGTCCAGGGCCGGTGTCCGGTGATTCACCAGGATCCAAAATAACAACCAGGAAACGAGAGCAGCGGAGCAGGAGTAGACAGGAAGCAGTATACTCAAGCAACTAGACTAAGCTTAGGGGCGGGCTTTTAAACAGATGAACAGGAAGTAGGGCAACAGAACAGAAAACTCCATGTCAACAAAGGGCAAGATCCTTCAGAAGCAAACTGGAAATCCCGGAACACTGACAGTACTCCTCCCCCCAGAAACGGCCTCAGGACGAACCAGGGCCAGGCTTTGCCGGGTACCTCTGATAAAACTTAGAAATCTTCCGGGGCGCTCGGATGTTACCCACAGGTTCCCAGTTCTTTGGGGGAGTACCCCTGCCAACGAACCAGATACTGAGGCCGATGCCTATTGAGCCGGGAGTCAAGAATGTCGTCAATCACAAACTGCTCCTGGCCATCAACCAACACCGGTGGAGGAGGAGGCACGATACGTCCCTGAAACGAATTAGGGGAAACTGGTTTCAGCATAAAAACGTGAAAGGCCGGGTGTATCTTCAAATGCCGGGATAACTTAGGCCGGCAGGCCACAGAGCTCACTACCCCGGTGATCTTGAATGGACCAATGAATTTCTGCACCAGCTTCTGCGAAGGAACACCCAGTTTTAGATTCTTGGTGGACAACCACACCGAGTTCCCTACCTTATACATGGGCGCCTGTTTCCGGTGAGTGTCTAGCGACTTCTTGTAACGCTCCTGAGCTGAAGCCAAAGAGTTCTTCTAAACTTCTAGATTCTGCTGTAGCTCCGTTAATCTGTCCTCCACCGCTGGCACCAAAACTGCTGCCGGTGACCTAGGCAAAATACTCGGAAGATAACCCAAGTTAGCGAAAAATGGCGTTACCTTAGTGGAGCTGCTCTGAGTGTTGTTTTACGAGAACTCCGCCAAAGGAAGCAGCTTCAACCAATCGTCCTGCATATGGCTGACATAACATCGCAGGTACTTCTCCAGGGTTTGATTAGTCCATTCTGTTTGCCCATTTGTCTGGGGATGGTACACAGAAGACAAACAAACATCAATATGGAGTGCAGAACAAAACCCTTTCCAGAATTTAGAAGTGAACTGCACGCCCCGGTCAGAGATGATCTCATCCGGTACCCCATGCAACCGAAATATATTCTGGATAACCAAATCCACTGTCTCTGCAACTGAGGGAAGACCGGTACATGGAATGAAGTGAGCAGCCTTCGTCAACCGGTCCACTACCACCAAAATGGTATTGTTACTGCCTGAGATGGGCAACTCTAAAGTAAAATTCATTGAGATGGATCCCCAAGGGCGAGATGGTATGGATAATGATTGAAGGAGTCCTGTAGGTGCAACACGAGGGACCTTTCACTGGGCACAAACCACACACGAGTGGACATAGTCTTTCACATCCTTCAAACAGGTAGGCCACCAGAAAAAACGACTCAGAAATTCCTGCGTCTTCTGTACTCCCCTATGACCTGCCAACACGGAGTCATGGACCAACTTGAGAACCCGAAGTCTTACAGCCTCCGGGACATAAATATGTCGCTCTCTCAACCACACACCATTCCGAAGGACAAGAGTCACATCAGTCGGGGGGGCAGCAAGAAATACGTCACCATCATAGGCCAGCTTGACAAATCCTGGTCCCGGATTACTCCAACAAAATTTGCATCTGATAAAACGGTCTGAGACGGGGTTCCAGGCACGGAGTCCATGGCGTGGATTCGGGACAAGCAATTGGCTTTCCCATTACGTGACCCTGGATGGTACATAACAATAAAATTGAACTGGTTAAGGAACAGGCTCCACCGGGCTTGCTGTGAAGACAGGCACCTGGCAGATTTAAGGAATTCCAGGTTACGATGGTCTGTGAGAACTACCACTTGTTGCGCTGCTCCCTGTAAGTGGTGTCTCCATTCCTTAAAGGGACTGTATCATCTAATTTTTTTTTTTGTATGCCAAATCAGCTAACAATATTATTATAATCGTGTAACAACTATTTTCTTAATATATTTCAACTTTTAAATATGTAAAATAAAACTTTTATATTAAAAATACTTATAATTGCCAGTAGGGGGAGCTTCTTCCTGTGTACACATCAAAAAGCTATAGTAATCCTTAGTAGAATTACGATAGCTGCAAATTTTGGCAGTCACTAGATGACATGCCTATTCTCCTCCCCTTTTGGGTGTTACACTGCACCCAAAAGGGGAGGAGGTGTATTTCATAGTAATGTGTCGCCATTTTCTGGGTGACTGTATATGCATTGTACAGCTCCACCCGGAAGTAAAGTGGAAACACATTTATACATATATATACAGACTGCGGTCATCAGTCTCCCGTGCGGCCGGTAGGCCCGCTCCCGTGCGGTCATCAGTCTCTCGTGCGGCCAGCAGGCCCGCTCCCGTGCGGGCGGCAGGCCCGCTCCCGTGCGGGCGGCAGGCCCTCTCCTGTGTGGGCGGCAGGCCCGCTCCCGTGCAGGAGATGAAGCAGCTGGAAATCAAGTGAACTGTAGAAAGAAATAAAAAAGACATACTCACCTGTCTGCAGACTCCTGGTGCCATGCCTGCTCCCAGCTCCTCTTACGGTACCACTGCTCAGGCTGTGTGCCGGCTCCAAGGCTCGTCCGATGGATGCAGGACCTGGCGGAGGATCACCTGATGCAGTCACCTGAGGCATCAGCTGATCGCAAGTCGCGCGGTGACGCCAGCTTTTTACCACCCGGCTATCAGCTGATGCCGTCAGGAGACTATCAGCTGATCACCGACAGCTCCTGCAGCGATCGGACAGGAGCCAGCATGTAAGTGTGTAGGGTTTTTTTTTTTCACTGATGCATCAGCTGATTGTATAAACAGCTTTTATACAATCAGCGGATGTGTGATGTGATTCACATCCTTTATCCTGACACAACATCTGATCGGTATGCCTTCCAGCAAACCGATCAGATGACCCTTGACCCAGGATTACTGTGGAGGGGGGTTCTTTATTTCAATAAAGATTCAGTCACTAATTGTGTTGTGTTTTATTTCTAATAAAAATATTTTTCTGTGTGTTGTGTTTTATTTTATCTTTACTAGAAATTCATGGTAGCCATGTCTAATATTGGCGTGACACCATGAATTTCGGGCTTAGGGCCAGCTGATAATATAAAGCTAGCCCTAACCCCATTATTACCCAGCGAGCCACCCAGCATCAGGGCCGCTGGAAGAGTTGGATACAACGCCAGAAGATGGCTCTTCTATGAAAGCGCCATTTTCTGGGGTGGCTGCGGACTGCAATACGCAGCGTGGGTGCCCAGAAAGCTTGGGTACTCTGAACTGCATATTCCAATCCCCAGCTGCCTAGTTGTACCTGGCTGGACTCAAAAATTGGGCGAAGCCCACATCATTTTTTTATTTTAATTATTTCATGAAAGTCATGAAATAATTTAAAAAAAAGGCTTCGCTATATTTTGGTTCACAACCGGGTACAAATAGGCAGCTGGGGGTTGGGGGCAGCCCGTACCTGCCTGCTGTACCTGGCTAGCCCATGTCATTTTTTTGGGGGGCAAAAAACCACTGCATACAGTCCTGGATGGAGGAAGCTGAGCCTTGTAGTTATGCAGCTGCTGTCTGCTCTCCTGCATACACTATTAGATGGAGTATGCTGAGCCTTGTAGTTCTTGTCCCCCTGCCTGTCCCTCCAGCATACAGTCCTGGATGGAGCATGCTGAGCCTTGTAGTTTTGCACCTGTCTGCTCTCCTGCATACACTAGTGGAGAATGAAGAACATATTGAAGGAAATGTCAGACCTTTTATCTTTTTTTGTTTTTTAAACAATCTTTAATGGCATTGTTTAATGATAAAAATGCATAAAAACGCAGTGAGCAAAAACGCAGCAAAAAAACGCGGTAAAAAATCATGCGTTGTTGCCGCGGTTTTTTGCAACAGGTGCTTTTTTGTACGTTTTTTGCTACAAAAAACGCACAAAAAAGCAGCATAAAAAAAAGCAGTGTGTGAACCTAGCCTTACTTTCAGTTACAGTTTAGTGATGAGGGGGTGTCATATAGAAGCCTGCCATCAGTAAACTATGACTTATTGGCAGCTATGGGCTGCTGCCATTAACTCCTTCATTACCTCGATTGCATCACGGCAATGGGAAGACCCGTGAAAAGTCCGGCACTGTCACATCTAATGGATGCGGCAATTACGGGTGGCTGCTGGATGATATTTTTAGGCTGGGGGGTTCCCCATAACGTGGGCCTCCCCAGCCTGAGAATACCAGCCCCCAGCTGTGATGCTTTATCCTGGCTGGTTAGAAAAATTGGGGCGGACCGCACGCTGTTTTTGATAATTTTTTTGGTTTACTGTACGCTATGGACCCACCCACCAGTGGCTGTGATTGGTTTGGTTGCACTGAGACAGCTGTCACTCAGCATTGGGGTGTGTCTGCCTGCAACTAATCACAGCTAACGGTGAGCAGGGAAGGAGTGAATACGAGATGGAATAATGAGCCGGCTTTGGAAGATGAAAGCCACCGCCGTGAGAGCAGTGTGACAGCCGCCCGGTCATCGGTGAGTATGAAGCGCTTGCTCCTACCCTTTTGGGGCAGATTCTATTCCCCATAAACTCTATATGGGGAGCAACATCCGGCCAGATACCGGGGATCAATCCTCTGCCGACCCACAGTCTGCGAGTGATTGGTCTGTCAGCCCTCGAAACCGCAGGGACCTGAGTAAAAGAATTGTCATGCAATTGTTTTAGCTGCGGGAATCCCGCAGCAAAACATGCAGCTGTCAAGATCTGCAAAGTGCGCACAGCATTTTTTTCCCATAGGTTTTGCTGGTGATTCACTGCAGAGATGTTATGAATGTTTTCTGCAGCGAAACATGCAGCAAATCCACAGGAAATCCACGGCAAAAAACGGCAAGTACGCACAGAGCCTTACACATATATACAGTGACTGTTACACATATATATATATATATATATATATATACAGACTGCGGTCATCGCACCCACATATATACACTGACTGTTACACATACAGTATACGCTGTATGGCACTGTATGGTGGCTCCGTAGTTAGCACTGTACGGTGGCTCAGTAGTTGGCACTGTATGGTGGCTCTGTATGGTGGCTCTGTATGGTGGCTCAGTAGTTGGCACAGTATGGTGGCTCAGTAGTTGGCACAGTACGGTGGCTCAGTAGTTGGCACTGTATGGTGGCTCTGTATGGTGGCTCTGTATCGTGGCTCAGTAGTTGGCACAGTACGGTGGCTCAGTAGTTGGCACAGTACGGTGGCTCAGTAGTTGGCACTTATGGTGGCTCAGTAGTTGGCACTGTACGGTGGCTCAGTAGTTGGCACTGTACGGTGGCTCAGTAGTTAGCACTGTACGGTGGCTCAGTAGTTAGCACTGTACGGTGGCTCAGTAGTTGTCTCTCTAGTTGGCACAGTATGGTGGCTCTGTAGATGGCACTGTACGGTGGCTCAGTAGTTGGCACTGTACGGTGGCTCAGTACTTGGCACAGTACGGTGGCTCAGTAGTTGGCACAGTACGGTGGCTCAGTAGTTAGCACTGTACTGTGGCTCAGTAGTTGGCACTGTACGGTGGCTCAGTAGTTGGCACTGTACGGTGGCTCAGTAGTTGGCACTGTACTGTGGCTCAATAGTTGGCACTGTATGGTGGCTCAGTAGTTGGCACTGTATGATGGCTTAGTAGTTGGCACTGTACGGTGGCTCAGTAGTTGGCACTGTATGGTGGCTCGGTATGGTGGCTCAGTAGTTAGCCACTGTACAGTGCCATCTACAGAGCCACCGTACTGTGCCAACTAGAGAGACAACTACTGAGCCACCGTACAGTGCTAACTACTGAGCCACCGTACAGTGCTCAGTAGTTAGCACTGTACGGTGGCTCAGTAGTTGTCTCTCTAGTTGGCACAGTACGATGGCTCTGTAGATGGCACTGTACGGTGGCTCAGTAGTTGGCACTGTACGGTGGCTGAGAAATTGGCACTGTATGGTGGCTCTGTATGGTGGCTCACTAGTTAGCACTGTACGGTGGCTCAGTAGTTGTCTCTCTAGTTGGCACAGTACGGTGGCTCTGTAGATGGCACTGTACGGTGGCTCAGAAGTTGGCACTGTACGGTGGCTCAGTAGTTGGCACTGTACGGTGGCTCAGTACTTGGCACAGTACGGTGGCTCAGTAGTTGGCACAGGACGGTGGCTCAGTAGTTAGCACTGTATGGTGGCTCAATAGTTGTCTCTCTAGTTGGCACAGTACGGTGGCTCTGTAGATGGCACTGTATGGTGGCTCAGTAGTTGGCACTGTACGGTGGCTCAGTACTTGGCACAGTACGGTGGCTCAGTAGTTGGCACAGTACGGTGGCTCAGTAGTTAGCACTGTACTGTGGCTCTGTAGATGGCACTGTACGGTGGCTCAGTAGTTGGCACTGTACGGTGGCTCAGTAGTTGGCACTGTACGGTGGCTCAGTACTTGGCACAGTACGGTGGCTCAGTAGTTGGCACTTTACGGCGGCTCAGTAGTTAGCACTGTACTGTGGCTCTGTAGATGGCACTGTACGGTGGCTCAGTAGTTGGCACTGTACGGTGGCTCAGTAGTTGGCACTTTATGGTGTCTCAGTAGTTGGCACTGTATGGTGGCTCTGTAGATGGCACTGTACGGTGGCTCAGTAGTTGGCACTGTACGGTGGCTCAGTAGTTGGCACTGTACGGTGGCTCAGTAGTTTGCACTGTACGGTGGCTCTGTAGATGGCACTGTACGGTGGCTCAGAAGTTGGCACTGTACGGTGGCTCAGTAGTTGGCACTGTACGGTGGCTCAGTACTTGGCACAGTACGGTGGCTCAGTAGTTGGCACAGGACGGTGGCTCAGTAGTTAGCACTGTATGGTGGCTCAATAGTTGTCTCTCTAGTTGGCACAGTACGGTGGCTCTGTAGATGGCACTGTATGGTGGCTCAGTAGTTGGCACTGTACGGTGGCTCAGTACTTGGCACAGTACGGTGGCTCAGTAGTTGGCACAGTACGGTGGCTCAGTAGTTAGCACTGTACTGTGGCTCTGTAGATGGCACTGTATGGTGGCTCAGTAGTTGGCACTGTACGGTGGCTCAGTAGTTAGCACTGTACTGTGGCTCTGTAGATGGCACTGTACGGTGGCTCAGTAGTTGGCACTGTACGGTGGCTCAGTAGTTGGCACTTTATGGTGGCTCAGTAGTTGGCACTGTATGGTGGCTCTGTAGATGGCACTGTACGGTGGCTCAGTAGTTGGCACTGTACGGTGGCTCAGTAGTTGGCACTGTACGGTGGCTCAGTAGTTTGCACTGTACGGTGGCTCTGTAGATGGCACTGTACGGTGGCTCAGTAGTTGGCACTGTAGGGTGGCTCAGTAGTTGGCACTATATGGTGGCTCAGTAGTTGGCACTATATGATGGATAAGGGTAGGATTAGATACACAGCTGTGCAGACAGTATCACACAGGAGAGAAATACACAACTCAGCACACAGTATCACACGAGGATTAGATACAGGTCAGCAGACAGTATCACACAGGAGAGGATTAGATACACAGCTCGCACACAGTATCACACAGATGATTAGATACACGGCTCAGCAGACAGTATCACAGGAGAGGATTAGATACATGGCTCAGCAGACAGTATCACAGGAGAGGATTAGATACACAGCTCAGCACACGGTATCACACAGGGGAGGATTAGCTACACAGCTCAGCACACAGTATCACACAGATGATTAGATACACGGCTCAGCAGACAGTATCACAGGAGAGGATTAGATACACAGCTCAGCAGACAGTATCACACAGGAGAGGATTAGATACACAGCTCAGCACACAGTATCACAGGAGAGGATTAGATACACAGCTCAGCACACAGTATCACACAGGGGAGGATTAGATACACAGCTCAGCACACAGTATCACACAGGGGAGGATTAGATACACAGCTCAGCAGACAGTATCACACAGGGGAGGATTAGATACACAGCTCAGAACACAGTATCACACAGGGGAGGATTAGATACACAGCTCAGCACACAGTATCACACAGGGGAGGATTAGATACACAGCTCAGCACACAGTATCACACAGGGGAGGATTAGATACACAGCTCAACACACAGTATCACACAGGGGAGGATTAGATAAACAACCATGCAGACAGTATCACCAGTACACACAGGGTAGCAAGCGGAAGGGTTGACACACACACACACACACACACACACGAACGTGGACGATGCTGAGGACAGCTGGGAGAGGGAGGGGGTTTCATTACAGACGGTAACGGCAAAGGGAGGACACACACACCGGAGGCCACCAGAACGGGGCTGGGGACAGCGGAGGGACGTGATTTAATAACAGACGGTAACGGCAGGGGGCGGGGGCTGGTGAGAAGAGAGGGAGGGAGGGTTGTGTGATCGGTAACGGGGGGAGGGGAGGCGTCCCGGACTTACATCCCGGCGGTTGACAGGTGTAAAGTGGCGCAAAGAGCATGGATTGAATCTCCAAAAAAATGGCGCTGAAATCTTCCCTTTGCTGTGATATGGACAGCCCAGGGGGCGCGTCCAGGTCACAGAACACACCCACTGTAACGCTACACATAGGGTTGGATAGCGACCACTATTTCTGCCATAAAGGAGTGTGGAACTGTTGTTACACACACAGCAAATCCAACATGGCCCCCAGTGCATACAGTAAAATTAGAATTACATAAAAACTAAATAAGCTACGAATTTCATTTTGAATTAGAAATACTTCATTTCAGAATCACTTATTTTATTAAAAAATAATAAAACGTGATACAGTCCCTTTAAAAGCAAAAATAATAGCCAACAATTCCTTGTCCGCAATGTCATAGTTCTTTTCTGCAGGGGACAACCGGCGAGAAAAGAAGGCACACGGGTGCAAGAGACCCTTGTCCCAAGTCCTCTGTGAAAGGATAGCCCCTAGTGCATAATCGGAGGCATCGACTTCCACAATAAAAGGGAGTGCGGGATCCGGGTGTATTAGTATTGGCGCCGAGGTAAAACAAACCTTGAGATGATCGAAACTTCCTGGGCCTGGGCGGACCACAGAAAATTCTGCCCCTTTTTGGTCAACAAGGTGATAGGACGGACGATCTCCGAAAAGTTGCGGATAAAGCGTCTGTAAAAATTAGCAAAACCAACAAAGCGTTGTACCTCCTTGATGTTTCCCGGTTCTGGCCAGTCTAGAATTGCCCAGATCTTGCCAGACTACATGTTCAGTCCCTGAGGAGAGATAACATATCATAAGAATTGAATCTTTGAGCAATGGAATTCGCACTTCTCCAGCTTAATATACAGGTGGCTATCCCTCAGATGGGCAAGTACTGTCTTGATGTGCTCCTGGTGTTCCTGTAGGGAATCAGAAAAGATCAAGATATCATCCAGGTAAATCACCATGGACTGGTCCAATATATCCCTAAAAATATCGTTGACTAGGTGTTGGAAAGTCGCAGGAGCGTTACAGAGTCCGAAGGGCATCACTAGATACTCATAATGTCCATACCGACATCTGAACGCTGTTTTCCACTCATCCCCGGGACATATGCGGAGTAGATTGTATGCCCCACGGAGATCCAATTTAGTAAATAGTTTGCCCTGTCGTACTCTTTCCAATAGTTCGGGAATCAACGGCAACGGATACCGGTTCCAGATGGTTATCTTAAGTTCCTGGTAGTCGATACAAGGTCGCAGAGTCCCCTCTTTCTTCTTCACGAAAAAGATGGGTGCCCCCGCTGGTGAAGTAAAAGGTCAAATAAATCCCTTGGCTGGTTTTCATCGATATAATCTTTCAGTGATTGTAACTCTGGGGCCGCCAACGGGTAGACATGACCAAACGGGATTTCTGCCCCTGGGAGTAACTCTATGGGACAATAATACGGTCTATGCGGGGGAAGCCGATCTGCTTTTTTGTTGTCGCATATATCTACAAATTCATTATAAACCGTCGGTAGAACAGGTACCTGTACAGTGCCCTCCACGTTCTGTGTTACTGGAACCGGTACTGTTGGACTAATGGTCGGACCACTCTGGGGTGGGAAGGATATTTCTTTAGTCTCCCAATCGATGACTGGATTTGTAGACCGCAGCCAAGGAATTTCTAAGATTATCGAAAAATGGGGAGAAGAAATCAACATGAAAACAGGGTCTCCTGCTGACCTGGTTTCATGACACATTCAAGGTGTACTGTCTCCCGATCAACTGGTCCGGAAACTAATGGAGAACCGTCTACCATCTCCATGGTAACCGGTGAGGATCTTTGTTGAGTCTGGATACTGTGTTTCCTGGCAAAAGAAGAGTCCATGAAATTTCCTCCTTCCCCAAAGTTTATCATAGCAGATGTAGAAATTAACTGTCCCTCCCACCGAATCTGAATGGGAAGCGAACAATGGGTGTATTTTCCTTCCGGGTCCTTAGGTGAAGTTGACATCAATGTCGAGGGAAATACCGCATCCAGGTGTAGACTTGCTTCAGAGACGTCGGACTCTGCGTCCATGTTGTCACACTCTGTCACTGCTGTCAGTACCTTATTCGAGCGATTAGGACGTTTTGGGCAGTCAATCAAAAAATGGTCCGATTGACCACAATAGAAACACAAACGCTCACGGAGCCGATGTTCACGACGTTCGTTGGTCTCTCGCCTTTGCAGAGAGTCCACTTGCATAGGAACGTCCTCGGCCTCCCGTGGTGTCTTGTTAGCGGGTTCCCTAGAAGGAAAAGCAAAGTTGGTTACCCGGTTTACAGCTGCCCATTTTTTCTGTCTGCGTTCCGTCAAGTGGGTATCGATACGCACACAGTGTCGGAGGAATTGTTCAAAATCCAGTGGAGATTCGGCACGAGCTAACTCGTCCTGGATAGTATCGGACAGACCCTTTCTGAAAACTGACAATAGCGCATTATTTCCCCAGTTGGTGTCTACCACTAACCTTTTGAACTCGGTGGTGTATTCGATGACAGACCGCTTTCCCTGATGTACGGAAAGCAGAGCCGATTCAGTGGTAGCACGGCGATTAGGGTCATCAAACATTTGTGCCATTGCTGTCAAGAAGTCATCCAGGTTATCTAAACGGATATCATGATTCTCAATCATAGGATTAGCCCAAGCTAGTGCTCATGATGTTAACAACATGATTATACATAATACCTTTGACCGGTCAGACCGGTAATTGTACCACCCCGCACTCAGCCGCAGCCGAGCCGCTCGGATCCGGGCTCATTGATGGGTGACTCGAGCGCCTTCGGACCCGGGGTCACTTCGCTCTGAAAGGATCCTGGCGCTACATAGGGGTTAAGTTTACGGCCGGGGCCGTGGTTTTTAGTTAAGTTCGTGACACCGCCCATGGGCTGTGGTGAATGTGGACACCACCGCTGCTGTTTACTAGGCACCCCGGGGGAGATGTTGTGCAGGAAAGGTGTTAACCCCTCCGTGGGCAGGGGTGATGGCCCCGGGACCCGATTGGGATGATATGTCGGTGCTTGGCCATGCAGGGCGGTGGGCGGCCCGAGGACACAGTTGTACTCGCTATGATTGATGCACAAAAGTCTCTGGTAAACCAAGATGATGGTGGTTGCTGCCCACTGCCGGCTGCGTCTGGTTCTCCCTACTCGAGTTGGTGGTCTTTGCCTTTCTCCTGCACCGTGTAGTGTGTATATTGACTGCCTTCGCGTCAGAGACGGGAGTCCGCTCCCTGGCAGTATGTGTGTCGGGAAAGTCCGTTTGCCCACAGATGCTGGCCCGTGGGATCTCTCTGCCTGTGCGGTGGCTTTCTATCCCCCTCAGTGGGAGGTGTTCAATGCCGCGCCAATAGATCACTTCAGAAGATGTTCAGATCAGTGTCACTTTATTGTCATTCAGGTCGACGCGTTTCTGGGGCATATGCCCCCTTCATCAGGACCACCAGAAAAAGAAATAACATCCAATCTGTCCAGTTTAGACAGTGCATACAATATATAGACATAGTGACGTCATAGGAACATCCCTCAAGAAAAAAACGAGCGGGAAAGGATGCCACGTTGCAGGTTGTGACGTCCTATCTACCCTTAACATGAAAATACAAAAAATCATCTGAATGTAGCATATATTAGTTGATGATGAACACATATTTCCTTGTAAAAGGACACAAACTATTTTTCATATTTATACAAAAAGAAAAGAAAAAAAAGAAAAAAAAAAACCAGTGTGTAAAAAACATTTCCCTCTATATGTGAGAATCACATTTATGTACGTATAGACCCGTGAGAATCTAACTCGCTTCATGTGCCGGACAAGTAAGCTATCTCCCAGAGAAGGGAGAAGAACCCTCAACCTTATATGTTTATTTCACATCATTTGTAATGAAGACACGGTATTATAACCTGCCGCCACAAGTGATTGTATATCTTTCACCCGAAAAATACAGGTGCTGTGCAATAAAGAAAAAATGGAACATTATGAAGAACCGCTTCTGATCAGTGAGTTCAGACCGCAGTTCAACCAAGGGCAAGACCGTGGGAAAAAATAGAAAGGACCATGCGCCGGAGCCCAGTCCAGATAATGAGCCGGCACAAGTTCACGGGAGGGCAAGAGCGTGGGAACCAAACCCACTACGCATGCTCGGCCCCTATGGGTCTCTGTAACACCGCACCAACAGATTACACCCATATGACCCTAGCTATTTGAATAAAATCCTGATCACACAATGATCAGACTAAAGTATGATTACCGCCACAGATCCCAATAGTGATTAGACATACAACGAAGCCGAGACATGTCTCAGAGCCACCCGTGTGGAACGAACAGGCAGAAGTAAAAACTTCAAACCTAATCCTTAGGTACATAAATATGTAAATATATAAATAGAAGGAGCATTACACACACCCCTACTCAGGACTTAAAGCAGATACATGGGAAGTACATGCATACCAAAATACATAAAAGAACAGTGAACCCACCAAGGACAAAAATTAACCAAGTACAGACTAGTCCCAAACCCAGGGCCAAGCAAGAAAACAGAACAAAAAAAGGCTGAACTCCACCCGACAATTACAATTTTTAGTTCAGCGGGGGTACTTTTTTTGTTCTGAACTCCTCGGTGGGTGTGGCCAACCATCTGGCTCGGCCCCCCTGGTGTGTCCATCAAGCTCTGAGGGAGGTGACTAGGGTTTTTAAAGGTGGCTGATGACACTGGGGATACTGGGGACTGGTGTTATGCAAGGGCCTACCTGTGACTACCTGGCTAGTCCAGGGCGTCACATTCCCCCTTGGTTTAATACAGACCGTCCGCGGGCTGTCCGACCACCACCGGTTTATTTTGAAAACTGCAAAAGATAAAACGGGAAAACATATACAAATATATTACGGGAGGCATTTGGTTTAAACATTGCAAACATGTAAAAAAAACCATTTTTTATTAACCGGGAACGGGACCGGATCCTTTCAGTTGCCCACCCAAACAAACCTGAACCTTGATGCTGCCTGTGGAGACACGGGGCTCAGTGGGTGCTCTCGTCCTCTGGCCCAGCCGCCTTTAGAAAGAGAGCGTGGCTCAAGGCTCATCCCAACTGAACGCACGACATCCTTAACCATGGGCGGAACACTACTCAGACAACACTGGGTGAGGGAACTACAATAATTAGACTTTATTGGATCCCAAAATATTAACGGCACATAACACATAACCAGCAAAACACACAAATGTAACAGGCAACAGAGTCTCACCCTTCCGCTGTCTCACCAGGGATTTAGAATGTCCATGCCTCAGATGTTCCAGGGCTAATTACACCAATCCAGCAGCACCCCGCTTTCGGCGGGCACCCACTGTGACTGGAATAACGCCAGATTTAGGAAGCTGGCTGGGGTCTGCAAAGTCTGTACCAGGTGACCGATTTGTCCCAACCTGGGTTTCCTCCTTAAGTAGTCTCTGGTATGATGATATAATCCTGGCAGCCAGAGTTGAAATCCCTACACTGTGGATATGGTCTCCAATCAGAACCGAAGTCCCTAGATTGAAGCCACAAGGTATCCTGATCCTCTAGCCAGCTCTTAAGAGCTTAGACTGGATCATGCACATCCATCAACAACAACAACCTGGTGACTTAAAGAAATCCCCTTTTATAGCCACAGCCTTCCACTTGGATACCATGCGTCTTCATCGGATTGGTTGGACAAGATTGCTTCTCCCATTGGATGAATTTCAAGCTGTATGGATAATGTTTATTTAAATGATGTGGGACGGAAGACTGAGGATATCTACATGTAGTCTGCAAATCACCGACTAGACAATGGCTACTAAGGTAATCACATTAGCAATACACAACTACATTATAATGATTACTGGAAAGGTCTGGAAAAACAATAGCTAAGCAAACATGAGGTAATACACCAAAGAACAATACATCTGGCTGAATGTTAAGAAACTTTAACCCATGAGAGTCCATGTTGTCACATTCCTCCCCCTTCTTAATATTAGCCAGACATGATAGGCTTCCGATCATCCTTCTCCTCTTGACGGCATTGTCCTTTTTAATGGTGAGGTCAGCAACAGAGGCTTGCATCTATACACCTCCCCCTGATTACCTCCCCCAAATTGAGCAGCCATATTGCGGACAAGCACTAAGGTGGGGTCCATGAGTTGGGCTTGCATACATTTCTTACTATCAATCTTCCCCCAGTCAATAGCCACAGTGTGGTTAGGCTTACTCACGGTTCTTGGCTCAGAAGTGGATGCTGGAGACTGGGAATGTGAATTATCCTTGGAAAAGATGTTAGAGAGATCCACATCAGGGTCCTGCTTGGCTTGGAAGTGGGTGATGGCTGCTTCAAACTGACTGGATAGTCCTTGTCCTAGGTCATACTCCAAAATAACTGGTGTGAGCAGGTAATTCACACGCCCCACTTCCACTCCCCTCTGGGTGGTATCCAAAACAACAGGCTTGGTGGGGCCATCCATGAACCCGACTTCAATTTTCTTCTGGTTAGTCCCCGAATTAACAGAAGTGGGGAGACCATGCATGAGCCCTACATCAACTTCATCCTGGTTAGTCCCCAAAACAACAGGTGTGGGGAGGCTGTGCATTAGCTCCACATCAGCCTTGCTCTCGTTAGTCTCCACAATGACAGGTGTGGGGAGGCTGTTCACAGGTCTCACATCAACCTCTCCCTGGTCATTTCCCAAAATATCTGGTGTGGGGACAGTGTCCATAAGCTCCACATCAGCCTTGCTCTGGTCAGTCTCCACAATGACCGGTATGGGGAGGCTGTTCACGAGCCCCACATCGCTCACTTCCTGGTTGGTCCCCAAAATACCAGGTGTGGGGAGGCTGTCCACAAGCTCCACCTCCACATCTCCCTGGTCGGTCCTAAGGTCCAACTGCACACATGCCAGAGGGATGTCTGAGCGCTGGCCCTCAGCCAGGGAGATGGATAATTGGGAATCTGGTAAAGGGTCTTCTGGGGAAACAATAACTGGGCTTACAAGGGTAATGGAGGAACCAGTGTCTCGTAGTCCCTGGCTCTTGACTGGCTGAGCTGGCAGATGGGCTCCAAGCATGTGGCCTCGGTTTTGGAGACAATCTTTATCTATATGTATCTGGCGCTCACATGTATAACAGCGCCATAGATTGGGCGAGTCACAGGCCTTGTTTGTAGTCCTTTGTTTTGGCGCAACTTCTGCTGGGTAGTGGAACCATTCTTCTCGAGCAGCTGGTGTTAGCAGTACAGCAGCTGGAATCCCATAAACATATTCCAGAACATAAGCCCTCTCTTCTCTTGAGGATTTGGGCCCCAATGCAGCTAACAACGCTGTGGCTTGGGCCATTTTGGACCAAGTTGATTCCCGATTGTCACTAGATCCATGGTGTGGCACATAGTTTAAAACCTCTGGGTCAATATTGGAGGGATCCTCATCGTCCTCTGCATCATTCTGGGCATCCCAACGGACTAATTTCCAGATCAAGTCTAACCGAGTGTCAGCGTTCCTGTAGTCAATCTTTCGCCTCTGGCACAGATCCTGTAGCATCCATTTACTGCTGCGTTCGTATCTCCTCTCTTGTCCTTGTCCCATGGCTGAGCTGATGGGGTTGGACATGGCAGTGTCCGAAACCTGAATGCCTCCCTTATGGCCCGCTAGGTATGCTTATGTGCCTCCCTGGTTGTTGAGCCCTGGACGGTGTCCATGAACACCAGTCCGCTGCAGCTCCCCTGGGTAAACCAGGCTGAGTAGTATCCCACTGCTGCCACCAATTGTGGAGACACGGGGCTCAGTGGGTGCTCTCGTCCTCTGGCCCAGCTGCCTTTAGAAAGACAGCGTGGCTCCAGGCTCATCCCAACTGAATGCACGACCTCCTTAACCGTGGGCGGAACACTACTCAGACAACACAGGGTAAGGGAACCACAATAATTAGACTTTATTGGATCCCAAAATATTAACGGCACATAACACATAACCAGCAAAACACACAAATGTAACAGGCAACAGAGTCTCACCCTTCCGCTGGCTCACCAGGGATTTGGAATGTCCATGCCTCAGATGTTCCAGGGTTAATTACTCCAATCCAGCAGCACCCCGCTTTCGGCGGGCACCGACCGTGACTGGAATAACGCCAGATTTAGGAAGCTGGCTGAGGTCTGCAAAGCCTGTACCAGGTGACCAATTTGTCCCAACCTGGGTTTCCTCCTTAAGTAGTCTCTGGTATGATGATATAATCCTGGCAGCCGGAGTTGAAATCCCTACACTGTGGATATGGTCTCCAATCGGAACCAAAGTCCCTAGATTGAAGCCACAAGGTATCCTGATCCTCTAGCCAGCTCTTAAGAGCTTAGACTGGATCATGCACATCCATCAACAACAACAACCTGGTGACTTAAAGAAATCCGCTTTTATAGCCACAGCCTTCCACTTGGATACACTGCGTCCTCATTGGATTGGTTGGACAAGATTGCTTCTCCCATTGGATGAATTTCAAGCTGCATGGATAATGTTCATTTAAATGATGTGGGACGGAAGACTGAGGATATCTACATGTAGTCTGCAAGTAACCGACTAGACAATGGCTACTAAGGTAATCACATTAGCAATACACAACTACATTACAATGATTACTGGAAAGGTCTGGAGAAACAATAGCTAAGCAAACATGAGGTAATAAACCAAAGAACAATACGTCTGGCTGAATGTTAAGAAACTTTAACCCATGAGAGTCCATGTCGCCACACTGCCTATAAGAACAGGTCAGCACCCCTTTTCCCCAGTCCAGGAAACAGGAATGGGTCCGGGTGTTGCCCACAACGGGCCGGCTACAAAGTTCCATACCCGGCAGTCTCTCAGAGGCCCCATGTCCAGGGGACCCCTGACCTGGAGGGTAGTCACTGGTTGCCATGGTGACAGGACCTTGACCTCCTCTGCCGCAGGCCCTTCCTACAACCAGCCTCCCCGGGGGCTGCAGGACCTGAAAGGGTGGTCCTGTATTATTTACAAGCCCAAACGTTATTGGGTGGCCTGGGCCTGCAAGTTTTCAGCCTTGTTAATTTTGTTAAAATGGGGTGTAAAACAACGGGATCAAACAGGAACCGCTACCTCAACACTCCTCTTCAATGATACCAGGTGGAGTCCAGGGCTGGTGTTGGGTGATTCACCAGGATCCAAAATAACAACCCGGAAACGAGAGCAGCGGAGCAGGAGTAGACAGGAAGCAGTATACTCAAGCAACTAGACTAAGCTTAGGGGCGGACTTTTAAACAGATGAACAGGAAGTAGGGCAACAGAACAGAAAACTCCATGTCAACAAAGGGCAAGATCCTTCAAAAGCAAACTGGAAATCCCGGAACACTGACACTATCATTTTTAGAGGATCAAGAGACACTAAGATATTTATCATCAAATCATTGTTGACATGTACCACTAAGGCAGAAATTTATCAAGCTGAATGTCCCTGTGGCAAGTTTTATGTTGGCTTCACAACACGTGAGCTCAAGATCGAAGTGGGAGAACATGTGAGATATCAAAAAGCGAAGACTACTCTCTCCACTGAACCCTTAAAAACAATTCCTCAACATCTGAGGACCTTCATAATTCAGATTCTAGATTATTGAGAATTAAAGCATTAAAGCAATTGATCAGGTACAAGTAAGACCACGTGGAGGTGGCGCAAGTACTGCCCCAGCAAAATTAGAGAGCAAATGGATCTATAAATTGGGCATGGTGACACCTTATTGCACTATAACTTTTTCATACTTTAAGCCAGCCATAAAAATGATTGTATTTATTCAAAACAAGGAGAAAAAAAATCATTTATGTATAATATATGATTGGCTGTAGTTAATTTAATGTATACTGCAATATATCATCCAGGCTATAGATATTCTGCTGTGTTATGATATGTTTAGGTCCCTCTGTGGAACCTTTGCCATTTTATTGTGTTAAAATTTTTAAATATGATTCAACAAGTAATATTTTATTTGTAAAAATCTTTACATCATTTTCTGATTTTTTTTCAGACCAATGCATAAAACATACTGATGGCATTTGTTACAGAAGAATTCTAAACTATTGAAGGTTCCAGTGAGTACTTATAAAAAGATATGCAAATGCAGCAGCATAGACAATGAGGAAACAGTGGTACTTATGGAAAAGGATGGCCAGAAGAAAATACTGTGATTTAGTGCCACACGGCATTTGTGCATCAACATCACCATCTGCTGGAGGACCAACGTCACCTGGAAACAATCTGTCAGTAGTGTAGTTACTTGAATACTTGAAGGAAGAGTTAGAAGGAGATGCCGAGTCAGGTTACTACTGTGGTACAGGTGTCAAATATAAAAGGCTAAGCTGGAAGACATAAACATCAGATGAATGCACTTGTGAGCAGCAAAGTAGGCTCATGCAATCTGCAAGGGAATTATCTGGAAGTGCACTGAGCCCAGAGGGACCCAAAGCTTGCATACCTTCACCAGAGGAATCTGAAGGCAGAATACCATCACCAGAGGAAAACGAAGACCGAATACTGTCATCAGAGAAACCCAAAGAATGAAAATCATCAACAAAGAGGAACCAAAAGAGCAAATATTGTTTCCAGAGGAATCCAAAGACCAAACACCATCACCAGAAGAGGATCTATCTACGTGGTTAAGCATTGGACATTGGACATCAAGAGCCAGAGATTAAGAAATTTGCATTTGTTTTTGGGCAGCATCCAACTGAGCCAAGTCGCTAATTCCCCCCCGAGAACAGTACTGAGATAGAATAGCTTAATAATAGAGTTAACTCTTTGTGTAGTGCTATGTCATGCCAACTGTGCCACGTCTAATTAGCCACTGACATAACTGGGTTTATAAAAGCTTAGGTTTTCTGTCTTTTTGAATACTGTGAGCTTAGTAGGGTGACTTTGACATTAGCCTGAAGAAACACCAGGGTTGAGTTAATACCAATTAACCCCTTCACGACCTTTGACGGATCTAGCCGTCATGGTGCCCTGGTACTTAAAGACCCATGACGGATAGATCCGTCATGGCGAAATCGCGGCCCCGGAGCCACGGTAACCGCGATCGGTTTTCAAAAACTGTAGATTTGGGAAGGAGAGGACTTGTACCTGACCTCAGGAGGGGTGGTGTCTCCTTCCCGGACCTACGGAGGCTGTGATTGGCTGACGAACGCCGTTCAGCCAATCACAGCTAGTGTAATGTTTCAGTCATTGAAAATGGCTGAAGCATTGAAATCCAGCTATGGTCAGTGCAGCTGCAGCACTGGCCATTGGCTGGAGCTCAGTGAGCTTTACTGCACTCGCCCCCAGCTCTGATTGGAGAGATCGGCCTTGTGACCGATCTCTCCAAGCACCGTGCATCTGGGACCGGGTGAGCTGTAGATCGCTCTTCTCAGATTCTCCCTCCGTGGAATCTGAGGAGAGCGATCCCTGCGGGTGCCCATCTGTGGGTCATAGCCCCCGATCCACCGCTGTCCTTCTCCATCTACTTTGCCCCTGCTCTCCCGCTGCACCCCTGCATCTGACGCCGCTGCTCAGCAGAAAGAGAGTAGCGGCGTCAGATGCAGGGGGCATCTGATGCCGCTGCTCTCCTCCCACTGTGCCCCCCCCTGCATCTGACGCCGCTGCTCTCCTCCTACTGCGCCCTCCCTGCATCTGACGCCGCTGCTTTCTTTCTGCTGCCTCCTTGTATCCGCCGCTGTATCTGCCGCTCCACTCCCCATCAGCCACAGCACTCTCCCCATCAGCCACAGCACTCTCCCCATCAGCCACTGCACTCTCCCCATCAGCCACAGCACTCTCCCCATCAGCCACCGCACTCTCCCCATCAGCCACCGCACTCTCCCCATCAGCCACCGCACTCTCCCCATCAGCCACAGCATTCTCCCCATCAGCCACTGCACTCTCCCCATCAGCCACTGCACTCTCCCCATCAGCCACTGCACTCTCCCCATCAGCCACAGCATTCTCCTCATCAACCACTGCACTCTCCCCATCAGCCACTGCACTCTCCCCATCAGCCACAGCACACTCCCCATCAGCCACTGCACTCTCCCCATCAGCCACCGCACTCTCCCCATCAGCCACCACACTCTCCCCATCAGCCACAGCATTCTCCCCATCAGCCACTACACTCTCCCCATCAGCCACTGCACTCTCCCCATCAGCCACAGCACTCTCCCCATCAGCCACCGCACTCTCCCCATCAGCCACCGACCGCACTCTCCCCATCAGCCACAGCATTTTCCCCATCAGCCACAGCATTCTCCCCATCAGCCACAGCACTCTCCCCATCAGCCACTGCACTCTCCCCATCAGCCACTGCACTCTCCCCATCAGCCACTGCACTCTCCCCATCAGTCACAGCACTCTCCCCATCAGCCACCGCACTCTCCCCATCAGCCACTGCACTCTCCCCATCAGCCACCGCACTCTCCCCATCAGCCACCGCACTCTCCCCATCAGCCACAGCATTCTCCCCATCAGCCACTGCACTCTCCCCATCAGCCACTGCCCTCTCCCCATCAGCCACTGCACTCTCCCCATCAGCCACAGCATTCTCCCCATCAACCACAGCACACTCCCCATCAGCCACTGCACTCTCCCCATCAGCCACAGCATTCTCCCCATCAACCACTGCATTCTCCCCATCAGCCACTGCACTCTCCCCATCAGCCACAGCACACTCCCCATCAGCCACTGCACTCTCCCCATCAGCCACCGCACTCTCGTCATCAGCCACCGCACTCTCCCCATCAGCCACAGTATTCTCCCCATCAGCCACTACACTCTCCCCATCAGCCACTGCACTCTCCCCATCAGCCACCGCACTCTCCCCATCAGCCACCGCACTCTCCCCATCAGCCACAGCATTCTCCCCATCAGCCACAGCATTCTCCCCATCAGCCACAGCATTCTCCCCATCAGCCACTGCACTCTCCCCATCAGCCACTGCACTCTCCCCATCAGCCACTGCACTCTCCCCATCAGCCACAGCATTCTCCCCATCAGCCACTGCACTCTCCCCATCAGCCACTGCACTCTCCCCATCAGCCACTGCAGTCTCCCCATCAGCCACAGCACTCTCCCCATCAGCCGCTGCGCCCCTGCATCTGCCACCTCACTCCCCCATCAGCCTCTGCCCCCTCCCTGATCTGCTGCCTGCTCTCTCCCATCCCCTTAATCCTCTGCCCCCTCTCCCACCTCTCCCCCTCCCGGATTTGGTGCAATCCTGCTACCTAGATCCATTCTGTAAGGTAGCTATCCCCAATTTCACCTCCCACTCCCCTTTCACCCTCCGCCCATCCTCCGCCGCTTTTGCATCCGCCGCACCCCCACCCATCCTCCGCTGCTCCTGCATCCATTGCGCCCTCTTCCATCCTCCATCCATCTTTTTTTCCATCCCACCTAGTCCCCCCCTTTTTGCAGCACATCCGTGCGTTCGTCCTGATTTTTTTTCCTGTAAACTAAGAAAGAAATACAAATAAACTTAGTTTAGGGCCAGTAAAATTATACTGTAGTAATCGTCAACTACAGTATTTTTTACTGAATATTGTAAGGATCAGCCCAGTGCCACATATGAGAGCGATGCACAAGTCTCACATCACATCATCCGGCATGATCGCTCTCTTCCAGACAGGAGCGTGTGGCTGTGCCGCGTGCTGCGATGCGAGATTTGTGCATCGCTCTCACATGTGGCACTTGCCTTAGGGGTACTTTGCACACTACGACATCGCAGCTGCGATGTCGGTGGGGTCAAATTAAAAGTGACGCATGCGACATCGTAGTGTGTAAAGGCTTGATGATACGATTAACGAGCGCAAAAGCGTCGTAATCATATCATCGCTGCAGCGTCGGCATAATCCATAATTACGCTGACGTGACAGTCCGATGTTGTTCCTCGCTCCTGCGGCAGCACACAACGCTGTGTGTGAAGCCGCAGGAGCGAGGAACATCTCCTACCGGCGTCACTGCGGCTCCCGTAGAATATGCGGAAGGAAGGAGATGGGCGGGATGTTTACATCCCACTCATCTCCGCCCCTCCGCTCCGATTGGCCGCCTGGCGTGTGACGTCGCTATGACGCCGCACGACCCGCCCCCTTAACAAGGAGGCGGGTCGCCGGCCAGAGCGACGGTCGCAGGACAGGTGAGTCCATGTGAAGCTGCCGTAGCGATAATGTTCGCTACGGCAGCTATCACAAGGATATCGCTGCTGCGACGGGGGCGGGTACTATCGCACTCGGCATCGCAGCATCGGCCTGCGATGTCGCAGCGTGCAAAGTACCCCTTAGTGTCAGTTGCAGGCGCTCATATATATTTATATATATATATATATATTTTTTTTTTTACTGACGTCTGTATTTTTTATTTCGCCAAACTAATATTTTTTTGTATAGGGGGTCTAGTTTCCAACATGGGGTCACATGTGGGGGGAGCTCAACTGTTTGGGCACATCAGGGGGATCTCCAAACGCAACATGGTGCGGCTAACGATTCCAGCTAATTTTCCATTTAAAAAGTCAAATGACGCTCCTTCCCTCTGGAGCTCTGCTGTGCGCCCAAACAGTGGTTTTCTGCCACATATGAGGTATCAGCGTACTCAGAACAAATTGCCCAACAAATTTTGCAGTCTATTTTATCCTGTTACCCCTGTAAAAATTAAAAAATTGAGCCTAAAATAACATTTTTGTGGAAAAAAAGAATTTTTTTGTTTTTATGCCTCAATGTATGAAGCACGTGAGGGTTCAAAGTACTCATTAACCATCTAGATTTATGCCATGGGGGGTCTAGTTTCCAAAATGAGGTCACTTGTGCTGGAGCTCCATTGTTTAGGCACCTCAGGGGGTCTCCAAACGCAACATGGCTTACGCTAATAATTCCAACCAATTTTGCTGTGAAATGGCGCTCCTTCTCTTCTGAGCCCCGCCGTGTGTCCAAACAATTACTTTCCACCACATATGAGGTATCTGTGTACTCAGGAGAAAATGCACAATACATTTTATGGTGCATTTTTTCCTGATACCCTTGAGGAAAAAAAAGTTACTTGTTTAAAATAACAATTTCATGGTAACATTTCAAATTTTGAAAATTGCGAAATTTTCAAAATTGTCGCCAAATTTCCAAAATTTTCACAAATAAACGCAACACATATCGTCCTAAATTTATCACTGACATGAAGTAAAATATGTCACGAAAAAACTGTGTTAGAATCGCCATGATCTGTTAAAACGTTCCAGAGTTATAACCTGTCAAAGTGACACTTTTCTGAATTGCAAAAAATGGCCTGGTCTTTAAGGTGAAAACAGGCTGGGGGCTGAAGGGGTTAAGATAGTTTAAAATAATCCTCAATATTAGTACATATTTCATCAGTCGAGTGCAAATGTGAAAAGTGCAAACTGTCATTTAATTTTATTTGCTTTGAATTTTTTTGTTTATTGTTTGCTCAACCACCCTTCATCTCCTTGTTTCCTCTTAATAAAAAGCCACCACTGAATCTTCCTGTCTTCTGCATTCATGGCCTCTGTGTAACACTGAAAACAACAACTATTTATTCTACTAACACAGTAAAAGAAGATAGTGAGATAGTGAAAATGGAACAAATTATGTTAGAAGCAAAATATACTGTAGTAATTCAGATGAACAGAATATTAACTGAATTCTATTTACACACTATTGTTCTATTATTATCATTAAATAACTGTTATTATTGTTGATGTATTAGTTCTGACAACCTAACTCCAATGGTGTCCCTTGCGCTACTCGGCCAGTCACCATCACCATTTTCTAGGCAACACAAAATGTCACACTTGTACTAACAGAAGTTGACGATTCTACCCACTAGACTGCAATCCTCAGATTGGTGAGTTACTTTGTACACTCGTCACACTGGCCACCTTCATTCACTGAAGTGCAGCCCAAGTCCCAACTTTGTACAGTGCTTTGTACAGTGGAAGCAATGGCCCACACAAACTTCCCTCTACTGCGATGTAGTCGTCTATTTCTTAAGCCTGGCTCTGCTCATTCAGCTCAGCTTTTCCTGATTTGGTCTCTCTTGAGTCCTCTCCTGGGTTTGGTGACTCTCGGGTCTATTCTAGGGTCTGGACTCCCTCAGGTCTTCTCTCGGGTCTGGTCTCTCTCAGGTCTTCAATCTTGTGTCTGGTCTCTCTGGGGTCTTCTCTTGGTTCCTCACTCAGGTCTGGTCTCTTAATTCCTTTACTCAGGCTGGGTCTCTCATAATGGCGACAAGTCTGCTGCTCATACAACGGTCCTGCTACTAGTCCAGGTGCCAATGTCGCGGGCGGAGGAGGGGAAGCTGTGGAAGCTGCGGAAGCGCTGTGCCGCACGACACGGTGGTACTCACTCAGCCAGTAATTCACACAGAGTCTCTGGTCAAACAAACGGCTGGATGGACGGGTCCCACAGACGGCTGCGGTGTTTTTCCCCTGACCCCAGGTTGGTACTGTAAGTCCTTTCCTGCACCTTCCGTACGCTCCTCCTGCGCTCCGATTTCCAGCTGGCTCCCCGGTTCGGTACTGGTGGCCACCGCCCAGCCCCGGCTACCTACGGTTCCACCAGACTGTCTTCCCGGCTCTTGCAGATAGCCACTACCGTCTGCCTGACTGCGGCACGAGGGCCCTAGGCTCCAACCTAGGCCCCAGTCTGCGTCTGCCTCTCTGCAGACCTCCTCTCTCTTCCTCTACCTGGACTTGTCTGGACTTGTTTCCTGCCTCAGGCCAGCTAAACTCCTCGGTGGGCGTGCCCATCTGCCTGACTCCACCCACCTGGTGTGTCTGTCTGAACCCGAGGAAGAAATCAGGTCTCACTGGGGATGACTGCTGTGAACTGCTGGGGGTGGGGGTGGGGGTGTGTGCGTGTTGTTACCTGTGGCCCCTGGCTTGTCCAGGGCGCCACATTCCCCCTTAGACCCCTTGCATTCCCCTTGCAGACCGTCCGCGGGCTGCCCGTCCATCACCGGTTTTATTTTTCACGAACTGAAAAAGAATAAAACATTTTTTTAAACATTTTCACACATGCATTTTTTTTTTTTTCATACAACTTCCCTTACGGGAGACATAACACTTCAACTGTTGCAACAGCAATAAAACACTTTTAATAACGGCAACGGAACGGGTCCTTCAGTCACCCACCCAAATAACCTGGCCCTGATGCTGCCCCTAAGAAGTGGGCAGCACCCCTTGACCCCAGTCCAGGAAAGGGCCCAGATTCCCTAACGGGATGAGTGCTTCGCTGCCGTTGCGGCTGGGCGGACTGCCGGAGCTGTTGTCATCTCCGTCGCGGCCGGGTGGACTGCCGGGGCCGTTGTCATCAGCGGTGCCGGACGGATGGGACATCTCGCGCAGCGGTGTTCCAGGAACCAAATACTTGCAGAGTCCTGGCGTTCCTGCTTCCACAGCCGCGGTTCACATGCGGCCGGACGCCATCCGCCCCCCCTTAGTGTTTTTCCGGTACCTCCTCTACAGGGGCGGGGTTTCGGCTTTCGCGCCTCCACTGCTCGAGGAGACGCTCGAGCGGGGATTTTTCGTGCCCAAAATAGCGGCTTCACAAATTTTTCGGCCGGACACCTCCGGCGGTCACAAGGCGCACCTCTACCAGACGGCAGAGCGGTAAGATCCTGTTCGTGACGCCAAGTTGTCGCGGGCGGAGGAGGGGACGCTGCGTTCTCCCACTGCTCGGGTCTGGCTGCTGCTGCTCGGTGGTGGCGCGAGCGGTGGGCCGGATCCCGGGGACTCGAGCGGCGTTCCTCACCCGTGAGTGAAAAGGGGGAATTGATTGTGGGGATTTGATATTGTCCGTGACGCCACCCATGGTTGTGGTGAGATTGGTGACCCAACCGCTGCTCTGGACGGGGATCCCGGGAGCGATGACAGGGAGCAGCCTGGATGTTAGTTCTCCCCTCCGTGGGTAGGGGGTTGGTTGTCCCGGGGCCCGGTGATGGGGTAGAGATGGATGGCAGGCGGGTTAAGGGGCCTGGCGAGGTGCAGGGTCGTGGGGGCAGCGCTGTGTCGCACGGCACGGTGGTACTCACTCAGCCAGTAATTCACACAGAGTCTCTGGTCAAACAAACGGCTGGATGGACGGGTCCCACAAACGGCTGCGGTGTTTTTCCCCTGACCCCAGGTTGGTACTGTAAGTCCTTTCCTGCACCTTCCGTACGCTCCTCCTGCGCTCTGGTTTCCAGCTGGCTCCCTGGTTCGGTACCGGTGGGCCACCGCCCAGCCCCGGCTACCTACGGTTCCACCAGACTATCTTCCCGGCTCTCGCAGACGGCCACTACCGTCTGCCTGACTGCTGCACGAGGGCCCTAGGCTCCAACCTAGGCCCCAGTCTGCGTCTGCCTCTCTGCAGACCTCCTCTCTCTTTCTCTGCCTGGACTTGCCTGGACTTGTTTCCTGCCTCAGGCCAGCTAAACTCCTCGGTGGGCGTGCCCATCTGCCTGACTCTGCCCACCTGGTGTGTCTGTCTGAACTCGAGGAAGAAATCAGGTCTCACTGGGGATGACTGCTGTGAACTGCTGGGGATGGGGGTGTGTGTGCGTTGTTACCTGTGGCCCCTGGCTTGTCCAGGGCGCCACACCAACTCCTCCCATTTTCAGTCCTCCCAGGTCTTTTATAAGCATTAGCTGTCCCAGAGCTGTCACCTGACCCCGCATATCCTTAAATCTCTTTCCCTGATGGAACATGCACTTCACCCTTGAGCTCCTATTAATGCAATTCTATCTGCTTCCACTTTCTCTATCGTCTTTGACCAGCAGATGGTGGTGTTTGATTGCAACCTCTCTGTTAGGTATTAACATTGTACGTTTTCTCACTTACCTATCCCCTTACATACTGCTGGGGCCTTATTCTGGAGATGGAAAGAAAATCATTTCACCATAAACCAGCCAAGATTTTAGACAGAGAAGTGAAAATAATCTTCAGACAAAATCAGGAATAGATTTGTAATTCTTCTGCACTGCTGATGGATGGACATATGAGATATGAAGATTATGTAGATAAATTTCATTTTTATTGCCTATGCATTTTGAAGTGATATGACTTCTTCTTCAGGACATAAACCCCATTGAAAATAAACCAAGTCCTAAAAGCAAATGCATATTATTGCATTCGTTTTTTTGACCTGTTTATTTTCATTGTGATAATGTTCTCTATAAGTAGTCGGACAACTTTGAAACACGTACACATAAAACTTCAATTCATCTACATGATCTTCAAATCTTTTTTGACAATGCATTAGCAGCATGGAGAAAATCACAAATCTATTCCATCTTCATAAAAAAAACAATACATAATGCATTGAATCTCTATGGCATGCTGGGCATGAAAAACTCTATTGCTAAATAAAAAGCATGTTCAAGCTTGTTTAAAATTTTCTCAAAAACATTTAGTCAAGCCTGTGACATGCTGGGAGAAAACAGTCTGGTCAGATGAGACCAATGTCAAAGTCTTTGGATGTCGTAATACAAACTATGTTTGGAGGCCAAAAGGAACTACATATCACACCAAAAACACCATACAACATTGAAGTTTGCAGATGGAAAAACATGTTAAAAGTCTACTTTTATTAATTAATGTACTATTTGGGGTAGATACAATATATATATATATATATATATATATATATATATATATATTTATATATATATTCGCTGATATTGCAAAAATGAAGATTTGTACGTGTAATTCTGGTAAAGGGTTGCATCATGCAAGGGACAGAGCTTCCTAAGATGTACAAAAGCAGCTGCAGCTAAACATATACACACGTGGTCAACATTGTTGGTACTCCTCATTAATGAAAGAAAAACGCACAATAGTCACAGAAACACCTTGAATCTGACAAAAGTAATAATAAATACAAATCTATGAAAATGAACAAATAAAAGTCAGACATTGCTGCTTTTCAGCTTCCACAGAATTTTTTAAAAAAATAAAACTCATGAAATAGGCCTGGACAGAAATTAAGGCACCCTCCTCCGCCTCCTCTCCCTCCTCCTCATCCTCCCACTCTTTCTCCTCCTTCCACTCCTTCTCCTCCTTAACTTAATATTTTGTTGCACAATCTTTTGAGGCAATTACTGCAATCAAACGATTCCTGTGACTGTCAATGAGACTTCTGCATCTCTCCACAGGTATTTTGTCCCACTCCTCAAGAGCAAACTGCTCCAGTTGTCTCGTGTTTGAAGGTTGCCATTTCCAGACGGCATGTTTTATCTCTTTCCAAAGATGTTTAATAGGATTTAGGTCCGGGCACATAGACGGCCATTTCAGAATAGTCCAATATTTATGTCTTAGCCATTCTTGGGTGTTTTTAGCTGTGTGTGTTTTGGGTCATTATCCTGTTGCAAGACCCATGAGCTGCGACTGAGACCAAGCTTTCTGACACTGGGCAGCAAATTTCTTTCTAGAATCCCTTGATAGTCTTGAGATTTCATTGTAACCTGCACAGATTCAAGACAACCTGTGCCAGGTGCAGCAAAGCAACCCCAGAACATTACTGAGCCTCCTCCATGTTTCACAGTAGGGATAGTGTTCTTTTCTTGATATGCTTCAGTTTTCCGTCTGTGAACATAGCGATGATGTGCCTTGCCAAAAAGTCAAATTTTTGTTTCATCTGTCCATAGGACATTCTCCCAGAAGCTTTGTGGCTTGTCAACATGTACTGTAGTTTGGCCAGTCTGTCTTTTTTATGATTTTTTTCAACAATGGTGTCCTCCTTGGTCATCTCCCATGAAGTCCACTTTGGCTGCTCAAACAACGACAGATGGTGTGATCTGACACTGATGTTCCTTAAGCTTGAAATCCACCTTTAATCTCTTTAGAAGTTTTCTTACATTAAACAAGGGATACTAACAATTTTGACCACATGTGTATATACTGTGGGGACTACTTTAGGGGGTCCTCATACAGTGTGGAGGGCTACTATGGAAGCCATTATACAATGTGGAGGCTACTGTGGGGACAATTGATCAGTGTATCGGCTACTGTGGTGGCCATTATACAGTGTGCAGATTATTGTTTTGGGGGAGTTGTGGGCCCATCATACTGTGTATAGAGGAGGTGTAGGGGCTTCATACTCTGTATAGACGAGCTGTACATGAGGAGACATTATTATATATGAAGTGGCCACTTAAGAACCATTATTGTTATAGGGGCACTTAGGGTATTGTGACCATCACAGGCACACTGGGGGCATTATTACTTTCTAGGAGCAAAATGTGGACACTTTTCGAGGTCACTTGCACAGGCCATTAATATTTTCTGGGGAGCAATTTTACAATCTAGAGGGCATAAAGGAAGCATTATTAACATGTAAGGGGCACAGTCGTGGCATTACTATGTGGGGCAGTAAGAAGAGCACTGTTTTTAGTCCACACAGCAGATGCAGTAATAGGCACACATATGGCAGTAGCGGCACAGTATTGGGGTATCAAAACGATAAGAAGTTTTTGCAGGTTGGGAATAGATGGAGACGGTTCCAGAAATGTGAGAAGTCAAATGTGTCTTTGTTATAAACTTTGCAGACAAATTGTGGGTGGAAAAAGTTGTTGTGTCGGTCTAGGCCAGATGGAAAGCCAAGAAAAGTGAACAATTCCATCCAAAGAAATGTCAGCTGTAAGTCACTATCTACAACTGTACTGTAATCTATTATATGTGCTGCAGGATTGATATCTACCACTATATAATCACCATATAGTGGTAATATCTGTGTCATCTGCTGAGGTTCCCCTATTCCCATGATTAGTTTGCATCATCTTAGTTATCATAGTTACTTGATTAGGGGCCCACTCAAATGTTTTGCTCTGCTAGAGCTGAACCCTAGCTATGCCTCTGGTCAAATGCCCTCTATCCATGAAGTCTGTCAGTTTCTCTCTTTTTGACCATCAGCTTTTAGGGCAACACCAACCACAGCATTTCAGGCACTGTTCAGAGATGTGTACTGTTTTTCCTATTGATGAAAGACCCACAAGTTCTCAATAAGGTTTACGTCAGGTGAGGAAGAGGAAGAGCATCTGTCCCACCCCAACAGCGGATAGAACCGCTCGGATCTGTGGAGGGTGATTACTCGTGGCTCGAGGGTCTCCGGACCCGGGGGCTAGCGGCCACACTCAAATGTAAAGAGAGTATGTACAGGGGAGTTATATTTAGTTTGTGATGCCACCCATGGTTTACTGTAATTAGGAGTACCACCACTGCCATTGGGAGTACCCTGGGTGATGGAGTGGGGCAGCTAGGTGTCGTCGCCCTCCACGGGTAGGGGAAGGCCCCAGGACTCTGGATGTTGCACTTCGGTGCTGGGGGAGCACAGGGTCGCTGTTTGCAGGGGTCAATCAGGTACTCACTCAGCAATAAAGCAGACTCTGACAACCGGGTAAACCAAGTCTCTGACTGCCGTTGTCTCTTGAGGGGAGCTCGTCCAAGTCCCGTCCCCTTCAGCACTGCTTGGTTATCTGTGACCTATCTCCTGGCACAAAGTTTAGATTCTCCATAGTGGCCCGGTAGCTTGAAACTTGCCGGGCCCCGCTCACCACTGGGTCTAAGTGAGAAAGCCTGCTCTCAGGCGCTCACACTTGGGATTTCAGTGGGCCGCTTGCTTGAAAAGCCCTATCCCCCTCATTGCGCTGGTGCCCCCGATCTCGGAGCTCACGGGAACAGTCCATAAAGGCCCTATTCTCCGCAGGTTAACTACTGGGTTGCTTGAAGCTTCTACCTGACCTAGGGTCCATGTACCCCGCTGTGCCTTTGGTCCAAGACCGGTGATAGGATCAGGCTGCTGACTATCCTCTTTGACAGGTCTCAGGCACCTAGCCTCAATCCCCTGCGACTGGCGGTCTGACTCCTCTAGGCCCAGACCATGTATATACATAAAAAACACCAAAAAGAGGAATACAAATCCTCCAGAAATTAAGCAAAAACTCACAGACTAATGGCAGAAGATGTAAACTGCCCAAGGCCAAAAAGACTAATGCACTGCCAGGATGCAGCAAGACCTCCATTAAATGGAGACATCACAGGTGCAAAGGAAGATGGTAAAATTGCACACTTGTGGCTTGCATTGGTCACTGTTCACACATGCAAGTACACAGTATCTGGTATGCAGCCTATTAGTTACGCCCATCACAGTAGATGCAATCGGGCTGTGCATGTACTATATATCTGCTCCTTGCAGGGACAGTGAGTATAGTATGCAAGGCCTAACATAAAGAGGCCTGGCTGCATCCTGTATAAAATATTCTGTGCAAAAGAATAAACAAATATATGAGGTATTGGTAGGTAATATGGCCATAGTACGGAAAGCCTACAATCCACATCACGGATCCTCATTTTTGTGGGTCCCTACACTAATATATCATATATGTATATACATAAAAAACACCAACAAGAGGAATAAAAATCCTCCAGAAATTAAGCAAAAACTCACAGACTAATGGCAGAAGATGTAAACTGCCCAAGGCCAAAAAGACTAATTAATGCACTGCCAGGATGCAGCAAGACCTCCATTAAATGGAGACATCACAGGTGTAAGGAAGATGGTAAAATTGCACACTTGTGGCTTGCATAGGTCACTGTTCACACACGCAGGTTCACAATATCTGGTATGCAGCCTATTAGTTACGCCCATCACAGTAGATAATGGAGGTCTTGCTGCATCCTGGCAGTGCATTATTCTTTTTGGGTAGGGCAGTTTACATCTTCTGCCAATTAGTCCACAAAAATGAGGATCCGTGACGTGGATTGTGGGCTTTCCGTACTATGGCCATATTACCTACCAGATACTGTGAACCTGCATGTGTGAACAGTGACCTATGCAAGCCACAAGTGTGCAATTTTACCATCTTCCTTTGCACCTGTGATGTCTCCATTTAATGGAGGTCTTGCTGCATCCTGGCAGTGCATTAGTCTTTTTGGCCTTGGGTAGTTTACATCTTCTGCCATTGGTCTGTGAGTTTTTGCACCGTCTGCAACCTAGTCTGCTTCCCCTGGGAGCCACTACTCCCAGCTCCCTCAGAGCTCCTCTCAGCTCAAGGGTCACCACTTCACTACTGCAACACCTTCCACTACCCTGCCTGACCCCTAGGTGGGCAGCCCTATACCACTGGTGTGCCTGACTGGGTGTGGGGCAGGGTGTATCTAGGATTTGATTTGCTGTTGGAGGCAGTACTGCAATATGGGGACTCAGAACCATGAGGGTTTTGAATACTGCACGGGGAGGGCAGTTTGTGCAGTACCCTGTGACGACCTGAGTAGTCCAGGAGCGTCACACATCATATTATTATGCTTTAATTTTTAAAGCCTTAACTGGCTAGCCAAAGAGCGGTTTACTTTGTTCTATTCAATGGAGCATTATAGTGCAGAAAATTCATGGTTTTCTTTTAAATTTGCAGATTTTTTTCTGTATGATTACGTGTTTCAAAGTGTCTTCTTAAAATTGGAAGACGGGTTGAGAGATGATTTTTACCTGAAAAGCGAATAGTGGTACCTCATCTCCACTTTACTGGAGTTGAATTGGAGGTCGGTGCCTGTTATTCATCCAGCTACAGATCAATCTGTCAAGAGTCACTCTCATCTCATTAGTCCATGAAACATTTGAAAAATCTGCCTTCAGATATTTTATCACCCAGTTTTAATGTTTCGTTTTATGTGTTTTATTCATCGGTGGTCGTGTTTCAGCCTTTCTTTACCTTGGACATGTTTCTGAGCACTGAAAATCTTGTACGTCTGGGCATTTCAGGGAGGTTGAAGTTCTGAAAATATGAAAGTAGTGTGTGATAGGATCCTGGTCACTTCATGTTTGATTCATCTCAAAACTTTGGCAGTTAATGTGCATTTTGAGTGCTGACTAGGGATTCCAATAAGCTTACATTGTAATAATGATAGTTCTGGGGATCTATTCCTGTACTGTTGGTGATTCTTGTGATGTTTACTGGTGTTGTTTCTGCTACTGTTTACATGAACTGATGTTGGCTCTGGGGCTGTATTTGTATATTCATGGTGGCTCTGATGCTGTAATAATGTACTGATGATGATTTTGGTGCTGAATTCATGTGCTGACCATAGTTTTGGTACTTTTTTCTTACAATGATTACAGTTCTGCTGCTATGTTCATGCGCTGATGGTGTTGCTGGTGTTGTTCAGTGAAGGAATCATAACTAGTCAAATTACATTTTACCAGACTATGTTAATAAACTAAGCCATCTCACAAGTTAATTATTACTGCATCTGTTATTACTTTTTTGCATTTATTGAATTTAGAAAGATGGGAGTCTTTCCTACCATATAATCTGTGCAGAATATGTAATCTCATAAAATACTTGTATAATGCCTACTAAATTACCAGTACTCAAAGCATCACTGTGTGTTGTGTTGTTACATAGAACTGCAGGAAGAACTTGCCTTTAATTTTGGATACCATTACTTTCATATTAGAGGGGAGGAAGAGCCTATATCTGTGTATAGTCTGTGGAAAAAGGATGTCCCAAAAAGGGGAATGGATTCCCTCAAACAAACACGGAGCTTGATGCTAAAAATCTAAATCTCAACCCTAAAGTGGGCTTTACATGCTACAATATATCTAACAATGTGTCGGCGGGGTCACGTCATAAGTGACGCACATCCGCCATCGTTAGTAATATTGTAGTGTGTGAAACCTACATGCGATTGAACGAATAAACGTTGATCGCATACACGTCGTACAAAACCTAAAAATTGAACGTCGGGTTGTTCAATGTTCCCAGGGCAGCACACATCGCAGTGTGTGACATCCCGGGAACGATGAACTGCAGGTTACCTGCGTCCCGCGGCTCCCGCCGGCTATGCGGAAGGAAGGAAGTGGGCGGAATGTTTACGTCCCGCTCATCTCTGTCCCTCCGCTTCTATTGGCCGGCTGCCGTGTGACGTCGAGCTGTGACGCCGAACGTCCCTCCCACTCCAGGAAGTAGATGTTCGCCGCTCACATCGAAGTCGTATGGTAGGTAAGTACGTGTGACGGCAATAATCGTTTGTGCGACACGGTCAACAAATTGAACGTGCCGCACATACGATGGGGGCGTGTCACATCGCATGCAATATCATATGCTTAATTTTAAGGTGTAAAGCAGGCTTAAGCAGACGGAAAAAACACTATTTTTCCTAATTGCTTGACCTTTGGCTTATTACGCATTAATTTAAACTTCATGACAAATTAATCTCAAAGTGTACAAGAAATGCCTTTACAATCTGACAGATTTGGAACACTTTTACAAGGAAGAGTGGACAGAGATTGCCAATTCTAGATGTGCGATACTGATAGAATCTTACCCAAAATGACTGATTAATGTAATAAATTAAGAGTATTTAAAAAGATTTCAGTTGGTTTCTCAATGGATTTTTACAGATTATCTGATACGTTAAAGATGAAAAAAAGTTCTTAAATTCTTCTTAATATGATTTTTTTTTTACATTACAAAAACCTGACATTTTAACAGTGGTGAGTAGTCTTTTATATTCATCATATTTCAAAGAGCTTTACAGACCTCAATATCACTGTCCTCATATAGTCTCACACTCTAAATTCCCTACTAGTATACTAATATGTGTTTGGAGTATCAAAGGAAACTGTAGTACTTGGAGAAATCCATACAAGCAAGCAAAGGAAAAAGAAACTCCATGCAAATGTTGTCCTTGCTGTGATTTTTGCCCTGACCCCAGCACCTCAATGAGTCAGTGTAACTGTACCACCTCAGCGCCAGCAGCCAAGACTGCTCGGATCCGGATCCGCAGTGGCTCGAGAAGTCTCCGGACCCGGGAGGGTCGCGGGGTCACCTGAAATAAAAGGGGGGTATTTTCAAGGAGTTTTGTGTTTAGAGTTCGTGATGCCACCCACGGTGTGTGGTAAGGTGAAATACCACCGCTGCTGTTGGGAGCGCACGGTGTAGATGGCATGGCAGCCAGGTGTTTAACCCCTCCGTGGGTAGGGGGAATCCCCCGGGGCTCAGTTATGGAGAAATGGGGATGCCATTGGGGAGGAAAGGGTCACTGCATACTCACTCAGTCCAATAACGCTGACACCGACAACTTGTAAACCGAATTCTGAGCACCGCTGCAGCAGGGAGAGACACGTCTGGATCTCGTGCCCGATGGTGTTGCTTGTTAGTCAGTGACCTTTTCCTTGGCACCTTCTTTGCTATTTGACTCCTACAGTATAGAACTGCTCACCCGTATCGCTAACGGAGTGAGCTTGCTCTTAGGGTTCCTGCTTGGGATTTTCTGGACTATATATTGGGAAAGTCCTATCCCCCTCGTTGCGCTAGTACCCCGATTTTGGAGCGGCTGGAGAACGAATCTTGAAGACTTCGCCCTCGTCAGGTAAATTACCAGGATGCTTGAAGCTACTTCCCGGCCTAGGGTCCACGTACCCTTTCATGCCCTGGCCCCTGCCCGGAGATGGCTCAAGGCCGCCGGCTGCCCTCCTCGGCAGTTCCGTTCCCCTTGACATAATCCCCTGCGACTGGGGTTCCAGTTCCAACAAGGCCCAGACCAACGTCTGCCACCTAGTAACAACAAGGAGCCAGCTCCTAACCTCCTCCGACTGACTTGCGACCTCTCTCCTTGAGAGTCATGTGGCGCCCTGGACAAGCCAGGACGTCACAGGTACTGCAACAACACACCCCACACCCCGGTTAGGTACATCAGTCACACACAAAATCCTTATTGCCTCCCTCCAGGTGTTGATGTCCACACCAGGTGGGGTGGGGCCAGGCGATTGGCCCCACCCACCAAGGAGTTCACAGTCCTGGAGGCGGGAAAGGAAAGTAGTGGAGGAGGAGAACAGTGAGAGAGTTGAGGGAAGTGGTAGTGGAGCAGACTGACCGTGTCCGGGTACGTGGCCCGGGCACCTAAGAGCAAGGTTGGCAGATGGTGGTGACCATCTGCAGGCGAGGTCGATTGACGCACAACCGTAAGGACCGGGGACGGGCGGTGGCCCGCCGGTACCGGACCGGGGAGCGAAGAGAAGCCAGCACCATTCGGCAGGGCCTACGGACCCCAACCAGGCTTGGAGTCGCCGTTAAACCGGTCAAATCCATCAGCGACGGGAACCTCTGGGGTTTCCCAGCAGCAAAGACCCGACTGAAGGCAACCGCTCAACCGTGAAGGGAAATACAGCTACCGCCACAGCTAAAGTTCCCAGGGCCAGAGCCTGCGGGCAAAAGGGGCTCCTCTGGCAAATACACCGCTGGAGAGCGGGTTACCGGTGGGAAGCCATCGGAGCCGAAGACACATTACAGGTGCAGGGAGAGACAGTCACCGCCAACCTACCGGGAGTGACCATCGCAGCCGGCTGCGGGACCCATCCATCCAGCCATTTGTTTTATCAGAGACTCCGTCTGCGTCATTGGCTGAGTGAGTACTACCATGCTGCCTGGCTCTGCGCTGCCCTCCCGCGACCCTGCACCTCACCAAACCCCGCCATCAATCCCACAGTCACCATCACCGGGCCCCGGGACCCCCAAAAACCCCCTACCCACGGAGGGGAGAGAAACATCTCTCCCTGTCATCGCTCCCGGGATCCCGGTCCAGAGCAGCGGTGGTGTCCCAACTTCACCACAACCGTGGGTGGCGTCACGAACAAAATCCCCAAACCAAACCATCCCCTTTCACTCACGGGCGAGGAGCGCCGCTCGAGTCCCCGGATCTGGCCCACCGCTCGAGCCACCGAGCAGCAGCAGCAGCGCCGGACCCGAGCATTGGCGAGCGCAGCGCCCCGCCGCCCGCGACAACTTGGCGTCACGAACAGGATCGGACCCCTCTACTTACCAGTACAAGTGCGCCTTGTGTCCCGCTGGATGTGTCCGGCCAAAAATTTTCGGAAGCCGCCATCTTGGGTGCGAAAAGTTCCCCGCTCGAGCGTCTTCCCGAGCAGTGGAGGCGCGAAAGCCAAAGCTCCGCCCCTGAAGAGGAGGTGCCGGAAAGAAACCAAGGGGTGACGGATGACGTCTGGCCACATGTAGGCCGTGGCTATGAAAGCAGGGACGCCAGGACTCTGCGGCCATCTTTGGTTCCTGGAAGAGGCCCCTGCAACGATGCACCGTCCGACCAGCAACACCGTAGTCCCCGCGCCCGCGCCTGGTACCGCGGCGTGGGTGGAAGCCCGGACCGTCCAGCTAAGCAGCTGTCTGCAGGTCCGTGTGCAGCTCCTCCTGGAGGAGTGGGAGGCCGACATAGCAGACGTGGTGGCGGCTATGCGAAGACGTGAAGTGGAGGAAGAGATGGAGAGGCGGGTAAGCGACCCACGCCCCTGTAGTCCAAAGGGATCAGCCGTAGCGACTGAGGGGCCCGGCCTGCGCCCGCTCGCCCTGCTGCCTCCCCCGCTACCCGTATTAGTTGCTACCACCCCGCCACTAGGCCCATTACCTGCCCAACCGGTAGCGGTACCCTGCCCATCCGCCCAAGCGGACCGACCTGCAGTCGAAGCCCATAACCGTCTTGAACCGCTCCCCTGGAAGCTGCCGAAGACCGAGCCCGTCGGCGGAGATGTACCGGAGGCACATGCAGTGACCGTGCCTGGTCCCGTACCGACTCCGGCAGCCCATCCCGTGCAGGAGGAGGCAGAGTTCAAGCGGGAGAGGAACCCTGTACCCATCCCCCATGCCTCGGCTGAGGCTGCGCCGGATCGTTGCTGTGAGGCAGCACCCCAGGCCATGACACTGCGGGATCTTCCACAGAGGGCGCCAGTGGTAAGCAGCGTGGTGGTAGTCTCTCGGGGCCCGACCCGCACGCAGGGGCAAGTAGTAGCCCCTTACTGGGACAGGGAACCGACCCCGCTGGGCCGAGAAATTGCGGAGAGGGAGAGGCTGAGAGCTGAGATGATAGCCCGCACCATCAGAGAAAAAGAGAGCCTCCACAGAGCCACCTTCCGGGTACAGGGCCCAATCCACGAGGGGCAAGTGAGGAGATTCGATGTCCGTCGGGGATACGAGTTTATCTTTGAGCCGGGCCTGGAGGCCGAAGTTTTCGTGGCCCGCCGGGATGTCAATGCCCACTTACCGGAGGACCACCCGGACCGTAACCTGCTCCCAGGGGATCTGGTACAATACACGCGGCACTGTGGAGAGAGGGGCTGGTTTGCCCTGGACGCCAAATTGAGGGGCAGTCAGGAGGCCCAAGCACCGGCCCAACCCCCTCCTCCGGCCACTGTGGTGGACCAGTAGTGATGCCAGCGGTCCCGCCGCCGCAAGTTGTCCCCATTGGGATCACCAGTACCGTTAAGTAACCGAATGATAAGATTAAATCAACCAAAGATGTTATCCGATTTGCAACCGTGATTGAACCGGCCGTTGCCGGCAACTAGTCCCCGTTGGGACTTTCTGCACCGTTTGCGTAAGGAACTACTTAAGGACACGCCCGAGAACTTACAGGACAACCACAAACTTGTGGCATGTAAATAATTGTTGGCATACATCCATTACCGCCTCCGGAGAGGCAGATTGGAGGAAGGGCCCGCAGTGGAGTAGGCTGGGGCCCGGCCACCACCTGGACCGGTGGCCATCCTCCGGGGGTCAGGGGTCCCCCCATGGACGTGGGTCCCCTGAAAGGGACCGTACCCGCTCGGGCAGCTTGGTTATGGACTGGGGCAAGGGGTGCTGCCCACTTCTAATGCAGGGGCAGCATCAGGGCCTGGTTGTTTGGGCGGGAGAGAGCGGAAGCCGTTGCCGTTAATAAAAATGTATTTTAGTAATGTTAAAGGAAGTGCCTCCTATTAAGGGAAGAGTTATATCATGCTTATGCTGAATGTTTTATATGTTTTCCCCTTTTTCAACAGTTACAAAATAAAACCGGTGATGGACGGGCAGCCCACGGACGGTCTGCGTTTAACCAAGGGGGAATGTGGCGACCTGGATAAGCCAGGACGTCACAGGTACTGCAACAACACACCCCACACCCCGGTTAGGCACATCAGTCACACACGCAAATCCTTGTTGCCTCCCTCCAGGGGCTGCTGTCCACACCAGGTGGGGTGGGGCCAGGTGGTTGGCCCCACCCACCGAGGAGTTCACAGTCCTGGAGGCGGGAAAGGACAGTAGTGGAGGAGGAGAACAGTGAGAGAGTTGAGGGAAGTGGTAGTGGAGCAGACTGACCGTGTCCGGGTACGTGGCCCGGGCACCTAAGAGCAAGGTTGGCAGACGGTGGTGACCGTCTGCAGGCAAGGCCGATTGACGCACAACCGTAAGGACCGGGGACGGGCGGTGGACCGCCGGTACCGGACCGGGGAGCGAAGAGAAGCCAGCCCCATTCGGCAGGGCCTACGGACCCCGACCAGGCTTGGAGTCGCCGTTAAACCGGTCAAATCCGTCAGCGACGGGAACCTCCGGGGTTTCCCAGCAGCAAAGACCCGACTGAAGGCAACCGCTCAACCGTGAAGGGAAATGCAGCTATCGCCACAGCTAGAGTTCCCAGGGCCAGAGCCTGCAGGCAAAAAGGGGCTCCTCTGGCAAATACACCGCTGGGGAGCGGGTTACCGGTGGGAAGCCATCAGAGCCAAAGACACATTACAGGTGCAGGGAGAGACAGTCACCGCCAACCTACCGGGAGTGACTATCGCAGCCGGCTGCGGGACCCGTCCATCCAGCCATTTGTTTAATCAGAGACTCTGTCTGCGTCATTGGCTGAGTGAGTACTACCGTGCCGCCTGGCACTGCGCTGCCCTCCCGCAACCCTGCACCTCACCAAACCCCGCCATCCATCCCACAGTCACCATCACCGGGCCCCGGGACCCCCAAAAAACTCCTACCCACAGAGGGGAGAGAAACATCTCGGCTGCTCCCTGTCATCGCTCCCGGGATCCCCGTCCAGAGCAGCGGTGGTGTCCAAACTTCACCACAACCGTGGGTGGCATCAGGGACAAAATCCCAAACCAAACCACCCCCTTTCACTCACGAGCGAGGAGCGCCGCTCGAGTCCCTGGATCCGGCCCACCGCTTGAGCTACCGAGCAGTAGCAGCGCCGGAGCCGAGCGTTGGCGAGCGCAGCGCCCCGCCGCCCGCGACAGTCACCACTCAACTGAACTGCTCCTGACACTCCTGACCCTCTCTTACCAACCCCCAATTGGGCGGCCCTATTCCTTTCAGGCTACCCATTGATGTGTCTGGTGGGTGTGGTGCCGAGTGTTTCTAGGGTTTTAATTAGCTCGTTCTTAGCAACAATAAAGGCCAGGGACCCATAACCAAGGAGGATTGGATACCGTGCTGAAGGGCAGATTGCACGATACCCTGTGATGACCTGATAGGCCAGGGCGTCACATTCTCCCTTGGTTAACTGTAGCTCCTCCCCGAGGTACAGGACACCAGAGGTTTATTATTTTTTTTTTTTTTTTTTTTTTTTTTTAATTGTAGAGAAAAAGGTAGAAAAAGGGTTAACACTTTTTATTAACATTTTTCATACCGCACAGGGGAGGCACTTTTCTTAAAAAAAGCAAAGATATCAAAGAGTTCATCGCCCAACGGTGGGACGCTACCGGTTTTAGTGGTAACGGAGGCTCAACCTGCTCCATTGCAGCCCCTTTCTGTGACAGTCCAGTCCCAATGTCCCAGATCCCAATAACCCACCACCCAAACAACCTGAACCCCTGAAAACCTACAGTGGGTCCGTGACCAGGTTAAGGTCCCAGAGGTTTGGTTTTAGATGACTCTGGTTGGCACAGAAGGTGCAACTATATACAACACACAAGTTCATGTTGGTCACGCCAGTCCTATGACCATGGTCCATTTTTACTATATAAATGTGTGTGTATATATATATATATATATATATATATATATATAAATAACATAACAGAGTCCATGTACCGGGTGTACACTCTGTAAAAGAATCTGGTTGTTAATCAGGTAACTTCTTCGTTCATTTGCAATTGGTTACTCAAACATTCATTTGCTAACATTTCTACATGAACACAACCAACTGTGGAAAATAACCGAAAACACCGATACCTAACATTTCTTTGGCGTCATTAAACTACTGGCATTATAGCATTTTCAACACTCTTCTCTGTAAAAGCCCTGAGCAACTTAGTAGCCGTTGCCCCTTGCGCCAACCCCGACCGGGGCCTCCTAGTGCCGTCTACCAGCACTGCACCGCACAAGACCCTGATGGCTTTTTCCCTGGAACAAAGAGTGGGAGAAAGGTTAAACAAGGAGGGCGCAGTCTATTTAAAACTTTTAAACTTGCAGGTTCCGGTCCCATTTTAATGTTGGGTACCCCATGGGCACACTCTTGTAAAGTGCCCTGGTAAACCACAGCGATGGCAGATAGGCACTACTTCCATAGCATCAACTGAGATCTCCTCATCTGAAGTGGACTCTGCTTCCATTTCCATGATCTCCAATGCCAACTGTGCCCGTGACGACAGTATCATCCTGCGGCCGTTTCCTCAATAACGTGGCACCCATGCTGCTTCTGGGGTACTGGAACCCGAATCACCTTCTTCCATCGCTTCCGGTTCTGAGTCTACTGTAACTGGGTCAATTTGGTCGGAAGACGTAGACCGATCATGTCTTTCAGGAGTTGAGGGGTCCGCTGCTGGTGGTGCGGGCAGCGCCTCTGGTTCAGCCGCAGCCGAGGGTGAAGGCAATGGAGACTGAGTGCTGGCTTGGAGCGGGGGCGGCTCGGATCCCACAGCCACATCGGTCGGATTAGGAAAATCATCTGGGACTGGGTAACCGCTTACCACTCCTCTCATGGAAGTTCGGTTTCACTGGTTTGCACTGCCGCGGCCATCCTCCGTGTCTCCATCCGCGGAGCTGCTCCAGGAGCCTCTGCTGAACAGCTGCGCTTCTCCGTCATCTTGACTCTGCGTTGTCCAGGAACGTTATGGCAGAGTCCTGGCATCAGTGCTTCTCTTCCGCTGTTGTTACATTCTGGCACGCCCCCTCGGTTTTCACTCAGCACTCTTTCGTGCGCTGTGGCCCTCTAGGAACTTTCGGTTCCAGCCTCACATGCAAGACAAAGGGTGGGGATTAGGCTTCGCACGCTTTCTCGGGGAAGACAGTGTTTTGGCATGAAAACATGGGGGAAAATGGCGGAATTGGCGGGAAGAGGTATTTTGACTCGCCATTTTCGGCTTCAAGGCGCACGTCACCCAGTTAAGTGGGTCCTGCTCGTATCCTGTTCGTGATGCAAGAAGTTTCGAGGTGTACCGCCCCAGCACCAGCAGCCAAGACTGCTCAGATCCGGATCCGCGGTGGCTCGAGAAGTCTCCGGACCCGGGAGGGGTCGCGCAGTCACCTGAAATAAAAGGGGGTATTTACAGGTAGTTTTGTGTTTAGAGAATGTGACGCCACCCACGGTGGGTGGTAAGGTGAAATACCACCGCTGCTGTAGGGTGCGCCCGGTGGCGATGGGATGGCAGCCAGGTGTTTAACCCCTCCGTGGGTAGGGGGAAATGCCCAGGGGCTTGGTTATGGAGAAATGGGGATGCCGTTGGGGAGGAAAGGGTAACTGCATACTCACTCAGTCCAATAACGCTGACACCGACAACTTGTAAACCGAAATTCTGAGCACCGCTGCAGCAGGGAGAGAGCACGTCTGGATCCCGTGCCCGATGGTGTTGCTTGTTAGCCTGTGACCTTTTCCTTGGCGCCTTCTTTGCTATTTGGCCCCTATAGTATAGAACTAGTCGGGTCCTGCTCACCCGTATGGCTAACGGAGTGAGTTTGCTCTTAAGGTTCACGCTTGGGATTTTCTGGACTGTATATTGGGAAAGTCCTATCCCCCTCGTTGCGCTAGTACCCCCGATTTTGGAGCGGGTGGAGACCAAATCTTGAAGACTTCACCCTCATCGGGTAAATTACCAGGACGCTTGAAGCTACTTCCCGGCCTAGGATCCACATACCCCGTCATGCCCTGGCCCCTGCTTGGAGATGGCTCAAGGCCGCCGGCTGCCCTCCTCGGCAGTTCCGTGCCCCTTGACATGATCCCCTGCGACTGGGGTTCCAGCTCCTACTAGGCCCAGACCAACGTCTGCCACCTAGTAACAACAAGGAGCCCAGCTCCTAACCTCCTCCGACTGACTTGCGACCTCTCTCCTTGAGAGTCACCACTCAACTGAACTGCTCCTGACATTCCTGACCCTCCCTTACCAACCCCCAATTGAGTGGCCCTATTCCCTTCAGGTTACCCATTGGTGTGTCTGGTGGGTGTGGTGCGGAGTGTTTCTAGGGTTTTAATTAGCTCGTTCTTAGCAACACCAAGGACCAGGGACCCATAACCAAGGAGGATTGGATACCGTGCTGAAGGGCAGATTGCACAATACCCTGTGATGACCTGATAGGCAAGGGCGTCACATAGCAACAGCTGCATATAGTTTTCAATGTCAAACCCGATTAGTTTACAAATTTTATATAAATTGTTTTCTATTTCGAATTTTGACTTGTGCAAACCTATTTCCTGCATTTGTTGTTGTTTTTGTGCTATATATATGGAGAGTAAAAGTACAAAAATAATATTTGAAAATGGGGGCGTGTCCAGCAGCGCATGGAGGCAGACGTGCAGTAGCTCTGATCCTGTGCTTATCGGCTCCTAAAGCGGCTCACAGCAGCAGCAGAGCCAGCCTGCTCCAGCCCTAAACAGAGGGTGAACACCCCGGACACCTAGTCAGATGAAGGAGAATATGAACAGAAAGGGGAGGCAGAGCAAATGCCCTCTGAAGCTGACTCAGTTGTATCCGGCAGCAGAGGGATCCCAAAATGGCGCCGGCAGTTCACAATGTGGCTCAGGCACGCTGAGAGCAGCAGCTTCCCGCCAGATGGGTTAGTCACGGGAATCAGGCATGAGAAGGTGGTCCCCATGATCTCCCTGGGGCCAGTCAGGATTACCAACAATGGGTGGGTCAGACCTCGCTGACACCGCAGGAACACAGCAGGAAGAAGATGGGGGGATGCCATGATAGATGAGGAACAGTCCTGATCAGCCTCCCCTAGCATGCAAGACCTGCCTAGTCCATATAGTCACAGCAGCACTAAAGGACAGGTCTCTGATGGCGAATCCTCAGAGTCCCTGACGAAGTCCACTATGAATGTGACGCCCTGGCTTATCAGGTTGTCACAGGGTATTGTTCAACCTGCCCTTCTGCACAGTATCCACATCCTCCTTGGTTACGGATCCCTGTCCTTTGGTGTTGCTAGGAGCAGAGCCAGTCAAAAACCTAAGAACACTCTGCACCACACCCACCAGACACACCAATGGGGGGCCTGAAGGGAATAGGGCCGCCCACTTGGGGAGTTAGTAGGGGAGAGTCAGAGGTGTTAGGAGCAGAGAAAGTGGAGAGTGGAAAAGAGAGAAAAGGACAGGATCAGGGCTCCCTGTAGAATACTAGGTGGTAGACGTTGGTCTGGGCCTGGTAGGAGCTGGAACCACGGTCACAGGGAATCATGTCAAGGGGCACAGATCTGCCGAGGGGTGCAGCTGGCGGTCTTGAGCCATCTCCGGACAGGGGCTAGGGCACGACGGGGTACATGGACCCTAGGCCAGGAAGTAGCGTCAAGCGTCCTGGTAATTTACCCGACGGGGGTGAAGTCTTCAAGATTCATCCCTCACCCACTCCAAAATCGGGGTACTAGCGCAACGAGGAGATAAGACTTTTCCCAAAACACAGTCCAGAAAATCCCAAGCGTGAACCCTGAGAGCAAGCTCACTCAGTTAGCCATACAGGTGAGTGGGACCCAACTAGTTCCACACTGCAGGGTCCAAACCGTGAAGAAGGTGCCACGGAATAAGTCACAGGTTAACAAGCAATACAAAGGGCACGGATCCAAGCGTGCTTCCTCCTTGCTGCAGTGGTGCTCAGAATTCTGGTTTACAAGCTGTCGGTGTCAGTATTCTTGGACTGAGTGAGTACACAGAAACTCTTTCCTTCCCCAAGGCACCCCTTCGCTACCTCAAACACCTTGCTGCCATACCACCGGGAGCTCCCCATAGCAGCGGTGGTACTCCATCTCACCACGCACCGTGGGTGGCGTCACAAACTTTTAAATCCCCTGTACATATCTCCCCCCTTTTTAACTTTGAGTGTCCGCACGACCCCCTCCCAGGTCCAGAGACTCCTCGGGCCACTGGGTTCCGGATCTGAGCGGCTCGGCTGCTGACACGGGGGCGTACATGAGAAGACTCCTGGCTGAGTTAAAATCCTCAATAAAAAAGGAAGTGCAGCGCGTCGTTCACTCCATGCCAAAGGAGATCACAGCGATAGAGGAATTCACTTCCCATATAGAGGATAAGATGGCAGAACTCACAACGGCACATAATGAGATGGTGGACTCTGTAATAAATATGGAGGAGGAGATGAAAGGGATGAGGCTCAAAATAGTAGATATGGAAGACAGATCCCACTGAAACAATGTCAGGCTGAGGGGCATTGTGGAATCTGTCAAAACAGACAACCTCAAGGAATTTCTCACAGACTATTTCTCATGTTGTATGCCTGAAGCACACAGTCCTATCTAGTGCTTGACAGGGCACACAGACTTCCCAAGCCTAAGCAGTTACTAGCCTCATCTTCCAGGGATGTCATAGTGAAGCTTCACTTTTACCATGAGAAGTAGAGACTCCTGGAGATAGACCGCAACCCACCCTCACTTCCTGATCGGTTCAGCGGCATTACCATATTTACTGACTTACCAGCAATCACTTTATCCCGCACAAGGGCCTTTGCAACCAGCACAAGAATCCTCAAAGAACATGGCATCCCATACAAGTGGGGATTCTCAGTAAAATTAATCATATCCAAAGAGGGGCTCAAATTTGTGGCACTCTCTCCCTAGCATGCCCTTCAGCTGTGCAAGGATTGGAACCTACCCATCCCTCCTACTGACAACCAAGGACAAGGTTCTCCTCCATGTTTGATTGCGGAAGAATTGTCCACTGTCAAAGGTTTCCAAAGCCACAACACTTTAGATTTTTTTTTCAGCATACCATGGAAAATGACTGCCCAAGATCATGGATGTTGTGATGAGGTACTGCCTTAACCATCTGTTAGGACCCTGGTTATTCTGTTTATCCTTTTTGGGCTTTCTTGACCTTTTCCAAAATGGTGTCCCCTGCTTCATTTTTCTCCATGTGTTCTGTATCTTCTTCCCTTTATAAAACCCAGTCCAGCCTCCAGCGCTCTGATTGAGTATACTACCTGGTTTTCTGCTTGAAGTGGTATCTCCAGTTCCTTCACCTACTCCTGCAATTCCGATGTGATATTCCCACTGCTGTTCATCTAAGGTTCTGCTACTTACTGCTCACCAGTTGCTTCCAGCTGCTGCTGCCAAGATCCCTGCTGCAGATGTGGTGCCCCTGAGGCTTCCGTCGCCACAGAGACATTGCACCTCAGCCAGAGGTGTGATGTCCCATCCTGGGTAAGGACAAAGGTAAACGCTGGTTCACAGGCAAATTCACACGACACCTATTGTTAGGCATATTTTGGGACCGGAGATAGTGGCAGCTACCCCCATGCTGTAGGCTGGGGGGCCGTAAGACCCATCTCTTCTCCCATAGGGTGGGGCCTAGCAACAGGGAAAGTGGGAGGAGCAAACAGAAAGTTAGAGTAGAAACAGGAAGTTCAAGTTCAGTGTTAGAAGGGAGTGTAGTTGTAGAGTTGGAGAGAGAGGAGAGGGAGGTTGATACCTCAAGAAAGTGACAGAGAGTGAAGTTTCCTGGTGGAGATCCTGGGGCCCAGCTAGGCCCAGGTGACACCACAGACCAAGAAGAAAGGATTCCTGGGCCACGGAAGGCATTTAAGCTCGTGGCCTGTTCCACTAGAATATCGGGTGGAGGGATCAGGGTGCAATCGGAGACAGTCCCCAGACAGAGGGAAGAAAGACATTTCCAGAAAGTGACACCAAGGCCCAGGGTGGTTGCAAGCTCCCCGGGCCACAACCCGCCGTAGATCCCCTGGGAAGAGGGCAAGGCGGTGGAGGCCGAGACAAGTTTATCTATAAAGGTCAAGGCTTTGAAGTCAGTCAAGGGAGGAGACATAAACAAGGGTGCACCGGCATTTACCTAAAGAACTACCCGGGATCGGCGGAGGTCCCTGACAGTGAATTTCAGCAATCCAAAGGCAACCAGTTTGCTGCAGCCCTGGAACAGTGAGTAAAAACTTTGAAATTGCACCCTTTAGTGTTGCCTCCTTTATTTCGCCCTGCACCGCATCCATTTCCAAAGCACCATAGACTTTAATAAGCACCAACGGTTGCCCCGGGGTACCGCTCCACCTGTGGGGAACATAACCATCCCAGCTGCTAATCCATCAGCCCCGGAGGTCCCATCCAGCAGCGGCGGCTCCATAGCCCCAATCCACAGGTAGCGTCACGACTATTTCCACAAACTTTAATTAATATCACCACCACCATAACTGCCATATTAGTTGACCCTGCCAGGGTCACGGAGTCGGGCCCCGCCACCACTGACTACCCCCGGACTAGTCCGGCCCGACACCGGGTGTCCCATAGCCCTGGAGTGGGCGAGTCACAGATCTTGCCTGACCTGCTCTGCACCTGTTTTCCGGACAGTTCTAAGTGCTCATCATCTGGATTTTGGACATTAGTTTGTGCTCTGCATCTGGACATTTTGCTCTGCACCTGTTCTCTGGACTGGTAAACTGCTCTGCATCTCATCTGAGAGAACAATAGAGAAGGGGTTTATGCCGAGCTATGCATCAGGAAGGAGGACAGCAAGATAATCAATGTTCCTTTATTGTAGCTTGTGTCTACACGTTTCAGGAGCTCTGCTCCCTTCATCAGGACATACAGCACAAAAATAACATATCTTTGAGATATGTTGTTTTTGTGCTGTTTATCCTGATGAAAGGAGCAGAGCTCCTGAAACCCATAGACAAAAGCTACAATAAAGGAACATTGATTATCTTGCTGTCCTCCTTCCTGATGAATAGCGCGGCATAAACCCCTTCTCTATTGTTCTCTGTTATCAACCACGGGGGCTGCAGCAGATTTCATCTCAACAACATAAGCTTTTATAGGAGTTGTGACTGACACAACTCCTTGAGGTGAGTACATTCCTTTTATTTTTCCTGGATATATCCCGAGTAAGACCCTATTGCGCTTTCTTTCTCCACAGGTTAAGGCTATGTGCGCACGTTGCATAATTACATGCAGTTACGCTGCGCTTTGTAGCGCAGCGTAACTGCACGTGTCCTGCGTCCCCTGTATAATCTATGAAGATTATGCAGGAGCCGTGCGCACGTGGCGTCTTAGAGCGCAGCGCTTTGGCTGATGCCCAAAGCGCGCGTTCTAAGAAGTGACATGTCACTTCTTCCATGCGCTTTGCCTGCAGCCCTGCTTTGTCTATGGGAGGAGCTGCAGTCAGAGCGCATGGAATCGGCTTTTTTTTTTTCACTACGGACATTTTCTGCAGCGATTTGAAGCGCACGTGTGAGACATTTTATTGGAGGTTATAATCAAATCCTCCTGTCTCAGGTTCTTGGTTTCTTTAAAAGCACGGGTTAAAAGTTTTTTGGGGTAGATCTTTTCATTAAAACGGTCATATAAAACTCCAGCTTGTATCTTAAAATCATCATCTAGTGTACAATTTTTCCTAATTCTCCGATACTGATTAATGGGAATGTTTAGCAGCCATTTATTATAGTGGCCGCTATTAAAATGTATGTACCCGTTTGTATCTACTTTTTTAAAAAAGGTCTTAGTAAAAATCTTATTTTCCGTGCTTTTAAAGAAACCAAGAACCTGAGACAGGAGGATTTGATTATAACCTCCAATAAAATGTCTCCTCGTGATGGACCCTCTGATTTTAGCTATAATTTTATTACCACTTTTAGTCATGATAATGCGTTAATTAAGAAGACCCTTAATAAACACTGGGAGATCCTTTTGGGTGATCCTGTGCTTAAGAAGATTCTTCCATCCCATCCAGGCATCACTTACAGGAGAGCCCCGACTATTAGGAATATTGTGGCACCCAGTAGGTTGAGAGTTCCTATTAATTCTAAAGAAGAGGAACGCTCAATTGGGGTCTCAAAATGCTACAGCAAAAATTGTCTATGCTGTACATCCATTGCACACAAAAGAAAGACTTTTGGTACAGCTGAGGAACCAGATAAATATACGATCAAGGGACATCTCACATGCCATTCTGATTTTGTGGTGTATCTCATTGATTGTGCATGCGGTAAAAAATATGTAGGAAGGACTAGACAGCCCCTACATAACAGATTAAATTCCCATAGACATAACATCAAGAAAGGGTTCCTCTTACATGGATTGTCCCGACATTGCACTTTGGTACATGGAAAAAAGGCAGACATCATTATAACACCAATTGAACAAATCCCTATTGATACTCCTAATAGAATAGAGGTTTTAAATAAAAAAGAGACTTTTTGGATTTATAGATTGGATACATTGAAACCAACTGGACTTAATGAAGTAACTGACCTGTTTTACTGATCTGTTGTGCCATTTGGGAGTTTTTATTCAGTCTGACTCCTTTTATTATTGTCCCCTTTTTATAGGCTCTATGTATATATATATATTTTTTAGAGAAATAACTGTTTATATTATGTTTTTATATCTATTAATTTATATGTTGCTCTTCTGAATTTAAATAACTGCATACACAGCCACCTTGAACCAGCTATATCCCTGGCCCAGGCGCCTTAGATTTTATTCCCACGGTCCCAGTTCTGGCATCTACTCCGTACCGCTGTACAATGTGTCCTCATGGTAGGGTCAAGAGCATGCGCACACATATATATATTTTTTCCAATGCTTATGCCCGCTAATAACCTTAAGCTCGTTGATACTATGATCCTCTTTGAAAAAGAAAAAGTAAATATCACATCCTCTTTAACACACAAACAAAGAATATAGCACACATTATATTATAAATTTTTATTCACATATATTTATATACACATCACTTTGTACTCCTGGGTGAAAGAATTTTTATTCTGTATAAAAAGTTCACAGAAAATTATGCATTTTTATTATCATTTTATTTCATCTCTTTCCTTTATCATTTTTTCTATATTGAAATGTTTTGAATATATTTATTAAACATATGTTTTATTTAATTGAACGCATATATCACAACCTTGTGAACATAACTTTAGGGATACACAGCTTTTTGAGAACTACTGGTGGCGTACACCACAAAAATCGAAGGTTACCTTATGGGCAATGTTCTTGGAGTTCGTGTCCTGATTTTTGACTTTTTTTCTTTCCTTTTCTTTTTATTTTATAATTTTCCATTTTATGAATGTGTATTTCTCATATAAATTGTTTTTATGACCAGTATAATAGCATTCTACAAAGTATATGATATCTGTGAAAAACGCTGTATCATGCATGCAGATTTTTTTTTTTTTTTTTTTCTTTCCCTTCTGACTTTTTTCAAAGTGCCGGGAGGCGGTACTTTGTGGTTACCACAGGTATAAAAGAGCTTCATTTGTATGTACATGTAGTGTTGATTTACTGGTCCTGAAGAAGAGGTCACAGACCTTGAAACGCGTAGACCCATGGAATAAAAGAATGTTCTAAATTATCAACATCTCCTCTGAATTTATCTGGCGGATTGCGCGGGTTTAACCCCTTCTCCTTCTCCACTTTGAAGTGTTTAAACTTGCCATTTAAAAGGTTGTCACGGTGGAGTGAGGCTCTCCAGAAGAATACAGATATTTTAAGCATACAGGAGACACATCTTAACAGCGCCAAACTCTTTAGCCTTAAGCATAAGAAATTTCCCCATACTATAATTGCACCGGCATCTGGGAAAAAGTGTGGGATTGCAACAGCAATATGGGACACGGTGGCTTTCACTCTCATTGAACAAAATATAGATTCGCAAGGTAGATTTATAATCTTAAAATGCCAGGTCAATAATATTTCGTACACACTAGTCAGTTTATATGCCCCCAACACGCACCAATATAAATTTGTGTGCAAGATTGTTACTCTTGCACAGAAAATTAAAGCTGGGTCACATAATAGTGGGCGGCCACAATATGTCTCTTTGGCCTAATATGGACACTATGTCCAGATCAAAAAAGCTCAACCCTAGCCCATTCATTTACAATATATGACTGCAAAACCCAACAATGAGAGATTACAATTTTTTCCCACCTTCCCATAAGATATATTCAAGAATAAACTATTTTCTGGTGGATAAAACAGTAATACCCAAAGCATTCACAACAAACATAGAACATGGTCCAACCACGCCCCCATCGCGTTGGACATTGAGCAGAGGTTTTCTAATCCCACATCCCCGATTTGGCGACTAAACACCTCTATATTGAACCACCCCTCGTAAACGACTTAAACGCGGCAATGCATTCTTACTTTGAAATCAATGATAACAAAGAAGTTGCAAATACGACATTATGGTGTGCCCATGAGGCGGCATTTGATAAAGCAAGCCTCCCATCATAAAAAGACAACCCAGTCACTTACCACCACCCTTCAAAACAAGCTATCTAGTCCACACAGACTTAATTAGATGAAATATTCCGATAAGAGAGCATCAGAAATATTCAATCCTCACAGTCCACTACATGAGTTGAATCTGCACAAGAGTACTCGATCACGTCCTCAAAAACTCAAATTATCATATGATTGGCAAGGTAAGGGTAAGTTCACACAGTGCGTTTTTCACAGCGTTTTTGCGTGTTTTTCGGACGCGTTTTTGCTCAGAAAACTGCATGACTTTGCTTCCCCAGAAAAGTCTATGAGTTTTCATTTTTACTGTCTGCACACAGCGGGTTTTTTTAGCTGCGTGTTTGTGGTGCCCACAAAAACACAGCATGTCAATTATTTTTGCCTTTTTCACTGCTTTTTCCACCCATTGAGTTCAATGAGATGTTCAAAAAAGCAATGAAAAATGCAAATTGCAAATATAGCTGCATTTTAGTGCGTTTCTATGACTAAAAACGCAGCTATAAACGCAAGAGGTGGGTAGTAAAGTGACATGTACAGGAAGAGGATTCCCTCTATCAGTAAACACAGAAGCGTGAATCCTCCCGGTACCACCACCGCTGCTTCCACCTCCCATCCGGCGCCATGTCCGCTCTTGTGCGGCGCTATGGCCGAGCGGGAGTTGGAAGCAGCTGCAAAATCAAAAGTGAACAGTAAAAAAAAAAATGTCATACTCACCTGTCTTCAGACTCCCAGTGCCATGTCCACTCCCAGCTCCTCTTCCCGGTACCGCCACTCCGGCTGTGTGCAGACTTCCGATAGCTGCAGGACCTGGCGGTGATCACCTGATGCGGTCACCTGATGCGGCACCTGACGCATCAGCTGATTGTAAGTCTCACGGTGACACCGGCTTTTTACCGCCCGGTCGGCTTAAACAATCAGCTGATGCCATCAGGAGACTGCTTCACTGATTACCGTCAGCTCCTGCAGCGATCGGACGGGAGTCTGCACAGACGTGTGTATTTTTTTTTTACACTGATGCATCAGCTGATTGTATAAATGGCTTTTATACAATCAGCTGATGTGTGATGTGCTTCACATCCTTGAACCTGACACATCATCTGATCGCTTTGCCTTCCAGCAAACCGATCAGATGATATTAGATCTGGATTGGACTGCGCGGGACGCTGACCCAGGATTACTGTGGAGGGGGGTTCTTTATTTCAATAAAGATGGAGTCACTAATTGTGTTGTGTTTTATTTCTAATAAAAATATTTTTCTGTGTGTTGTGTTTTTTTTATCTGTACTAGAAATTCATGGTGGCCATGTCTAATATTGGTGTGATACCATGAATTTTGGGCTTAGGGCCAGCTGATAATATACAGCTAGCCCTAACTTCATCATTACCCAGCGAGCCACCAGGCATCAGGGCAGCTGGAAGAGTTGGATACAGCGCCAGAAGATGGCACTTCTATGAAAGCACCTTTTTATGGGGTGGCTGCAGACTGCAATTCGCAGCGGAGGTGCCCAGAAAGCTTGGGCACTCTGCACTGCAAATTCCAACCCCTAGCTGCCTAGTTTTACCTGGCTGGAAAATTGGGCAAAGCCCACGTCATTTTTTTTTAAAAATTATTTCATTCAATTCATGAACTAATTAAAAAAAAAAAAGGGGGCTTCCCTATATTTTTGGTTCCCAGCCGGGTACAAATAGGCAGCTGGGGGTTGGGGGCAGCCCGTAGCTGCCTGCTGTACCTGGCTAGCATACAAAAATATGGCGAAGTCCACGTCATTTTTTTTGGGGGGGGGGGCAAAAAACTCCTGCATACAGTCCTGGATGGAGCATGCTAAGCCTTGCAGTTCTGCAGCTGCTGTTTGCTCTCCTGCATAAACTATTGGATGGAGTATGCTGAGCCTTGTAGTTCTGCTCCCCCTGCCTCTCCCTCTAGCATACAGTCCTGGATGGAGCATGCTGAACCTTGTAGTTCTGCAGCTGTCTTCTCTCCTGCATACACTAGTGTAGAATGAAGAACATATTGTAGAAGGAAATTACATCAGACCTTTTTTTTTTTTTTTCAACAATCTTTAATGACATTGTTCACTGATAAAAAAGCATAAAAACGCAGCGAGCAAAAATGCAGCAAAAAATGCACCAAAATGCGGTAAAAATACACGCGTTTTTTGTTGCGTTTTTTTGCAGCAGGTGCGTTTTTGTGCGTTTTTTGCCGCAAAAAAACGCACAAAAACGCAGCGTCAAAAAAACGCAGTATGTGAACTTAGCCTAACAGGCCCGGGGCCTTATTGGCAAATCAAAATAAAACACAAAGTGCAAAATTTCGCATACCTTACTTAACATCACCTAACACAGGTAAAATGGACCCTCAGCAAATCACAAATGAGTTTTCCAAATACTGCAATGCCCTGTACAATCGAAAGGAAGGCTATGTGCGCACTTACCGGATTTTGCTGCGGATTTTTTGCGGTTTTGCTGCATGTTTCGCTGCAGAAAATGTTCATAACATCTCTGCAGTGAATCACCAGCAAAACCTATGGGAAAAAAAAATCCTGTGCGCACTAGGCGGAATTTGACAGCTGCATGTTTTGCTGTGGGATTCCCGCAGCAAATACAATTGCATGTCACTTCTTTTCCGCACGTCGCTGCGGGATTTCACTCCATTGACTCCAATGTAATCGTGAAATCCCGCAGGGAATAACGCAGGTAGCAAATTCTGTGCCGTTCACTGCGTTTTTCTGCGTTATTCCCTGCGGTATTTCGCGGTTTACCTCCGGTAATGTACATCGCCTGCCTGCGGTTTTGCAGGGAAGTGATGTCATTACAGGAAGAGGAAGCAAAGCAGAGAATAAACACACACACATCACACACACACACACACAGACATCACAGACATAGAACACAGACACAGACACATAGAACACACATAGGAAGCAAACGGAAATATAGAAAAAAAACCACGTGGCCTCCGCTGTATATTTACCGTCCAGCCGAGGTAAGCACACAGCGGCGGCCCGGTATTCTCAGGCTGGGGAGGGAGAGGGGCAGGGTTAATGTCCCCCGCCTCACTCCCACCTCCCGCAGCCGCGATTATCAGCCGCAGCTGCCCCGGGACTGTCGCATGCATTATGCGGCAGTACCGGCGTGTCCCCGGCTCTTCCTGCTGCCGTGTAGCAGTGGCAAATAGGAATAACGTTTGGAACACCATTCTAAGTCCGAACTGGGTGCAAAAACCTAAAAAAACATCACTATGGGGAGATAAGGTATGCACACCAGTGACTATGTAAGGGGAATACATGAAATAGCAGAAACTGCTGTTTGAATACTGACTTGAAAAATCCAATAGCTATATGCAAGAGTGAAAATGTGAAAAATGGAATCTGCATTACTGCCATGAACATATGAATCAAGAGAAATTTAGCTACTGAATTGATCAATGCAATAGAGCCCCAACACTACGCCAAAGTATTTCTCTACGTTGGGGTCCCTAGCTTGTGTGTCCTCTCATGCAGTTAAAAAACTTACCGTGTATGGGAAGCTGAGATGCAGGCTATTTATGCGTATGATATGGATTGGCAATAGGTGTGGTTGGGGAGGGTTCACAAACGAAAAAATACTAACAAATAGGAATAACGTTTGGAACACCATTCTAAGTCCGAACTGGGTGCAAAAACCTAAAAAAAATCACTATGGGGAGATAAGGTATGCACACCAGTGACTATGTAAGGGGAATACATGAAATGGCAGAAACTGCTGTGTGAATACTGACTTGAAAAATCCAATAGCTATATGCAAGAGTGAAAATGTGAAAAATGGAATCTGCATTACTGCCATGAACATATGAATCAAGAGAAATTTAGCTACTGAATTGATCAATGCAATAGAGCCCCAACACTACGCCAAAGTATTTCTCTACGTTGGGGTCCCTAGCTTGTGTGTCCTCTCATGCAGTTAAAAAAAACTTACCGTGTATGGGAAGCTGAGACCCAGGCTATTTATGCGTATGATATGGATTGGCAATAGGTGTGGTTGGGGGAGGGTTCACAAACGAAAAAATACTAACAAATAGGAATAACGTTTGGAACACCATTCTAAGTCCGAATTGCATTGATCAATTCAGTAGCTAAATTTCTCTTGATTCATATGTTCATGGCAGTAATGCAGATTCCATTTTTCACATTTTCACTCTTACATATAGCTATTGGATTTTTCATGTCAGTATTCACACAGCAGTTTCTGCTATTTCATGTATTCCCCTTACATAGTCACTGGTGTGCATACCTTATCTCCCCATAGTGATGTTTTTTTAGGTTTTTGCACCCAGTTCGGACTTAGAATGGTGTGCCAAACGTTATTCCTATTTGTTAGTATTTTTTCGTTTGTGAACCCTCCCCAACCACACCTATTGCCAATCCATATCATACGCATAAATAGCCTGGGTCTCAGCTTCCCATACACGGTAAGTTTTTTAACTGCATGAGAGGACACACAAGCTAGGGACCCCAACGTAGAGAAATACTTTGGCGTAGTATTGGGGCTCTATTGCATTGATCAATTCAGTAGCTAAATTTCTCTTGATTCATATGTTCATGGCAGTAATGCAGATTCCATTTTTCACATTTTCACTCTTGCATATAGCTATTGGATTTTTCAAGTCAGTATTCACACAGCAGTTTCTGCTATTTCATGTATTCCCCTTACATAGTCACTGGTGTGCATACCTTATCTCCCCATAGTGTAGCAGTGGCAGTCAGGGTAATACAAGGAGTTAATGGTGGCGGATCGCCGCCATTAACTCCAGGCTTGATCATGGCAGAGTCTATGTGACAGCTGACATGATCAACCCGTAAGTAAAGTGAATAAAACACACAGAAAAATCCTTTATTTTAAATAAAACACAAACAAGTCTCGTTCACCATTTTATTAACCCCTCCCGAAACAAAGCTCCGACGTAATCCACAGCTCAAGCATAATCCACAGGTCCTGCGCTGCTTACATCCAGCCCGACTGACATAGACACAGCGCTGAATGAATGCAGCAGACAGCAGAGGTAATTACCGGTCATTTCCCACGGCCGGTAATGTGAACTCATTGCCGACCATGGGAAATGCAGCGATCTGTCCTCTATCTATCTATCTATCTATCTATCTGTCACGCTCTCCGGGTCCCCTGCTCTGCTCCCCGGCTCACCTGCCACGCTCCCCGGCTTCCCTGCTTCGCTCCCCGGCTCCTCTGTCAGGCGTCCCCCGCTCCCCGGTCTCCAGCCTCCATCGCCTGCGGTCCCCAGGCGGCCCGGTCCCCGCTCCCGGCGCCCGTCGGCTACTCAGCCCCAGCCCGGCTCTCCTGCTTCCTGCTCACCGCTCCCTGCCCTGGCTTCTGGCACCCGGGCCTCGCGCATGCGCATTAGGGCGCGCGCGCGGTCATTGACCCTCTCTTAAAGGGCCAGCGTCCACTGACAGGAAATTGAACACACAGGTACAGGGTATAAAGGGGTTTAATGTCCAAGTGGGCGGGGCCTGTTCTTCGTGTTTCCTAAGCTAGGAGTCAGGTCTCCTTTTCTCTGTGATATACTCACCTATCTCTCTTCTAGAGCCGCTCCTGCCTCGCCATCCGGTCTTGCCGATTCCCGAACCCCGAACGCTGACTATCTGCCATCCCGTCAGTCCGTACCATCTTTGATCCCTGTGGTGATCCATCCTCTCGCTCCATCGGTTCCGGACTCTGCCTGACAACATCTCGGCCTCCGAACCTGAGCTCCGTCACCCGGACTACCATCAGTGACTCCGTGGTCCCAGGGACTTCTGCATTCCACTCTTTTGCACGGACTGTCCTGCTACCTGTAGTGCTCCGGCTACCGGACCCCTTGCCTTCAGTAAGGTGTTCGGCCCAGTGGATCCACCTCCTGGGTCTACCCGTCCACCTGGCCCTAACAGTAAGAACAGGCCATGGATCCCGCCCAAGCACTAGCGGCCTTGCAGGAGGAACTCACACGCCAGCGTGAGACCCAGACCCGCATGCTGAACTTCATGTCTTCCGTGGACGCCCGCCTGAACACGCTGCAAGCGTCGGTCACATCTTCGGCATCTCGAGCTTCCACTGTACAATCCACGGCCACAGCTCCCGTGGCAGCCTCCTCGGATGCTTCCGGACTTCGTTTGGCCTCACCACCCCGGTACGCTGGAGATCCCAAGACCTGCAGGGGTTTCATTAATCAATGCTCTCTCCATTTCAAGCAGCTGCCGCACTTGTTTGCCTCCGACCAAGCCAAGGTCGCGTTCATGATGTCCCATCTAGAGGGTGAGGCACTGGCCTGGATGAACCCCTTGTGGGAGAAGGAAGATCCGGTGACCACCAACATCCAGGAGTTCCTGCAGGCATTTCGTGGTACCTTTGACGAGCCCGGACGCGCCTCCGCGTCTGCCTCATCTCTCCTCCGGCTACGTCAGGGGACTCTGACGGTGGGTCAATATGCCATCCGTTTTCGCACCTTGGCTTCGGAACCCGGGTGGAACAATGAGGCTCTAACTGCCGCTTTCTGGGAAGGCCTCTCGGGTCGTATCAAAGATGAGCTGGCTGGTCGTGACGTGCCGTCCACCCTGGATGCCCTGATTGCCCTAGCGACTCGAGTGGATCTTCGTTTTCAGGAACGATCCAAAGAGGTGTCCCGTGAGAGACGTCCAATACGGCATTCCTCTCCTCCGCAGAAGCCCCCCGTACTTCAGTCAACGTCATCTGGTGTCTCCGTCCACGAGCCCATGCAGATCGACCGTTTGCGGCAGTCTGCACAACGCCGAGCAGAACGGCTCGCCAAGGGCCTCTGCTTCTACTGCGGAGAGGGCACACACCTTCTACGCTCCTGTCCAGAGAGGCCGGGAAACTCCAAAGCCTAGGGTTGGTAGGAGAGGCCACCCTAGGTGCTGGGATTCTCTCAGACCCGGTTACGTGGACTGTTCAAATGACAACGGGAGAGACGCGGTTCACGGCCGAGGCGTACCTCGATTCCGGGGCAGCAGGCAATTTCATCCAGCAGGCCACGGTGGACAAGTACCAGGTGCCTGTTACTCCACTCGACAAACCCCTCGTGATTGCCTCTGTGGATGGGAGACCCCTCTCTGACACCATCTCGTGGATCACTAAGCCAGTGGAACTGCGTATCGGTGCTCTACACACCGAGAACATCGCTCTCTATGTCCTCCCACACATGTCTCATCTAATCTTGCTGGGACTCCCCTGGTTACGGACACACGAACCCTCAGTCAGCTGGGGTACTGGTGAAATCACCCGATGGGGCTCCTCTTGCCACGAGAACTGTCTGAAGACTATTCAACCCATCCGACGGCCTCCGGTTTCAGAGTCCCTACCGGGACTGCCCTCGGCCTATTGGTCCTTCGCGGACGTCTTTGATAAAAAGGAGTCAGAGGTACTGCCGCCACATCGTCCTTACGATTGTGCCATCGACCTGCTCCCGGGAACTACACCACCTCGAGGATGGATATATCCGCTGTCTCCTGCCGAAACAAGGGCCATGTCTACTTACATCACAGAGAACCTGGCAAGGGGATTCATTCGGAGATCCTCCTCTCCTGCTGGAGCAGGCTTCTTCTTCGTTAAGAAGAAAGAGGGCGACCTACGCCCATGCATTGACTACCGGGGATTGAACCAAATCACCGTGAAAAATAAATACCCCCTGCCGCTCATCCCCGAATTGTTTGATCGGCTTAGAGGAGCTCGTGTGTTTACCAAGTTGGATCTTCGGGGTGCCTACAACCTGGTCCGCATCCGCTCTGGGGATGAATGGAAGACCGCGTTCAATACTCGCGATGGGCACTATGAATACTGTGTGATGCCCTTCGGCCTGTGTAACGCACCAGCAGTCTTTCAAGAATTGGTGAACGTGTTCCGGGACCTTCTCTACATCTGTGTGGTGGTGTATCTTGATGACATCCTGGTCTTTTCTCCGGACCTCCAGACCCACAGAGAGAACGTGCAGCTGGTACTACAAAGACTGAGAGAAAATCGTCTGTACGCCAAGTACGAGAAGTGTGTCTTCGAGCAGTCTTCTCTTCCCTTTCTGGGCTACGTAATCTCCGATACCGGCTTGCAGATGGATCCGGAGAAGGTCTCTTCCATTCTCAACTGGCCCCCTCCTTCTGGACTGAAGGCAATCCAACGCTTTCTGGGATTCGCAAACTATTACCGTCAGTTCATCCCTCACTTCTCTGCTCTGACTGCACCTCTCTCCGCCTTGACCAAGAAGGGGGCTAATCCAAAGGACTGGTCACCTGCGGCCGACTCCGCGTTTAGCTCTCTGAAGCGGGCATTTGCTTCCTCCCCTGTGCTCCACCGTCCGGAGTTAAACCGACAGTTCACCTTGGAGGTGGATGCCTCCTCCTCGGGAGCCGGAGCAGTGCTCATGCAGAAGTCCTGCTCCGGGAAGATGGTTACTTGCGGTTTCTTCTCCAAGAGCTTCTCAGCGCCTGAACGCAACTACACCATCGGTGACCGAGAGCTATTGGCAGTCAAACTGGCTCTGGAGGAATGGCGCTACCTTCTGGAGGGAGCAGTGTACCCCGTGATCATTTACACGGACCACAAGAACCTGGAATACCTGCGGTCTGCTCAGCGACTGAACCCACGGCAAGCCAGGTGGTCCTTGTTCTTTGCCAGGTTCGATTTCCAGCTCCATTTCCGACCTGCGGACAAGAATATATGCGCAGATGCATTGTCCAGGTCATTCATGCCCATGGAGCAGGAGGAGGAGACATCCCAGCCCATCATCTGCCCTAGTAAAATCATTCCGGTGGCCCCTGTCACCCTGGCCCAGATACTGCCCGGGAAGACCTATGTCTCTGAGACTGACAGGCAAAAAGTGTTGCACTGGGGCCATGCCTCGAAAACAGCCGGCCATGCTGGTCAGAAGAGAACATGGAGTACGATTGTACGTCATTACTGGTGGCCATCCCTTCGCACGGACGTCGCTTCTTTTGTCTCAGCCTGCTCCTCTTGTGCCAGGAACAAGACGCCCCAACATCTGCCATATGGCCGTCTTCTGCTTCTGCCTATACCCTCAGTTCCGTGGCAACACATTGCGATGGACTTTATTACGGACTTGCCACTGTCCTCCGGACACACAGTCATATGGGTCGTGGTGGATCGGTTCTCCAAAATGGCTCATTTCGTCCCTATGGCTGGACTGCCCTCTGCCCAGGAACTCGCTGACGCCTATATACAACACATCTTCCGCTTGCATGGCTTTCCATCACACATTGTGTCCGACAGAGGAACTCAGTTCACCTCCCGCTTCTGGAGGGCTCTCTGCAAACATCTGGGAGTGACTCTGGACTTTTCTTCAGCCTACCATCCTCAGTCGAATGGCCAAGTGGAACGAGTCAATCAGATCTTGACCTTCTTACGTCACTACGTCAACGCCCATCATGACGACTGGTCCACGCTTCTTCCTTGGGCTGAATTCTCCCATAACCACCACGTCAGTGAGTCCTCCTCCAGCTCTCCCTTCCATGTCGTTTACGGACTTCAGCCTTCCGTCCCATTACCTGTATCCTCTTCCTCGGATGTCCCTGCTGCTGATGCTGTAGCCCGTGACTTTGCAAAAATTTGGGACTCTGTCAAGGCGTCCCTTGGACGTGCTTCCCTGCGGATGAAGAGACACGCAGACAAGAGGCGTCTGGATCCTCCGTGTTTCTCTTCAGGAGATCTCGTCTGGCTTGCTTCCAAGTACGTCCGATTGAAGCTACCATCCTACAAGCTGGGTCCTCGCTACATCGGGCCGTTTAAAGTCCTCTGCAGAATAAATGAGGTCTCCTACAAGCTGCAGCTCCCGGCCACGATGAGGATACCCAACTCCTTCCACGTCTCCCTGCTCAAGCCGGTTGTCCTTGGTCCCTTCTCCGCTGCTGCCAGTTCGGCTCCTCCTCCTATTGCCGATGATGACATCTATGCGGTAAGGGATATCGTGGCCATGAAAACCGTACGGGGCAGACAGTTCTTCCTGGTGGACTGGGCAGGGTATGGTCCTTAGGATAGGTCCTGGGAACCCCGGGAGAATGTGGGTACTCCTCTGATCCGTGCCTTCCTGTCCCGGTTGCGGGGAGGGGGGCGTGGGGGGGGTACTGTCACGCTCTCCGGGTCCCCTGCTCTGCTCCCCGGCTCACCTGCCACGCTCCCCGGCTTCCCTGCTTCGCTCCCCGGCTCCTCTGTCAGGCGTCCCCCGCTCCCCGGTCTCCAGCCTCCATCGCCTGCGGTCCCCAGGCGGCCCGGTCCCCGCTCCCGGCGCCCGTCGGCTACTCAGCCCCAGCCCGGCTCTCCTGCTTCCTGCTCACCGCTCCCTGCCCTGGCTTCTGGCACCCGGGCCTTGCGCATGCGCATTAGGGCGCGCGCGCGGTCATTGACCCTCTCTTAAAGGGCCAGCGTCCACTGACAGGAAATTGAACACACAGGTACAGGGTATAAAGGGGTTTAATGTCCAAGTGGGCGGGGCCTGTTCTTCGTGTTTCCTAAGCTAGGAGTCAGGTCTCCTTGTCTCTGTGATATACTCACCTATCTCTCTTCTAGAGCCGCTCCTGCCTCGCCATCCGGTCCTGCCGATTCCCAAACCCCGAACGCTGACTATCTGCCATCCCGTCAGTCCGTACCATCTTTGATCCCTGTGGTGATCCATCCTCTCGCTCCATCGGTTCCGGACTCTGCCTGACAACATCTCGGCCTCCGAACCTGAGCTCCGTCACCCGGACTACCATCAGTGACTCCGTGGTCCCAGGGACTTCTGCATTCCACTCTTTTGCACGGACTGTCCTGCTACCTGTAGTGCTCCGGCTACCGGACCCCTTGCCTTCAGTAAGGTGTTCGGCCCAGTGGATCCACCTCCTGGGTCTACCCGTCCTCCTGGCCCTAACACTATCTATCTATCTATCTATCTATCGATCTATCTATCTATCTATCTATCTATCTATCTATCTGTCTATCTATCCCTCTATCTATTCTTCTGTCTCTTTATCTATCTACTATCTAAGAAGGAAATTTTTTTTTTTTTTCAATGTGCTTTATTGCATTGAATGCAGTAAAGCACATACCAACCCGCACGCGGCAAAACCGCGGCAATACCGCAGTAAAACCGCAGCAAACCGCATGCGGTTTTTGGGTGCGGTTTGCCGCGGTTTTTTACCGCGGGTGCGGTAATATTTCAGTGCCTGCGGAATTTTCTTGAGAAAATTCCATTTTCCAGTGCGCACAGGGCCAAGCCTCCCACAATTGACTGCTACACAGAGGGACAATCTTTCCCAGCTGTTCCCAGCGGTGGAAATAGAGAAAGCTGTAGACACTTTAAAGCTTCATAAGGCTTCCAAACTAGATGGTATTTCGAATGACTTTTACAAGAAATATAAAAAGGTGCTCTCCCTTTTCCTAGGGAGACTATTTAATGAAGCATCACAAAAGGGTACATTCCCAAGCGAAATGCTCAACACCTAAATTATCAATCTAGCTAAGGCCCCCTTCACACGCACGTGTCTCCGGTACGTATTTGGCAGTTTTCTCACGTACCGGAGACACGTACACACGTATACCTATGTATTCCTATGGTTTAGGACTAGAGTTGAGCGCGGTTCTAGGTTTGTGGTTCTCCAGTTCGCGGCTCGAGTGATTTTGGGGCCTGTTCTAGATCGAACTAGAACTCGAGCTTTTTTGCAAAAGCTCGATAGTTCTAGATATGTAGAAGAACGGTTCTAGCAGCAAAAAAACAGCTAATTCCCAGCTGGCTTTCCGCTGTAATAGTGTAAGTCACTCTGTAACTCACACTATTATGAAATTTCAGTGTATAGTGTACGGGAACAGCGCCTTCAGATCACTGCTGTATGGATAATGGCGATCGACATTTTTTTTTTTTTTCCTTGTCTTCCTTCCCTAAGCGCGCGCGTGTAGTGGGGAGGGCCAGCATGTCAGCCAATCCCAGACACACACACAGCTAAGTGGACTTTTAGCCAGAGAAGCAACGGCATGTGTGATAGGATGTCCATGTCACATGTCCCTGCATTCTAAAAACGAGTATCTGCCTGTCCGGACGCCATTATCTCTTCTGCGTCCTTGGTGTCAGCCATCACTGGCGCAGCTCCGTCCTGAGTCCTATCGCCGATACTGCTGTATGCGCTCCATACACAGCGCTGGACAGCTTAGGGATACCACTTTCTATCAGTCCTTTTAAGGGCTCGTACCGGCAGGGTCAGAGCCATAGGTGACAGGTCCTGAAAACAGAGACAGCGTCTGTGTAGCTAAGGTCAGGGATTTCCTCGCTGCATTTCCCCATTAGGAGGGAATAGAAAGGCAGGCTTCCATTCCTCTACCCAGAGCCCCACAATCCTGGCACTGTACCCTCCTGTCCTCTGCACACTCCAACTCATTATAACTAAGCCATTATACTAGCAAACACTGAGTGTACCTAGTGGCATCCTAAACGTGGCTATTGGACTTCTGTATAGTCCCACTAGTGCACAGATATTTGCAGCACCTCTGCCAGCATTGCACACTCCAACAAATTATAACTAAGCCATTATACTAGCAAACACTGGGTGTACCTAGTGTCATCCTAAACGTGGCTATTGGACTTCTGTATAGTCACACTAGTGCACAGATATTTGCAGCACGTCTGCCTGCATTGCACACTCCAACTCATTATAACTAAGCCATTATACTAGCAAACACTGAGTGTACCTAGTGTCATCCTAAACGTGGCTATTGGACTTCTGTATAGTCCCACTAGTGCACAGATATTTGCAGCACCTCTGCCTGCATTGCACACTCCAACTCATTATAACTAAGCCATTATACTAGCAAACACTGAGTGTACCTAGTGGCATCCTAAACGTGGCTGTTGGACTTCTGTATAGTCCCAGTAGTGCACAGATATTTGCAGCACCTCTACCTGCATTGCACACTCAAACTCATTATAACTAAGCCATTATACTAGCAAACACTGAGTGTACCTAGTGTCATCCTAAACGTGGCTATTGGACTTCTGTATAGTCCCACTAGTGCACAGATATTTGCAGCACCTCTGCTTGCATTGCACACTCCAACTCATTATAACTAAGCCATTATACTAGCAAACACTGAGTGTACCTAGTGTCATCCTAAACGTGGCTATTGGACTTCTGTATAGTCCCACTAGTGCACAGATATTTGCAGCACCTCTGCCTGCATTGCACACTCCAACTCATTATAACTAAGCCATTATACTAGCAATTTATGCTGCCAGTTTAAGGGCCGTAGTTGCATTATCAGGGATATTTATTCTTTATTATTCTGCTGTTAATAAAGCTAGACCACCGCTGCAATCTACACCACCTCTCAATTTTTACTACCACATTTTCAGTGCACAATCTTGTCGCAATCAACATGAGTGGCAAAATGACAGATGCTGGTGGAAAGGGGAAGAGGCGTGCTGGAAAAGGAAAAAAAGGGTTTGTCCGTGGGGAAGGTGGCAAAGCTCCATTAACATCTGCTGAAGATAGACCATCTAACAGCAAAAGTAAGATGTCTACTACTTACCATGGACAATCCGATGTGCTCCCTGTTTTACGGACACAAACAACAGGAACAAAGGTAGATGATAGCCAAAAAAGGAAAATGCTTGAATGGATCTCAAGTGGTCAAACAAGTGCCCTCTCAGCCACTTCAAGTACCGCATCCAAAAAACACCAGTCCTCTGAGTTGTCATCCCAATCAAACTTGCTTTCTCCCAGCTCTGAAGTCTCCATCAGCCCTGCACAGTATGGTGGAACTGAGATGGCTGAGTCTGCAGAGCTGTTCAGTCACACTATAGCCTGGGAATCATAGGTCTGCTGCCACCTACAGTGAGTACAGACCAGGAAATGGTCTGCAGTGATGCCCAGAACCTTTGTGACTCTGATTCAGGCCGTGAGGACCAAGTTTCTGAGCATATTGTTGACCCTTTGTCACAAACTGTAACACCTGTGGTTATAGACAATGAAGAACATACTGATGAAGATGAGACGCAGATACCCAATTGGGATGACAACTTAAATATTCGGTCAGGGCAAGAAGCGGCTCGGTCTGAGGGGGAGGGGAGTGCAAACACAACAATTGATGATGAAGTTCTAGATCCCACCTACTGTCAACCCACAGTCAGGCCCTCGAGGAGGTCAACAGAGGCGGTGGAGCAGGATGCAAATGACGACGAAGTTACCTTGCGCCTTCCTGGACAGAGTCGGAGCACTGGTAGCATGTCTACAACTGCATCCTCAGCCACTACTCTGCCTCTGAGCACTAGTCGTGGGGGCTCAGCAGGTTGCATGCTCTCTAAGCCTTGCCTAGCCTGGTCCTTTTTTGACATAGAAAAAGATCGCCCAAATTATGTGATCTGTAAAATTTGTCGTGAGTCTGTTAGTAGAGGTCAAAACCTCAGCAGTTTGACAACTTCTTCCATGAATCGTCACATGAATAAATATCATAGGTCCCGGTGGGAAGCTCACTGTGCTGCAATGCGGCCTAGCGGAGTGAACCATCCACGGCCTGCCCCTTCCAGTGCATCCGCGCGCTCTTCATCTTCTAGGACTGTGGGGACAGCTGTCACACCTGGTTTTCCACGCACAACTTCCACCACTGTAACCGCAACAGACACTTTGCTTGGTAGGTCGTCAGATGGTTTGGAAGGGGAAACAAGTGAGTGTGTACAGCTCTCTCAGACATCGATAGCACCAACGTTGGATGAAGGCAACATCATGTCTCCGCCTGCACTTTCCTCACAAACCTGCATTTTTCCAGGGACACCCTACTCAACACCGTCTACACACAGCAGCCAGATCTCTGTCCCTCAGATGTGGTCAAATAAAAGGCCATTTCCTGCGACCCATGACAAAGCTAAGAGGTTGACTCTATCCCTCTGTAAGCTCTTGGCTACCGAAATGCTGCCTTTCCGCCTAGTGGACACACAGGATTTTAGAGACCTTATGTCTGTCGCTGTGCCCCAGTACCAGATGCCTAGTTGCCACTACTTCTCTAAGAAAGTTGTGCCCGCGCTACACCAGCATGTCGCACACAACATCACCGCTTCCTTGAGAAACTCTGTGTGTGAACGGGTGCATTTCACCACCGATACTTGGACCAGTAAGCATGGACAGGGACGTTACATGTCGCTGACTGGGCACTGGGTAACTATGGTGATAGATGGTGAAAGGTCTGCTGCACAAGTCTTGCAGTCCCCACGACTTGTGTGTCAATCCTCTGTCTGTCCAAGTTCCGCCACTGCTTCTGCCTCCTCCACCTCATCTGGGTCCTCCACCTCCGCCCCAAGCCTGCCTGGTCAGGCCACCAGCGTTCTCACTGCGCAGAAGGAATCACGCACCCCTCATTACTATGCTGGCAGCAGAGCGCAACGGCATCAGGCGGTCTTTAGCTTGACATGTCTTGGGAATAGGAGTCACACAGCTGAGGAGTTGTAGTCAGCTCTGCGGTCAGAGTTTAATAAATGGTTGTCTCCACTCAACCTGCAGCCTGGTAAGGCCGTGTGCGACAATGCTGCAAACCTGGGTGCGGCCCTTCGCCTGGGCATGGTGACACACGTGCCTTGTATGGCTCACGTGTTGAACCTTGTCGTCCAGCAATTCTGCTCTGACCAGGGCACGAAAACCTTCTGACCAGGGCACGAAAACTGTCTGCTCACTTCCGCCGTTCAACCGCCGCAGCTGAGCGACTTGCATCTCTCCAGAAGTCTTTCGGCCTGCCGGTTCATCGCCTGAAATGCGATGTGGCGACACGCTGGAATTCGACTCTCCACATGTTACAGCGACTGTGGCAGCACCGCCGAGCCCTGGTGCAATACGTCATGACGTATAGCCTGGGCCAACAAGATGCAGAGGTGGGGCAGATCACCCTGATGGAGTGGTCTCAGATCAAGGACCTGTGCACCCTTCTGCACAGTTTCGACATGGCGACGAATATGTTTAGCGCTGACAATGCCATTATCAGCATGACAATTCCAGTCATTTACATGCTGGAGCACACGCTAAACACTATTCGGAGTCAGGGGGTGGGACAACAGGAAGGGGAGGAACTACAGGAGGATTCATATGCGCAAGGGACAACAACATCACCAAGGTCCAGACGTTCATCATCACCAACGCAGCAGGCTATGGGACCATGGGGGACAGGGGTCAACAAGGGCGCATAGTAGCAGGCGAAATGTTGAGGAAGGTGCAGGAGAACATGAAGAAATGGAGGACGAACTATCCATAACCATGGAAGACTCAGCAGATGAGGGAGACCTTGGTCAAATTTCAGTTGAAAGAGGTTGGGGGGAGATGTCAGAGGAAGAAAGAACGGTTAGCACCTCTATGCCACAAACACAGCGTGGACCTGGTCCGCATGGCTGCGCAAGACACATGAGTGCCTTCTTGTTGCACTACCTCCAACATGACCCTCGTATTGTCAAAATTAGAAGTGATGATGACTACTGGATTGCCACACTATTAGATCCCCGGTACAAGTCCAAATTTTGTGACATAATTCCAGCCATAGAAAGGGACGCACGTATGCAGGAGTATCAGCAGAAGCTGTTACTCGATCTTAGCTCGGCTTTTCCACCAAACAACCGTGCAGGTGCAGGGAGTGATTCTCCCAGTTGTAACTTGACAAACATGGGATGGTCTCGTCATCTTCAACAGTCTACCCGTACCAGTAGGACTGTATCTGGTGCTGGTAACAGCAATTTTATGGAATCTTTTCATAATTTTTTTAGACCCTCCTTTGCAAGGCCACCAGAGACAACAAGTCTGACACATAGTCAACGGCTGGAGAGGATGATACAGGAGTATCTCCAAATGAACATCGATGCCATGACTTTGCAAATGGAGCCTTGCTCCTTTTGGGCTTCAAATCTAGAAAAATGGCCAGAGCTCTCCAGTTACGCCTTGGAGATTTTGTCGTGTCCAGCTGCCAGCGTTGTCTCTGAACGTGTCTTCAGTGCTGCTGGGTGTGTGCTGACAGATAAGCGCACGCGTCTGTCCAGTGACAATGTGGACAGACTAACGTTCATCAAAATGAACAAGTCATGGATCCACCAGGAATTTACTACCCCTGTGTTATCCTGGGGAGAGTAAATGCTTGTGGATTTGGAATGTGCTTGATGCAAATCAAAACATCCTGTTTGCAACTAGGGCACAAGTGCTGCCACTGAATGGGTGGGTGTGTGTGGGGCACAATTTTTGGAAAAAAAGGGAGACTCCGCTTGGAGTAACCCTTGCTTGCTGTGTTTTTTAAAAATAATCCAAGATGAACAGAGCTGGTATCAGGAAATACTTTGCTACCTACCCCGGTGTCATCCTGGGGACGGTTAAGAATAGCGTATTTTTGAATGTGCTTGATGCAAATCTAGCTGTGAAGTGTACAACTGGGGCACAACTGCTGCCACTGAATGGGTGGGTGTGTTTGGGGCCCAATTTTTGGAAAAAAAGGGAGACTCCGCTTGGAGTAACCCTTGCTTGCTGTGTTTTTTTAAAAGGAGCCAAGATGAACAAGTCATGGTTCAGCTAAGACTTTATCTACCTACCCCGGTGTCATGCTGGGGACGGTTAATTATGGCGTATTTTTGAATGTGCTTGATGCAAATCTAGCTGTGAAGTGTACAACTGGGGCACAACTGCTGCCACTGAATGGGTGGGTGTGTTTGGGGCCCAATTTTTGGAAAAAAAGGGAGACTCCGCTTGGAGTAACCCTTGCTTGCTGTGTTTTTTTAAAAGGAGCCAAGATGAACAAGTCATGGTTCAGCTAAGACTTTATCTACCTACCCCAGTGTCATGCTGGGGACGGTTAATTATGGCGTATTTTTGAATGTGCTTGATGCAAATCTAGCTGTGAAGTGTACAACTGGGGCACAACTGCTGCCACTGAATGGGTGGGTGTGTGTGCGGCCCAATTTTTGGAAAAAAAGGGAGACTCCGCTTGGAGTAACCCTTGCTTGCTGTGTTTTTTAAAAATGATCCAAGATGAACAGAGCTGGGATCAGGAAAGACTTTGCTACCTACCCCGGTGTCATCCTGGGGACGGTTAAGTATGGCGTATTTTTGAATGTGCTTGATGCAAATCAAAACATCCTGTTTGCAACTAGGGCACAAGTGCTGCCACTGATAAGGTGTCTGTGTGGCCCAATTTTTGGAAAAAAGGGAGACTCCGCTTGGAGTCACCTTGCGGTGTTTTACATGATTTTAGACGGGCATGCCATGCCTATATCTGTGTCTCATCCTCTTTTTCCTCGTAACGCTGTTTTGTTTTCACATGAGAATTTGTCCTTGTCACTTTCCCATGTGTTTGTGTTGTGTTGTGAGTTGTTTGTCACCTTTTGGACACCTTTGAGGGTGTTTTCTAGGTGTTTTTATGTGTTTGTGATTGCCTGCCATTGTTTCCTATGCAGTTCGAGTTCTGTTCGTCGAACGTTCGACGAACCGAACTCGAACGGGACCTCCGTTTGGCGAACCGACCTCGAGCTGAACCGCGACCGGTTCGCTCATCTCTATTTAGGACACACATTAGTATTTGCGCACGTAACGTGTGTCCGTTTCGTACTTACGTGTGTCCGTGTGTTTCTCACGCCGACATGTCCGTTTTCTCTCCGGCATCACGTGTGTCACACGGAACGCAAACGTGTCACATGGAACACACACGGACCACACGGATGTGTTCCGTGTGACACGCACCGGAGAGAAGACATGTGTCTGTGAGAAAAAAAAAACATTACTCACCTTCTCCTGCCCTCCTGTCTCTGCCGCTGCTGTCACTTGCTGCCGACCGCCGCTCATTATGCTCATTGAATATTCACTTCACTGTGGCCGGAAGCAGCAGCAGAGGGCAGTCGGCAGGACCAGAGACCGAAGTTCAGCACCACAGACAGCGACGCCAGGGACAGGTGAGCAGAAAGGTCCCGTTCTCCGTGTGTTATCACGGATAACACATGGAGAACACACGTAGCCCATAAACACGGGTCACGCAGGGCAAAACACATCTCTGATACGTCCGTGAAAAACGTGCATGGTTTTTCACGAACGTGTGAAGGAGCCTAAGTCCGGGAAAATAACCCAGATACCCCAGCAAACTTTCAGCCAGTCTCTTTATTAAACACAGATATCAAATTATTTGCCAAAGTATTAGCCATGAGATTTATTAATACTGGATCTGATCCACAGGAATCAGGTTTGCTTTCTTAAAAACAGGCAAACAAGCGACGGCACCCGCCGCCTCATTAATCTCACAGCGAGGGTGGAGAGTAGTCTAACGCCTTCTCTGGTTCTTTCCCTGGACGCAGAGATGGCATTCGGCAGGATTCATTGGGGTTACTTGGGGGAGGTACTCAGACGCTTTGAGTTCGCGGGGCCTATTCTATCATCTATATTGGCACGTTATACATCACCCACAGTACAAATGTATTCATCTGGGGTACTATCCAAAAAATTGTCCCCTTTCCCCATTGATATTTGTACTGTTAACGGAACCATTAGCTCAAAAATCCGTGTAGCGCAGGAAGTTTCAGGTATTACAGGAGGGAACCTAGAGAATAAAATAGGACTATTTGCGGATGACGTTATCTTATGTGTTACAAATCCTAAAGAGTGCCTGTCACATATTTTTCGAATTATTGCACAATTTGGCTAGGCTAGCTATTATAAAGTAAATATGAATAAGTCCATGATACTAAATATGGGTATACCAGATGACGTTAAGGAGAGCTTGGAGAAAGAATTTCTACTAGTATGGGTGAATGATAAAATCCTTTACTTGGTAATTCTTCTGACCTATCCACTTCAAAACTTTGAGTTAGCCAATTATTTGAACCTATTGCATAACATATCTAAAAAGATGCAAAAATACAGTAAAGCCCTGGTGTCCTGGATAGGATGTGTCTCTTTAGTTAAAATGATGATTCTGCCTCAAATCCTCTATTATTTTCGCAATTTACCTAGTTTGGTATCAACGTCTACCTTAAAAAAAAATCCAATCAGCTCTTACATGTTTTATATGGAACCAGCGGAGAACAAGAGTTCCAATGAAACTTCTTTTCCTATCAGTAGAAGCAGGAGGACTGGGTTGCCCAAATGTTCGCACCTATTATCAGAACACATTATTGGATCAACTTACAGTAGATATTGGTAGATGGAGGATCCATCCAAATCCTGGGTACAAGTGGAGGCGCAAATAGTAAATTACCCTTCAATGTCCTCATTCATATGGCATCTCTCCGCACTTATCCAATAGCTGCTGGAGATGCAATAGTCTCACAGGATAACTAATGCATATATGGTGGGACTGTGAGGAGGTTCATCAGCATTGGAAGTCCACACAACACATAATTAACAGTATTTTGGGTTATGAGTTTGAATTAGGCCCGGAAGTGGCCTTGGTGTCACGCTCACTGCCAGGCGATTAGGCGGCGAGCGCAGGGATCGCACATCCAAAGGGGAGGTTGATCCACTTCACCACAGGGGGACCCGGACCCACCCAGGCAATAGAAGGGTGGCGTCCAGGTACTGTGGTAGCTGAGCCGGGGCTAAGTAACAGCAGGACAGGTGGATAGGCGAGGTCAGACAGGATTGGCTCCGAGGAGAAGCTGTCTAGATTGCAGACGGTGGTCTGGACCTAAAGGAGTCGGACCCCCGGTCGCAGGGGATTGCAGCTAAGTGCCTGTCAAGGAGGATGGTCAGCAACCTGGTCCTATCACCGGTCCGGGATCGAAGGCACGGCCGGGTACACGGACCCTAGGTCGGGGAGAAGCTTCAGGCAACCCGGCAAATAACCCAAGGAGAACAGAGCCTTTATGATCTGTTCCCACCCACTCCAGAATTGGGGCACTAGCGCAACGCGGGGGATAAGGCCTTCCATACAAGCAGCCCAAGAAAATCCCAAGTGTGAGCCCTGAGAGCAGGCTACCACACTTAGCCACACTGGGGAGCGGGGCCCGGCAAGTTTCAGACTACTGGACCACTACATTGAAGTTAAACTTTGTGCCAGGAGGCAGGTCACAGATCACCAGGCAACACTGTAGGGAACGGGACCCGGATGAGCTCCCCTCTGAGAAACTACGGCAATCAGAGTCTTGGTTTACCCAGTTGTCCATGTCTGCTTAATTACTGAGTGAGTACCTGAGTGACCCCTGCAATCCACAGCAACCGCACCAAGTCCCGGGGCCTTCCCCTACTCGTGGAGGGCAATCACACCTTGCGTCCCCACTCCATCACCCCGGGTACTCCCATCGGCAGCGGCAGTATCCCTTCATTACCGTACACCACGGGTGGCATCACGAACTATAACTCCCCTGTAAATAACTCCCCCTTTACATTTAGAGTGGCCCCAAGCCCCTGGGTCCAGAGACCCTCCATCCACAAGTAATCACACGGATCCGTGAGGATCAATCCGCTGCAGGGGTGGCACACTTCTAAAATTGCTTGGCGTCGCAAACAGGATTCGAACAGGACCCACTTACCTGGGTAACATGCGCTTTGAAAAATGAAACTGCGTGTCAAAAGTCCCGTTCTTGCCATTTCCCCCATCTTCCGCCATCTTTGGCGCCAAAACGCCGTCTTCTCGACCAAAAGCGCGCGAAGCAGAAGCCCCGCCCTTCGTCCTGAGAGTCTGCCCAGAACCGGAAGTTCCCAGAGGGCCCCAGCGTAGCAGAGAGTGGCTGGCGAAAACCAAGGGGGAACACAGGGATGTCCGCTCCAGACGATGGAAGCGTCGCAGTGCTACCTTCACCAGATCAGAGCGATGCAGATGCCGCGGGCGCTGCTCCAGTCGCAAGGGCAGCGGCACCTGGGGCCAAGGCGGTCGCGCTCATCATGCCGATCACCTTACCCTACATGCCTGGCATGCCTGGGTCCCACAGTATGATGGCCGACCCGATGCATTACAGGGGTTCAAGCAGAAGATCTGCAAAGTTCTCGATATGTACACCCTGACCGGTCAGCAACGAGCGTCTGTGGTACTTGGTCAATTGACAGGCGCCACTGAGTTAGAAGTAGAGACCTGGACTGAAGAGGACCGGATCTCGGTCCCTGCCATCTTTAAACGGCTGGGAGCTGCGTTTGAGACCCGCACTGAAGCGGAGCTGAAGATGAGATTTTACTGCTGTAAACAGCGCCCCATGACAGCATTAGAGATTATGCCCTGAAACTACAAGCGGCGCTACGGATTCTGAAACTGATCAACGACATCGGTGAGCCAGAGGGGAACAAGATGCTATCCAGTATGCCCCATTTGTCTGATGATGGAAGGACGAGGATGACTTGGAGGAGATCGAATTGCCTGCTTTCCATCGGCCTGCTAACGTAGAACGACCCCAGTCCCATAAAAATCAGCAAGACTCAACCTTCAATCCGTTACCCCATCACGGTTGGCAAGGAGCACAGGATGGTGACTCTGTGATCAGGTTGATTAAAGCACTGTTAGGCCGAGCTGGCTCCCGTCTTGAACCAGGCGCTCCAAAAGAATCATCTCCACCAAGGCAAGTTATGCAGGAGTCTGACCAATCCCAAAATGCACGAGATCTGCCAGATACTGATACCCAAAGCATATGTCCCGGTGGTCCTGGAAGCGTACCACGATAGAGCAGGGCACTTTGGATGGAAGAAGTTGGAGATGTTGTTGAGAAGTCGCTTCTACTGGATTGGAATGAGAGATTCCATAGAAGCCTGGTGCAGGAAATGTGGTCCTTGCACCTTGAGGAGGCAAGACGGCACCAGTCAGCGAGCACCCCTCCAACCAATAGTCACCAAACAGCCCCTGGAGATTGTAGCTTTGGATCACGTCAAGCTAACCCTGAGCAGGAGTGGTTACACCTATGCACTCACGATGGTGGACAACTACTCCTGATTCCTGGTGGTAGTACCTGTGAAGGATCCAACTGCCAACACAGCGGCAAAGGTATTTCAAGCGCACTTCTGCAGTCCGCATGGTTATCCCAATCGGGCCCTCACTGACCAAGTTCCAGCGTTTGAGGCTGAAATCTTCCAAATATTCTGCAGCCTGTACGGGTGCAAGAAGATACGCACTACACTACCATGCTCAGACGAATGGGATGTGTGAGAAGTTGAACCAATTGGTGGTCAACCTGCTGAAGACTCTTCCACTTAAGGAGCGGAACCAGTGGCCTGAAAAATTGCTAGATCTTGTTGATATCTACAACAACATTCCTGTGGGATCGACCAAATGTACACCTGCTTACCTGATGAGAGCCAGACCTGGGAGACTCCCAGTGGACTTAGAGATGGAGGTTGAATTGACTGAAACTTACTCGCCTGACGCTGATTGGGACTCACGTTGCCAGATCCCGTATAAGCAGATTCAAAAGTATGTTGAAGAGAATTTGAATCAGAATAGAGAAAGGCAAGAAAGAAACTTTAACAAGCAGGCAAAAGCTACCCCTTTCTCACCGGGTGAGGTGGTACTGAAAAGGAAAAAGAAGTTGCACAAATTGGATGGCCAATGGGAAAATACGTGGTGCAACCATCCAACTTTGACAACCAAAAGACTTGCCTCATCAGCAAGGATCACGGAAGAACCACGTCTACTGTCTCCCGGGACCACTTGAAGAAGTGTACAGAGCCCTTAAGAGATGCAGATGAACCCCAGCCTCAATCACCGGTGGTGGAAAGAAAGAAGAGGATGATCCATACCAATCTAGGTGATTTCCCTGAAGATTGGCCCATGCAAAATGGAGCAGTGATAGTCCCTGTGTTAACATTCCCACAACCCGTGAAAGAACCAGAACAGGAAAGGCTCACTGACACTGCACCTATTCCCGCACCTAGAGTAGTACCTGTACCCTTACCACGCACACGTAGAGTCCTACCAGCCACACCTGCCACTGAGGGAGAGGAACCTGTAGGAGTCATTGCCACATCACATGGGGGAGAAGAGGGTCAGGAGTTGAGACGGTCAACCCGGGTTAATTTTGGTCAGCCCCCACTGAGATATAGGGAGTAATGGCTGCGGGACCGGGCTATCTAGGGTTAAGAGTGTTAGAGAAATCTGTGTTTTCCTTTGTTGTTTTTCACAGTTTGTTATTTTTCTTGCGCAATGATAGCAGTGTTTATAGGCAAAAATGATTATTACCAGGTTAAATTAACTGAATACTAGTGATGAGCGAGTACTAAAAAGCTCAGGTGCTCGAGGCTCGGGCCGAGCATCCCAAGATACTCGTGTACTCGGCCCGAGCACCGAGCCCAATGTTATCCTATGGGAGACCCGAGTATTTTTATGAAATGACCCCCCGGCAGCATGTAGGAACCCTAAAAATGTCACAAAAGTCTCAGAAGAGTGCTCAAATGACATGGCAACAGCATGGGGAAGACCCCTTGAAGCATTTATCACTCAAAAGTCACAGCTGTGAACAATTTTATTCGAGTTTTATGCCATTTTTACGGACTCACCAGAAAACCTTCCAAAATGACACCAAAATGAATTTTCATGGCGGAAATGTTAAGGGCACATACCCAATAGTGAGATAGAGCTGGTGTATGTTACTTTTTGAGATTACATGAAAGATTTTAAGTGAAAACATTGTGTGGCACTCCGATGTCCCTGAGAAGAGACGTACATGAAGGACTCTTGAGTCTAATGTGCCCATTTTGAGGAAGTGAGGATTGGTAGTATTTTCCTTTGCCAGGGAAGTCCAAAATTGTGAGGTTCACCAATGCCCCTGCATACACACGTGCATGATGGCCTGTAAACCTGAAGTGCCCATTGTAAGGAAGTGGGTCTATTGTAGTATAGCCCTTTGGCAGGGCAGCCTAAAATTGGGAGGCTCCACATTGTCCCTGGATAGAGACGTGCATGAGGGCCTGTAAACCTGAAGTGCCCATTGTAAGGAAGTGGGTCTATTGTAGTATAGCCCTTTGGCAGGGCAGTCCAAAATTGTGAGGTTCACCAATGCCCCTGCATACAGACGTGCATGAGGGCCTGTAAACCTGAAGTGCCCATTGTAAGGAAGTGGGTCTATTGTAGTATAGCCCTTTGGAAGGGCAGCCAAAAATTGGGAGGCTCCACATTGTCCCTGGATAGAGACGTGCATGATGGCCTGTAAACCTGAAGTGCCCATTGTAAGGAAGTGGGTCTATTGTAGTATAGCCCTTTGGCAGGGCAGTCCAAAATTGTGAGGTTCACCAATGCCCCTGCATACAGACGTGCATGAGGGCCTGTAAACCTGAAGTGCCCATTGTAAGGAAGTGGGTCTATTGTAGTATAGCCCTTTGGCAGGGCAGCCAAAAATTGGGAGGCTCCACATTGTCCCTGGATAGAGACGTGCATGATGGCCTGTAAACCTGAAGTGCCCATTGTAAGGAAGTGGGTCTATTGTAGTATAGCCCTTTGGCAGGGCAGTCCAAAATTGTGAGCTTCAAAAATGCCCCTGCATACAGACGTGCATGAGGGCCTGTAAACCTGAAGTGCCCATTGTAAGGAAGTGGGTCTATTGTAGTATAGCCCTTTGGCAGGGCAGTCCAAAATTGTGAGGTTCACCAATGCCCCTGCATACAGACGTGCATGAGGGCCTGTAAACCTGAAGTGCCCATTGAAAGGAAGTGGGTCTATTGTAGTATAGCCCTTTGGCAGGGCAGTCCAAAATTGTGAGGTTCACCAATGCCCCTGCATACAGACGTGCATGATGGCCTGTAAACCTGAAGTGCCCATTGTAAGGAAGTGGGTCTATTTGGCAGGGCAGTCCAAAATTGTGAGGTTCACCAATGCCCCTGCATACAGACGTGCATGAGGGCCTGTAAACCTGAAGTGCCCATTGTAAGGAAGTGGGTCTATTGTAGTATAGCCCTTTGGAAGGGCAGCCAAAAATTGGGAGGCTCCACATTGTCCCTGGATAGAGACGTGCATGATGGCCTGTAAACCTGAAGTGCCCATTGTAAGGAAGTGGGTCTATTGTAGTATAGCCCTTTGGCAGGGCAGTCCAAAATTGTGAGGTTCACCAATGCCCCTGCATACAGACGTGCATGAGGGCCTGTAAACCTGAAGTGCCCATTGTAAGGAAGTAAGTCTATTGTAGTATAGCCCTTTGGCAGGGCAGCCAAAAATTGGGAGGCTCCACATTGTCCCTGGATAGAGACGTGCATGATGGCCTGTAAACCTGAAGTGCCCATTGTAAGGAAGTGGGTCTATTGTAGTATAGCCCTTTGGCAGAGCAGCCAAAAAATGGGAGGCTCCACATTGTCCCTGGATAGAGACGTGCATGAGGGCCTGTAAACCTGAAGTGCCCATTGTAAGGAAGTGGGTCTATTGTAGTATAGCCCTTTGGCAGGGCAGCCAAAAATTGGGAGGCTCCACATTGTCCCTGGATAGAGACGTGCATGAGGGCCTGTAAACCTGAAGTGCCCATTGTAAGAAAGTGGGTCTATTGTAGTATAGCCCTTTGGCAGGGCAGCCTAAAATTGGGAGGCTCCACATTGTCCCTGGATAGAGACGTGCATGAGGGCCTGTATACCTGAAGTGCCCATTGTAAGGAAGTGGATCTATTGTAGTATAGCCCTTTGGCAGGGCAGCCAAAAATTGGGAGGCTCCACAATGTCCCTGAATAGAGACGTACATGATGGCCTGTAAATCTGAAGTGCCCATTGTAAGGAAGTGGGTCTATTGTAGTATAGCCCTTTGGCAGGGCAGTCCAAAATTGTGAGGTTCACCAATGCCCCTGCATACAGACGTGCATGAGAGCCTGTAAACCTGAAGTGCCCATTGTAAGGAAGTGGGTCTATTGTAGTATAGCCCTTTGGCAGGGCTGTCCAAAATTGTGAGGTTCACCAATGCCCCTGCATACAGACGCGCATGAGGACCTGTAAACCTGAGGTGCCCATTGTAAGGAAGTGGGTCTATTGTAGTATAGCCCTTTGGCAGGGCAGCCAAAAATTGGGAGCCTCCACATTGTCCCTGGATAGAGACGTGCATGATGGCCTGTAAACCTGAAGTGCCCATTGTAAGGAAGTGGGTCTATTGTAGTATAGCCCTTTGGCAGGGCAGCCAAAAATTGGGAGGCTCCACATTGTCCCTGGATAGAGACGTGCATGATGGCCTGTAAACCTGAAGTGCCCATTGTAAGGAAGTGGGTCTATTGTAGTATAGCCTTTTGGCAGGGCAGTCCAAAATTGTGAGGTTCACCAATGTCCCTGCATACAGACGTGCATGAGGGCCTGTAAACCATGAAGTGCCCATTGTAAGGAAGTGGGTCTATTGTAGTATAGCCCTTTGGCAGGGCAGTCCAAAATTGTGAGGTTCACCAATGCCCCTGCATACAGACGTGCATGAGGGCCTGTAAAACTGAAGTGCCCATTGTAAGGAAGTGGGTCTATTGTAGTATAGCCCTTTGGCAGGGCAGCCAAAAATTGGGAGGCTCCACATTGTCCCTGGATAGAGACGTGCATGATGGCCTGTAAACCTGAAGTGCCCATTCTAAGGAAGTGGGTCTATTGTAGTATAGCCCTTTGGCAGGGCAGCCAAAAATTGGGAGGCTACACATTGTCCCCGGATAGAGACGTGCATGAGGGCCTGTAAACCTGAAGTGCCCATTGTAAGGAAGTGGGTCTATTGTAGTATAGCCCTTTGGCAAGGCAGCCAAAAATTGGGAGGCTCCACAATGTCCCTGGATAGAGACGTACATGATGGCCTGTAAATCTGAAGTGCCCATTGTAAGGAAGTGGGTCTATTGTAGTATAGCCCTTTGGCAGGGCAGTCCAAAATTGTGAGGTTCATCAATGCCCCTGCATACAGACGCGCATGAGGACCTGTAAACCTGAGGTGCCCATTGTAAGGAAGTGGGTCTATTGTAGTATAGCCCTTTGGCAGGGCAGCCAAAAATTGGGAGCCTCCACATTGTCCCTGGATAGAGACGTGCATGATGGCCTGTAAACCTGAAGTGCCCATTGTAAGGAAGTGGGTCTATTGTAGTATAGCCCTTTGGCAGGGCAGCCAAAAATTGGGAGGCTCCACACTGTCCCTGGATAGAGACGTGCATGATGGCCTGTAAACCTGAAGTGCCCATTGTAAGGAAGTGGGTCTATTGTAGTATAGCCCTTTGGCAGGGCAGTCCAAAATGGTGAGGTTCACCAATGCCCCTGCATACAGACGTGCATGAGGGCCTGTAAACCATGAAGTGCCCATTGTAAGGAAGTGGGTCTATTGTAGTATAGTCCTTTGGCAGGGCAGTCCAAAATTGTGAGGTTCACCAATGCCCTTGCATACAGACGTGCATGAGGGCCTGTAAACCTGAAGTGCCCATTGTAAGGAAGTGGGTCTATTGTAGTATAGCCCTTTGGCAGGGCAGCCAAAAATTGGGAGGCTCCACATTGTACCTGGATAGAGACGTGCATGATGGCCTGTAAACCTGAAGTGCCCATTGTAAGGAAGTGGGTCTATTGTAGTATAGCCTTTTGGCAGGGCAGCCAAAAATTGGGAGGCTCCACATTGTACCTGGATAGAGACGTGCATGATGGCCTGTAAACCTGAAGTGCCCATTGTAAGGAAGTGGGTCTATTGTAGTATAGCCCTTTGGCAGGGCAGTCCAAAATTGTGAGGTTCACCAATGCCCCTGCATACAGACGTGCATGAGGGCCTGTAAACCTGAAGTGCCCATTGTAAGGAAGTGGGTCTATTGTAGTATAGCCCTTTGGCAGGGCAGCCAAAAATTGTGAGGCTCCACATTGTCCCTGGATAGAGACGTGCATGATGGCCTGTAAACCTGAAGTGCCCATTCTAAGGAAGTGGGTCTATTGTAGTATAGCCCTTTGGCAGGGCAGCCAAAAATTGGGAGGCTCCACATTGTCCCTGGATAGAGACGTGCATGAGGGCCTGTAAACCTGAAGTGCCCATTGTAAGGAAGTGGGTCTATTGTAGTATAGCCCTTTGGCAGGGCAGCCAAAAATTGGGAGGCTCTACATTGTCCCTGGATAGAGACGTGCATGAGGGCCTGTAAACCTGAAGTGCCCATTGTAAGGAAGTGGGTCTATAGTAGTATAGCCCTTTGGCAGGGCAGCCTAAAATTGGGAGGCTCCACATTGTCCCTGGATAGAGACGTGCATGAGGGCCTGTAAACCTGAAGTGCCCATTATAAGGAAGTGGGTCTATTGTAGTATAGCCCTTTGGCAGGGCAGTCTAAAATTGTGAGGTTCACCAATGCCCCTGCATACAGACGTGCATGAGGGCCTGTAAACCTGAAGTGCCCATTGTAAGGAAGTGGGTCTATTGTAGTATAGCCCTTTGGCAGGGCAGTCCAAAAGTGTGAGGTTCACCAATGCCCCTGCATACAGACGCGCATGAGGACCTGTAAACCTGAGGTGCCCATTGTAAGGAAGTGGGTCTATTGTAGTATAGCCCTTTGGCAGGGCAGTCCAAAAATTGGGAGGCTCCACATTGTCCCTGGATAGAGACGTGCATGAGGGCCTGTAAACCTGAAGTGCCCATTGTAAGGAAGTGGGTCTATTGTAGTATAGCCCTTTGGCAGGGCAGCCAAAAATTGGGAGGCTCCACATTGTCCCTGGATAGAGACGTGCATGATGGCCTGTAAACCTGAAGTGCCCATTGTAAGGAAGTGGGTCTATTGTAGTATAGCCCTTTGGCAGGGCAGTCCAAAATTGTGAGGTTCACCAATGCCCCTGCATACAGACGTGCATGAAGGCCTGTAAACCATGAAGTGCCCATTGTAAGGAAGTGGGTCTATTGTAGTATAGCCCTTTGGCAGGGCAGTCCAAAATTGTGAGGTTCACCAATGCCCCTGCATACAGACGTGCATGATGGCCTGTAAACCTGAAGTGCCCATTGTAAGGAAGTGAGTCTTTTGTAGTATAGCCCTTTGGCAGGGCAGCCAAAAATTGGGAAGCTCCACATTGTCCCTGGATAGAGACGTGCATGATGGCCTGTAAACCTGAAGTGCCCATTCTAAGGAAGTGGGTCTATTGTAGTATAGCCCTTCGGCAGGGCAGCCAAAAATTGGGAGGCTCCACATTGTCCCTGGATAGAGACGTGCATGAGGGCCTGTAAACCTGAAGTGCCCATTGTAAGGAAGTGGGTCTATTGTAGTATAGCCCTTTGGCAGGGCAGCCAAAAATTGGGAGGCTCCACATTGTCCCTGGATAGAGACGTGCATGAGGGCCTGTAAACCTGAAGTGCCCATTGTAAGGAAGTGGGTCTATTGTAGTATAGCCCTTTGGCAGGGCAGCCTAAAATTGGGAGGCTCCACATTGTCCCTGGATAGAGACGTGCATGAGGGCCTGTAAACCTGAAGTGCCCATTGTAAGGAAGTGGGTCTATTGTATTATAGCCCTTTGGCAGGGCAGCCAAAAATTGGGAGGCTCCACAATGTCCCTGGATAGAGACGTACATGATGGCCTGTAAATCTGAAGTGCCCATTGTAAGGAAGTGGGTCTATTGTAGTATAGCCCTTTGGCAGGGCAGTCCAAAATTGTGAGGTTCACCAATGCCCCTGCATACAGACGTGCATGAGGGCCTGTAAACCTGAAGTGCCCATTGTAAGGAAGTGGGTCTATTGTAGTATAGCCCTTTGGCAGGGCAGTCCAAAATTGTGAGGTTCACCAATGCCCCTGCATACAGACGCGCATGAGGACCTGTAAACCTGAGGTGCCCATTGTAAGGAAGTGGGTCTATTGTAGTATAGCCCTTTGGCAGGGCAGCCAAAAATTGGGAGCCTCCACATTGTCCCTGGATAGAGACGTGCATGATGGCCTGTAAACCTGAAGTGCCCATTGTAAGGAAGTGGGTCTATTGTAGTATAGCCCTTTGGCAGGGCAGCCAAAAATTGGGAGGCTCCACATTGTCCCTGGATAGAGACGTGCATGATGGCCTGTAAACCTGAAGTGCCCATTGTAAGGAAGTGGGTCTATTGTAGTATAGCCCTTTGGCAGGGCAGTCCAAAATGGTGAGGTTCACCAATGCCCCTGCATACAGACGTGCATGAGGGCCTGTAAACCATGAAGTGCCCATTGTAAGGAAGTGGTTCTATTGTAGTATAGCCCTTTGGCAGGGCAGCCAAAAATTGGGAGGCTCCACATTGTCCCTGGATAGAGACGTGCATGATGGCCTGTAAACCTGAAGTGCCCATTCTAAGCAAGTGGGTCTATTGTAGTATAGCCCTTTGGCAGGGCAGCCAAAAATTGGGAGGCTCCACATTGTCCCTGGATAGAGACGTGCATGAGGGCCTGTAAACCTGAAGTGCCCATTGTAAGGAAGTGGGTCTATTGTAGGATAGCCCTTTGGCAGGGCAGACAAAAATTGGGAGGCTCCACATTGTCCCTGGATAGAGACGTGCATGAGGGCCTGTAAACCTGAAGTGCCCATTGTAAGGAAGTGGGTCTATTGTAGTATAGCCCTTTGGCAGGGCAGCCAAAAATTGGGAGGCTCCACATTGTCCCTGGATAGAGACGTGCATGATGGCCTGTAAACCTGAAGTGCCCATTGTAAGGAAGTGGGTCTATTGTAGTAAAGCCGTTTGGCAGGGCAGTCCAAAATTGTGAGGTTCACCAATGCCCCTGCATACAGACGTGCATGAGGGCCTGTAAACCATGAAGTGCCCATTGTAAGGAAGTGGGTCTATTGTAGTATAGCCCTTTGGCAGGGCAGTCAAAAATTGTGAGGTTCACCAATGCCCCTGCATACAGACGTGCATGAGGGCCTGTAAACCTGAAGTGCCCATTGTAAGGAAGTGGGTCTATTGTAGTATAGCACTTTGGCAGGGCAGCCAAAAATTGGGAGGCTCCACATTGTCCCTGGATAGAGACGTGCATGATGGCCTGTAAACCTGAAGTGCCCATTCTAAGGAAGTGGGTCTATTGTAGTATAGCCCTTTGGCAGGGCAGCCAAAAATTGGGAGGCTCCACATTGTCCCTGGATAAAGACGTGCATGAGGGCCTGTAAACCTGAAGTGCCCATTGTAAGGAAGTGGGTCTATTGTAGTATAGCCCTTTGGCAGGGCAGCCAAAAATTGGGAGGCTCCACATTGTCCCTGGATAGATACGTGCATGAGGGCCTGTAAACCTGAAGTGCCCATTCTAAGGAAGTGGGTCTATTGTAGTATAGCCCTTTGGCAGGGCAGCCAAAAATTGGGAGGCTCCACAATGTCCCTGGATAGAGACGTACATGATGGCCTGTTAATCTGAAGTGCCCAATGTAAGGAAGTGGGTCTATTGTAGTATAGCCCTTTGGCAGGGCAGTCCAAAATTGTGAGGTTCACCAATGCCCCTGCTTACAGACGCGCATGAGGACCTGTAAACCTGAGGTGCCCATTGTAAGGAAGTGGGTCTATTGTAGTATAGCCCTTTGGCAGGGCAGCCAAAAATTGGGAGCCTCCACATTGTCCCTGGATAGAGACGTGCATGATGGCCTGTAAACCTGAAGTGCCCATTGTAAGGAAGTGGGTCTATTGTAGTATAGCCCTTTGGCAGGGCAGCCAAAAATTGGGAGGCTCCACGTTGTCCCTGGATAGAGACGTGCAAGATGGCCTGTAAACCTGAAGTGCCCATTGTAAGGAAGTGGGTCTATTGTAGTATAGCCCTTTGGCAGGGCAGTCCAAAATTGTGAGGTTCACCAATGCCCCTGCATACAGACGTGCATGAGGGCCTGTAAACCATGAAGTGCTTATTGTAAGGAAGTGGGTCTATTGTAGTATAGCCCTTTGGCAGGGCAGTCCAAAATTGTGAGGTTCACCAATGCCCCTGCATATAGACGTGCATGAGGGCCTGTAAACCTGAAGTGCCCATTGTAAGGAAGTGGGTCTATTGTAGTATAGCCCTTTGGCAGGGCAGCCAAAAATTGGGAGGCTCCACATTGTCCCTGGATAGAGACGTGCATGATGGCCTGTAAACCTGAAGTGCCCATTCTAAGGAAGTGGGTCTATTGTAGTATAGCCCTTTGGCAGGGCAGCCAAAAATTGGGAGGCTCCACATTGTCCCTGGATTGAGACGTGCATGAGGGCCTGTAAACCTGAAGTCTCCATTGTAAGGAAGTAGGTCTATTGTAGTATAGCCCTTTGGCAGGGCAGCCTAAAATTGAGAGGCTCCACATTGTCCCTGGATAGAGACGTGCATGAGGGCCTGTAAACCTGAAGTGCCCATTGTAAGGAAGTGGGTCTATTGTAGTATAGCCCTTTGGCAGGGCAGCCAAAAATTGGGAGCCTCCACATTGTCCCTGGATAGAGACGTGCATGATGGCCTGTAAACCTGAAGTGCCCATTGTAAGGAAGTGGGTCTATTGTAGTATAGCCCTTTGGCAGGGCAGCCAAAAATTGGGAGCCTCCACATTGTCCCTGGATAGAGACGTGCATGATGGCCTGTAAACCTGAAGTGCCCATTGTAAGGAAGTGGGTCTATTGTAGTATAGCCCTTTGGCAGGGCAGTCCAAAATTGTGAGGTTCACCAATGCCCCTGCATACAGACGTGCATGAGGGCCTGTAAACCATGAAGTGCTTATTGTAAGGAAGTGGGTCTATTGTAGTATAGCCCTTTGGCAGGGCAGTCCAAAATTGTGAGGTTCACCAATGCCCCTGCATACAGACGTGCATGAGGGCCTGTAAACCTGAAGTGCCCATTGTAAGGAAGTGGGTCTATTGTAGTATAGCCCTTTGGCAGGGCAGCCAAAAATTGGGAGGCTCCACATTGTCCCTGGATAGAGACGTGCATGATGGCCTGTAAACCTGAAGTGCCCATTCTAAGGAAGTGGGTCTATTGTAGTATAGCCCTTTGGCAGGGCAGGCAAAAATTGGGAGGCTCCACATTGTCCCTGGATAGGGACGTGCATGAGGGCCTGTAAACCTGAAGTCTCCATTGTAAGGAAGTGGGTCTATTGTAGTATAGCCCTTTGGCAGGGCAGCCAAAAATTGGGAGGCTCCACATTGTCCCTGGATAGAGACGTGCATGATGGCCTGTAAACCTGAAGTGCCCATTGTAAGGAAGTGGGTCTATTGTAGTATAGCCCTTTGGCAGGGCAGCCTAAAATTGGGAGGCTCCACATTGTCCCTGGATAGAGACGTGCATGAGGGCCTGTAAACCTGAAGTGCCCATTGTAAGGAAGTGGGTCTATTTTAGTATAGCCCTTTGGCAGGGCAGCCAAAAATTGGGAGGCTCCACAATGTCCCTGGATAGAGACGTACATGATGGCCTGTAAATCTGAAGTGCCCATTGTAAGGAAGTGGGTCTATTGTAGTATAGCCCTTTGGCAGGGCAGTCCAAAATTGTGAGGTTCACCAATGCCCCTGCATACAGACGTGCATGAGGGCCTGTAAACCTGAAGTGCCCATTGTAAGGAAGTGGGTCTATTGTAGTATAGCCCTTTGGCAGGGCAGTCCAAAATTGTGAGGTTCACCAATGCCACTGCATACAGACGCGCATGAGGACCTGTAAACCTGAGGTGCCTATTGTAAGGAAGTGGGTCTATTGTAGTATAGCCCTTTGGCAGGGCAGCCAAAAATTGGGAGCCTCCACATTGTCCCTGGATAGAGACGTGCATGATGGCCTGTAAACCTGAAGTGCCCATTGTAAGGAAGTGGGTCTATTGTAGTATAGCCCTTTGGCAGGGCAGCCAAAAATTGGGAGGCTCCACATTGTCCCTGGATAGAGACGTGCATGATGGCCTGTACACCTGAAGTGCCCATTGTAAGGAAGTGGGTCTATTGTAGTATAGCCCTTTGGCAGGGCAGTCCAAAATTGTGAGGTTCACCAATGCCCCTGCATACAGACGTGCATGAGGGCCTGTAAACCATGAAGTGCCCATTCTAAGGAAGTGGGTCTATTGTAGTATAGCCCTTTAGCAGGGCAGTCCAAAATTGTGAGGTTCACCAATGCCCTTGCATACAGACGTGCATGAGGGCCTGTAAACCTGAAGTGCCCATTGTAAGGAAGTGGGTCTATTGTAGTATAGCCCTTTGGCAGGGCAGCCAAAAATTGGGAGGCTCCACATTGTACCTGGATAGAGACGAGCATGATGGCCTGTAAACCTGAAGTGCCCATTGTAAGGAAGTGGGTCTATTGTAGTATAGCCCTTTGGCAGGGCAGCCAAAAATTGGGAGGCTCCACATTGTACCTGGATAGAGACGTGCATGATGGCCTGTAAACCTGAAGTGCCCATTGTAAGGAAGTGGGTCTATTGTAGTATAGCCCTTTGGCAGGGCAGTCCAAAATTGTGAGGTTCACCAATGCCCCTGCATACAGACGTGCATGAGGGCCTGTAAACCTGAAATGCCCATTGTAAGGAAGTGGGTCTATTGTAGTATAGCCCTGTGGCAGGGCAGCCAAAAATTGGGAGGCTCCACATTGTACCTGGATAGAGACGTGCATGATGGCCTGTAAACCTGAAGTGCCCATTGTAAGGAAGTGGGTCTATTGTAGTATTGCCCTTTGGCAGGGCAGCCAAAAATTGGGAGGCTCCACATTGTCCCTGGATAGAGACGTGCATGAGGGCCTGTAAACCTGAAGTGCCCATTGCAGGGAAGTGGGTCTATTGTAGTATAGCCCTTTGGCAGGGCAGTCCAAAATTGTGAGATTCACCAATGCCCCTGCATACAGTCGTGCATGAGGGCCTGTAAACCTGAAGTGACCATTGTAAGGAAGTGGGTCTATTGTAGTATAGCCCTTTGGCAGGGCAGTCCAAAATTGTGAGGTTCACCAATGCCCCTGCATACAGACCTGCATGAGGGCCTGTAAACCTGAAGTGCCCATTGTAAGGAAGTGGGTCTATTGTAGTATAGCCCTTTGGCAGGGCAGCCAAAAATTGGGAGCCTCCACATTGTCCCTGGATAGAGACGTGCATGATGGCCTGTAAACCTGAAGTGCCCATTGTAAGGAAGTGGGTCTATTGTAGTATAGCCCTTTGGCAGGGTAGCCTAAAATTGGGAGGCTCCACATTGTCCCTGGATAGAGACGTGCATGAGGGCCTGTAAACCTGAAGTGCCCATTGTAAGGAAGTGGGTCTATTGTAGTATAGCCCTTTGGCAGGGCAGCCAAAAATTGGGAGCCTCCACATTGTCCCTGGATAGAGACGTGCATGATGGCCTGTAAACCTGAAGTGCCCATTGTAAGGAAGTGGGTCTATTGTAGTATAGCCCTTTGGCAGGGCAGCCAAAAATTGGGAGCCTCCACATTGTCCCTGGATAGAGACGTGCATGATGGCCTGTAAACCTGAAGTGCCCATTGTAAGGAAGTGGGTCTATTGTAGTATAGCCCTTTGGCAGGGCAGTCCAAAATTGTGAGGTTCACCAATGCCCCTGCATACAGACGTGCATGAGGGCCTGTAAACCATGAAGTGCTTATTGTAAGGAAGTGGGTCTATTGTAGTATAGCCCTTTGGCAGGGCAGTCCAAAATTGTGAGGTTCACCAATGCCCCTGCATACAGACGTGCATGAGGGCCTGTAAACCTGAAGTGCCCATTGTAAGGAAGTGGGTCTATTGTAGTATAGCCCTTTGGCAGGGCAGCCAAAAATTGGGAGGCTCCACATTGTCCCTGGATAGAGACGTGCATGATGGCCTGTAAACCTGAAGTGCCCATTCTAAGGAAGTGGGTCTATTGTAGTATAGCCCTTTGGCAGGGCAGGCAAAAATTGGGAGGCTCCACATTGTCCCTGGATAGGGACGTGCATGAGGGCCTGTAAACCTGAAGTCTCCATTGTAAGGAAGTGGGTCTATTGTAGTATAGCCCTTTGGCAGGGCAGCCAAAAATTGGGAGGCTCCACATTGTCCCTGGATAGAGACGTGCATGATGGCCTGTAAACCTGAAGTGCCCATTGTAAGGAAGTGGGTCTATTGTAGTATAGCCCTTTGGCAGGGCAGCCTAAAATTGGGAGGCTCCACATTGTCCCTGGATAGAGACGTGCATGAGGGCCTGTAAACCTGAAGTGCCCATTGTAAGGAAGTGGGTCTATTTTAGTATAGCCCTTTGGCAGGGCAGCCAAAAATTGGGAGGCTCCACAATGTCCCTGGATAGAGACGTACATGATGGCCTGTAAATCTGAAGTGCCCATTGTAAGGAAGTGGGTCGATTGTAGTATAGCCCTTTGGCAGGGCAGTCCAAAATTGTGAGGTTCACCAATGCCCCTGCATACAGACGTGCATGAGGGCCTGTAAACCTGAAGTGCCCATTGTAAGGAAGTGGGTCTATTGTAGTATAGCCCTTTGGCAGGGCAGTCCAAAATTGTGAGGTTCACCAATGCCACTGCATACAGACGCGCATGAGGACCTGTAAACCTGAGGTGCCCATTGTAAGGAAGTGGGTCTATTGTAGTATAGCCCTTTGGCAGGGCAGCCAAAAATTGGGAGCCTCCACATTGTCCCTGGATAGAGACGTGCATGATGGCCTGTAAACCTGAAGTGCCCATTGTAAGGAAGTGGGTCTATTGTAGTATAGCCCTTTGGCAGGGCAGCCAAAAATTGGGAGGCTCCACATTGTCCCTGGATAGAGACGTGCATGATGGCCTGTAAACCTGAAGTGCCCATTGTAAGGAAGTGGGTCTATTGTAGTATAGCCCTTTGGCAGGGCAGTCCAAAATTGTGAGGTTCACCAATGCCCCTGCATACAGACGTGCATGAGGGCCTGTAAACCATGAAGTGCCCATTCTAAGGAAGTGGGTCTATTGTAGTATAGCCCTTTGGCAGGGCAGTCCAAAATTGTGAGGTTCACCAATGCCCTTGCATACAGACGTGCATGAGGGCCTGTAAACCTGAAGTGCCCATTGTAAGGAAGTGGGTCTATTGTAGTATAGCCCTTTGGCAGGGCAGCCAAAAATTGGGAGGCTCCACATTGTACCTGGATAGAGACGAGCATGATGGCCTGTAAACCTGAAGTGCCCATTGTAAGGAAGTGGGTCTATTGTAGTATAGCCCTTTGGCAGGGCAGCCAAAAATTGGGAGGCTCCACATTGTACCTGGATAGAGACGTGGATGATGGCCTGTAAACCTGAAGTGCCCATTGTAAGGAAGTGGGTCTATTGTAGTATAGCCCTTTGGCAGGGCAGTCCAAAATTGTGAGGTTCACCAATGCCCCTGCATACAGACGTGCATGAGGGCCTGTAAACCTGAAATGCCCATTGTAAAGAAGTGGGTCTATTGTAGTATAGCCCTGTGGCAGGGCAGCCAAAAATTGGGAGGCTCCACATTGTACCTGGATAGAGACGTGCATGATGGCCTGTAAACCTGAAGTGCCCATTGTAAGGAAGTGGGTCTATTGTAGTATTGCCCTTTGGCAGGGCAGCCAAAAATTGGGAGGCTCCACATTGTCCCTGGATAGAGACGTGCATGAGGGCCTGTAAACCTGAAGTGCCCATTGCAAGGAAGTGGGTCTATTGTAGTATAGCCCTTTGGCAGGGCAGTCCAAAATTGTGAGATTCACCAATGCCCCTGCATACAGTCGTGCATGAGGGCCTGTAAACCTGAAGTGACCATTGTAAGGAAGTGGGTCTATTGTAGTATAGCCCTTTGGCAGGGCAGTCCAAAATTGTGAGGTTCACCAATGCCCCTGCATACAGACGTGCATGAGGGCCTGTAAACCTGAAGTGCCCATTGTAAGGGAAGTGGGTCTATTGTAGTATAGCCCTTTGGCAGGGCAGTCCAAAATTGTGAGGTTCACCAATGCCACTGCATACAGACGCGCATGAGGACCTGTAAACCTGAGGTGCCCATTGTAAGGAAGTGGGTCTATTGTAGTATAGCCCTTTGGCAGGGCAGCCAAAAATTGGGAGCCTCCACATTGTCCCTGGATAGAGACGTGCATGATGGCCTGTAAACCTGAAGTGCCCATTGTAAGGAAGTGGGTCTATTGTAGTATAGCCCTTTGGCAGGGCAGCCAAAAATTGGGAGGCTCCACATTGTCCCTGGATAGAGACGTGCATGATGGCCTGTAAACCTGAAGTGCCCATTGTAAGGAAGTGGGTCTATTGTAGTATAGCCCTTTGGCAGGGCAGTCCAAAATTGTGAGGTTCACTAATGCCCCTGCATACAGACGTGCATGAGGGCCTGTAAACCATGAAGTTCCCATTGTAAGGAAGTGGGTCTATTGTAGTATAGCCAATTGGCAGGGCAGTCCAAAATTGTGAGGTTCACCAATGCCCTTGCATACAGACGTGCATGAGGGCCTGTAAACCTGAAGTGCCCATTGTAAGGAAGTGGGTCTATTGTAGTATAGCCCTTTGGCAGGGCAGCCAAAAATTGGGAGGCTCCACATTGTCCCTGGATAGAGACGTGCATGAGGGCCTGTAAACCTGAAGTGCCCATTGCAAGGAAGTGGGTCTATTGTAGTATAGCCCTTTGGCAGGGCAGTCCAAAATTGTGAGGTTCACCAATGCCCCTGCATACAGACGTGCATGAGGGCCTGTAAACCTGAAGTGCCCATTGTAAGGAAGTGGGTCTATTGTAGTATAGCCCTTTGGCAGGGCAGCCAAAAATTGGGAGGCTCCACATTGTACCTGGATAGAGACGTGCATGATGGCCTGTAAACCTGAAGTGCCCATTGTAAGGAAGTGGGTCTATTGTAGTATAGCCCTTTGGCAAGGCAACCAAAAATTGGGAGACTCCACATTGTCCCTGGATAGAGACGTGCATGAGATCCTGTAAACCTGAAGTGCCCATTGTAAGGAAGTGGGTCTATTGTAGTATAGCCCTTTGGCAGGGCAGCCAAAAATTGGAAGGCTCCACATTGTCCCTGGATAGAGACGTGCATGATGGCCTGTAAACCTGAGGTGCCCATTGCAAGGAAGTGGGTCTATTGTAGTATAGCCCTTTGGCGGGGCAGTCCAAAATTGTGAGGTTCACCAATGCCCCTGCATACAGACGTGCATGAGGGCCTGTAAACCTGAAGTGCCCATTGTAAGGAAGTGGGTCTATTGTAGTATAGCCCTTTGGCAGGGCAGTCCAAAATTGTGAGGTTCACCAATGCCCCTGCATACAGACGTGCATGAGGGCCTGTAAACCTGAAGTGCCCATTGTAAGGAAGTGGGATTATTGTAGTATAGCCCTTTGGCAGGGCAGCCAAAAATTGGGAGGCTCCACATTTTCCCTGGATAGAGACGTGGATGAGGGCCTGTAAACCTGAAGTGCCCATTGTAAAGAAGTGGGTCTATTGTAGTATAACCCTTTGGCAGGGGAGCCAAAAATTGGGAGGCTCCACATTGTCCCTGGATAGAGACGTGGATGAGGGCCTGTAAACCTGAAGTGCCCATTGTAAGGAAGTGGGTCTATTGTAGTATAACCCTTTGGCAGGGCAGCCAAAAATTGGGACGCTCCACATTGTCCCTGGATAGAGACGTGCAGGAGGGCCTGTAAACCTGAAGTGCCCATTGTAAGGAAGTGGGTCTATTGTAGTATAGCCCTTTGGCAGGGCAGTCCAAAATTGTGAGGTTCACCAATGCCCCTGCATACAGACGTGCATGAGGGCCTGTAAACCTGAAGTGCCCATTGTAAGGAAGTGGGTCTATTGTAGTATAGCCACATTGTCCCTGGATAGAGACGTGCATGAGGGCCTGTAAACCTGAAGTGCCCATTGTAAGGAAGTGGGTCTATTGTATTATAGCCCTTTGGCAGGGCAGTCCAAAATTGTGAGGTTCACCAATGCCCCTGCATACAGGCGTGCATGAGGGCCTGTAAACCTGAAGTGCCCATTGTAAGGAAGTGGGTCTATTGTAGTATAGCCCTTTGGCAGGGCAGTCCAAAATTGTGAGGTTCACCAATGCCCCTGCATACAGACATGCATGAGGGCCTGTAAACCTGAAATGCCCATTGTAAGGAAGTGGGTCTATTATAGTATAGCCCTTTGGCAGGGCAGCAAAAAATTGGGAGGCTCCACATTGTCCCTGGATAGAGACGTGCATGATGGCCTGTAAACCTGAAGTGCCAATTGCAAGGAAGTGGGTCTATTGTAGTATAGCCCTTTGGCAGGGCAGTCCAAAATTGTGAGGTTCACCAATGCCCCTGCATACAGACGTGCATGAGGGCCTGTAAACCTGAAGTGCCCATTGTAAGGAAGTGGGTCTATTGTAGTATAGCCCTTTGGCAGGGCAGTCCAAAATTGTGAGGTTCACCAATGCCCCTGCATACAGACGTGCATGAGGGCCTGTAAACCTGAAGTGCTCATTGTAAGGAAGTGGGTCTATTGTAGTATAGCCCTTTGGCAGGGCAGCCAAAAATTGGGAGGCTCCACATTGTCCCTGGATAGAGACGTGCATGATGGCCTGTAAACCTGAAGTGCCCATTGTAAGGAAGTGGGTCTATTGTAGTATAGCCCTTTGGCAGGGCAGCCAAAAATTGGGAGGCTCCACATTTTCCCTGGATAGAGACGTGCATGAGGGCCTGTAAACCTGAAGTGCCCATTATAAGGAAATGCGTCTATTGTAGTATAGCCCTTTGGCAGGGCAGCCAAAAATTGAGAGGCTCCACGTTGTCCCTGGATAGAGACGTGCTTGAGGGCCTGTAAACCTGAAGTGCCCATTGTAAGGAAGTGGGTCTATTGTAGTATAGCCCTTTGGCAGGGCAGCCAAAAATTGGGAGGCTCCACATTGTCCCTGGATAGCGACGTGCATGAGGGCCTGTAAACCTGAAGTGCCCATTGTAAGGAAGTGGGTCTATTGTAGCATAGCCCTTTGGCAGGGCAGTCCAAAATTGTGAGGTTCACCAATGCCCCTGCATACAGACGTGCATGAGAGCCTGTAAACCTAAAGTGCCCATTGTAAGGAAGTGGGTCTATTGTAGTATAGTCCAAAATTGTGAGGTTCACTAATGCCCCTGCATACAGACGTGCATGAGGGCCTTTTAACCTGAAGTGCCCATTGTAAGGAAGTGGGTCTATTGTAGTATAGCCCTTTGGCAGGGCAGTCCAAAATTGTGAGTTTCACCAATGCCCCTGCATACAGACGTGCATGAGGGCATGTAAACCTGAAGTGCCCATTGTAAGGAAGTGGGTCTATTGTAGTATAGCCCTTTGGCAGGGCAGTCCAAAATTGTGAGGTTCACCAATGCCCCTGCATACAGACGTGCATGAGGGCCTGTAAACCTGAAGTGCCCATTGTAAGGAAGTGGGTCTATTGTAGTATTGCCCTTTGGCAGGGCAGTCCAAAATTGTGAGGTTCACCAATGCCCCTGCATACAAACGTGCATGAGGGCCTGTAAACCTGAAGTGCCCATTGTGAGGAAGTGGGTCTATTGTAGTATAGCCCTTTGGCAAGGCAGCCAAAAATTGGGAGGCTCCACATTGTCCCTGGATAGAGACGTGCATGATGGCCTGTAAACCTGAAGTGCCCATTGTAAGGAAGTGGGTCTATTGTAGTATAGCCCTTTGGCAGGGCAGCCAAAAATTGGGAGGCTCCACATTGTCCCTGGATAGAGACGTACATGAGGGCCTGTGAACCTGAAGTGCCCATTGTAAGGAAGTGGGTCTATTGTAGTATAGCCCTTTGGCAGGGCAGCCAAAAATTGGGAGGCTCCACATTGTCCCTGGATAGAGACGTGCATGAGGGCCTGTAAACCTGAAGTGCCCATTGAAAGGAAGTGGGTCTATTGTAGTATAGCCCTTTGGCAGGGCAGCCAAAAATTGGGAGGCTCCACATTGTCCCTGGATAGCGACGTGCATGAGGGCCTGTAAACCTGAAGTGGCCATTGTAAGGAAGTGGGTCTATTGTAGCATAGCCCTTTGGCAGGGCAGCCAAAAATTGGGAGGCTCCACATTGTCCCTGGATAGAGACGTGCATGATGGCCTGTAAACCTGAAGTGCCCATTGTAAGGAAGTGGGTCTATTGTAATATAGCCCTTTGGCAGGGCAGTCCAAAATTGTGAGGTTCACCAATGCCCCTGCATACAGACGTGCATGAGGGCCTGTAAACCTGAAGTGCCCATTGTAAGGAAGTGGGTCTATTGTAGTATAGCCCTTTGGCAGGGCAGTCCAAAATTGTGAGGTTCACCAATGCCCCTGCATACAGACGTGCATGAGGGCCTGTAAACCTGAAGTGCCCATTGTAAGGAAGTGGGTCTATTGTAGTATAGCCCTTTGGCAGGGCAGTCCAAAATTGTGAGGTTCACCAATGCCCCTGCATACAGACGTGCATGAGGGCGTTTAAACCTGAAGTGCCCATTGTAAGAAAGTGGGTCTATTGTAGTATAGCCCTTTGGCAGGGCAGCCAAAAATTGGGAGGCTCCACATTGTCCCTGGATAGAGACGTGCATGAGGGCCTGTAAACCTGAAGTGCCCATTGTAAGGAAGTGGGTCTATTGCAGTATAGCCCTTTGGCAGGGCAGTCCAAAATTGTGAGGTTCAAAAATGCCCCTGCATACAGACGTGCATGAGGGCCTGTAAACCTGAAGTGCCCATTGTAAGGAAGTGGGTCTATTGTAGTATAGCCCTTTGGCAGGGCAGTCCAAAATTGTGAGGTTCACCAATGCCCCTGCATACAGACGTGCATGAGGGCCTGTAAACCTGAAGTGCCCATTGTAAGGAAGTGGGTCTATTGTAGTATTGCCCTTTGGCAGGGCAGTCCAAAATTGTGAGGTTCACCAATGCCCCTGCATACAGACGTGGATGAGGGCCTGTAAACCTGAAGTGCCCATTGTAAGGAAGTGGGTCTATTGTAGTATAGCCCTTTGGCAGGGCAGTCCAAAATTGTGAGGTTCACCAATGCCCCTGCATACAGACGTGCATGAGGGCCTGTAAACCATGAAGTGCCCATTGTAAGGAAGTGGGTCTATTGTAGTATAGCCCTTTGGCAGGGCAGTCAAAAATTGTGAGGTTCACCAATGCCCCTGCATACAGACGTGCATGAGGGCCTGTAAAACTGAAGTGCCCATTGTAAGGAAGTGGGTCTATTGTAGTATAGCCCTTTGGCAGGGCAGCCAAAAATTGGGAGGCTCCACATTGTCCCTGGATAGAGACGTGCATGATGGCCTGTAAACCTGAAGTGCCCATTCTAAGGAAGTGGGTCTATTGTAGTATAGCCCTTTGGCAGGGCAGCCAAAAATTGGGAGGCTCCACATTGTACCTGGATAGAGACGTGCATAATGGCCTGTAAACCTGAAGTGCCCATTGTAAGGAAGTGGGTCTATTGTAGTATAGCCCTTTGGCAGGGCAGTCCAAAATTGTGAGGTTCACCAATGCCCCTGCATACAGACGTGCATGAGGGCCTGTAAAACTGAAGTGCCCATTGTAAGGAAGTGGGTCTATTGTAGTATAGCCCTTTGGCAGGGCAGCCAAAAATTGGGAGGCTCCACATTGTCCCTGGATAGAGACGTGCATGATGGCCTGTAAACCTGAAGTGCCCATTCTAAGGAAGTGGGTCTATTGTAGTATAGCCCTTTGGCAGGGCAGTCCAAAATTGTGAGGTTCACCAATGCCCCTGCATACAGACGTGCATGAGGGCCTGTAAACCTGAAGTGCCCATTGTAAGGAAGTGGGTCTATTGTAGTATAGCCCTTTGGCAGGGCAGTCCAAAATTGTGAGGTTCACCAATGCCCCTGCATACAGACGTGCATGAGGGCCTTTAAACCTGAAGTGCCCATTGTAAGAAAGTGGGTCTATTGTAGTATAGCCCTTTGGCAGGGCAGCCAAAAATTGGGAGGCTCCATATTGTCCCTGGATAGAGACGTGCATGAGGGCCTGTAAACCTGAAGTGCCCATTGTAAGGAAGTGGATCTATTGTAGTATAGCCGTTTGGTAGGGCAGCCTAAAATTGGGATGCTCCACATTGTCCCTGGATAGAGACGTGCATGAGGGCCTGTAAACCTGAAGTGCCCATTGTAAGGAAGTGGGTCTATTGTAGTATAGCCCTTTGGCAGAGCAGCCAAAAATTGGGAGGCTCCCCATTGTCTCTGGATAGAGACGTACATGATGGCCTGTAAACCTGAAGTGCCCATTGTAAGGAAGTGGGTCTATTGTAGTATAGCCCTTTGGCAGGGCAGTCCAAAATTGTGAGGTTCACCAATGCCCCTGCATACAGACGTGCATGAGGGCCTGTAAACCTGAAGTGCCCATTGTAAGGAAGTGGGTCTATTGTAGTATAGCCCTTTGGCAGGGCAGTCCAAAATTGTGAGGTTCTCCAATGCCCCTGCATACAGACGTGCATGAGGGCCTGTAAACCTGAAGTGCCCATTGTAAGGAAGTGGGTCTATTGTAGTATAGCCCTTTGGCAGGGCAGTCCAAAATTGTGAGGTTCACTAATGCCCCTGCATACAGACGTGCATGAGGGCCTGTAAACCTGAAGTGCCCATTGTAAGGAAGTGGGTCTATTGTTGTATAGCCCTTTGGCAGGGCAGACAAAAATTGGGAGGCTCCACATTGTCCCTGGATAGAGACGTGCATGAGGGCCTGTAAACCTGAAGTGCCCATTGTAAGGAAGTGGGTCTATTGTAGTATAGCCCTTTGGCAGGGCTGCCTAAAATTGGGAGGCTCCACATTGTCCCTGGATAGAGACATGCATGAGGGCCTGTAAACCTGAAGTGCCCATTGTAAGGAAGTGGGTCTATTGTAGTATAGCCCTTTGGCAGGGCAGCCAAAAATTGGGAGGCTCCACCTTGTCCCTGGATAGCGACGTGCTTGAGGGCCTGTAAACCTGAAGTGCCCATTGTAAGGAAGTGGGTCTATTGTAGCATAGCCCTTTGGCAGGGCAGTCCAAAATTGTGAGGTTCACCAATGCCCCTGCATACAGACGTGCATGAGGGCCTGTAAACCTAAAGTGCCCATTGTAAGGAAGTGGGTCTATTGTAGTATAGTCCAAAATTGTGAGGTTCACTAATGCCCCTGCATACAGACGTGCATGAGGGCCTTTTAACCTGAAGTGCCCATTGTAAGGAAGTGGGTCTATTGTAGTATAGCCCTTTGGCAGGGCAGTCCAAAATTGTGAGTTTCACCAATGCCCCTGCATACAGACGTGTATGAGGGCCTGTAAACCTGAAGTGCCCATTGTAAGGAAGTGGGTCTATTGTAGTATAGCCCTTTGGCAGGGCAGTCCAAAATTGTGAGGTTCACCAATGCCCCTGCATACAGACGTGCATGAGGGCCTGTAAACCTGAAGTGCCCATTGTAAGGAAGTGGGTCTATTGTAGTATTGCCCTTTGGCAGGGCAGTCCAAAATTGTGAGGTTCACCAATGCCCCTGCATACAAACGTGCATGAGGGCCTGTAAACCTGAAGTGCCCATTGTGAGGAAGTGGGTCTATTGTAGTATAGCCCTTTGGCAGGGCAGCCAAAAATTGGGAGGCTCCACATTGTCCCTGGATAGAGACGTGCATGATGGCCTGTAAACCTGAAGTGCCCATTGTAAGGAAGTGGGTCTATTGTAGTATAGCCCTTTGGCAGGGCAGCCAAAAATTGGGAGGCTCCACATTGTCCCTGGATAGAGACGTACTTGAGGGCCTGTTAACCTGAAGTGCCCATTGTAAGGAAGTGGGTCTATTGTAGTATAGCCCTTTGGCAGGGCAGCCAAAAATTGGGAGGCTCCACATTGTCCCTGGATAGAGACGTGCATGAGGGCCTGTAAACCTGAAGTGCCCATTGAAAGGAAGTGGGTCTATTGTAGTATAGCCCTTTGGCAGGGCAGCCAAAATTGGGAGGCTCCACATTGTCCCTGGATAGCGACGTGCATGAGGGCCTGTAAACCTGAAGTGTCCATTGTAAGGAAGTGGGTCTATTGTAGCATAGCCCTTTGGCAGGGCAGCCAAAAATTGAGAGGCTCCACATTGTCCCTGGATAGAGACGTGCATGATGGCCTGCAAACCTGAAGTGCCCATTGAAAGGAAGTGGGTCTATTGTAATATAGCCCTTTGGCAGGGCAGTCCAAAATTGTGAGGTTCACCAATGCCCCTGCATACAGACGTGCATGAGGGCCTGTAAACCTGAAGTGCCCATTGTAAGGAAGTGGGTCTATTGTAGTATAGCCCTTTGGCAGGGCAGTCCAAAATTGTGAGGTTCACCAATGCCCCTGCATACAGACGTGCATGAGGGCCTGTAAACCTGAAGTGCCCATTGTAAGGAAGTGGGTCTATTGTAGTATAGCCCTTTGGCAGGGCAGTCCAAAATTGTGAGGTTCACCAATGCCCCTGCATACAGACGTGCATGATGGCCTTTAAACCTGAAGTGCCCATTGTAAGAAAGTGGGTCTATTGTAGTATAGCCCTTTGGCAGGGCAGCCAAAAATTGGGAGGCTCCACATTGTCCCTGGATAGAGACGGGCATGAGGGCCTGTAAACCTGAAGTGCCCATTGTAAGGAAGTGGATCTATTGTAGTATAGCCCTTTGGTAGGGCAGCCTAAAATTGGGAGGCTCCACATTGTCCCTGGATAGAGACGTGCATGAGGGCCTGTAAACCTGAAGTGCCCATTGTAAGGAAGTGGGTCTATTGTAGTATAGCCCTTTGGCAGAGCAGCCAAAAATTGGGAGGCTCCCCATTGTCTCTGGATAGAGACGTACATGATGGCCTGTAAACCTGAAGTGCCCATTGTAAGGAAGTGGGTCTATTGTAGTATAGTCCAAAATTGTGAGGTTCACTAATGCCCCTGCATACAGACGTGCATGAGGGCCTTTTAACCTGAAGTGCCCATTGTAAGGAAGTGGGTCTATTGTAGTATAGCCCTTTGGCAGGGCAGTCCAAAATTGTGAGTTTCACCAATGCCCCTGCATACAGACGTGTATGAGGGCCTGTAAACCTGAAGTGCCCATTGAAAGGAAGTGGGTCTATTGTAGTATAGCCCTTTGGCAGGGCAGTCCAAAATTGTGAGGTTCACCAATGCCCCTGCATACAGACGTGCATGAGGGCCTGTAAACCTGAAGTGCCCATTGTAAGGAAGTGGGTCTATTGTAGTATTGCCCTTTGGCAGGGCAGTCCAAAATTGTGAGGTTCACCAATGCCCCTGCATACAAACGTGCATGAGGGCCTGTAAACCTGAAGTGCCCATTGTGAGGAAGTGGGTCTATTGTAGTATAGCCCTTTGGCAGGGCAGCCAAAAATTGGGAGGCTCCACATTGTCCCTGGATAGAGACGTGCATGATGGCCTGTAAACCTGAAGTGCCCATTGTAAGGAAGTGGGTCTATTGTAGTATAGCCCTTTGGCAGGGCAGCCAAAAATTGGGAGGCTCCACATTGTCCCTGGATAGAGACGTACTTGAGGGCCTGTTAACCTGAAGTGCCCATTGTAAGGAAGTGGGTCTATTGTAGTATAGCCCTTTGGCAGGGCAGCCAAAAATTGGGAGGCTCCACATTGTCCCTGGATAGAGACGTGCATGAGGGCCTGTAAACCTGAAGTGCCCATTGAAAGGAAGTGGGTCTATTGTAGTATAGCCCTTTGGCAGGGCAGCCAAAAATTGGGAGGCTCCACATTGTCCCTGGATAGCGACGTGCATGAGGGCCTGTAAACCTGAAGTGTCCATTGTAAGGAAGTGGGTCTATTGTAGCATAGCCCTTTGGCAGGGCAGCCAAAAATTGGGAGGCTCCACATTGTCCCTGGATAGAGACGTGCATGATGGCCTGCAAACCTGAAGTGCCCATTGTAAGGAAGTGGGTCTATTGTAATATAGCCCTTTGGCAGGGCAGTCCAAAATTGTGAGGTTCACCAATGCCCCTGCATACAGACGTGCATGAGGGCCTGTAAACCTGAAGTGCCCATTGTAAGGAAGTGGGTCTATTGTAGTATAGCCCTTTGGCAGGGCAGTCCAAAATTGTGAGGTTCACCAATGCCCCTGCATACAGACGTGCATGAGGGCCTGTAAACCTGAAGTGCCCATTGTAAGGAAGTGGGTCTATTGTAGTATAGCCCTTTGGCAGGGCAGTCCAAAATTGTGAGGTTCACCAATGCCCCTGCATACAGACGTGCATGAGGGCCTTTAAACCTGAAGTGCCCATTGTAAGAAAGTGGGTCTATTGTAGTATAGCCCTTTGGCAGGGCAGCCAAAAATTGGGAGGCTCCACATTGTCCCTGGATAGAGACGGGCATGAGGGCCTGTAAACCTGAAGTGCCCATTGTAAGGAAGTGGATCTATTGTAGTATAGCCCTTTGGTAGGGCAGCCTAAAATTGGGAGGCTCCACATTGTCCCTGGATAGAGACGTGCATGAGGGCCTGTAAACCTGAAGTGCCCATTGTAAGGAAGTGGGTCTATTGTAGTATAGCCCTTTGGCAGAGCAGCCAAAAATTGGGAGGCTCCCCATTGTCTCTGGATAGAGACGTACATGATGGCCTGTAAACCTGAAGTGCCCATTGTAAGGAAGTGGGTCTATTGTAGTATAGCCCTTTGGCAGGGCAGTCCAAAATTGTGAGGTTCACCAATGCCCCTGCATACAGACGTGCATGAGGGCCTGTAAACCTGAAGTGCCCATTGTAAGGAAGTGGGTCTATTGTAGTATAGCCCTTTGGCAGGGCAGTCCAAAATTGTGAGGTTCACCAATGTCCCTGCATACAGACGTGCATGAGGGCCTGTAAACCGGAAGAGCCCATTGTAAGGAAGTGGGTCTATTGTAGTATAGCCCTTTGGCAGGGCAGTCCAAAATTGTGAGGTTCTCCAATGCCCCTGCATACAGACGTACATGAGGGCCTGTAAACCTAAAGTGCCCATTGTAAGGAAGTGGGTCTATTGTAGTATAGCCCTTTGGCAGGGCAGTCCAAAATTGTGAGGTTCACTAATGCCCCTGCATACAGACGTGCATGAGGGCCTGTAAATCTGAAGTGCCCATTGTAAGGAAGTGGGTCTATTGTAGTATAGCCCTTTGGCAGGGCAGCCAAAAATTGGGAGGCTCCACATTGTCCCTGGATAGAGACGTGCATGAGGGCCTGTAAACCTGAAGTGCCCATTGTAAGGAAGTGGGTCTATTGTAGTATAGCCCTTTGGCAGGGCTGCCTAAAATTGGGAGGCTCCACATTGTCCCTGGATAGAGACATGCATGAGGGCCTGTAAACCTGAAGTGCCCATTGTAAGGAAGTGGGTCTATTGTAGTATAGCCCTTTGGCAGGGCAGCCAAAAATTGGGAGGCTCCACATTGTCTCTGGATTGAGACGTACATGATGGCCTGTAAACCTGAAGTGCCTATTGTAAGGAAGTGGGTCTATTGTAGTATAGCCCTTCGACAGGGCAGTCCAAAATTTTGAGGTTCACCAATGCCCCTGCATACAGACGTGCATGAGGGCCTGTAAACCTGAAGTGCCCATTGTAAGGAAGTGGGTCTATTGTAGTATAGCCCTATGGCAGGGCAGCCAAAAATTGGGAGGCTCCACATTGTCTCTGGATAGAGACGTACATGATGGCCTGTAAACCTGAAGTGCCCATTATAAGGAAGTGGGTCTATTGTAGTATAGCCCTTTGGCAGGGCAGTCCAAAATTGTGAGGTTCACCAATGCCCCTGCATACAGACGTGCATGAGGGCCTGTAAACCTGAAGTGCCCATTGTAAGGAAGTGGGTCTATTGTAGTATAGCCCTTTGGCAGGGCAGTCCAAAATTGTGAGGTTCACCAATGCCCCTGCATACAGACGTGCATGAGGGCCTGTAAACCTGAAGTGCCCATTGTAAGGAAGTGGGTCTATTGTAGTATAGCCCTTTGGCAGGGCAGTCCAAAATTGTGAGGTTCACCAATGCCCCTGCATACAGACGTGCATGAGGGCCTGTAAACCTGAAGTGCCCATTGTAAGGAAGTGGGTTTATTGTAGTATAGCCCTTTGGCAGGGCAGTTCAAAATTGTGAGGTTCACTAATGCCCCTGCATACAGACGTGCATGAGGGCCTGTAAACCTGAGGTGCCCATTGTAAGGAAGTGGGTCTATTGTAGTATAGCCCTTTGGCAGGGCAGCCAAAAATTGGGAGGCTCCACATTGTGCCTGGATAGAGACGTGCATGACGGCCTGTAAACCTGAAGTGCCCATTGTATGGAAGTGGGTCTATTGTAGTATAGCCCTTTGGCAGGGCAGCCTAAAATTGGGAGGCTCCACATTGTCCCTGGATAGAGACGTGCATGAGGGCCTGTAAACCTGAAGTGACCATTGTAAGGAAGTGGGTCTATTGTAGTATAGCCCTTTGGCAGGGCAGCCAATAATTGGGAGGCTCCACATTGTCTCTGGATAGAGACGTACATGATGGCCTGTAAACCTGAAGTGCCCATTGTAAGGAAGTGGGTCTATTGTAGTATAGCCCTTTGGCAGGGCAGTCCAAAATTGTGAGGTTTAAAAATGCCCCTGCATACAGACGTGCATGAGGGCCTGTAAACCTGAAGTGCCCATTGTAAGTAAGGAAGTGGGTCTATTGTAGTATAGCCCTTTGGCAGGGCAGTCCAAAATTGTGAGGTTCACCAATGCCCCTGCATACAGACGTGCATGAGGGCCTGTAAACCTGAAGTGCCCATTGTAAGGAAGTTAGTCTATTGTAGTATAGCCCTTTGGCAAGGCAGCCAAAAATTGGGAGGCTCCACTTTGTCCCTGGATAGAGACGTGCATGAGGGCCTGTAAACCTGAAGTGCCCATTGTAAGGAAGTGGGTCTATTGTAGTATAGACCTTTGGCAGGGCAGCCAAAAATTGGGAGGCTCCACTTTGTCCCTGGATAGAGACGTGCATGAGGGCCTGTAAACCTGAAGTGCCCATTATAAGGAAGTGGATCTATTGTAGTATAGCCCTTTGGCAGGGCAGCCAAAAATTGGGAGGCTCCACATTGACCCTGGATACAGACGTGCATGAGGGCCTGTAAACCTGAAGTGCCCATTGTAAGGAAGTGGGTCTATTGTAGTATAGCCCTTTGGCAGGGCAGTCAAAAATTGTGAGGTTCACCAATGCCCCTGCATACAGACGTGCATGAGGGCCTGTAAACCTGAAGTGCCCATTGTAAGGAAGTGGGTCTATTGTAGTATAGCCCTTTGGCAGGGCAGTCCAAAATTGTGAGGTTCACCAATGCCCCTGCATACAGACGTGCATGAGGGCCTGTAAACCTGAAGTGCCCATTGTAAGGAAGTTAGTCTATTGTAGTATAGCCCTTTGGCAAGGCAGCCAAAAATTGGGAGGCTCCACTTTGTCCCTGGATAGAGACGTGCATGAGGGCCTGTAAACCTGAAGTGCCCATTGTAAGGAAGTGGGTCTATTGTAGTATAGACCTTTGGCAGGGCAGCCTAAAATTGGTAAGCTCCACATTGTCCCTGGATAGAGACGTGCATGAGGGCCTGTAAACCTGAAGTGCCCATTATAAGGAAGTGGATCTATTGTAGTATAGCCCTTTGGCAGGGCAGTCAAAAATTGGGAGGCTCCACATTGACCCTGGATACAGACGTGCATGAGGGCCTGTAAACCTGAAGTGCCCATTGTAAGGAAGTGGGTCTATTGTAGTATAGCCCTTTGGCAGGGCAGTCAAAAATTGTGAGGTTCACCAATGCCCCTGCATACAGACGTGCATGAGGGCCTGTAAGCCTGAAGTGCCCATTGTAAGGAAGTGGGTCTATTGTAGTATAGCCCTTTGGCAGGGCAGCCAAAAATTGGGAGGCTTCACATTGTCCCTGGATAGAGACGTGCATGATGGCCTGTAAACCTGAAGTGCCCATTGTAAGGAAGTAGGTCTATCGTAGTATAGCCCTTTGGCAGGGCAGTTCAAAATTGTGAGGTTCACCAATGCCCGTGCATACAGACGTGCATGAGGGCCTGTAAACCTGAAGTGCCCATTGTAAGGAAGTGGGTCTATTGTAGTATAGCCCTATGGCAGGGCAGCCAAAAATTGGGAGGCTCCACATTGTCTCTGGATAGAGACGTACATGATGGCCTGTAAACCTTAAGTGCCCATTGTAAGGAAGTGGGTCTATTGTAGTATAGCCCTTTGGCAGGGCAGTCCAAAATTGTGAGGTTCACCAATGCCCCTGCATACAGACGTGCATGAGGGCCTGTAAACCTGAAGTGCCCATTGTAAGGAAGTGGGTCTATTGTAGTATAGCCCTTTGGCAGGGCAGTCCAAAATTGTGAGGTTCACCAATGCCCCTGCATACAGACGTGCATGAGGGCCTGTAAACCTGAAGTGCCCATTGTAAGGAAGTGGGTCTATTGTAGTATAGCCCTTTGGCAGGGCAGTTCAAAATTGTGAGGTTCACTAATGCCCCTGCATACAGACGTGCATGAGGGCCTGTAAACCTGAGGTGCCCATTGTAAGGAAGTGGGTCTATTGTAGTATAGCCCTTTGGCAGGGCAGCCAAAAATTGGGAGGCTCCACATTGTGCCTGGATAGAGACGTGCATGACGGCCTGTAAACCTGAAGTGCCCATTGTATGGAAGTGGGTCTATTGTAGTATAGCCCTTTGGCAGGGCAGCCTAAAATTGGGAGGCTCCACATTGTCCCTGGATAGAGACGTACGTGCATGAGGGCCTGTAAACCTGAAGTGCCCATTGTAAGGAAGTGGGTCTATTGTAGTATAGCCCTTTGGCAGGGCAGCCAAAAATTGGGAGGCTCCACATTGTCTCTGGATAGAGACGTACATGATGGCCTGTAAACCTGAAGTGCCCATTGTAAGGAAGTGGGTCTATTGTAGTATAGCCCTTTGGCAGGGCAGTCCAAAATTGTGAGGTTCAAAAATGCCCCTGCATACAGACGTGCATGAGGGCCTTTAAACCTGAAGTGCCCATTGTAAGGAAGTGGGTCTATTGTAGTATAGCCCTTTGGCAGGGCAGTCCAAAATTGTGAGGTTCACCAATTGTCATGATGTATTTTACCTTCTCACTGTATTTGCTGTAATACTATGTCAGGATGTGATGTCACTTTCCTTTGGTTGTACTTACTGAACACTTTGAAATGTCTTGGGATGTAAGTAACCATACCTTCCCCCCATCTCCTGTGTCTCTGGGCCCATAATGCAATTATCTCTTGTCCACACAGCCAGGGGAACTTCTCATTGTTTCGTAAGCAGTGGATAACGCCAACTACACAAACCTGTAGACATCTCGGAGCCAACCTTCTAGAATCTTCTAGTGGGCCCAACCATTGCATAGACCCCTACCCTTGAGGGGCGGGCCCACGAGCTCAAACAATTCACTCCTGTTTCTAAATGCAGTTGGGAGTTGAGTTTTTGAAGAGGAAGGGAGCGAGATCTGAATCTGCGGACAGACCTCGCCGTCCAGTGGATTGTGTGGGATTTCTGGGACTCTGAAAAGGACTATTACGTTGTGATCTGGCACTTTGGATTATCGTGAGGTGCCCCCGAATCTGTTTTATTTGGACTTGTCGTGTGCTGTTCCTGTATTCCTGTTAGTAAACCTGTTGGATCATCCTCGGCCTGTTGTCTCTCTTTGCTCTGATGTACACCCCGTCACAAACTGGTGGCAGCAGTGGGATCAGAGCAGAAGAAATGGAGGACAACAGCCAATCGACGTCTGAAACCAGAACCTCAGGATACAGGAACTGGACTGTGGCGAGTCTACAAACAAAGGCCCGTGAATTAGGTGTCGGCTACAAAGGACTCTCTAAGGAGCAACTAATTGAGGCATTGGAACACGCTTGCCTGCAAGATGGCACCGAGGAACAATTTCCACAGCAAGGGGAGCAAAGACGGGAGCCGGAGGTGAATACCCAAAAAAGTCAATGGGTTGTGTGGTACAAGGAAAAGATGGCACTGCTTGGAGATGAGGCCACCATAGAAGATAAGAGGGAGGCCATGCGTGGAGCTGAAGAGAAGGAGCGCAGGATGGAGGAGATGGCATTGCTGGATAAGCAGCTCGCTGTGGAAGCCGCGAGAGGTTCCAGACAGACTGTAACCCCAGCACCCATCATGAGGGAACTTCCCAGAGTGTCCCGCAAAGACTTCAAGCAGTTTAATGAGGCTGCTGGTGACATTGAGGGCTTCTTCCAGGACTTTGAGCATCAGTGTCGATTAATGGAAGTCCCAGAAAGGGAGCGCGTCCGGCATCTGGTTGGGCTCTTAGAGGGTGGAGCTGCTGCAGCCTATAGAGCTATGGACCCTCGGTGGAACTGTGAGTATGCGGATATTAAACAGACTATTCTAGAACATTATGCTGTAACGCCAGACACTTACAGGACTCAGTTCCGTACTCTAGCATGTGATGAGGAAGTGTCCTTCAAGATGTATGCCCACAAACTCAAACATCTGTGGCATCGTTGGTTGGAGGCAGAGGAGGCCTTAACCTTGGAGACCGTCCTCCAGGTCCTCCTAAAAGAGCAGTTTTACTTCAAGTGCCCCGCTGAGATCCGGGAATGGGTGCGTGAAGGGAGACCAGCCACTGTGGAGGAAGCTGCAGCTCTAGCTGATGAGGCTCTCACCATCAAGCCTCAGTGGAAAAAACTACTACCCAGTGAGAAAAAAAACACCAACCCCCCAACGCTGGTGGCCCCTGGTCCTTCTGGCCCCAATGTTCACCATCACCCTAGACCGTCAACTCATGGGGACCTTCGTGTGACTGTGCCTCGCATTACTCATGCTCCACCTTTGGGAATACGACGCGGAGGAAGAATCCCAGAGCGCAGATGTTATGGATGTGGGCAGCCTGGGCACATGCAATTCCAATGTCCAGGTGTTCGTAGACAGAACAGCTACAGACCGCCTTTGCCTGTTCATTACCTACAGACACCTTCACCAGGAGAAGAGCTGGATTCTGTGCCTGATGACTTGCCAAGTGACTCAGATATCCTGGCTCCCCTACCCGGAGTCTATGGGGTGCGAGCTCCAGCCACCTGTTCTTCTGATCTTCAGGACAAACATCTACAGGAGGTCGTGCTGGATGGCCAAAAAGTTGTTGGCTTCCGTGACACTGGGGCTTTCCTCACCATAGCCGATCCCCGAGTAATTCAACCACAAGCAATTCAAAAGGGACCAGGAATTGCCATTGAACTGGCAGGAGGTACCCAGAGATATATTCCAAGAGCGAGTGTGACCCTGGATTATGGCTTTGGGGCAAAACAATGTGTGGTCGGTGTGATGAGCGGCCTCCCTGCAGACGTTCTTCTAGGAAATGATGTGGGGAATCTTCATTGCCACTTTGTCGGTGCGGTAACCAGAAGTCAAGCCAAGAGAGCAGCCCATGTGGACGTGTACAACCCATCCATGGAACTGAGGCCACCAGAACTGCCATTACAGCCGGTGAGTGATTCTTCTTGTGGGGATAATATGAATGTTACTTGGGATAAAGTTCAGTTTAGACAAGAAGTAGAGACTGACCCCACCCTTGCTAGTTTTAGAACTCGGGCTGAAATAGGGCAGCTAGGGGAAAACGGAGAAAGAATTATCAGAGAAAATGGACTTCTGTATCGGGTTGCCAATGCCGACTCCCTAGATAAGCCCTGGACTTATAGCAAACAGCTGATTGTTCCTCAGAAGTACAGAATTCCCCTATTACACCTGGCTCATGACATTCCTACGGCTGGCCATCAAGGCAAAACCCGCACCGAGAGACGATTGACTCAAACTTTTTATTGGCCGGGGATTTCCCAAGCAGTGGCGCATTTCTGCCGAATTGTGACATATGTCAGCGTAGAGGGCGACCCGGAGATCACCCAAAGGCACCCCTGCAACCGCTCCCTATAATAGAAGAACCCTTTCAAAGAGTAGCTGTTGATATCATTGGACCTCTGGCTAAACCAAGTAAATCTGGAAAGCAGTACATTCTCACTGTTGTGGACTACGCCACCCGATATCCAGAAGCCGTGGCCTTGTCAAGTATCTCTGCAGCCAAGGTGGCCGAGGCCTTGGTTATTATTTTTACCAGAGTAGGATTCCCCAGTGAGATCTTGTCGGACCAAGGCTCCCAGTTTATGTCAGAGTTGGTCCAGTGTCTGTGGCGCACCTGTGGAGTACGAGCGATCCGAACGACCCCGTATCATCCCCAAACAAATGGACTTTGTGAACGATTCAACGGCACTCTGAAGAATATGCTGAGGGCCTTCACGGACCGAGATTCAGACTGGGAGAAGTACCTACCCCATCTCTTGTTTGCCTATCGGGAAGTTCCCCAGGAGTCCACTGGGTTCTCCCCCTTTGAACTACTCTATGGAAGAAAGGTCCGAGGACCCTTAACCCTGCTCAAGGAATACTGGGAGGGGCAAGTTGAAGATACAGGAACCCCTGTTGTCCCTTATGTCCTAAAGCTGCGAGAAACCTTGGCCCAACTTGCTAGTTTTGCACAGAGTCATTTGCGTATGGCTCAAACCAGACAGAAGACATGGTATGACCGTAACGCACGCTATCGGGAGTTTGTAGAAGGACAACAAGTCTTAATGATTGTTCCCCATCGGCAGAATAAACTGCAGACCACATGGGAGGGTCCCTTCCGGGTTCTCAGAAAACTGAATGATACCAATTACCTTCTTGCTTTAGATGATCAGGGGCTAAGGCAAAAGACTGTCCATGTGAATATGATTAAGGAGTACCATGACCGGAACATTCCAATGATAGCAAGCTGTCGGTTGGCTTCAGAAGATGGTCAAGAGGATGAGGACTCTCTACCTGATCTCGTGGAAGCAGCGAGAGCCCCATCCACTGTGGAACAGGTTCCCCTGGGAGATTACCTGGACTCCTTACAGAAAATCCAGATGCTGGAAGTGCTTCAACAGAGACGGGCTGCTTTCTCATCCCAACCAGGTCGAGCCACCGTCACCCAACATCATGTGGACACTCAGGGCATCCGTCCCATACAACTGGCTCCTTACCGGGTACCTGAATCAGTTCGAAACACCATGCAGCACGAACTGGAGGAGATGTTACAGCTTGGGGTAATCCAGGCCTCCCATAGCCCTTGGGCCTCCCCTGTGGTGTTAGTACCCAAGAAGGATGGGAGTACTCGATTTTGTGTGGACTATCGGCGACTAAACGACCATACCATCAGCGATCCTTACCCAATGCCTCGTATTGACGAACTTCTAGACCGACTGGCTGGGTCCCGATATGTCACTACCTTGGATCTCAGTAAGGGATACTGGCAGATCCCTCTAACGGATGAAGGGAGAGAACGGTCTGCTTTTATAACCCCCTTTGGTCTGTATGAATTTCTAAGCATGCCTTTTGGAATGAAAAATGCCCCGGCCACCTTCCAGAGAATGGTGGATCAGATCCTCCGGGGATGTGATGACTTTGCTTGTGCCTACTTGGATGATATCGCCGTCTTCAGCCACACATGGGAGGAACATCTGAATCAAGTAGCCATTATTTTGGACCTGATTCTTGCAGCCGGCCTAACTATTCGACCCGATAAATGCCAATTGGGGATGGGGGAAGTCCAGTACCTAGGACATAGAGTGGGAGGAGGGAAGCTCCGACCTGAGCCTGCCAAAATCCAGGCTATTAGAGACTGGCCTGTACCCCAAACTAAGAAACAAGTTATGGCTTTTCTGGGCACTGCCAGTTATTACCGAAAATTTGTTTCTCATTTCAGTACTGTGGCCAAGCCTCTTACCGACCTGACCAAGAAAACAATGCCCCGGCTGGTGATCTGGACTCCAGCCTGTGATGAGGCTTTTAACCGGCTGAAGGATGCTTTGATATGCGATCCTGTCCTGGCTGCTCCAGACTACAAGAGGAGATTCATTGTGCAAACGGATGCCTCTGCTTATGGACTGGGAGCTGTCCTCAGCCAGGTGAATGCAGCTGGGGACGAGCACCCCATCGCCTATCTCAGCCGGAAACTGCTGGACCGAGAAGTGGCCTATGCAACTGTTGAGAAGGAATGTCTGGCTGTAGTGTGGGCCCTTAAGAAACTACGGCCGTATCTGTATGGACGGGAATTCACTGTGGTTACTGATCACAATACCCTCACCTGGCTGAACAGAGTCTCTGGGGACAATGGACGCTTACTGCGATGGAGCCTGGCTCTGCAGCCCTATAACTTTACCATACAATATAGAAGGGGCAGCCAACACCAAAATGCAGATGGACTGTCGAGGCAAGAGGAGCCTTGAGTCCTGTCAGCCATGCCTGCGTGTACTTAACCAGCGACCTGTAGAGGTCCCTAGTACGTACACAAGTTGGGAGGGGAAGGAATTGTCATGATGTATTTTACCTTCTCACTGTATTTGCTGTAATACTATGTCAGGATGTGATGTCACTTTCCTTTGGTTGTACTTACTGAACACTTTGAAATGTCTTGGGATGTAAGTAACCATACCTTCCCCCCATCTCCTGTGTCTCTGGGCCCATAATGCAATTATCTCTTGTCCACACAGCCAGGGGAACTTCTCATTGTTTCGTAAGCAGTGGATAACGCCAACTACACAAACCTGTAGACATCTCGGAGCCAACCTTCTAGAATCTTCTAGTGGGCCCAACCATTGCATAGACCCCTACCCTTGAGGGGCGGGCCCACGAGCTCAAACAATTCACTCCTGTTTCTAAATGCAGTTGGGAGTTGAGTTTTTGAAGAGGAAGGGAGCGAGATCTGAATCTGCGGACAGACCTCGCCGTCCAGTGGATTGTGTGGGATTTCTGGGACTCTGAAAAGGACTATTACGTTGTGATCTGGCACTTTGGATTATCGGGAGGTGCCCCCGAATCTGTTTTATTTGGACTTGTCGTGTGCTGTTCCTGTATTCCTGTTAGTAAACCTGTTGGATCATCCTCGGCCTGTTGTCTCTCTTTGCTCTGATGTACACCCCGTCACACCAATGCCCCTGCATACAGACGTGCATGAGGGCCTGTAAACCTGAAGTGCCCATTGTAAGGAAGTTAGTCTATTGTAGTATAGCCCTTTGGCAAGGCAGCCAAAAATTGGGAGGCTCCACTTTGTCCCTGGATAGAGACGTGCATGAGGGCCTGTAAACCTGAAGTGCCCATTGTAAGGAAGTGGGTCTATTGTAGTATAGACCTTTGGCAGGGCAGCCTAAAATTGGGAAGCTCCACATTGTCCCTGGATAGAGACGTGCATGAGGGCCTGTAAACCTGAAGTGCCCATTATAAGGAAGTGGATCTATTGTAGTATAGCCCTTTGGCAGGGCAGCCAAAAATTGGGAGGCTCCACATTGACCCTGGATACAGACGTGCATGAGGGCCTGTAAACCTGAAGTGCCCATTGTAAGGAAGTGGGTCTATTGTAGTATAGCCCTTTGGCAGGGCAGTCAAAAATTGTGAGGTTCACCAATGCCCCTGCATACAGACGTGCATGAGGGCCTGTAAACCTGAAGTGCCCATTGTAAGGAAGTGGGTCTATTGTAGTATAGCCCTTTGGAAGGGCAGCCAAAAATTGGGAGGCTTCACATTGTCCCTGGATAGAGACGTGCATGATGGCCTGTAAACCTGAAGTACCCATTGTAAGGAAGTGGGTCTATTGTAGTATAACCCTTTGGCAGGGCAGCCAAAAATTGGGAGGCTCCACTTTGTCCCTGGATAGAGACGTGCATGATGGCCTGTAAACCTGAAGTGCCCATTGTAAGGAAGTAGGTCTATCGTAGTATAGCCCTTTGGCAGGGCAGTCCAAAATTGTGAGGTTCACCAATGCCCCTGCATACAGACGTGCATGAGGGCCTGTAAACCTGAAGTGCCCATTGTAAGGAAGTGGGTCTATTGTAGTATAGCCCTTTGGCAGGGCAGTCCAAAATTGTGAGGTTCACCAATGCCCCTGCATACAGACGTGCATGAGGGCCTGTAAACCTGAAGTGCCCATTGTAAGGAAGTGGGTCTATTGTAGTATAGCCCTTTGGCAATGCAGTCCAAAATTGTGAGGTTCACTAATGCCCCTGCATACAGACGTGCATGAGGGCCTTTAAACCTGAAGTGCCCATTGTAAGGAAGTGGGTCTATTGTAGTATAGCCCTTTGGCAGGGCAGCCTAAAATTGGGAGGCTCCACATTGTCCCTGGATAGAGACGTGCATGAGGGCCTGTAAACCTGAAGTGCCCATTATAAGGAAGTGGGTCTATTGTAGTATAGCCCTTTGGCAGGGCAGCCTAAAATTGGGAGGCTCCACATTGTCCCTGGATAGAGACGTGCATGAGGGCCTGTAAACCTGAAGTGCCCATTGTAAGGAAGTGGGTCTATTGTAGTATAGCACTTTGGCAGGGCAGTCCAAAATTGTGAGGTTCACCAATGCCCCTGCATACAGACGTGCATGAGGGCCTGTAAACCTGAAGTGCCCATTGTAAGGAAGTGGGTCTATTGTAGTATAGCCCTTTGGCAGGGCAGTCCAAAATTGTGAGGTTCAAAAATGCCCCTGCATACAGACGTGCATGAGGGCCTGTAAACCTGAAGTGCCCATTGTAAGGAAGTGGGTCTATTGTAGTATAGCCCTTTGGCAGGGCAGTCCAAAATTGTGAGGTTCACCAATGCCCCTGCATACAGACGTGCATGAGGGCCTGTAAGCCTGAAGTGCACATTGTAAGGAAGTGGGTCTATTGTAGTATAGCCCTTTGGCAGGGCAGCCAAAAATTGGGAGGCTCCACATTGTCCTTGGATAGAGACGTACATGATGGCCTGTAAACCTGAAGTGCCCATTGTAAGGAAGTGGGTCTATTGTAGTATAACCCTTTGGCAGGGCAGTCCAAAATTGTGAGGTTCACCAATGCCCCTGCATACAGACGTGCATGAGGGCCTGTAAACCTGAAGTGCCCATTGTAAGGAAGTGGGTCTATTGTAGTATAGCCCTTTGGCAGGGCAGTCAAAAATTGTGAGGTTCACCAATGCCCCTGCATACAGACGTGCATGAGGGCCTGTAAACCTGAAGTGCCCATTGTAAGGAAGTGGGTCTATTGTAGTATAGCCCTTTGGCAGGGCAGTCCAAAATTGTGAGGTTCACTAATGCCCCTGCATACAGACGTGCATGAGGGCCTTTAAACCTGAAGTGCCCATTGTAAGGAAGTGGGTCTATTGTAGTATAGCCCTTTGGCAGGGCAGCCAAAAATTGGGAGGCTCCATATTGTCCCTGGATAGAGACGTGCATGAGGGCCTGTAAACCTGAAGTGCCCATTGTAAGGAAGTGGGTCTATTGTAGTATAGCCCTTTGGCAGGGCAGCCTAAAATTGGAAGGCTCCACATTGTCCCTGGATAGAGACGTGCATGAGGGCCTGTAAACCTGAAGTGCCCATTGTAAGGAAGTGGGTCTATTGTAGTATAGCCCTTTGGCAGGGCAGCCAAAAATTGGCAGGCTCCACATTGTTTCTGGATAGAGACGTACATGATGGCCTGTAAACCTGAAGTGCCCATTGTAAGGAAGTGGGTCTATTGTAGTATAGCCCTTTGTCAGGGCAGTCCAAAATTGTGAGGTTCACCAATGCCCCTGCATACAGACATGCATGAGGGCCTGTAAACCTGAAGTGCCCATTGTAAGGAAGTGGGTCTATTGTAGTATAGCCCTTTGGCAGGGCAGTCCAAAATTGTGAGGTTCACCAATGCCCGTGCATACAGACGTGCATGAGGGCCTGTAAACCTGAAGTGCCCATTGTAAGGAAGTGGGTCTATTGTAGTATAGCCCTTTGGCAGGGCAGTCCAAAATTGTGAGGTTCACCAATGGCCCTGCATACAGACGTGCATGAGGGCCTGTAAACCTGAAGTGCCCATTGTAAGGAAGTGGGTCTATTGTAGTATAGCCCTTTGGCAGGGCAGTCCAAAATTGTGAGGTTCACCAATGCCCCTGCATACAGACGTGTATGAGGGCCTGTAAACCTGAAGTGTCCATTGTAAGTAAGTGGGTCTATTGTAGTATAGCCCTTTGGCAGGGCAGCCAAAAATTGGGAGGCTCCACATTGTCCCTGGATAGAGACGTGCATGAGGGCCTGTAAACCTGAAGTGCCCATTGTAAGGAAGTGGGTCTATTGTAGTATAGCCCTTTGGCAGGGCAGCCTAAAATTGGGAGGCTCCACATTGTCCCTGGATAGAGACGTGCATGAGGGCCTGTAAACCTGAAGTGCCCATTGTAAGGAAGTGGGTCTATTGTAGTATAGCCCTTTGGCAGGGCAGCCAAAAATTGGGAGGTTCCACATTGTCTCTGGATAGAGACGTACATGATGGCCTGTAAACCTGAAGTGCCCATTGTAAGGAAGTGGGTCTATTGTAGTATAGCCCTTTGGCAGGGCAGTCCAAAATTGTGAGCTTCAAAAATGCCCCTGCATACAGACGTGCATGAGGGCCTGTAAACCTGAAGTGCCCATTGTAAGGATGTGGGTCTATTGTAGTATAGCCCTTTGGCAGGGCAGTCCAAAATTGTGAGGTTCACCAATGCCCCTGCATACAGACGTGCATGAGGGCCTGTAAACCTGAAGTGCCCATTGTAAGGAAGTGGGTCTATTGTAGTAAAGCCCTTTGGCAGGGCAGCCAAAATTTGGGAAGCTCCACATTGTCCCTGGATAGAGATGTGCATGAGGGCCTCAAAACATTGTTCCCATTGCAAAGGAGCGGGTCTCCTGTCGTTGTAATGTCTATTCTGAAAGAATGGGTGAAAAAATTTACCACTGGGGGTATACCTGAAACAACGGCCTAACTATTGTTACGGTCATCATGGTGGCGCATGAGGAGAAGGAGGAGCAGTCCAGCGATTAGCCAAACTCCAGAAGTGTGTACCCATGGGTGAGTGGAGGTACATGGCAAATTCCCGTTACAAACTTTAAATTCCGCTCTCATTTGCTGGTGGTGTGGTGAAGTCTGGCCCAATCCAACCCTTGTTCATCTTGATCAGAGTCAGCCTGTCAGCATTTTCAGTTGACAGGCGGGTGCGTTTATCTGTAATGATTCCACCTGCGGCACTAAAAACACGCTCTGACAAAACGCTAGCGGCAGGGCAGGCCAGGACTTCCAAGGCGTAGAGAGCCAATTCATGCCACGTGTCCAGCTTGGATACCCAATAATTGTAAGGCACAGAGGAATGTCGGAGTACAGTTGTTCGATCTGCAAGGTACTCCTTGAGCATCTGGGCAAACTTAGGATTTCTTGTGGCACTACCCCGCACCTCAGGGGCTGTGGTACGTGAGGGGCTGAGAAAACTGTCCCACATCTTAAAGACTGTTCCCCTACCTCTGGCGGATTGGACTTGTGCCCCTCTCGGCTGTACGCCTTGGTTGTTCACTGATTCCTGACCTATGCCGCTAGCGTTTTGTGATGGGAATGCTTTGCCTACTTCCGTGACTATGGCCTTCCGGAACTGCTGCATTTTGGCTGACCTATCCGCCTCGGGATTAAGAGACATAAAGTTCTCCTTGTAGCGTGGGTCTAACAGTGTTACCAACCAGTAATGATTGTCGGCCAAGATGTTCTTAACGCGAGGGTCACGAGACAGGCCGCTTACCATAAAGTCAGCCATGTGCGCCAGACTCTTAACAGCCAGTACTTCAGTATCCTGACCAACACGATGACTGAACATGCTGTCCCCCTCCTCCTCCTCCTCTTCCTCCTCATCTACCCTGTCCTCTGGCCAGCCACGCTGAACCGAGGATATGACTGGTGTGCATGTCATATCCTCAATTTGGCCGGAGAGTTGCTCCATGTCTTCAGCCTCCTCCTCGTCATAGTCCTCCACTGCACGTTGTGATGAGACGAGGCTGGGCTGTGTGTTATCACCCACACCCACTACTGTTTCTTGCTCCAACTCATCGCGCTCCGCCTGCAATGCATCATGTTTGTTTTTGAGCAGAGACCGTTTTAGAAGGCAGAGAAGCGGTATGGTGACGCTAATAATGGCGTCATCACCACTCACCATCTTGGTGGAGTCCTCAAAGTTTTGGAGGATGGTACATAGGTCGGACATCCATCTCCACTCCTCAGGTGTTATGTGTGGAGTTTAACCCATTTCCCGACGGCTTAGGTGATGCAGGTACTCAACAACTGCCCTCTTCTGCTCACATATCCTGACCAACATGTGCAGAGTTGAATTCCAACGCGTGGGGACATCACACACCAGTCTGTGAGCAGGAAGATGCAAACGGCGCTGAAAGCCGGCAAGGCCGGCTGAAGCAGTAGGTGACTTTCGAAAATGTGCAGACAGGCGGCGAACTTTTACCAGCAGATCAGACAGCTCTGGGTATGACTTTAGAAACCGCTGAACCACGAGGTTCAGCACATGGGCCACGCATGGAACATGTGTCAGCTGGCCTCGCCTCAAAGCCACCACCAGGTTCCGGCCATTGTCACACACGACCTTTCCTGGCTTTAGGTTCAGAGGTGTGAGCCAGTGATCTGCCTGCTGTTTCAGAGCTGTCCACACCTCTTCTGCATTGTGGGGTTTGTCACCTATGCAGATTTGCTTTAGCACAGCCTGTTGCCGCTTCGCCGAGGCAGTGCTGCAGTGCTTCCAGCTTGGGACTGGTGTGGAGGGTAAAGTGGATGAGAATGCGCAGGAGGAGGCTGAGGAGCATGACATTCCGGAGCTGTAGAGTGTGGGTGAAACCCTGACTGAGGTAGGGCCTGCAAACCTTGGTGTGGGAAGGACGTGTTCCGTCCCTCGCTCAGACTGGGTCCCAGCTTCCACAATATTAACCCAGTCAACGAGATGTAGCGGCCTTGCCCACAAGCACTTGTCCACGTGTCTGTGGTTAGGTGGACTTTGGCTGAAACAGCGTTGTTCAGGGCACGTGTGATGTTTTGTGACACGTGGTTATGCAATGCGGTGACGGCACACCGGGAGAAATAGTGGCGGCTGGGGACCAACTAACGTGGGACAGCTGCCGCCATCAGGTCGCAGAATGTTTCTGTCTCCACCAGCCTAAAAGGCAACATTTCCAGCGCAAGCAGTCGCGAAATGTTAGCATTTAGAACTGTGGCATGTGGGGCGTTGGCAGTGTATTTGCGCCTGCGTTCAAAGGTTTGCTGAATGGATAACTGAACACTGCGCTGGGACAAGGACATGCTTGATGATGGTGTTATTTCTGCGTAGGCAACTGCAGGAGCAGGGCCGGAGGAGGCTTGTTCGCAGGCAGCATGGACAGGGGATTGGCTCGCATGCACAACAAGCGAAGACGTAGCAGTGACATCAGCAAGCACTGCTCCTCGACTCTGTTGTACATCCCACAAAGTCGGGTGCTTGGCTGACATGTGCCTGATCATGCTGGTGGTGGTCAGGCTGCTAGTTTTGGTACCCCTGCTGATGCTGGCATGGCAGGTGTTGCAAATGGCCTTTTTAGAATCATCTGGAGCCAACTTAAAAAACTGCCAGACTCGGGAAGACCTAACATTTGTACAGGCACCTTGTGTCGTGTTGTTGTTCCGGGGAACGGTTGCCTGACTTCTGCCTGCGGCCACCACCCTGCTTCTTACTGCCTGTTGGGATTCTACGCCTCCCTCCCCATGTGCACTGCTGTCCTCGCTCTGCATATCCTTCTGCCAGGTTGGGTAAGTTACTGGATCATCCACCACGTCGTCTTCCTCTTCTGCACCCTGCTCCTCCTCCTGACTTCCTGACAATTGTGTCTCATCATCGTCCACCCCTTGTTGAGACACGTTGCCAACTTCGTGAGAACGTGGCTGCTCAAATATTTGGGCATCTGTACATACGATCTCCTCATGACCCACTTCAACAGGAGCTGGCGGGAGGCCAGAATGTTCGAATGGAAACGTGAAGAGCTCTTCCGAGTGTCCAAGTGTGGGATCAGTAATGTCCGTGGACGTGTACTCAGCCTGGTGGTAGGAAGGAGGATCAGTTTCTGAAATGTGCGGTGCAGTATCACGGCTACTGACACTTGACCATGTGGAAGACAGAGTGTTTGTGGTGGTGCCAATCTGACTGGAAGCATTATCCGCTATCCAACTAACAACCTGTTGACACTGGTCTTGGTTCAAGAGCGGTGTACTGCTGCGGTCCCCAAGAATTTGGGACAGGACGTGCGAGGGAGTAGATGTGGCCCTTTGTTGTGGCGAAATTAGAGCTTGCCCACGGCCTTGGCCTCTGCCTGCACCACCATCACGTCCACTTCCTTGTTTGTTGCCAACGCCCTTGCGCATTTTGCAATGCTGTGCTGACGTGTATTCACTAGACTTGTGCGTTATATCCAAGTTTGTGCAAAACGCACACAAGTGCACCTGTACGCTGCCACCGACAGGCACACACGTGCGGTTTTTAAATGCAAGCACGGACGCACTAAGAACCTAACAGGTTTTTAGGAGCGACAATTACTGAGAAGTTTGACACTATCAGACACTGCTGGCTGACGTGTATTATTCACTAGACTTGTGCATTATATACTAGTTTGTGCAAAACGTGCACCTGTACGCTTCCACCGACAGGCACACACGTGCGGTTTTTAAATGCAAGCACGGACGCACTAAGAACCTAACAGGTTTTTAGGTGCAACAATTACTGAGAAGTTTGACACTATCAGGACTGAATTAGACTGTGTACACCAGCCCCAGATATGATGAAGGCTGGTATACGGTCACCACTAGGAATGGCTATATACCCTGCCTGCCTGCCTGTATACAGCTACAATAGTCCTGAGAAGGACTCTTCTGGTCACTAGCCTGTATTCCGACCTGGCTATACCCTGCCTGCCCTGCCTGTATACAGCAACAATAGTCCTGAGAAGGACTCTGCTCCTGTACTCCGACCTGGCTATACCCTGCCTGCCTGTATACAACTACAATAGTCCTGAGAAGGACTTCTGGTCACACTGTTTGCAGCCCTGCTACGGAAATAACTATAAAGGGCCGCAAACCTTTCCCTGAAGCATCAACACTCTCCCTGCACTGACTGTCTGGATGGCTGTGTGCAGAGCACAGCGCGCCCGCCGGTATAAAGGCTCGGTCACGCTGTGCAGGCCGGCCAATCACTGCAATTCCACAACTAACAGGGCTGTGGCATTGCAGTGGTCTGCCAGCCAATCCCTGCATGAGGGCTGGATCTCAAAAGAGCGCCAACATGCAGGGATGAAGACCATGAGTACAGCACGAGTATCGCGAGATTACTCAGTCCCCGCCAAGTAGCCTGAGTACAGTGATACTCGTGCGAGTACCGAGTATTGACAAGCATACTCACTCAACACTACTGAATACCTTATCTGATTATGAAAGTTTACATAATGTTTGTGTGACGCCCTGGACTAGCCAGGTAGTCACATACATACCAACATACACACCCCCACCCTAGACAGTTACAACAGTCAGACATGAACCCTTGTTGCCTCCCTCCTGGGTCTGATGTCCACTCCAGGCGGGGCGGAGCCAGGCAGTTGGCCCCTCTCACCGAGGAGTTCACAGGCCTGGAGGCGGGAAAAGTGACAGATCAGTTTTGGAGGTGAAAGTGAGAGGAGTAAAACATCTGCGTGTGCCTGGGTAGGAGCCCGGGCACTGACAGCAAGGTTGGTAGACTGTCAGTGGGAGCGCGATGCGTGTACACAATACCATTATTACCTACCTTTAGTCCCGCCCCCTTGCTTGCGTATCCGCGCTCACGCTGTAGGCTCTGCCCTCGGGTGCGGGCGCCTGGCGGCGTTCTTTTCGGTTCCACGCATGCGTTAATGACGTCACGGAGCTTGGGCTCCGGCGCATGCGTGGAGTGCCGTGAATCGCCGCCGAGTGTCTGCACATAGGACCCGGAGCTCGCCGCAGGTGAGCGCAATGATGGCGCGACGGGTGGGCGGGCGGAGGAGGATCATTTGGGGTATTTAAGGGCCATATCTGGCGATCAACAGACAACGTGCAACGGCCCTTGAGAAAGGTGTGCCGAAACGCGCGTCGGGCCTGCGATCCCTGGTATACCTCCCCACTCGTCTGACCAACTTGGTATGTATGATTCTACTTGCCCGCTGCAGGGGTGTTGTTAATCACCTGGCACGGTGTATATGCATGCCAGTTCATCCTTATGTCCAGACTGGTGGGGGATTACGTTCCTGTCCTGCACACTATGGGTATGGTATCCACTGCCACCCTTGATTGTAATATACGTGTGGGCTAGATCACTGCTATACCTGGATCCCCATACAGCTTGGTTACTCCTTTTAGCCTTTATGTCAGTATGTTTACATTGTATGTTGGTGATTGTTGTGATATCTTTTTCTAATAAAGTATAGCATTAAAACTCCATTGTGTGGCACCACACTGTTTTATCAAGGTTGGTAGACGGTGGTGGCCGTCTGCAGGAGTTGGTGGAACTCTGCAAAGCCGTAAGGACCGGGGCTGGGCGGTGGCCCACCGGTACCGACCCGGGGAGTGGAGTGAAGCTGAGCACACACAGGCAGGGCCATCGGACCCCGACCAGGCTTGGAGCCACCGTCAATAGTCAAATCCGAGTGTGACAGGAACCCCAGGGGTTTCCCAACAACCAAGTCCCGACAGAAGGCAACCGCTCACAATGTGAGGATATACAGCCACCGCCACAGGCTAAAGATCCAAGGGCTAGCGCCTGCAGGCAAAATGGGCTCCTACGGCACCTATACGCCAGGGAGCGGACTATCGGTGGGCAACCACAGGAGTCAGAACATTCTAAAAGGTGCAGGGGAAGACAGCCACCATCAGCCGTCCGGGGAAAGCACAACAACAACACTGCAGCCGGCTGCGGGACTGCAGCCGGCTGCGGGACCCGTCCATCCGGCCGTTTGGTTTACCAGAGACTCTGTCATTGATTGCCTGAGTAAGTACACCAGTGCTGTCCGGCACCACGCCGCGCTGTCCCTGCAACCCTGCACCCCAGCCATCCAGCCTCCCCGTTACACCACCGGGCCCCTGGGATCACCAGCCCCCTACCCATGGAGGGGACAAAATCCTAGCTTCTCCCTACCATCTCTCCCGGGATCCCCGTTACCATCATCACCACGTCCCGTGGGTGGCGTCACGAACAATCTCCCCAACTAAACCATCCCTTTTCACTCACGGGTGAGGGGCGCTGCTCGAGTCCCCGGGTCTGGCCCACCGCTCGAACCACCAAGCCGCAGCATCAGAAGCCCCGGACCCGAGCGTGGCGAGCGCGTCCACTCCGCCCGCGACAACTTGATGTCACGAACAGGAGAGAACCGATCTACCTATCGGTAGAAGTGCACCTTGCAGTCCCCGGCGGCGGCGTCCGGCCGAAAAATTTGAAGTGCCGCCATCTTTGGCGCGAAGATTTCCTGCTCGAGCGTCTTCCCCGCGAAAGCGAAGCCCCGCCCCCAAAGAGGAAGTGCTAGACAGAACCAAGGGGGGACGGGAAAAAGATGTCTGCGCCCAACGGAGCCATTGGAGGAGTGGCGGTCGCAGCCGCAGCAGCGCCCGTAGATGAAAATGGGGTAGCCCTTGCTCCGGCTGCAAGAGCGGGGGAGGCCGTGGGCCCAGCAGTCGCCCAGGTAATGCCGTTCTCCCTGCCCTATGTGCCCGGTGCTACCTGGCTGCCGCAGTACGATGAGAAGCCTGATGCTTTGCAGGTGTTCCGGAAAAAGATTAGCCCGGTCCTCGATTTATATCCCTTGACTGACAGGCAACGGGCAGCAGTAGTGCTAGGGCAGCTAACCGGTGCGGCTGAGCAGGAGACGGAGACCTGGACTGACGCGGACCGGGCCTCAGTGACTACCATTTTTGAGAAACTCCAAATCGCTTTTGAGACCCGCACGGAAGCGGAATTGCGGATGCAGTTCTATCAGTGTCGACAGCGGCCTGCGGATAATATAAGAGACTATGCCCTGTGCCTGCAAACAGCCCTCCGTACGCTGAAGCGGGTGGACACTATTAATGATGCGGACAGCAATAAGATGCTAGTGGAACAACCGAAAGCAGCTACGGCTGTGGGCCCTAGAACACCCCAATCTGGGCTTTGTAGTATTGAAGGAGCGGGCCATCAAGGCCCTGCAGGCCCCAATGCCAGATGCTCCTGAGGCGGCCCCATGGCCAGCTGAAACCGCTCCCATCACAGTGGCACCTCCTCTCCTGGCACTACCGGCCCCTGCAGCACCCGTCGGGATATCTGCCAAGGTCCGCCGCATGGATGGAGACCTAGCCAAGATCCTCGCCACACTCCAGCTTCCGACGAGAGTCAAACCCCCAGGGAGGATCCAGCTCACCGATAGCCCGGAGGATGTCCCCTGGATGCAGCGGAGAAGGACCAATGACTCACGGTATGGGCCTCCTATTTGTTACAGGTGCAGCAAGCCTGGCCACTACTCTAGGCGGTGCCCGTTAAACGAGCAACCCCTGGGGCCAAGGGCCAATCCTCAGGAGTAGACACCAACGCCCCCCCCGATTGGCGAGACCGGTACGTCGGAGCTAGCCCCATCATCCCTTTGGCAGTGGACGGCATCCCGCTCATGGCCCTCTTGGACACAGGATCACAGGTAACCACTATACCATAGACACTGTACCAGCAGTATTGGGGTACTGACGAACTTGCCCCCTCTGATGATAGCCTGACCCTTGTCGCAGCCAATGGACTCCCTCTAACCCAAGTGGGATACAAACAAGTGACCCTGACCATGGGACGTGAGGAGTTAAAGAACCAAGGGATGATTGTGGTGATGAATGAACCCAGTGACCATAACCCAAAAGTAATCCTAGGGACCAATGTGATGGAGCATTGTATGAGTGAGGTGCTGAGTCTGTTGCAGCAGTTGGCCGCCACAGCAGGAGGAGACCGACAGAGGGCTGTGCAGCATGAGATCCGGGCCCTCCTATATCGGCAACAAGTGAATTCAACTGGTGGAGAGATTGGTGGAAAAAGGGTGATGGATGTGGCCCCCTTGGTAGTGCCACCCCGAAGCGAGATGATGATTTGGTGCAGGGCAGCAGTAGGCCCCCAGGGGCGCGACTACCTGGCGATGGTGGAACCCACACCTTCTGAACACTGGCCCACGGTGATGGCGGCCAGAGGGGTGGTTGACGTCAAAAAGGGGAGAGTGCCTGTAAGAGTGCTGAATTGTGGAGAGAAGGAAGTTAGGCTTCCCTGTTACGCTACCCTTGCCAAGTTGCTTACCCTAGACCCTCACACCATTCATGAAGCCGCCTCTCCTACCTTAGCATCCCCTGCCTGTAACCATATACCCCCTGAACAGTTAGGGGAGTGGTGCCAGGAACTACACGTAGGCACTGAAACCACACCCACGCATCACAAAGAAGGGGTATACAGGGTAGTGCAAGAGTATGAACAGGTTTTCAGCAAGCACCCATTAGATTTCGGGAGGATTAAAGGGGTTCAAAACCATATACCTACAGGCATATATCCACCCATTAAAGAAAGACATAGGCCCATCCCGCCAGCACATTATCAATGCGCCAAAGACATGTTGAGGAACATGAAGGAGGCAGGGGTCATTCGGGATAGTTGTAGTCCCTGGGCAGCCCCACTGGTGCTGGTGAAGAAGAAGGATGGCACCATGAGAATGTGTGTGGATTACCGGAAGATCAAGCAGATAACGCATAAAGATGCCTATCCTCTCCCCCGTATCGAAGAGTCGCTAGTTGCGCTGAGAACTGCTAACTTCTTCTCTACCCTTGACCTTACCAGCGGATACTGGCAGGTGGCGGTCGCACCAGAGGACCGTGAGAAGACTGCATTCACCACTCCCATGGGACTCTGCGAGTTTAACAGCATGCCGTTCGGGCTGTGCAATGCCCCTGGAACCTTCCAACGGCTCATGGAGTGTTGCCTGGGACATCTCAATTTCGAAACGGTCCTACTGTATCTAGATGATGTGATCGTATACTCCCAGACGTACGAGGCCCACCTGGAACATCTGGCTGAAGTGTTCGCGTCCCTAGCCAAGTATGAGATGAAACTGAAGCCCTCCAAGTGCCACCTACTGAAGCCTAGGATACAGTACCTCGGACACGTGGTGAGCGCAGAAGGTGTCGCCCCTGATCCCGAGAAGATCACTGCTATCCAGGACTGGCCGAGACCGACCACAGTGAGAGAGGTGAGACAGTTCCTGGGCCTGGTGGGCTACTACCGTCGCTTCATCAAGGGGTACACGAAGATGGCCGCCCCCATGCAAGATCTCCTCGTGGGACAGACCAAGGGTGGCAGGTCCATTGGATATCCGTTTGTGTGGTAGAAGAAGCATAAGGAGTCCTTTCACCAGCTGAAGACAGCCTTGACGGGAGAGGAGATCCTGGCGTTCCCCGACTACAGCCTCCCGTTCATCCTCTACACCGACGCCAGCAATGTAGGCTTGGGAGCCGTCCTGTCCCAGGTCCAGGACGGGCGAGAAAAGGTGATCGCCTATGCCAGCAGAAAACTCCGGCCCACGGAAAGGAACCCCGAAAATTACAGCTCCTTCAAGCTTGAGTTCCTGGCCCTGGTGTGGGCAATCACCGAGAGGTTCCGACATTACCTCGTAGCGGCAAAATTCACGGCTTACACGGACAATAATCCGTTGACCCATCTGGACACGGCCAAACTGGGCGCTCTGGAACAGCGGTGGGTGGCCAGGCTGTCTAATTATGACTTCAACATCAAATACAGAGCCGGCCGCAAGAACACCAACGCGGATGCGTTGTCCCGGATGCCCCACCTGCCGGATGGGGGGTCGGAAGACGATGACCTCGAAGAAATTGAGTTGCCCGCGTTCCATCGGCCACTGGTCGATTACATGTCAAACAACAACAGGCGAACCTGGACCCGCTACCCAGTCAGGGATGGCGAGAAACCCAAGACAAAGCGCCTGCCGTCTAATTGGTCAAGACCATGATTGAACAAGGCTCCTCCAGAATGGATCCGGCAGCGCCCCCTGAGGCCCAGCGACTGTGGAAAGAACGAGCCTGGCTGTACCTGCACGAGGGGAAGCTATATCGAGGGCTGATCAAGCTGAAGACTCACGAGAAGGTTCGTCAGCTGGTGGTCCCTCAGGCCAGCGTGCCCAAAGTCCTACGGGCATATCACGATGTCGCCGGGCATTTCGGCTGGAAAAAGCTGGAGATGTTGCTGAGAGAGCGGTTCTATTGGAGTGGGATGCGAGAGTCTGTGGAGGCTTGGTGCCGAGAGTGCGGCCCCTGTGCGCTGAGAAGGAAGGATGAAGTCAGCCAAAGAGCCCCTCTACAGCCGATCATCACCCATCAACCGCTGGAGTTGGTTGCCTTGGACCACGTCAAGCTCACACCCAGCCGGAATGGATATACCTACGCTTTGACTATCGTGGACCACTACTCCAGATTCATGGTGGTTGTTGCAGTCAAAGATTTGACCGGCCGTACCGCAGCCAGGGCATTCCAGGCCTACTTCTGTCGACCGCACGCATACCCGGAGAGGGTACTTACAGACCAGGGTTCAGCCATTGACGCAGAGGTGTTTCAAGAATTCTGCGAATTGTATGGTTGTAAGAAGATCAGGACCACGCCATACCATGCCCAGACTAATAGGATGTGTGAGAAGATGAACCACCTGGTCCTGGATCTACTCAAGGTGATACCGTTGGAAGAGCGGAACCTGTGGCCAGAAAAGCTGCCTGATCTGGTAGACATGTACAATAACATCCCTTGTAGTTCTACCAAATGCACCCCAGCGTATCTGATGAGAGCCCGACCGGGCCGGCTGCCGGTGGACTTAGAAATGGGCTTGGAAGCTCCTGAGGCCCTTCCTTCGACTGCTGGCTGGGATACTCGGCGGCAAATCCAATACTGACAAGTCCAGGAGTATGTGGAGAAGAATCTCGGTCAGAGCCGGAAGAAACAAGCGCAATGCCTCAATAAGCGAGCGTCAGCCATCCCCTTTGAGCCGGGAGATGTCGTGATGAAGCGGAAGAGACGGACCCATAAGCTGGATGACCAGTGGGAAAGTACTAGAGATGAGCGAACCGGTCGCGGTTCGGCTCGAGGTCGGTTCGCCAAACGGAGGTCCCTTTCGAAATCGGTTCGTCGAACGTTCGACGAACCAACTCGAACTGCATAGGAAACAATGGCAGGCAATCACAAACACATAAAAACACCTAGAAAACACTCTCAAAGGTGTCCAAAAAGTGATAAACAACTCACAACACAACACAAACACATGGGAAAGTGACAAGGACATATACTCATGCGAAACCAAAAGAGCTGGACAAGGAAAAAGAGGAGGAGACACAGATATATGAGTATATGCAAGGAAACATCAATGCCATTACTGTGCAACTTGAGCTCTGCTCATTTTAGGCTTCCAATCTGGATAAATTGCCAGAGCTTGCCACGTACGCCTTGGGGATCTTGTCGTGTCCTGCAGCCAGCGTTCTCTCGGAACCTGTCTTCAGTGCTGCTGGGGGTCTGCTGGCAGATAAGCACACGTGTCTGTCCACTGACAATGTGGACATGGCTCTCAGAGGACTTTTCTTCCCCTGGGTCAGCCAGGGGACGGGAAAGGCACGCGTATTTTTGAGAGTGCTTCATGCAAAGCATCTTTTTCTTTTTCAAAAGGGGGGTCAAGTGATGCCAGTCAAGTGGGGTGTGTGTGGCCAAAAAAGTGGCAACGAGGGAGACTGTGGTTGGAGTCCCCTCGCTGTGTTTCTAAAAGAACCAAGATGAACAAGTCATGGCTCTCAGAGGACTTTTCTTCCCCTGGGTCATCCAGGGGACGGGAAAGGCACGCGTATTTTTGAGAGTGCTTCATGCAAAGTATCTTTTTCTTTTTCAAAAGGGGGGTCAAGTGATGCCAGTCAAGTGGGGTGTGTGTGTCCAAAAAAGTGGCAACAAGGGAGACTGTGGTTGGAGTCCCCTCGCTGTGTTTCTAAAAGAACCAAGATGAACAAGTCATGGCTCTCAGAGGACTTTTCTTCCCCTGGGTCATCCAGGGGACGGGAAAGGCACGCGTATTTTTGAGAGTGCTTCATGCAAAGCATCTTTTTCTTTTTCAAAAGGGGGGTCAACTGATGCCAGTCAAGTGGGGTGTGTGTGGCCAAAAAAGTGGCAACAAGGGAGACTGTGGTTGGAGTCCCCTCGCTGTGTTTCTAAAAGAACCAAGATGAACAAGTCATGGCTCTCAGAGGACTTTTCTTCCCCTGGGTCATCCAGGGGACGGGAAAGGCACGCGTATTTTTGAAAGTGCTTCATGCAAAGCATCTTTTTCTTTTTCAAAAGGGGGGTCAACTGATGCCAGTCAAGTGGGGGGTGTGTGGCCCAATTAGTGGCAACGAGGGAGACTGTGGTTGGAGTCCCCTCGCTGTGTTTTACATGATTTTTGAAGGGCATGACATGACTAAGAGGTTGAGTTTCATCATCTGCAACTTGTTGGCAACAGAAAGGCTGCCTTTACACCCTTTTGAGACTGAGGATTTTCGAGACCTTATGCCCATTGCAGTGCCCCAAGAGCCGATGGCCGGTCGTCACTCCTTCTCCAAGAAAGGCGTGCCCGCGCTACCACAGCAGGTCGCACACAACCTCACCGATTCCTTGAGAAACTCTGTGTGTGACAGGGTGCATTTCACCACAGATACTTGGACCAGTAAGCATGGACAGGAGAGTTACATGTTGCTGACTGGGCACTGGGTAACTATGGTGAGAGATGGAGAAGGGTTTGCTGTACAAGTCTTGCCGTCCCCACGACTTGTGTGTCAATCCTTCCTCTGTATGTACAAGTTCCTCCACTGCTTCTGCCTCCTTAACCTCGTGTGGACCTCCACCTCGGCCAAAACCCTGTGTGGTCAGGCCACCCTTCCTTGTAACTGCGCCCAAGGAATCCCACACACCTCCTTACTATGCTGGCAGCAGAGCTCAAGGCCATCAGGCGGTCAAATGTTTACTTTGAAATGTAGGGGAAATGTGAGACACTGCTGAGGAATTGTGGACGGTTAGCTCTGGAGAGTGAGACCGAGTTTCATCAATAGTTGTCTACACTCAACCAGCAGTCAGGGAAGGTCGGCTGCGACAATGATGCAAACCTGTGTGCGGCCCTTCGTCAGGGCAATGTGACACACGTGCCTTGTATGGCTCACGTGTTGAATCTGATTCTCCAGCAATTTTTAAAATACCATCCCGGCCTACATGGCCTTGTGCAGCGGGCACGCTGCTATGTGCTCACTTTCATCTTTCGCACCCAGCAGCTCAACAACATTCATCGCTCCTGAAGTCTTAGGGTCTGGCGGTTAAACACCTGAAATGCGATGTTCCGACAAGCAGGAATTGGAATCTGCACATGTTTCAGCGTCTGTGGCAGCACCGCAGAGCCCTGCTGAAATACAGTATGACGTATACCCTGGGCTAACTTGATCCAGAGGTGGTGCAGATCACGCTGCTGGAGTGGTGTCAGATCAAGGACCTATGCACCCTTCTACACAGTTTACAAATATCGACGAAGATCTTTAGCACTGGCGATGCCATTCTCAGCGTGACAATTCTGGTCATCTACAAGATGGAGCACACTGTATGCATTATTCGGAGTCAGGTGTTGGGACAAGAGGAAGGGGAGGAAGTACAGGAGGAGTCATATGCAGAAGGGATAATAAGATCTACAAGGTCCAGACGGTGAGCGGCACCTAGGCGGCAGTCATGATGGGGGAGAGGGATTAACAAGGGCACATAGTATCAGCAAAAATTTTTGAGGAAGGTGCAGGAGCCCATGAAGAAATGGAGGACGAACTGGTGATGGGCATGGAAGACTCAGCAGATGAGTGAGAGCTTGCTCACATTTCGGTTGTGCGAGGTTGGGGGAAGAGGGCAGAGGAAGGAGGCACGATTCTCACCTCTCTGCCACCAACATACCAAGGACTTGGTCCTCCTGGATGCACAAGACACATGAGCGCCTTCTTGCTGCAGTACCTACAACATGACCCTCGGATTGTACGAATTCGAAGTAATGCTAACTACTGGGTTGCCACACTGTTAGATCCCTGGCACAAGACAAAATTTGGCGAAATAATACCTGCCATAGAAAGGGACGCACGTATACAGGAGTATCTGCAGAAGGTGGTACGGATTCTTAGATCTGCTTTTCCAGTAAACACCGGTGCTGCACAGAGTGAATCTCAACGCTTTATCATGGATAGGAGGAAATGGTCTTTTACTTGTCCACATCTGAGGGACCGAGGGCTGGCTGCTGTGCTGAGATGACATTGAGTACGGTGTCCCTGCAGAGTTGCACTTTTGGTCATATACCAAATGAGTTGAAAAAGGACAAATGCTGGTGGAAAGGGGAACAGGTGTGTTGGAAAGGGGAAAAAATTTTGTCCGTGGGTTTTTTGGTTAAGCAAAAGTAACATTTGATGAAGAAACACCATCTGTTACGGTGGGACTGGCAGATTTGGATAAGGTGGTATATACTATGTTACCGCTATATAACGAAAATTAATAAGAAAAGAAAGAGAAAGGTATATATCCCCATCAGCAGTCAATGTCCACCGTGCTCCCATGGAAAAGGAGAGGTTGGCAACTGGAAGGTTAGGTGGAAGATACAGATCTGTGTGGCTATGAAACTAATAGTTGCCTGTACCGAGTTAGACGCCACTCGGATCTTGAGACTGGGAGCCCTGTTAGCGTCACAGGGTCCACACGCCCACCCAGCCCAGGAACTCCCTGTTAACATCACAGGGGCCATTCAGTACGCTGACCGTGTGCATTGGGGCCACACCTGTGGACAGCAGGCGCATCAGCAGCAGCAGGCCTGTCAATGCCACTGGGCTGCACAAGCAGGACTTGTAGGACAGGAGCTGATCTTAACCGTTCTGCGTTACCAACTGTGGTGGCGGCCTGCATCGACGCCCTATCCCTGCCTACCTCTGGCCTAAAGTCGCAATGGGTTCAACACATGGAGGTGTGCTCTTTCGGAGCATAATAGAAGACTGCGCACCTCCTTGTTGGCTCCAGCCCGTTTTATAACCTGGGTCCGCCCCAAACCAGGGTGGACCACAATGCACCTCCTGGAGACAAAAGCAGAGTGACACGTCATGAGTGGCATAACTAGCGTCCTATTTGTTACCGCAACTTCAATAATGACCTCATGGCTGCCACGACACAAACACCTCACCAGTCATCGTCTGACCATCAATAATGAGGTGACAAGTCATAGGGGCGGGCCTCTGCAAGCCATTTGGGAGTGGCCTGGCCACATCGTCAGGACACCTGATGCCCTGTGGTCTATATGGGCCCCCCCACATCAGGGACAGGGCCAAAGAGTTCATTACCGGTCCTAGTTTCTGATGCAGTAAGTGCCTGAGCATGGTCAGTTGCATGAAATAGAGTCTCTGAAAAAAGACTATCAGCTTTAGCATGGTGTCTCTGCACAAAACAGGACTTAGACCCGGCACGGAATGCAAGTACCTGTGCAAAGAGGCTTTTCACACTAAGTGTGGGAGCATGCGCTGTATCCCGAAATGAAGACTTAGCCTCAGGAATGGCACAGTCAGGCTGAGCATACTCACTAGGCGAAACACTGTAGTTAGGCTGCGGCTGGGGTAAATCGGCACACGCATGCGCACTAGCTGCCTCTCCACACTTACACGTGGAGGAGAAATTGCTCTTCGGGTGTGGACTTGGAGATGCTGTCTATGAACAGAAGGAAAAGCTAAAGGAAGCATCACTTTCTATCCCTCCGAATTATCAAATGCAGCAATGAATTCCCTGAGTTTGCTATAACATTAGCGTAGCAAAATGTGCATGAGGGTGTCATGCAGAGGTGCTAGAAATAGCTTGGCACCAGTGGGACAATAATGAAATACAACATCCAGTTCTATGATGCCACTAAATGGCAGTATTTTTTGCTATCATTATAGCTTATTAAAAACAGGGCAGGTGGGTGTCATGCAGAGGTGCTGCACATAGATTTGCACCAGTGGGGCACTAATGGAGTACAACAGCCACTTCTTGTATGCCACTAAGTTTACTCAATTTTTGGTATTATAATGTCTTAGTAAGTAACAATGAGTTTGAGTGTGCAATGCAGGCAGACGTGCTGCAAATATCTTTGCACTTGTGGGACGATACAGAAGTCCAACAGCCACGTTTAGGATGCCACTAAGTTCACTCAGTATTTGCTAGTATAATGGCTTAGTTATAATGAGTTTGAGTGTGCAATGCAGGCAGACGTGCTGCAAATATCTTTGCACTTGTGGGACGATACAGAAGTCCAACAGCCACGTTTAGGATGCCACTAAGTTCACTCAGTGTTTGCTAGTATAATGGCTTAGTAACAATGAGTTTGAGTGTGCAATGCAGGCAGACGTGCTGCAAATATCTTTGCACTTGTGGGACGATACAGAAGTCCAACAGCCACGTTTAGGATGCCACTAAGTTCACTCAGTGTTTGCTAGTATAATGGCTTAGTAACAATGAGTTTGAGTGTGCAATGCAGGCAGACGTGCTGCAAATATCTTTGCACTTGTGGGACGATACAGAAGTCCAACAGCCACGTTTAGGATGCCACTAAGTTCACTCAGTGTTTGCTAGTATAATGGCTTAGTAACAATGAGTTTGAGTGTGCAATGCAGGCAGACGTGCTGCAAATATCTTTGCACTTGTGGGACGATACAGAAGTCCAACAGCCACGTTTAGGATGCCACTAAGTTCACTCAGTGTTTGCTAGTATAATGGCTTAGTTATAATGAGTTTGAGTGTGCAATGCAGGCAGACGTGCTGCAAATATCTTTGCACTTGTAGGACGATACAGAAGTCCAACAGCCACGTTTAGGATGCCACTAAGTTCACTCAGTGTTTGCTAGTATAATGGCTTAGTTATAATGAGTTTGAGTGTGCAATGCAGGCAGACGTGCTGCAAATATCTTTGCACTTGTGGGACGATACAGAAGTCACACAGCCACGTTTAGGATGCCACTAAGTTCACTCAGTGTTTGCTAGTATAATGGCTTAGTAACAATGAGTTGGAGTGTGCAAAGGGCAGGAGGGTACAGTGGCAGGGTTGTGGGTCTCTGGGTAGAGGAAAGGAAGCCTGCCTTTCTATCCCTCCTAATGGGGAAATGCAGCGAGGAAATCCCTGACCTTAGCTACACAGACGCTGTCATCTTGTGTAGCTGTTAAACTCTGTTTTCACGGACCTGTCACCTATTGCTCTGACCCTGTCGGTATGAGCCCTTAAAAGGACTGATAGAAAGTGCTATCCCTAAGCTGTCCAGCGCTGTGTATGGAGCGTATACAGCGGTATCGGCGATAGGAGCTGCGCCAGTGATGTCTGACACCAAGGACGCAGAAGGCAGATAATGGCGTGCTGGAGAAAAATGTCCGGTTTTATAATGCAGGGACATGTGACATGGACATCCTATCACACATGCCGTTGCTTCTCTGGCTAAAAGTCCAGTTAGCTGTGTGTGTGTCTGGGATTGGCTGACATGCTGGCCCGCCCCACAACACGCGCGCGCTTAGGAAAGGAAGACAAGGAAAAAAAAAAATGGCGATCACCATTATACATACAGCAGTGATCTTAATGCGCTGTTCCCGCACACTATACACTGAAATGTCATAATAGTGTGAGTCACAGAGTGACTTACACTATTACAGCGGAAAGCCAGCTAGGAATTAGCTGTTTTTTTGCTGCTAGAACCGTTCTCGAATGTATCTAGAACTATCGAGCTTTAGCAAAAAGCTCGAGTTCTAGTTCGATCTAGAACAGCCCCCAAAATCACTCGAGCCGCGAACTGGAGAACCTCGAACCACGAAGCGCGCTCAACTCTAGAAAGGACCCCGTATGTTATACAGCCCACTGAATTGGAGAATGAGAAGGCTTATCTGATCAGTCGTGACCAGGGGAGGACTGCCACTACGGTTTCCAGTGACCACCTGAAGAAATGTCCTCACCCCTTGAGAGTGACAAACAAAGTTCCGGTTCCTACGCCGAGCGGGGAAAAGGAGAAGAAGTTGATCCACACAGTGATGGGCGAATTTCCAGCTGACTGGCCTATGCAAAACTGTGATTGTTCCCGTGATAATGTTCTCACAACACGTGGAAGAAATGGAGATGGAAATGCCCGCCAGTGAGCCGCTCGAACAAGCGCCTAGGGACGCACCTATACCCCCTCCCCTTGGGTCTCCACTCGCCATACCTGCCATCAGGGAAGAGGAACTGACTGTCTCCTCTGTCCCCTTGCCCTCCACTGATGACAGTGGGCCCAGAAGGTCCATATGCCCCAACCTTGGTCGACCCCCACTTAGGTACAGGGAAACTACCATCTAGGGGTGCCGTATCTTAATTGTTTAAATAGCTGAATGAATGCCCATTGAATCAACACTAATCAAACCGAAGTTTCACCAGATTGCCGTCTATTTTAAGACAAGTTGTCCCCGGAGGGACCCTATATGTTTTTACAGCCCACATGAGAAACTGCTCATGGACATGGCCGAGAACTAGCAGGCCACCCACGAACTTGTGGGCCTGTAAATAATTTGTTGGGCCGTTTTCCGTGTTCCGTACCACCTCCGGAGAGGCAGATTGGAGGAAGGGCCCACAGCAGAGCAGGCTGGGGCCCGGCCACCACCTGAACCGGTGGCCATCCTCCGGGTGTCAGGGGTCCCCCTGGACGTGGGGTCCCCTGAAGTGACAGCCGGGTGCAAGACACCGTAACCGTTCCCGCTCGAGTAACCTGGACCTAGACTGGGGTGAAGGGGTGCTGCCTGTTTCTTAGGGACAGCACCAAGGTTTAGGTTATTTGGGTGGGGGAGCGGATGACCACGAACCCGTCCGTTTTAATAAAAATGTTTACTGTTGTAACGTTAAAGTACCATGCCTCCCGTAAGGGAAGATTTCTAAATATACTTATGTTGAATGTTATGTGTTAAATTATCTTTTACAGAAACAAAAATAAAACCGGTGATGGACGGGCAGCCCGCAGACGGTCTGCATTTTACCAAGGAGGAGTGTGACGCCCTGGACTAGCCAGGTAGTCACATACATACCGACATACACACCCCCCACCCTAGACAGTTACAACAGTCAGACAAAAACCCTTGTTGCCTCCCTCCTGGGTCTGATGTCCACACCAGGTGGGACGGAGCCAGGTGGTTGGCCCCACCCACCGAGGAGTTCACAGGCCTGGAGGCGGGAAAAGTGACAGATCAGTTTTGGAGGTGAAAGTGAGAGGAATAAAACGTCTGCGTGTGCCTGGGTAGGAGTCCGGGCACTGACAGCAAGGTTGGCAGATGGTGGTGGCCGTCTGCAGGAGTTGGTGGAACTCTGCAAAGCCGTAAGGACCAGGGCTGGGCGGTGGCCCACCGGTACCGAACTGGGGAGTGGAGTGAAGCTGAGCATACACAGGCAGGGCCATCGGACCCCAACCAGGCTTGGAGCCGCCGTCAATAGTCAAATCCGAGTGTGACAGGAACCCCAGGGGTTGCCCCAACAACCAAGTCCCGACAGAAGGCAACCGCTCACACCGTGAGGATATACAGCCACCGCCACAGGCTAGAGATCCAAGGGCCAGCGCCTGTGGGCAAAAGGGGCACCTACGGCACCTATACGCCGGGGAGCGGACTACCGGTGGGCAACCACAGGAGTCAGAACATTCTAAAAGGTGCAGGGAAAGACAGAAACCATCAGCCATCCGGGGAGAGCACAATAACAACACTGCAGCCGGCTGCGGGACCCGTTCATCCGGCCGTTTGGTTTACCAGAGACTCTGTCATTGATTGTCTGAGTGAGTACACCAGTGCCGTCCGGCACCGCGCCGCGCTGTCCCTGCAACCCTGCACCCCAGCCATCCAGCCTTCCCGTTACACCACCGGGCCCCTGGGATCACCAACCCCCTACCCACGGAGGGGACAAAATTCTAGCTTCTCCCTACCATCTCTCCCGGGATCCCCGTTACCAGCAGTGGTGGTGCCATCATCACCACGTCCCATGGGTGGCGTCACGAACAATCTCCCCAACTAAACCATCCCTTTTCACTCACAGGTGAGGAGCGCTTCTCGAGTCCCCGGGTCTGGCCCACCGCTCGAACCACCGAGCAGCAGCAGCAGAAGCCCCGGACCCGAGCGTGGCGAGCGTGTCCCCTCCGCCCGCGACATTTGCACCAGGTGCATGGACTTCAGTTCTTTTATGTGTTTTAGTAGTAAAATTGGACAATGGCTGCGGGACAGATTGCGGCCAGCACGAACTTGTGCTCATTATAAATAAGTTGCACCTCCTGTGCCTAACAGAATCGTCTTTTCAACACCCGGGACCTTAACCTGGTCACGGACCCCCAAGTAGGAATGCAGCAGGTCAGGTTGTTTGGGTGGCGGGTTGATGGGATCTGGGACATTGGGACTGGACTGTCGCAGGAAGAGGCTACAAAAGAGCAGGTTGAGCCTCCGCTACTAACATAACTGGTAGCGTTCCATAGTTAAAAGGTGGACTCTAGGAGTTTAATGTAACGTTTAAGTGATGTGCCTTCCTTATGTGGGATGAGAACTTGTAATTAAAAATGTTATTCTTTTCTTTCCAGTTGCAAAAATAAACCTCTGGATGTCCTGTAGCTCAGGGACGAGCTACGTTTAACCAAGGAGGAATGTGACACCCCTTCTGTGCAGTATTCGAGTCCCTCATGGTTCTGGGTCCTCATCTTACAGTGTTGCCTCCAACAGCAAATCAAATCCTAGATACACACTGCACCCCACCCATCAGACACACCAGTGGATGGCTTGAGCGGAATAGAGTCGCCCACCTGGGGGGTCAGGGAGAGGAGGTGTGTAGTGTGTAGAGGACTAAAGTGAAGAGAGAAGTGAAGTAGCCCTCGAGCTGAGAGGAGCTCAGAGGAGGTTGGGAGTGGTGGCTCCCAGGAGAAGCTGTCTAGGTTGCAGAAGGTGGTCTGGACCTAGAGGAGTCGTACCCCCAGTCGCAGGAGATTGCAGCTAGGTGCCTGGACCTGTCAAGGAGGATGGTCAGCAGCCTAGTCCTATCACCATTCCGGGACCAAAGGCACAGCAGGGTACACGGACCCTAGGTCGGGGAGAAGCTTCAGGTAACCCGGCAATTATCCTGAGGAGAATGGAGCCTTTATGATCTGTTCCCACCTGCTTCAGAATTGGGGCACTAGCGCAACGAGGGGAATAGGGCCTTCCTTACAACCAGCCCAAGAAAATCCCAAGCGTGAGCCCTGAGAGCAGGCTACCACACTTAGCCAAAGTGGGGAGCGGGGCCCGGCAAGTTTCAGACTACTGGGCCACTACATTGAAGTTAAACTTTGTGCCAGGAGGCAAATCACCAGGCAACACTGTAGGGGATGGGACCCGGACGAGCTCCCCTCTGAGAAACAATGGCAGTCAGAGACTTGGTTTACCCAGCTGTCCGAGTCTGCTTAATGACTGAGTGAGTACCTCAGTGACCCCTGCAATCCACAGCAACCCCACAAAGTCCCAGGGCCTTCCCCTACCCGAGGAGGGCAACAACATCTTGCTGCCCCATTCCATCACCCAGAGTACGCCCATCGGCAGCGATGGTATCCCTTCATTACCGTACACCACAGGTGGCGTCACAAACTATAACTCCCTTGTAAATAACTTCCCCTTTACATTTAGAGTGGCCCCAAGCCCCCGGGTCCGGAGACCCTTGAGCCACAAGTAATCACACGAATCCGAGCGGGTCGATCCGCTGCAAGGGCGGCACAGTCAGACACTGGACATCAGGCATGGCTCCAGGCATTGGGCAGAGGTCGTTTGACACTGGATATTGGGCACAAGAGGCGTGGACTGCAGCATGGTGGTACAGGCATAGCAGGAAGTCCGGACTTCAGGTTTAAAACACAACCAGGACTTTATCCACAGAAACAGGACACAGCAGGGTTTCAGGTTCAGAAAACAGCAGGAATTTAGGAACAGGACACAAACTGGTACCAGGGGAACACATGGACAGGACAGGTCCAGGGCATAATAAGCAGACCCGAACTAATTATAGACAGTTTTGGATGTATGGTTGAGGAATGGTGGATTTGTGACGTGGATGGCTGTTTTGTATGGTGTGGTTGTTAGAACAAGTAGTGGTTATTAAATAAATATACGATGTGGACAAATTCAGATCATTGCAAGTTCTTCTATTTATATGTTGTCCCCTTTGATTATTATGTCTGGTCTTTTCTGCGGTCATGTGATTATTCCTGTGCTGCCCGCCGCCTGTTTGTTTCCCAGGGGTTGTTATGGAATGTGTTCACCCTCGCTCACGTCATCGCATGCCGTCTGCGCATGCTCGATGACGTGACTGACGGTGACGTGTCTCTGGCTTCCGGTCTGGGCGCGTTCATGGCGGCACCCTGTAAAGAGGTACGGGATTACTAATTAAGGAATTCATGTGTGCCGGATATATAAATATGCTCACCACTTACCTCCATGTCACTCCCTGAAGAAGCGGTGTGAAACGCGCTTTGGAGTGCGTGGCGGTGGGAGCTGTGTCATACTGTCTATTATGGCAACAGGTCTGGTATATTGAACCATAGAGGGGTAGTTTAAAGATGTGGGTGTGTTAGGTATTTTACCGATATGAAGGCACTTTTGTTATCCGCATCATTACTCTAATATTTGTGAACAGGTGATAGAATATATTGATGGGTATTTATAGTGTTATCCCCCATGTGTTCTAATTTTCACTGTACTAGTGTATGACCTGCTCTCCCTGCCTATGGGTCTTTTTGTCATTTATGTTTTTATATATGCCATCAATAAAAAACTTGTTTTAATTTATTGTATGGTGGTTTATTGGGATATTTTGGTTGATATCATGTTGATATATCCTGATAGGATAATTTATTGATTAATTTTGGTAAATCTAATTTTGGGCTAATATTGTTGTTGTAGAAGGACCAAATCAAACGATGGATTTCAAAAGCAGAGACAGTAATTGTATGTCACAAGTGACTAGAGTTTTTGGTGATGGTAGTAATTTAGTACCTGTGGAGGTTGTTACCACTGGTATAATGGATCAAAGGCTCCTGAAGGATTTACTTTTCCGACGAATGAAGACATGGTGGAATAAAGTATCCTTAGAGCAATATTTACTGAAACAGCTTGTTCCAAGAGGGCTAGGGATCCAAATACATCCAGCATTCCCTATTGAAGATAGTGGACTACTTGATAGATGGGAGGAGGCGTGTAAGAATTGTTCTAAAATATTCTTGGAGATTTTGATTGAACATGATACTAAAATGTTACAAAGCATAGAAGATCAAATTAAGCCAGTTCAGCTTAGATTACAGCAAAATTTGAAAATGAAAATAGGTTGAAATAGGTTGAAGTTTGAGCGTGAAATGGAGGTTTTGTTTCCAAAATGGGAGGCTGATATTCAACAATTAAAAATGGAAAAATTTCAACGTGATATGGGAGACTACCAGACAAATCAAGTATTTAAATGGAGAATGCGTAAAGTTAAAGCCAGGTCTCATTCCACTTCATCACTTTCAAGTTTTAATTTTGGTACATCTAATGAGGAGCCCTCGATTTCTTCATATGGTGTGACTACACGACAAAATGCACAGAGAGGTGTAATGAAGAGGAAGCAGAATTATAATGCGGATGGTGGTACTACTGAGAGCAAAGTGTTGAAGGTAATTATTTTGTCTGGTATTCCAGTAATGGAAGCTCAGGAATCTGTGTTATCTCTGGGTTTGAATTTCTGTCCAGTAGCAAATTTTGATTGTTTCACTGCAATTAAACACACGTTTCAATTTGCTCGGAAACTCCTTCTTAAAAAGCATTTTGGTAAACAGCCAATTTATTCTCCGTTTTCAACAGAGGAGGAATAGGAAGCGGTACGGGTTTTAGAGGAGCTCCTTCTTAAACAGACTGATGACGACTTGGGTAAGTTCCCGGAAATTCTAAGGAAAAAAGGAAAAATGTTCCCAATGTTGTCTTGTAGCTCTGCAGTAGAGATGTTTACCATGATGGTGTGTGAGGAATTTTATAACATGCCAAGTCATAAAATTTATGACAAATTGGAGACCAAAGGAGAGCTCTAAATGAGTTATCCAAAATGGAATGAGTGATTTTCAAACCCTCCGATAAATGGGGGCAATATTATTGTATGGCCTGCCCAAAAATATGAGAAGGAAGCATATCGCCAATTAAAAGACAACAATTGTTATGGGAAATCGTCAAATGATCCAACTAAGAGGTTTCAGGAAGAGTTGTTCCAGATTTTGGATCAGAGTTATCAGAAAGGTATTATTTCCAAGAAGATATGGGAGGGATTAAAAATATCTGACCCTACTGTGGCTACAATATTTTTTCTACCCAAAGTCCACAAGGATGTACTGAATCCTCCGGGTAGACCAATTGTGTCCGGAAATGGGGCTCTTATTGAGCCAATATGTAAATTTCTGGATTTCTATCTAAGACCATGTGTAAGCGAATTACGATCATATGTAAGGGACTCGATGGAAGTTTTACAACGACTGGAGAATGTAATCTTGGAACCAGACAAGTTCATTGTAACATGTGATGTCGAGTCCCTATATACGTCTATAAATCATGAAGATGGTTTATCTGCAGCAAGATATTTTCTTTCTATGCGTGGACATAAGAAGGAATTGTTGCATCTTTTGATGTAATTGATGGAATTTGCACTAACCCATAACTTCTTTTTGTTTAAAAAACAGTATTATTTGAAAAGGAGGGGCATGGCAATGGGGGCGGCCTTTGCCCCATTCTACGCAAATTTATTTTTGGGGTTATGGGAAAGGAATTGCATACCTACAAATGAGTTGTCTATGGGTGGAGTCATAATATCTTGGATGAGATTTATTGATGACGTCCTATTGATATGGCAGGGGTTCAAGGACTACCTTGGATGCCTTTTTGTCTACCCTGAATGAGAAAAACAACAACCTTTGTCTAACTTATAGGATTGAACAAAAGACTATTGATTTCTTGGATCTGAGGATATCTGTGGATCAGGATGGTATTGTGCATATGACGATCTTTCGGAAACAAATGAGTGTTAATGCTTATTTACATGCAAGGTCTGCACATCCGGCACATGTGATAAAGGCGATACCTACTGAACAGTTCATTCGGGCATGTTGAATTTGTGATCAGGACAAAGAATTTGAGAGAAATGCTGAGGAACTTCAAAAAAGGTTTGTACAGAGTGGATATAAACACGATTGTATTCAGAAAGGATATGATCGGGCTAGAAACAGCAAGAGAAGTGATATATTGATCCCCAAGAAAAGATCTAATGATCAAGAACTGTCGCCTTATTACCAACTATCATGGCAGATGGAATGATATGATCAAGATTTTTCAAAAATATTGGCTGATATTACATCAAGATCAGGATATTAAGAAATTTATATCAGATACTCCCACTATTACTTACGGCCAGAAGGAATAGAACTATTCGGGAATGTATTGTACAAAGTGATTATGTGCCATCTAAGCCTAAGTTTCCTTTTCAATCTTCAGGTCCAAAGTGGGGATCATGGATATGTGCCGGCTGCTCTATATGCCCTGTGATTTTGAAGACAAAGACCTTTTGGAATTCTGCAAGAATTCGGGAGTACGAGATTGTCCATCATATCAACTGCAAGACAGAAGCAGTAATATATCTTGCGACGTGCCCGTGTTGAGTGTTCTATGTAGGTATGACCTCAAGAGAATTGAGGGTCCATATTCAAGAGCATATACGGGATATCAAGTCTGCATATGAAATCAAATCTGATGATTATGAAGCGATAAAGAAGTTTAAACCATTTGCAAGACACTTCCGAAATAAACATCCTGACACATGGAAGGGTCTAAAGGTCCAAGGAATTTATCGGATACATATGGGTTCAAGAGGAGGTGACATCAAGACACGGTTATTACAGAGAGAATGCTGTCAGATTACAATCTTAAGAACAATTTCACCTTTTGGACTAAATGAACAATAGGGATTTGGTAGTTTTCTGTGATCTGGTATATTATTTCTTCTATGCTTTGTTGGTAGTAGTTAGTCTGAATATGTAGGGGTACTGATTGTATACAGTGGTAAAAATACAGGTTTAACAATAGTATATTAAGTAAATATTTTATATTTTGTATGAATAAAGTTTATTTTAATTTGTCTGTATTGTATGGCAGTGTGCATAATAATTGGTAGTTTGGGGAAACATCTAAGGAGGCAGCAATGGGATGTCTCCTTGGAGATATTGTATGGAGAATAGGCGATTGGTTATAATGGTTTGTTTTTTTATATGTAACTGTATGTATGGTTTTGTATGTGTGTATGGGTAATTGTGTGTGTACATATGAGGGATATATGGTCATTACATGTTTTTTAATGGGAATATGCATATAATTATTTAAAAATAATAAGATTGATTCTGTTTCACTTTTTTATTATTATTTATTATTATTTTGTATTTAAATATAATTTTTGTTGCACGATTTGCATAGGTATATATTTCTATATCATTTTTAATTAAGTGTGGTGTATGTCGGAATGTTAGGTTTATTGCTTATGAGGATAGTCAACTATTATGAATGTTGGTATGGTATAGGAATTGTCCTTAATGTATATATACATATATATATATATATATATATATATACACACACATGTATATAAAAATAATTTTTCACTGGTGGTTGAATATATATGCACTGATGCCTAATGAATAATAAAAAATATATATGTTTGGACATAATTATTATATGGATAATTGCACGGGTTTTCTAAAATATATTTGTTCAGTAATTTATTTCTTCACATAATATTTTTTCACATATATATTTTTTCACTTTTAAATAAATTGGTTTGGATTTTTATAAATCTTTAATATATATGAAATGTATTTAAATGGTGGTTGTATATATATATATATATATATATATATATATATATATATATATATATATATATAAAAATATATATATATATATATATATATATAAAAAATATATATATTCATGCATATATAGTTATTATTAAGGTTTATTATTCTTTATTTTTTGGGGGTTATGTAAAATAATGTAAAGCTATGATTGTGATATATACACATTTTTTTGGCACAATCACTTATGTTCACCATTAGTGTTATTTTGGATGTTCTGAGTAATTGTAGGGTGTATGGTAATTGTATGTGTTATATATTTATATATATTTTTTATATTTACTGTGTGCAATTATTTTGTTTATTAATCAAAAGGTGTTTATATATGTGTGGGTGTATGTTCATAATTGCATACATGTGTAGATATTATTAGGGATCTCTTCGAGGGTTATATATAGCTATGATAATAATATATAGTTTCATACCCATTTACACATGTTCACTTTAGTGTTATTAATAGAGATGAGCGAACCGGTCCCTGTTCGGCTCGAGGCCGGTTCGCCGAACGGAGGTCCCGTTCGAGTTCGGCTCGTCGAACGTTCGACGAACCGAACTCGAACTGCATAGGAAACAATGGCAGGCAATCACAAACACAGAAAAACACCTAGAAAAAACCCTCAAAGGTGTCCAAAAGGTGACAAACAACTCACAACACATGGGAAAGTGACAAGGACATATACTTTTGCAAAAACAAAAGAGCTGGACAAAGAAAAAGAGGAGGAGACACAGATATAGGCATGGCACGCCTTTCTAAAGTCATGTAAAACACCGCAAGGTGACTCCAAGCGGAGCCTCCCTTTTTTCCAAAAATTGGGCCCCACACACACCCACCCCTTCAGTGGCAGCAGTTGTGCCCCAGTTGTACACCTCACAGCTAGATTTGCATCAAGCACATTCAAAAATACGCCATAATTAACCGTCCCCAGGATGACACCAGGGTAGGTAGCAAAGTCTTTCCTGATCCCAGCTCTGTTCATCTTGGCTTCTTTTAAAAACAATGTAAGCAAGGGTTACTCCAAGCGGAGTCTCCCTTTTTTCCAAAAATTGGGCCCCACACACACCCACCCCTTAAGTGGCAGCAGTTGTGCCCCAGTTGTACACTTCACAGCTAGATTTGCATCAAGCACATTCAAAAATACGCCATATTTAACCGTCGCCAGGATGACACCGGGGTAGGTAGCAAAGTCTTTCCTGATCCCAGCTCTGTTCATCTTGGCTTCTTTTAAAAACACAGCAAGCAAGGGTTACTCCAAGCGGAGTCTCCCTTTTTTCCAAAAATTGGGCCCCACACACACCCACCCCTTCAGTGGCAGCAGTTGGGCCCCAGTTGTACAATTCACAGCTAGATTTGCATCAAGCACATTCAAAAATACGCCATTCTTATCCGTCCCCAGGATGACACCGGGGTAGGTAGCAAAGTCTTTCCTGATCCCAGCTCTGTTCATCTTGGCTTCTTTTAAAAACACAGCAAGCAAGGGTTACTCCAAGCGGAGTCTCCCTTTTTTCCAAAAATTGGGCCCCACACACACCCACCCCTTCAGTGGCAGCAGTTGTGCCCCAGTTGTACACTTCACAGCTAGATTTGCATCAAGCACATTCAAAAATACGCCATAATTAACCGTCCCCAGGATGACACCAGGGTAGGTAGCAAAGTCTTTCCTGATCCCAGCTCTGTTCATCTTGGCTTCTTTTAAAACACAGCAAGCAACGGTTACTCCAAGCGGAGTCTCCCTTTTTTCCAAAAATTGGGCCCCCCACACACCCACCCCTTCAGTGGCAGCAGTTGTGCCCCAGTTGTACAATTCACAGCTAGATTTGCATCAAGCACATTCAAAAATACGCCATTCTTATCCGTCCCCAGGATGACACCGGAGTAGGTAGCAAAGTCTTTCCTGATCCCAGCTCTATTCATCTTGGCTTCTTTTAAAAACACAGCAAGCAAGGGTTACTCCAAGCGGAGTCTCCCTTTTTTCCAAAAATTGGGCCCCACACACACCCACCCCTTCAGTGGCAGCAGTTGGGCCCCAGTTGTACAATTCACAGCTAGATTTGCATCAAGCACATTCAAAAATACGCCATTCTTATCCGTCCCCAGGATGACACCGGGGTAGGTAGCAAAGTCTTTCCTGATCCCAGCTCTGTTCATCTTGGCTTCTTTTAAAAACACAGCAAGCAAGGGTTACTCCAAGCGGAGTCTCCCTTTTTTCCAAAAATTGGGCCCCACACACACCCACCCCTTCAGTGGCAGCAGTTGTGCCCCAGTTGTACACTTCACAGCTAGATTTGCATCAAGCACATTCAAAAATACGCCATAATTAACGGTCCCCAGGATGACACCAGGGTAGGTAGCAAAGTCTTTCCTGATCCCAGCTCTGTTCATCTTGGCTTCTTTTAAAAACAATGTAAGCAAGGGTTACTCCAAGCGGAGTCTCCCTTTTTTCCAAAAATTGGGCCCCACACACACCCACCCCTTAAGTGGCAGCAGTTGTGCCCCAGTTGTACACTTCACAGCTAGATTTGCATCAAGCACATTCAAAAATACGCCATAATTAACCGTCCCCAGGATGACACCAGGGTAGGTAGCAAAGTCTTTCCTGATCCCAGCTCTGTTCATCTTGGCTTCTTTTAAAAACAATGTAAGCAAGGGTTACTCCAAGCGGAGTCTCCCTTTTTTCCAAAAATTGGGCCCCACACACACCCACCCCTTAAGTGGCAGCAGTTGTGCCCCAGTTGTACACTTCACAGCTAGATTTGCATCAAGCACATTCAAAAATACGCCATATTTAACCGTCGCCAGGATGACACCGGGGTAGGTAGCAAAGTCTTTCCTGATCCCAGCTCTGTTCATCTTGGCTTCTTTTAAAAACACAGCAAGCAAGGGTTACTCCAAGCGGAGTCTCCCTTTTTTCCAAAAATTGGGCCCCACACACACCCACCCCTTCAGTGGCAGCAGTTGGGCCCCAGTTGTACAATTCACAGCTAGATTTGCATCAAGCACATTCAAAAATACGCCATTCTTATCCGTCCCCAGGATGACACCGGGGTAGGTAGCAAAGTCTTTCCTGATCCCAGCTCTGTTCATCTTGGCTTCTTTTAAAAACACAGCAAGCAAGGGTTACTCCAAGCGGAGTCTCCCTTTTTTCCAAAAATTGGGCCCCACACACACCCACCCCTTCAGTGGCAGCAGTTGTGCCCCAGTTGTACACTTCACAGCTAGATTTGCATCAAGCACATTCAAAAATACGCCATAATTAACCGTCCCCAGGATGACACCAGGGTAGGTAGCAAAGTCTTTCCTGATCCCAGCTCTGTTCATCTTGGCTTCTTTTAAAACACAGCAAGCAAGGGTTACTCCAAGCGGAGTCTCCCTTTTTTCCAAAAATTGGGCCCCACACACACCCACCCCTTCAGTGGCAGCAGTTGGGCCCCAGTTGTACAATTCACAGCTAGATTTGCATCAAGCACATTCAAAAATACGCCATTCTTATCCGTCCCCAGGATGACACCGGGGTAGGTAGCAAAGTCTTTCCTGATCCCAGCTCTGTTCATCTTGGCTTCTTTTAAAAACACAGCAAGCAAGGGTTACTCCAAGCGGAGTCTCCCTTTTTTCCAAAAATTGGGCCCCACACACACCCACCCCTTCAGTGGCAGCAGTTGTGCCCCAGTTGTACACTTCACAGCTAGATTTGCATCAAGCACATTCAAAAATACGCCATAATTAACGGTCCCCAGGATGACACCAGGGTAGGTAGCAAAGTCTTTCCTGATCCCAGCTCTGTTCATCTTGGCTTCTTTTAAAAACAATGTAAGCAAGGGTTACTCCAAGCGGAGTCTCCCTTTTTTCCAAAAATTGGGCCCCACACACACCCACCCCTTAAGTGGCAGCAGTTGTGCCTCAGTTGTACACTTCACAGCTAGATTTGCATCAAGCACATTCAAAAATACGCCATAATTAACCGTCCCCAGGATGACACCAGGGTAGGTAGCAAAGTCTTTCCTGATCCCAGCTCTGTTCATCTTGGCTTCTTTTAAAAACACAGCAAGCAAGGGTTACTCCAAGCGGAGTCTCCCTTTTTTCCAAAAATTGTGCCCCACACACACCCACCCCTTCAGTGGCAGCAGTTGTGCCCCAGTTGTACACTTCACAGCTAGATTTGCATCAAGCACATTCAAAAATACGCCATAATTAACCGTCCCCAGGATGACACCGGGGTAGGTAGCAAAGTCTTTCCTGATCCCAGCTCTGTTCATCTTGGCTTCTTTTAAAAACACAGCAAGCAAGGGTTACTCCAAGCGGAGTCTCCCTTTTTTCCAAAAATTGGGCCCCACACACACCCACCCCTTCAGTGGCAGCAGTTGGGCCCCAGTTGTACAATTCACAGCTAGATTTGCATCAAGCACATTCAAAAATACGCCATTCTTATCCGTCCCCAGGATGACACCGGGGTAGGTAGCAAAGTCTTTCCTGATCCCAGCTCTGTTCATCTTGGCTTCTTTTAAAAACACAGCAAGCAAGGGGTTACTCCAAGCGGAGTCTCCCTTTTTTCCAAAAATTGGGCCCCACACACACCCACCCCTTCAGTGGCAGCAGTTGTGCCCCAGTTGTACACTTCACAGCTAGATTTGCATCAAGCACATTCAAAAATACGCCATAATTAACCGTCCCCAGGATGACACCAGGGTAGGTAGCAAAGTCTTTCCTGATCCCAGCTCTGTTCATCTTGGCTTCTTTTAAAAACACAGCAAGCAAGGGTTACTCCAAGCGGAGTCTCCCTTTTTTCCAAAAATTGGGCCCCACACACACCCACCCCTTCAGTGGCAGCAGTTGTGCCCCAGTTGTACACTTCACAGCTAGATTTGCATCAAGCACATTCAAAAATACGCCATAATTAACCGTCCCCAGGATGACACCAGGGTAGGTAGCAAAGTCTTTCCTGATCCCAGCTCTGTTCATCTTGGCTTCTTTTAAAAACAATGTAAGCAAGGATTACTCCAAGCGGAGTCTCCCTTTTTTCCAAAAATTGGGCCCCACACACACCCACCCCTTAAGTGGCAGCAGTTGTGCCCCAGTTGTACACTTCACAGCTAGATTTGCATCAAGCATATTCAAAAATACGCCATAATTAACCGTCCCCAGGATGACACCGGGGTAGGTAGCAAAGTCTTTCCTGATCCCAGCTCTGTTCATCTTGGCTTCTTTTAAAAACACAGCAAGCAAGGGTTACTCCAAGCGGAGTCTCCCTTTTTTCCAAAAATTGGGCCCCACACACACCCACCCCTTAAGTGGCAGCAGTTGTGCCCCAGTTGTACACTTCACAGCTAGATTTGCATCAAGCACATTCAAAAATACGCCATAATTAACCGTCCCCAGGATGACACCGGGGTAGGTAGCAAAGTCTTTCCTGATCCCAGCTCTGTTCATCTTGGCTTCTTTTAAAAACACAGCAAGCAAGGGTTACTCCAAGCGGAGTCTCCCTTTTTTCCAAAAATTGGGCCCCACACACACCCACCCCTTAAGTGGCAGCAGTTGTGCCCCAGTTGTACACTTCACAGCTAGATTTGCATCAAGCACATTCAAAAATACGCCATAATTAACCGTCCCCAGGATGACACCGGGGTAGGTAGCAAAGTCTTTCCTGATCCCAGCTCTGTTCATCTTGGCTTCTTTTAAAAACACAGCAAGCAAGGGTTACTCCAAGCGGAGTCTCCCTTTTTTCCAAAAATTGGGCCCCACACACACCCACCCCTTCAGTGGCAGCAGTTGGGCCCCAGTTGTACAATTCACAGCTAGATTTGCATCAAGCACATTCAAAAATACGCCATTCTTATCCGTCCCCAGGATGACACCGGGGTAGGTAGCAAAGTCTTTCCTGATCCCAGCTCTGTTCATCTTGGCTTCTTTTAAAAACACAGCAAGCAAGGGTTACTCCAAGCGGAGTCTCCCTTTTTTCCAAAAATTGGGCCCCACACACACCCACCCCTTAAGTGGCAGCAGTTGTGCCCCAGTTGTACACTTCACAGCTAGATTTGCATCAAGCACATTCAAAAATACGCCATAATTAACCGTCCCCAGGATGACATCGGGGTAGGTAGCAAAGTCTTTCCTGATCCCAGCTCTGTTCATCTTGGCTTCTTTTAAAAACACAGCAAGCAAGGGTTACTCCAAGCGGAGTCTCCCTTTTTTCCAAAAATTGGGCCCCACACACACCCACCCCTTCAGTGGCAGCAGTTGGGCCCCAGTTGTACAATTCACAGCTAGATTTGCATCAAGCACATTCAAAAATACGCCATTCTTATCCGTCCCCAGGATGACACCGGGGTAGGTAGCAAAGTCTTTCCTGATCCCAGCTCTGTTCATCTTGGCTTCTTTTAAAAACACAGCAAGCAAGGGGTTACTCCAAGCGGAGTCTCCCTTTTTTCCAAAAATTGGGCCCCACACACACCCACCCCTTCAGTGGCAGCAGTTGTGCCCCAGTTGTACACTTCACAGCTAGATTTGCATCAAGCACATTCAAAAATACGCCATAATTAACCGTCCCCAGGATGACACCAGGGTAGGTAGCAAAGTCTTTCCTGATCCCAGCTCTGTTCATCTTGGCTTCTTTTAAAAACACAGCAAGCAAGGGTTACTCCAAGCGGAGTCTCCCTTTTTTCCAAAAATTGGGCCCCACACACACCCACCCCTTCAGTGGCAGCAGTTGTGCCCCAGTTGTACACTTCACAGCTAGATTTGCATCAAGCACATTCAAAAATACGCCATAATTAACCGTCCCCAGGATGACACCAGGGTAGGTAGCAAAGTCTTTCCTGATCCCAGCTCTGTTCATCTTGGCTTCTTTTAAAAACAATGTAAGCAAGGATTACTCCAAGCGGAGTCTCCCTTTTTTCCAAAAATTGGGCCCCACACACACCCACCCCTTAAGTGGCAGCAGTTGTGCCCCAGTTGTACACTTCACAGCTAGATTTGCATCAAGCACATTCAAAAATACGCCATATTTAACCGTCCCCAGGATGACACCGGGGTAGGTAGCAAAGTCTTTCCTGATCCCAGCTCTGTTCATCTTGGCTTCTTTTAAAAACACAGCAAGCAAGGGTTACTCCAAGCGGAGTCTCCCTTTTTTCCAAAAATTGGGCCCCACACACACCCACCCCTTAAGTGGCAGCAGTTGTGCCCCAGTTGTACACTTCACAGCTAGATTTGCATCAAGCACATTCAAAAATACGCCATAATTAACCGTCCCCAGGATGACACCGGGGTAGGTAGCAAAGTCTTTCCTGATCCCAGCTCTGTTCATCTTGGCTTCTTTTAAAAACACAGCAAGCAAGGGTTACTCCAAGCGGAGTCTCCCTTTTTTCCAAAAATTGGGCCCCACACACACCCACCCCTTCAGTGGCAGCAGTTGTGCCCCAGTTGTACAATTCACAGCTAGATTTGCATCAAGCACATTCAAAAATACGCCATTCTTATCCGTCCCCAGGATGACACCGAGGTAGGTAGCAAAGTCTTTCCTGATCCCAGCTCTGTTCATCTTGGCTTCTTTTAAAAACACAGCAAGCAAGGGTTACTCCAAGCGGAGTCTCCCTTTTTTCCAAAAATTGGGCCCCACACACACCCATCCCTTCAGTGGCAGCAGTTGTGCCCCAGTTGTACACTTCACAGCTAGATTTGCATCAAGCACATTCAAAAATACGCCATAATTAACCGTCCCCAGGATGACACCCTGGTAGGTAGCAAAGTCTTTCCTGATCCCAGCTCTGTTCATCTTGGCTTCTTTTAAAAACACAGCAAGCAAGGGTTACTCCAAGCGGAGTCTCCCTTTTTTCCAAAAATTGGGCCCCACACACACCCACCCCTTCAGTGGCAGCAGTTGTGCCCCAGTTGTACACTTCACAGCTAGATTTGCATCAAGCACATTCAAAAATACGCCATAATTAACCGTCCCCAGGATGACACCAGGGTAGGTAGCAAAGTCTTTCCTGATCCCAGCTCTGTTCATCTTGGCTTCTTTTAAAAACAATGTAAGCAAGGGTTACTCCAAGCGGAGTCTCCCTTTTTTCCAAAAATTAGGCCCCACACACACCCACCCCTTAAGTGGCAGCAGTTGTGCCCCAGTTGTACACTTCACAGCTAGATTTGCATCAAGCACATTCAAAAATACGCCATAATTAACCGTCCCCAGGATGACACCGGGGTAGGTAGCAAAGTCTTTCCTGATCCCAGCTCTGTTCATCTTGGCTTCTTTTAAAAACACAGCAAGCAAGGGTTACTCCAAGCGGAGTCTCCCTTTTTTCCAAAAATTGGGCCCCACACACACCCACCCCTTCAGTGGCAGCAGTTGGGCCCCAGTTGTACAATTCACAGCTAGATTTGCATCAAGCACATTCAAAAATACGCCATTCTTATCCGTCCCCAGGATGACACCGGGGTAGGTAGCAAAGTCTTTCCTGATCCCAGCTCTGTTCATCTTGGCTTCTTTTAAAAACACAGCAAGCAAGGGTTACTCCAAGCGGAGTCTCCCTTTTTTCCAAAAATTGGGCCCCACACACACCCACCCCTTAAGTGGCAGCAGTTGTGCCCCAGTTGTACACTTCACAGCTAGATTTGCATCAAGCACATTCAAAAATACGCCATAATTAACCGTCCCCAGGATGACACCGGGGTAGGTAGCAAAGTCTTTCCTGATCCCAGCTCTGTTCATCTTGGCTTCTTTTAAAAACACAGCAAGCAAGGGTTACTCCAAGCGGAGTCTCCCTTTTTTCCAAAAATTGGGCCCCACACACACCCACCCCTTCAGTGGCAGCAGTTGTGCCCCAGTTGTACAATTCACAGCTAGATTTGCATCAAGCACATTAAAAAATACGCCATTCTTATCCGTCCCCAGGATGACACCGGGGTAGGTAGCAAAGTCTTTCCTGATCCCAGCTCTGTTCATCTTGGCTTCTTTTAAAAACACAGCAAGGAAGGGTTACTCCAAGCGGAGTCTCCCTTTTTTCCAAAAATTGGGCCCCACACACACCCACCCCTTCAGTGACAGCAGTTGTGCCCCAGTTGTACACTTCACAGCTAGATTTGCATGAAGCACATTCAAAAATACGCCGTAATTAACCGTCCCCAGGATGACACCTGGGTAGGTAGCAAAGTCTTTCCTGATCTCAGCTCTGTTCATCTTGGCTTCTTTTAAAAACACAGCAAGTAAGGGTTACTCCAAGCGGAGTCTCCCTTTTTTCCAAAAATTGTGCCCCACACACACCCACCCCTTAAGTGGCAGCAGTTGTGCCCCAGTTGTACACTTCACAGCTAGATTTGCATCAAGCACATTCAAAAATACGCCATATTTAACCGTCCCCAGGATGACACCGGGGTAGGTAGCAAAGTCTTTCCTGATCCCAGCTCTGTTCATCTTGGCTTCTTTTAAAAACACAGCAAGCAAGGGTTACTCCAAGCGGAGTCTCCCTTTTTTCCAAAAATTGGGCCCCACACACACCCACCCCTTAAGTGGCAGCAGTTGTGCCCCAGTTGTACACTTCACAGCTAGATTTGCATCAAGCACATTCAAAAATACGCCATAATTAACCGTCCCCAGGATGACACCGGGGTAGGTAGCAAAGTCTTTCCTGATCCCAGCTCTGTTCATCTTGGCTTCTTTTAAAAACACAGCAAGCAAGGGTTACTCCAAGCGGAGTCTCCCTTTTTTCCAAAAATTGGGCCCCACACACACCCACCCCTTCAGTGGCAGCAGTTGTGCCCCAGTTGTACAATTCACAGCTAGATTTGCATCAAGCACATTCAAAAATACGCCATTCTTATCCGTCCCCAGGATGACACCGAGGTAGGTAGCAAAGTCTTTCCTGATCCCAGCTCTGTTCATCTTGGCTTCTTTTAAAAACACAGCAAGCAAGGGTTACTCCAAGCGGAGTCTCCCTTTTTTCCAAAAATTGGGCCCCACACACACCCATCCCTTCAGTGGCAGCAGTTGTGCCCCAGTTGTACACTTCACAGCTAGATTTGCATCAAGCACATTCAAAAATACGCCATAATTAACCGTCCCCAGGATGACACCCTGGTAGGTAGCAAAGTCTTTCCTGATCCCAGCTCTGTTCATCTTGGCTTCTTTTAAAAACACAGCAAGCAAGGGTTACTCCAAGCGGAGTCTCCCTTTTTTCCAAAAATTGGGCCCCACACACACCCACCCCTTCAGTGGCAGCAGTTGTGCCCCAGTTGTACACTTCACAGCTAGATTTGCATCAAGCACATTCAAAAATACGCCATAATTAACCGTCCCCAGGATGACACCAGGGTAGGTAGCAAAGTCTTTCCTGATCCCAGCTCTGTTCATCTTGGCTTCTTTTAAAAACAATGTAAGCAAGGGTTACTCCAAGCGGAGTCTCCCTTTTTTCCAAAAATTAGGCCCCACACACACCCACCCCTTAAGTGGCAGCAGTTGTGCCCCAGTTGTACACTTCACAGCTAGATTTGCATCAAGCACATTCAAAAATACGCCATAATTAACCGTCCCCAGGATGACACCGGGGTAGGTAGCAAAGTCTTTCCTGATCCCAGCTCTGTTCATCTTGGCTTCTTTTAAAAACACAGCAAGCAAGGGTTACTCCAAGCGGAGTCTCCCTTTTTTCCAAAAATTGGGCCCCACACACACCCACCCCTTCAGTGGCAGCAGTTGGGCCCCAGTTGTACAATTCACAGCTAGATTTGCATCAAGCACATTCAAAAATACGCCATTCTTATCCGTCCCCAGGATGACACCGGGGTAGGTAGCAAAGTCTTTCCTGATCCCAGCTCTGTTCATCTTGGCTTCTTTTAAAAACACAGCAAGCAAGGGTTACTCCAAGCGGAGTCTCCCTTTTTTCCAAAAATTGGGCCCCACACACACCCACCCCTTAAGTGGCAGCAGTTGTGCCCCAGTTGTACACTTCACAGCTAGATTTGCATCAAGCACATTCAAAAATACGCCATAATTAACCGTCCCCAGGATGACACTGGGGTAGGTAGCAAAGTCTTTCCTGATCCCAGCTCTGTTCATCTTGGCTTCTTTTAAAAACACAGCAAGCAAGGGTTACTCCAAGCGGAGTCTCCCTTTTTTCCAAAAATTGGGCCCCACACACACCCACCCCTTCAGTGGCAGCAGTTGTGCCCCAGTTGTACAATTCACAGCTAGATTTGCATCAAGCACATTAAAAAATACGCCATTCTTATCCGTCCCCAGGATGACACCGGGGTAGGTAGCAAAGTCTTTCCTGATCCCAGCTCTGTTCATCTTGGCTTCTTTTAAAAACACAGCAAGGAAGGGTTACTCCAAGCGGAGTCTCCCTTTTTTCCAAAAATTGGGCCCCACACACACCCACCCCTTCAGTGACAGCAGTTGTGCCCCAGTTGTACACTTCACAGCTAGATTTGCATGAAGCACATTCAAAAATACGCCGTAATTAACCGTCCCCAGGATGACACCTGGGTAGGTAGCAAAGTCTTTCCTGATCTCAGCTCTGTTCATCTTGGCTTCTTTTAAAAACACAGCAAGTAAGGGTTACTCCAAGCGGAGTCTCCCTTTTTTCCAAAAATTGTGCCCCACACACACCCACCCCTTCAGTGGCAGCAGTTGTGCCCCAGTTGTACACTTCACAGCTAGATTTGCATCAAGCACATTCAAAAATACGCCATAATTAACCGTCCCCAGGATGACACCGGGGTAGGTAGCAAAGTCTTTCCTGATCCCAGCTCTGTTCATCTTGGCTTCTTTTAAAAACACAGCAAGCAAGGGTTACTCCAAGCGGAGTCTCCCTTTTTTCCAAAAATTGGGCCCCACACACACCCACCCCTTAAGTGGCAGCAGTTGTGCCCCAGTTGTACACTTCACAGCTAGATTTGCATCAAGCACATTCAAAAATACGCCATAATTAACCGTCCCCAGGATGACACCGGGGTAGGTAGCAAAGTCTTTCCTGATCCCAGCTCTGTTCATCTTGGCTTCTTTTAAAAACACAGCAAGCAAGGGTTACTCCAAGCGGAGTCTCCCTTTTTTCCAAAAATTGGGCCCCACACACACCCACCCCTTAAGTGGCAGCAGTTGTGCCCCAGTTGTACACTTCACAGCTAGATTTGCATCAAGCACATTCAAAAATACGCCATAATTAACCGTCCCCAGGATGACACCGGGGTAGGTAGCAAAGTCTTTCCTGATCCCAGCTCTGTTCATCTTGGCTTCTTTTAAAAACACAGCAAGCAAGGGTTACTCCAAGCGGAGTCTCCCTTTTTTCCAAAAATTGGGCCCCACACACACCCACCCCTTCAGTGGCAGCAGTTGGGCCCCAGTTGTACAATTCACAGCTAGATTTGCATCAAGCACATTCAAAAATACGCCATTCTTATCCGTCCCCAGGATGACACCGGGGTAGGTAGCAAAGTCTTTCCTGATCCCAGCTCTGTTCATCTTGGCTTCTTTTAAAAACACAGCAAGCAAGGGTTACTCCAAGCGGAGTCTCCCTTTTTTCCAAAAATTGGGCCCCACACACACCCACCCCTTAAGTGGCAGCAGTTGTGCCCCAGTTGTACACTTCACAGCTAGATTTGCATCAAGCACATTCAAAAATACGCCATAATTAACCGTCCCCAGGATGACATCGGGGTAGGTAGCAAAGTCTTTCCTGATCCCAGCTCTGTTCATCTTGGCTTCTTTTAAAAACACAGCAAGCAAGGGTTACTCCAAGCGGAGTCTCCCTTTTTTCCAAAAATTGGGCCCCACACACACCCACCCCTTCAGTGGCAGCAGTTGGGCCCCAGTTGTACAATTCACAGCTAGATTTGCATCAAGCACATTCAAAAATACGCCATTCTTATCCGACCCCAGGATGACACCGGGGTAGGTAGCAAAGTCTTTCCTGATCCCAGCTCTGTTCATCTTGGCTTCTTTTAAAAACACAGCAAGCAAGGGGTTACTCCAAGCGGAGTCTCCCTTTTTTCCAAAAATTGGGCCCCACACACACCCACCCCTTCAGTGGCAGCAGTTGTGCCCCAGTTGTACACTTCACAGCTAGATTTGCATCAAGCACATTCAAAAATACGCCATAATTAACCGTCCCCAGGATGACACCAGGGTAGGTAGCAAAGTCTTTCCTGATCCCAGCTCTGTTCATCTTGGCTTCTTTTAAAAACACAGCAAGCAAGGGTTACTCCAAGCGGAGTCTCCCTTTTTTCCAAAAATTGGGCCCCACACACACCCACCCCTTCAGTGGCAGCAGTTGTGCCCCAGTTGTACACTTCACAGCTAGATTTGCATCAAGCACATTCAAAAATACGCCATAATTAACCGTCCCCAGGATGACACCAGGGTAGGTAGCAAAGTCTTTCCTGATCCCAGCTCTGTTCATCTTGGCTTCTTTTAAAAACAATGTAAGCAAGGATTACTCCAAGTGGAGTCTCCCTTTTTTCCAAAAATTGGGCCCCACACACACCCACCCCTTAAGTGGCAGCAGTTGTGCCCCAGTTGTACACTTCACAGCTAGATTTGCATCAAGCACATTCAAAAATACGCCATATTTAACCGTCCCCAGGATGACACCGGGGTAGGTAGCAAAGTCTTTCCTGATCCCAGCTCTGTTCATCTTGGCTTCTTTTAAAAACACAGCAAGCAAGGGTTACTCCAAGCGGAGTCTCCCTTTTTTCCAAAAATTGGGCCCCACACACCCACCCCTTAAATGGCAGCAGTTGTGCCCCAGTTGTACACTTCACAGCTAGATTTGCATCAAGCACATTCAAAAATACGCCATAATTAACCGTCCCCAGGATGACACCGGGGTAGGTAGCAAAGTCTTTCCTGATCCCAGCTCTGTTCATCTTGGCTTCTTTTAAAAACACAGCAAGCAAGGGTTACTCCAAGCGGAGTCTCCCTTTTTTCCAAAAATTGGGCCCCACACACACCCACCCCTTCAGTGGCAGCAGTTGTGCCCCAGTTGTACAATTCACAGCTAGATTTGCATCAAGCACATTCAAAAATACGCCATTCTTATCCGTCCCCAGGATGACACCGAGGTAGGTAGCAAAGTCTTTCCTGATCCCAGCTCTGTTCATCTTGGCTTCTTTTAAAAACACAGCAAGCAAGGGTTACTCCAAGCGGAGTCTCCCTTTTTTCCAAAAATTGGGCCCCACACACACCCATCCCTTCAGTGGCAGCAGTTGTGCCCCAGTTGTACACTTCACAGCTAGATTTGCATCAAGCACATTCAAAAATACGCCATAATTAACCGTCCCCAGGATGACACCCTGGTAGGTAGCAAAGTCTTTCCTGATCCCAGCTCTGTTCATCTTGGCTTCTTTTAAAAACACAGCAAGCAAGGGTTACTCCAAGCGGAGTCTCCCTTTTTTCCAAAAATTGGGCCCCACACACACCCACCCCTTCAGTGGCAGCAGTTGTGCCCCAGTTGTACACTTCACAGCTAGATTTGCATCAAGCACATTCAAAAATACGCCATAATTAACCGTCCCCAGGATGACACCAGGGTAGGTAGCAAAGTCTTTCCTGATCCCAGCTCTGTTCATCTTGGCTTCTTTTAAAAACAATGTAAGCAAGGGTTACTCCAAGCGGAGTCTCCCTTTTTTCCAAAAATTAGGCCCCACACACACCCACCCCTTAAGTGGCAGCAGTTGTGCCCCAGTTGTACACTTCACAGCTAGATTTGCATCAAACACATTCAAAAATACGCCATAATTAACCGTCCCCAGGATGACACCGGGGTAGGTAGCAAAGTCTTTCCTGATCCCAGCTCTGTTCATCTTGGCTTCTTTTAAAAACACAGCAAGCAAGGGTTACTCCAAGCGGAGTCTCCCTTTTTTCCAAAAATTGGGCCCCACACACACCCACCCCTTCAGTGGCAGCAGTTGGGCCCCAGTTGTACAATTCACAGCTAGATTTGCATCAAGCACATTCAAAAATACGCCATTCTTATCCGTCCCCAGGATGACACCGGGGTAGGTAGCAAAGTCTTTCCTGATCCCAGCTCTGTTCATCTTGGCTTCTTTTAAAAACACAGCAAGCAAGGGTTACTCCAAGCGGAGTCTCCCTTTTTTCCAAAAATTGGGCCCCACACACACCCACCCCTTAAGTGGCAGCAGTTGTGCCCCAGTTGTACACTTCACAGCTAGATTTGCATCAAGCACATTCAAAAATACGCCATAATTAACCGTCCCCAGGATGACACCGGGGTAGGTAGCAAAGTCTTTCCTGATCCCAGCTCTGTTCATCTTGGCTTCTTTTAAAAACACAGCAAGCAAGGGTTACTCCAAGCGGAGTCTCCCTTTTTTCCAAAAATTGGGCCCCACACACACCCACCCCTTCAGTGGCAGCAGTTGTGCCCCAGTTGTACAATTCACAGCTAGATTTGCATCAAGCACATTCAAAAATACGCCATTCTTATCCGTCCCCAGGATGACACCGGGGTAGGTAGCAAAGTCTTTCCTGATCCCAGCTCTGTTCATCTTGGCTTCTTTTAAAAACACAGCAAGCAAGGGTTACTCCAAGCGGAGTCTCCCTTTTTTCCAAAAATTGTGCCCCACACACACCCACCCCTTCAGTGGCAGCAGTTGTGCCCCAGTTGTACACTTCACAGCTAGATTTGCATCAAGCACATTCAAAAATACGCCATAATTAACCGTCCCCAGGATGACACCACGGTAGGTAGCAAAGTCTTTCCTGATCCCAGCTCTGTTCATCTTGGCTTCTTTTAAAAACAATGTAAGCAAGGGTTACTCCAAGCGGAGTCTCCCTTTTTTCCAAAAATTGGGCCCCACACACACCCACCCCTTAAGTGGCAGCAGTTGTGCCCCAGTTGTACACTTCACAGCTAGATTTGCATCAAGCACATTCAAAAATACGCCATAATTAACCGTCCCCAGCATGACACCGGGGTAGGTAGATAAAGTCTTTGCTGACCCATGACTTGTTCATCTTGGCTTCTTTTAAAAACAATGTAAGCAAGGGTTACTCCAAGCTGAGTCTCCCTTTTTTTCCAAAAATTGTGCCCCACACACACCCACCCATTCAGTGGCAGCACTTGTGCCCTAGTTGTACACTTCACAGCTAGATTTGCATCAAGCACATTCAAAAATACGCCATAATTAACCGTCCCCAGGATGACACCAGGGTAGGTAGCAAAGACTTTCCTGATCCCAGCTCTGTTCATCTTGGCTTCTTTTAAAAACACAGCAAGCAAGGGTTACTCCAAGCGGAGTCTCCCTTTTTTCCAAAAATTGGGCCCCACACACACCCACCCCTTCAGTGGCAGCAGTTGTGCCCCAGTTGTACAATTCACAGGTAGATTTGCATCAAGCACATTCAAAAATACGCCATTCTTATCCGTCCCCAGGATGACACCGGGGTAGGTAGCAAAGTCTTTCCTGATCCCAGCTCTGTTCATCTTGGCTTCTTTTAAAAACACAGCAAGCAAGGGTTACTCCAAGCGGAGTCTCCCTTTTTTTCCAAAAATTGTGCCCCACACACACCCACCCATTCAGTGGCAGCACTTGTGCCCTAGTTGTACACTTCACAGCTAGATTTGCATCAAGCACATTCAAAAATACGCCATAATTAACCGTCCCCAGCATGACACCGGGGTAGGTAGATAAAGTCTTTGCTGAACCATGACTTGTTCATCTTGGCTTCTTTTAAAAACAATGTAAGCAAGGGTTACTCCAAGCGGAGTCTCCCTTTTTTTCCAAAAATTGTGCCCCACACACACCCACCCATTCAGTGGAAGCACTTGTGCCCCAGTTGTACACTTCACAGCTAGATTTGCATCAAGCACATTCCAAATCCACAAGCATTTACTCTCCCCAGGATGACACAGGGGTTGTAAATTCCTTCTGGATCCATGACTTGTTCATTTTGATGAACGTCAGTCTGTCCACATTGTCACTGGACAGACGCATGCGCTTATCTGTCAGCACACACCCAGCAGCACTGAAGACACGTTCAGAGACAACGCTGGCAGCTGGACACGACAAAATCTCCAAGGCGTAAGTTGCGAGCTCTGGCCATTTTTCGAGGTTTGAAGCTCAAAAGGAGCAAGGCTCCAGTTGCACAGTCATGGCATCGATGTTCATTTGGAGATACTCCTGTATCATCCTCTCCAGCCGTTGACTATGTGTCAGACTTGTTGTCTCTGGTGGCCTTGCAAAGGAGGGTCTAAAAAAATTATGAAAAGATTCCATAAAATTGCTGTTACCAGCACCAGATATGGTCCTACTGGTACGTGTAGACTGTTGAAGATGACGAGACCGTCCCATGTTTGTCAAGTTACAACTGGGAGATTCACTCACTGCACCTGCACGGTTGTTTGGTGGAAAAGCGGATCTAAGATCGAGTAACAGCTTCTGCTGATACTCCTGCATACGTGCGTCCCTTTCTATGGCTGGAATTATGTCACAAAATTTGGACTTGTACCGGGGATCTAATAGTGTGGCAAGCCAGTAGTCATCATCACTTCTAATTTTGACAATACGAGGGTCATGTTGGAGGTAGTGCAACAAGAAGGCACTCATGTGTCTTGCGCAGCCATGCGGACCAAGTCCACGCTGTGTTTGTGGCATAGAGGTGCTAACCGTTCTTTCTTCCTCTGACATCTCCCCCCAACCTCTTTCAACTGAAATTTGACCAAGGTCTCCCTCATCTGCTGAGTCTTCCATGTCCATGGACAGTTCATCCTCCATTTCTTCATGTCCTCCTTCACCTTCCTCAACATCTCGCCTGCTACCATGCGCCCTTGTTGATCCCTGTCCCCCATGCTCCCATGCCTGGCGCCTTGGTGATGATGAACGTCTGGACCTTGGTGATGTTGTTGTGTCTTGCGCATATGAATCCTCCTGTAGTTCATCCACTTCCTGTTGTCCCACCCCCTGACTCCGAATAGTGTTTAGCGTGTGTTCCAGCATGTAAATGACTGGAATCGTCATGCTGATAATGGCATTGTCAGCGCTAAACATATTCGTCGCCATGTCGAAACTGTGCAGAAGGGTGCATAGGTCCTTGATCTGAGACCACTCCATCAGGGTGATCTGCCCCACCTCTGCATCTCGTTGGCCAAGGCCTAACATCATGACGTATTGCACCAGGGCACGGCGGTGCTGCCACAGTCGCTTTAACATGTGGAGAGTTGAATTTCAGCGTGTCGCCACATCGCATTTCAGGCGATGAACCGGCAGGCCGAAAGACTTCTGGAGCGATGCAAGTCACTCAGCTGCGGCGCTTGAACGGCGGAAGTGAGCAGACAGTTTTCGTGCCCTGTTCAGAAGGCCATCTAGGCCGGGATACTGTGTTAAAAATTGCTGCACGACAAGGTTCAACACGTGAGCCATACAAGGTACGTGTGTCACCTTGCCCAGGCGAAGGGCCGCACCCAGGTTTGCAGCATTGTCGCACACGGCCTTACCAGGCTGCAGGTTGAGTGGAGACAACCATTTATTAAACTCGAACCGCAGAGCTGACCACAACTCCTCAGCTGTGTGACTCTTATTCCCAAGACATGTCAAGCTAAAGACCGCCTGATGCCGTTGCGCTCTGCTGCCAGCATAGTAATGAGGGGTGCGTGATTCCTTCTGCGCAGTGAGAACGCTGGTGGCCTGACCAGGCAGGCTTGGGGCGGAGGTGGAGGACCCAGATGAGGTGGAGGATGCAGAAGCAGTGGCGGAACTTGGACAGACAGAGGAATGACACACAAGTCGTGGGGACGGCAAGACTTGTGCAGCAGACCCTTCACCATCTATCACCATAGTTACCCAGTGCCCAGTCAGCGACATGTAACGTCCCTGTCCATGCTTACTGGTCCAAATATCGGTGGTGAAATGCACCCGTTCACACACAGAGTTTCTCAAGGAAGCGGTGATGTTGTGTGCGACATGCTGGTGTAGCGCGGGCACACCTTTCTTAGAGAAGTAGTGGCGACTAGGCATCTGGTACTGGGGCACAGCGACAGACATAAGGTCTCTAAAATCCTGTGTGTCCACTAGGCGGAAAGGCAGCATTTCTGTAGCCAACAGCTTACAGAGGGATAGAGTCAACCTCTTAGCTTTGTCATGGGTCGCAGGAAATGGCCTTTTATTTGTCCACATCTGAGGGACAGAGATCTGGCTGCTGTGTGTAGACGGTGTTGAGTAGGGTGTCCCTGGAAAAATGCAGGTTTGTGAGGAAAGTGCAGGCGGAGACATGATGTTGCCTTCATCCAACGTTGGTGCTATCGATGTCTGAGACAGCTGTACACACTCACTTGTTTCCCCTTCCAAACCAACTGACGACCTACCAAGCAAACTGCCTGTTGCGGTTACAGTGGTGGAAGTTGTGGGTGGAAAAACAGGTGTGACAGCTGTCCCCACAGTCCTAGAAGATGATGAGCGCGCGGATGCACTGGAAGGGGCAGGTGGTGGATAGTTCGCTCCGCTAGGCCGCATTGCAGCACGGTGAGCTTCCCACCAGGCCATATGATATTTATTCATGTGACGATTCATGGAAGAAGTTGTCAAACTGCTGAGGTTTTGACCTCTACTAGGAGAACCATGACAAATTTTACAGATCACATAATTTGGGCGATCTTTTTCTATGTCAAAAAAGGACCAGGCTAGGCAAGGCTTAGAGGCCATGCGACCTGATGATCCACCCCGAATAATGCTCAGAGGCAGAGTGGTGGCTGAGGATGCAGTTGTAGACGTGCTACCAGTACTCCGACTCTGTCCAGGAAGGCGCAAGGTAACTTCGTCATCAGTTGCATCCTCCTCCACCACCTCTGTTGACCTCCTCGAGTGCCTGACTGTGGGTTGACAGTAGGTGGGATCTAGAACTTCATCATCAATTGTTGTGTTTGCACTCCCCTCCCCCTCTGACCGAGCCTCTTCTTGCCCTGACCGAATATTTAAGTTGTCATCCCAATCGGGTATCTGAGTCTCATCTTCATCAGTATGTTCCTCATTGTCTATAACCACAGGTGTTACAGTTTGTGACAAAGGGTCAACATTATGCTACGAAACTTGGTCCTCACGGCCTGAATCAGAGTCACAAAGGTTCTGGGAATCACTGCAGACCATTTCCTGTTCTGTACTCACTGTAGCTTGGGAGCAGACCTCTAATTCCCAGGCTATAGTGTGACTGAACAGCTCTGCAGACTCAGCCATCTCAGTTCCACCATACTGTGCAGGGCTGATGGAGACTTCAGAGCTGGGAGAAATCAAGTTTGATTGGGATGACAACTCAGAGGACTGGTGTTTTTTGGATGCGGTACTTGAAGTGGCTGAGAGGGCACTTGTTGGACCACTTGAGATCCATTCAAGCATTTTCCTTTTTTGCCCATCATCTACCTTTCTTCCTGTTGTTCGTGTCCGTAAAAAAGGGAGCACATCGGATTGTCCACGGTAAGTAGTAGACATCTTACTTTTGCTGGTAGATGGTCTATCTTCAGCAGATGATAATGGAGCTTTGCCACCTTCCCCACGGACAAAACCTTTTTTGCCTTTTCCACCACGCCTCTTCCCCTTTCCACCAGCATCTGTCATTTTGCCACTCATGTTGATTGCGACAAGATTGTGGACTGAAAATGTGGTAGTAAAAATTGAGAGGTGGTGTAGATTGCAGTGGTGGTCTAGCTTTATTAACAGCAGAATAATAAAGAATAAATATCCCTGACAATGCAACTACGGCCCTTAAATTGGCAGCAAAAATTGCTAGTATAATGGCTTAGTTATAATGAGTTGGAGTGTGCAATGCAGGCAGACGCGCTCTGCAAATGTCTTTGCACTAGTGGGACTATAGCAAAGTCCAATAGCCACGTATAGGATGCCACTAGGTACACTGAGTGTTTGCTAGTATAATGGCTTAGTTATAATGAGTTGGAGTGTGCAATGCAGGCAGACGCGCTCTGCAAATGTCTTTGCACTATTGGGACTATAGCAAAGTCCAATAGCCACGTATAGGATGCCACTAGGTACACTGAGTGTTTGCTAGTATAATGGCTTAGTTATAATGAGTTGGCGTGTGCAATGCAGGCAGACGCGCTCTGCAAATGTCTTTGCACTAGTGGGACTATAGCAAAGTCCAATAACCACGTATAGGATGCCACTAGGTACACTGAGTGTTTGCTAGTATAATGGCTTAGTTATAATGAATTGGCATGTGCAATGCAGGCAGACGCGCTCTGCAAATATCTTTGCACTAGTGGGACTATAGCAAAGTCCAATAGCCACGTATAGGATGCCACTAGGTACACTGAGTGTTTGCTAGTATAATGGCTTAGTTATAATGAGTTGGCGTGTGCAATGCAGGCAGACGCGCTCTGCAAATGTCTTTGCACTAGTGGGACTATAGCAAAGTCCAATAGCCACGTATAGGATGCCACTAGGTACACTGAGTGTTTGCTAGTATAATGGCTTAGTTATAATGAGTTGGCGTGTGCAATGCAGGCAGACGCGCTCTGCAAATGTCTTTGCACTAGTGGGACTATAGCAAAGTCCAATAGCCACGTATAGGATGCCACTAGGTACACTGAGTGTTTGCTAGTATAATGGCTTAGTTATAATGAGTTGGCGTGTGCAATGCAGGCAGACGCGCTCTGCAAATGTCTTTGCACTAGTGGGACTATAGCAAAGTCCAATAGCCACGTATAGGATGCCATTAGGTACACTGAGTGTTTGCTAGTATAATGGCTTAGTTATAATGAGTTGGAGTGTGCAATGCAGGCAGACGCGCTCTGCAAATGTCTTTGCACTAGTGTGACTATAGCAAAGTCCAATAGCCACGTATAGGATGCCACTAGGTACACTGAGTGTTTGCTAATATAATGGCTTAGTTATAATGAGTTGGAGTGTGCAATGCAGGCAGACGCGCTCTGCAAATGTCTTTGCACTAGTGGGACTATAGCAAAGTCCAATAGCCACGTATAGGATGCCACTAGGTACACTGAGTGTTTGCTAGTATAATGGCTTAGTTATAATGAGTTGGCGTGTGCAATGCAGGCAGACGCGCTCTGCAAATGTCTTTGCACTAGTGGGACTATAGCAAAGTCTAAAAGCCACGTATAGGATGCCACTAGGTACACTGAGTGTTTGCTAGTATAATGGCTTAGTTATAATGAGTTGGCGTGTGCAATGCAGGCAGACGCGCTCTGCAAATGTCTTTGCACTAGTGGGACTATAGCAAAGTCCAATAGCCACGTATAGGATGCCACTAGGTACACTGAGTGTTTGCTAGTATAATGGCTTAGTTATAATAAGTTGGGGTGTGCAATGCAGGCAGACGCGCTCTGCAAATGTCTTTGCACTAGTGGGACTATAGCAAAGTCCAATAGCCACGTATAGGATGCCACTAGGTACACTGAGTGTTTGCTAGTATAATGGCTTAGTTATAATGAGTTGGAGTGTGCAATGCAGGCAGACGCGCTCTGCAAATGTCTTTGCACTAGTGGGACTATAGCAAAGTCCAATAGCCACGTATAGGATGTCACTAGGTACACTGAGTGTTTGCTAGTATAATGGCTTAGTTATAATGAGTTGGGGTGTGCAATGCAGGCAGACGCGCTCTGCAAATGTCTTTGCACTAGTGGGACTATAGCAAAGTCCAATAGCCACGTATAGGATGCCACTAGGTACACTGAGTGTTTGCTAGTATAATGGCTTAGTTATAATGAGTCGGAGTGTGTAATGCAGGCAGACGCGCTCTGCAAATGTCTTTGCACTAGTGGGACTATAGCAAAGTCTAATAGCCACGTATAGGATGCCACTAGGTACACTGAGTGTTTGCTAGTATAATGGCTTAGTTATAATGAGTTGGAGTGTGCAATGCAGGCAGACGCGCTCTGGAAATGTCTTTGCACTAGTGGGACTATAGCAAAGTCCAATAGCCACGTATAGGATGCCACTAGGTACACTGAGTGTTTGCTAGTATAATGGCTTAGTTATAATGAGTTGGCGTGTGCAATGCAGGCAGACACGCTCTGCAAATGTCTTTGCACTAGTGGGACTATAGCAAAGTCCAATAGCCACGTATAGGATGCCACTAGGTACACTGAGTGTTTGCTAGTATAATGGCTTAGTTATAATGAGTTGGAGTGTGCAATGCAGGCAGAGGTGCTGCAAATGTCTTTGCACTAGTGGGACTATAGCAAAGTCCAATAGCCACGTATAGGATGCCACTAGGTACACTCAGTGTTTGCTAGTATAATGGCTTAGTTATAATGAGTTGGAGTGTGCAATGCAGGCAGACGCGCTCTGCAAATGTCTTTGCACTAGTGGGACTATAGCAAAGTCCAATAGCCACGTATAGGATGCCACTAGGTACACTGAGTGTTTGCTAGTATAATGGCTTAGTTATAATGAGTTGGCGTGTGCAATGCAGGCAGACGTGCTCTGCAAATGTCTTTGCACTAGTGGGACTATAGCAAAGTCCAATAGCCACGTATAGGATGCCAATAGGTACACTGAGTGTTTGCTAGTATAATGGCTTAGTTATAATGAGTTGGAGTGTGCAGAGGACAGGAGGGTACAGTGCCAGGATTGTGGGGTCTGGGTAGAGGAATGGAAGCCTGCCTTTCTATTCCCTCCTAATAGGGAAATGCAGGGAGGAAATCCCTGACCTTGGCTACACAGACGCTGTCGCTGTTTTCAGGACCTGTCACCTTAACTCTGACCCTGCCGGTTTGAGCCCTTAAAAGGACTGCTAGAAAGTGCTCTCCCTAAGCTGTCTAACGCTGTGTATGGAGCGCATACAGCTGTATCAGCGATAGGACAAAGGACGGAGCTGCGACAGTGATGTCTGACACCAAAGACGCAGAAGAGATAATGGCATCCTGGAGGAAAATGTCCGGTTTTATAATGCAGGGACATGTGACATGGACATCCTATCACACATGCCGTTGCTTCTCTGGCTAAAAGTCCACTTAGCTGTGTGTGTGTCTGGGATTGGCTGACATGCTGGCCCGCCCCACTACACGCGCGCGCTTAGGGAAGGAAGACAAGGAAAAAAAAAAAAATGGCAATCGCCATTATAGAAACAGCAGTGATCTGAAGGCGCTGTTCACGCACACTATACACTGAAATGTCATAATAGTGTGATTCACAGAGTGACTTACACTATTACAGCAGAAACCAAGCTAGGATTTAGCTGTTTTTTTGCTGCTAGAACCGTTCTCAAACGTTTCTAGAACTATCGAGCTTTTGCAAAAAGCTCGAGTTCTAGTTCGATCTAGAACAGGCCCCAAAATCACTCGAGCCTAGAACTGGAGAACCTCGAACCACGAACCGTGCTCAACTCTAGTTATTAATTTGGATGTTTTGGATGTATGGTTGAGGAATGGTGGATGTGTGACGTGGATGGCTGTTTTGTATAGTGTGGTTGTTAGAACAAGTAGTGGTTATTAAATAAATATACGATGTGGACAAATTCATATCATTGCAAGTTCTTCTATTTATATGTTGTCCCCTTTGATTATTATGTCTGGTCTTTTCTGCGGTCATGTGATTAATCCTGTGCTGCACGCCGCCTCTTTGTTTCCCAGGGGTTGCTATGAGACGTATTCACCCTCGCTCACATCATCGCATGCCGTCTGCGCATGCTCAATGACGTGACCGACAGTGCCATGTCTCTGGCATCCGGTCTGGGCGCGTTCATGGCGGCACCCTGTAAAGAGGTACGGAATTACTAATTAAGGAACACATATGTGCCGGATATATAAATATGCTCACCACTTACCTTCATGTCACTCCCTGAAGAAGCGGTGTGAAACGCGCGTTGGAGTGCGTGGCTGTGGGAACTGTGTCATACTGTCTATTATGGCAACAGTTCTGGTATATTGAACCATAGAGGGGTACTTTAAAGATGCGGGTGTGTTAGGTATTTTACCGATATGAAGGCATTTTTTTTTATCTGCATCATTTCTCTAATATGTGTGAACAGGTGATGGGTATTTATAGTGTTAAGCCACATGTGTTCTAATTTTCACTGTACTAGTGTACCAAGCACGGAACCAGAACACTGACGTTACACCCTGGGTCTGGAAACAATGCCTATTGTTGACGCTATTATTACCACTCATCTCCTTATGGTAGTGAGAAATAGTAAAGGAAAAAAATTGCAAACATACCTTGGTGCTGTCTATACAGGAAATTACCACCAGAAGGCATCATAATTGTGTCATGGAGTATATGGTCGCAAGCAGATTGGACAAAGCTTTTGAATTTGAATTAAATTGGGGAAAATGGCTAGCTTTCTCTAAATTTAATAATATTAACAAGCAATATAAACTGGTTACAAGACCGGAGTGAAATGTGAGTAAATTTGGGATCTTGTTCAAGATAGAGAGACCAAATTATATGAACTAGTGGAGGAGGAGGTGAGCTGTTTACAAGAATTATGAGAAGATCTGTTTGTTAGGAATGTGGGTGTCACGTTCCCACCGGAGCCCGCTCCTGCGACTTCTGCTCCGATCGCCAGACGACGCCATGTTCCCACCATGGATAGTGCTGGTGATGGGAGAGGAGTCGGGGCCTGTGGCTCTGCGGAGCACAGGCTCCGCTCATCCACTAGGCTGGGTTTCCCTGGAACCTGCAGTACCACTGGCTGACTGTAGGTGGCGTTTGTGTCTTCCAGCTGAAGTTGCCAACATTCACCTGCAGCCAATGGGAAGACACCACACCCTTCTTATTCCCCCTCCCATCACATGACCACTGCCAGAGATAGTTCTGTACTCCTGGCTCATGTGCTGTTTGTATGTTGATTCCTGTGCGCTGACCTTTGCTTGTTTTTTGACTACCCTCCTGCCTGTCGTTTTTGTACCTTGCTGCCAGTTCCGGATTTGAGCTCTGCTTTGTCTCCTCACTACACCCTTGCCTGCCGATTCGGTTCCTGTTTTGCATCTCCTGGTTTTTGACCCTGCCTGACAACCATGGACTACAGCCTACCACAGGTAGTGATCTCTGGAGCTCTGTGATTTCCAAATGCCTGTATAGGGGTTAAAGGGTTGCAGAGTTCTTGGGGTCCTGCTTTGTGAGCGGCTTTTCTCTAGACTCCCCTTACAGCCAGTCTGCGTCTGTGGCTCCAATCAGGCATTACATTATCTCTCTAACACAAAAAAAAAAAGAGATGGATCCACTCCAAACTGTGATGGACCAGGTGCTGACAAGAGATGAGCGAACCGGACGTGGTTCGGCTCGAGTTCCGTTCGCCAAACGGAGGTCTCGTTTGAGTTCGGTTCGGCGAACCGGTTCGGCGAACCACTCGAATCGCATAGGAAACAATGGGAGGCAATCACAAACATATAAAAACACCTAGAAAACACCCTCAAAGGTGTCCAAAAGGTGACAAATGACTCACAACACAACACAAACACATGGGAAAGTGACAAGAACAAATTCTCATGCGAAAACAAAACAGCGTTACAAGGAAAAGAGGATGAGACACAGATATAGGCATGGCATGCCCTTCTAAAATCATGTAAAACACCGCAAGGTTACTCCAAGCGGAGTCTCCCTTTTCTCCAAAAATTGGGCCACACACACCCACCCCTTCAGTGGCAGCACTTGTGTCCCAGTTGTACACTTCACAGCTAGATTTGCATCAAGCACATTCAAAAATACGCCATACTTAACCGTTCCCAGGATGACCCCGGGGTAGGTAGCAAAGTCTTTCCTGATCCCAGCTCTGTTCATCTTGGATCATTTTTAAAAACAATGTAAGCAAGGGTTACTCCAAGCTGAGTCTCCCTTTTTTCCAAAAATTATGCCACACACCCACCTCTTCAGTGGCAGCACTTGTGCCCCAGTTGTACACTTTACAGTTAGATTTGCATCAAGCACATTCAAAAGTACGCCATCCTTAACCGTCCCCAGGATGACCCCGGGGAAGGTAGCAAAGTATTTGCTGAACCATGACTTGTTCATCTTGGCTCCTTTTAAAAAACACAGCAAGGGTTTTTCCAAGCAGAGTCTCCCTTTTTTCCAAAAATATAGCCACACACCCACACCTTCAGTGGCAGCACTTGTGCCCCAGTTGTACACTTCACAGGTAGATTTGCATCAAGAACATTCCAAATCCACAAGCATTTACTCTCCCCAGGATGACACAGGGGTAGTAACTTCCTTGTGGATCCATGACTTGTTCATTTTGATGAACGTTAGTCTGTCCACATTGTCACTAGACAGACGCGTGCGCTTATCTGTCAGCACACACCCAGCAGCACTGAAGACACGTTCAGAGACAACGCTGGCAGCTGGACACGACAAAATCTCCAAGGCGTAAGTGGAGAGCTCTGGCCATTTTTCAAGATTTGAAGCCCAAAATGAGCAAGGCTCCATTTGCAAAGTCATGGCATCGATGTTCATTTGGAGATACTCCTGTATCATCCTCTCCAGCCGTTGACTATGTGTCAGACTTGTTGTCTCTGGTGGCCTTGCAAAGGATGGTTTAAAAAAATTATGAAAAGATTTAATAAAATTGCTGTTACCAGCAGCAGATACGGTGCTGCTGGTGTGGGTAGACTGTTGAAGATGACGAGACCGTCTCATGTTTGTCAAGTTACAACTGGGAGCTTCACTCCCTGCACCAGGGTTGTTTGGTGGAAAAGCCGAGCTAAGATCGAGTAACAGCTTTTGCTGATACTCCTGCATACGTGCGTCCCTTTCTATGGCTGGAATTATGTCAAAAAATTTGGACTTGTACCGGGGATCTAATACTGTGGCAAGCCAGTAGTCATCATCACTTCTAATTTTGACAATATGAGGGTCATGTTGGAGGTAGTGCAGCAAGAAGGCGCTCATGTGTCTTGTGCAGCCGTGCGGACCAAGTCCACGCTGTGTTTGTGGCATAGAGGTGCTAACTGTTCTTTCTTCCTCTAACATCTCCCCCCAACCTCTTTCAACTGAAATTTGACCAAGATCTCCCTCATCCGCTGAGTCTTCCATGTCCATGGACAGTTCGTCCTCCATTTCTTCATGTTCTCCTGCACCTTCCTCAACATTTCGCCTGCTACCATTCACCATTGTTGATCCCTGTCCCCCATGGTCCCATGCCTGCCGCGTTGGTGATGATAAACGTCTGGACCTTGGTGATGTTGTTGTCTCTTGCGCATATGAATCCTTCTGTAGTTCCTCCCCTTCCTGTTGTCCAACCCCCTGACACTGAATAGTGTTTAGCGTGTGCTCCAGCATGAAAATAACTGGAATTGTCATGCTGATAATGGCATTGTCAGCGCTAAACATATTCGTCGCCATGTCCTTGAACTGAGACCACTCCATCAGGGTGATCTGCCCCACCTCTGCATCTCGTTGGCCCAGGCTATACGTCATGACGTATTGCACCAGGGCTCGGCGGTGCTGCCACAGTCGCTGTAACATGTGGAGAGTCGAATTCCAGCGTGTCGGCACATCGCATTTCAGGCGATGAACCGGCAGGCCGAAAGACTTCTGGAGCGATGCAAGTCGCTCAGCAGCGGTGGTTGAATGGCGGAAGTGAGCAGACAATTTTCGTGCCCTGTTCAGAAGGCCATCTAGGCCGGGAAAGTGTGTTAAAAATTGCTGGACAACAAGGTTCAACACGTGAGCCATACAAGGCACGTGTGGTTTGCAGCATTGTCGCACATGGCCTTACCAGGCTGCAGGTTGAGTGGAGACAACCATTTACCAAACTCAGTCTCCAGAGCTGCCCACAACTCAGCCGCTGTGTGACTCTTATTTCCAAGACATTTCAAGCTAAAGACCGCATGATGCCGTTGCGCTCTGCTGCCAGCATAGTAATGAGGGGTGCGTGATTCCTTCTGTGCAGTTAGAACACTGGTGGCCTGACCAGGCAGGCTTGGGGCGGAGGTGGAGGACCCAGACGAGGTGGAGGAGGCAGAAGCAGTGGCGGAACTTGGACAGAGGATTGACACACAAGTTGTGGGGACGGCAAGACTTGTGCAGCAGACCCTTCACCATCTATCACCATAGTTACCCAGTGCCCAGTCAGCGACATGTAATGTCCCTGTCCATGCTTACTGGTCCAAGTATCGGTGGTGAAATGCACCCATTCACACACAGAGTTTCTCAAGGAAGCGGTGATGTTGTGTGCGACATGCTGGTGTAGCGCAGGCCCACCTTTCTTAGAGAAGTAGTGGCGACTGGGCATCTGGTACTGGGGCACAGTGACAGACATAAGGTCTCTAAAATCCTGTGTGTCCACCAGGTGGAAAGGCAGCATTTCGGTAGCCAAGAGCTTACAGAGGGATAAAGTCAACCTCTTAGCTTTGTCATGGGTCGCAGGAAATGGCCTTTTACTTGTCCACATCTGAGGGACAGAGATCTGGCTGCTGTGTGTAGACGGTGGTGAGTAGGGTGTCCCTGAAAAAATGCAGATTTGTGAGGAAAGTGCAGGCGTAGACATGATGTTGCCTTCATCCAACGTTGATTCTATCGATGTCTGAGAGAGCTGTACACACGCACTTGTTTCCCCTTCCAAACCAACTGACGACCTACCAAGCAAACTGCCTGTTGCGGTTACAGTGGTGGAAGTTGTGCGTGGAAAACCAGGTGTGACAGCTGTCCCCACAGTCCTAGAAGATGAAGAGCACGCGGATGCACTTGAAGGGGTAGGCGGTGGATGGTTCGCTCCGCTAGACCGCATTGCAGCACAGTGAGCTTTCCACTGGGACATATGATATTTATCCATGTGGCGATTCATGGAAGAAGTTGTCAAACTCCTGAGGTTTTGCCCTCTACTAACAGAATCACGACAAATTTTACATATCACATGATTTGGGCGATCTTTTTCTATGTCAAAAAAAGTCCAGGCTAGGCAAGGCTTAGAGGGCATGCGACCTGCTGAGCACCCCCGACTAGTGCTCAGAGGCAGAGTGGTGGCTGAGGATGCAGTTGTAGACGTGCTACCAGTACTACTCCTCTTTCCAGGAAGGCGCAAGGTAACTTCCTCGTCAGTAGCATCCTCCTCCACCGCCTCTGTTGACCTCCTCGAGTGCCTGACTGTGGGTTGACAGTAGGTGGGATCTAGAACTTCCTCATCAAGCGTTGTGTTTGCACTCCCCTCACCCTCAGACCGAGCCTCTTCCTGACGTGAACCAATATTTAAGTTGTCATCCCAATCTGGTATCTGCGTCTCATCGTCATCAGTATGTTCCTCATTGTCTATAACAACAGGTGTTACAGTTTGTGAATAAGGGTCAACATTATGCTCAGAAACTTGGTCCTCACGGCCTGAATCAGAGTCACAAAGGTTCTGGGCATCATTGCAGACCATTTCCTGGTGTGTACTCACTGTAGCATGGGAGCAGACCTCTGATTCCCAGCAGACCTCTGATTCCCAGGCTATAGTGTGACTGAACAGCTCTGCAGACTCAGCCATCTCAGTTCCACCATACTGTGCAGGGCGGATGGAGACTTCAGAGCTGGGAGAAAGCAAGTGTGATTGGGATGACAACTCAGAGGACTGGTGTTTTTTGGATGCGGTAGTTGAGGTGGCAGAGAGGGCACTTGTTGGACCACTTGAGATCCATTCAAGCATTTTCTTTTTTTGGCCATCATCTACCTTTGTTCCAGTTGTTCGTGTCCGTAAAAAAGGGAGCACATCGGATTGTCCACGGTAAGTAGTCGACATCTTACTTTTGCTGGAAGATGGTCTATCTTCAGCAGATATTAATGGAACTTTGCCACCTTCCCCACGGACAAACCCTTTTTTTCCTTTTCCAACACGCCTCTTCCCCTTTCCACCAGCATCTGTCATTTTGCCACTCATTTTGATTGCGACAAGATTGTGCACTTAAAATTTGGTAGTAAAAATTGAGAGGTCGTGTAGATTGCAGCGGTGGTCTATCTTTTTTAACAGCAGAATAAACAACAATAACTATCCTTGACAATGCAACTACGGCTCTTAAACTGGCAGCATAGCTTGCTATTAGAATGGCTTAGTAACAATGAGTTTCAGTGGGCAATGCAGAGGTGTGGCAAATAGCTTTGCACCAGTGGGACAATAATGAAGTCCAACAGCCACTTTTAGGATGCCACTAAGTTTCCTCAGTGTTTGCTAGTATAATGGCTTAGTAACAATGAGCTTGAGTGTGCAATGCAGAGGTGCTGCAAATAGCTTTGCACTAGTGGGACAATAATGGAAGTCCAACAGCCACTTTTAGGATGCCACTAAGTTTCCTCAGTGTTTGCTAGTATAATGGCTTAGTAAAAATGAGCTTCAGTGTGCAAAGGGCTGGAGGGTACAGTGGCAGGGTTGTGGGTCTGTGTAGAGGAAAGGAAGCCTCACTTTATATCCCTCCTAATGGTGAAATGCAGCGAGGAAGTCCCTGACCTTAGCTACACAGACGCTCTTATCTGTAGCTGTTAAAATCTGTTTCCACGGACCTGACTGTCACCTATGGCTCTGAGCCTGCTGTTATTAGCCCTTACAAGGGCTAAAAGAAACTTCTATCCCTATTCTGTATAGCGCTGTGTGTAGAGACAGGAGCTGCACCTGCGGTGACTGACACCCAGACGCAGAAGGCAGATAATGGCGTCCTGACGGGTAGATACCCATTTTTATAATGCAGGGACATGTGACATGGACATCCTATCACACATGCCGTTGCTTCTCTGGCTAAAAGTCCACTTAGCTGTGTGTGTCGGGGATTGGCTGACATGCTGGCCCGCCCGACTACACACGCGCGCTTAGGGAAGGAAGACAAGGAAAAAAAATGGCGATCGCCATTATCCCAGCAGCAGTGATCTGAATGCGCTGTTCCCGCACACTATACGCTGAAATTTCATAATAGTGTGAGTCACAGAGTGACTTACACTATTACAGCGGAAAGCCAGCTAGTAATTAGCTTGGCTTTTTGCTGCTAGAACCGTTCTCGAATGTAACTAGAACTATCGAGCTTTAGCAAAAAGCTTAAGTTCTAGTTCGATCTAGAACAGCCCCAAAATCACTCGAACCGCGAACTGGAGAACCACGAACCACGAACCGCGCTCAACTCTAATGCTGACCCTGTCTGGCTTGGTTCGGGGACTCGCACAGCAAGTACAAGAGCTCCAATCTGCCCAGGTTCAAGCTTCTGCAGCACCTCCCTCATCATGTCCAGAGTCCCGTCGACGTCAAGGGAGCAGATCACGTTGGGGAGCCAACATGGAGAGCCTGGATATCAGAGACATTCGCTTCCAGAGCAGCAACTGCACCTCAGTGAGCCCCAGGATACTCTCTCAGGCGCCCAGGTACTTCCTGCAGACCCTATAAAGTTAATGTTACCTGTCTCATTGTCTCACCACTGTACTGTAAAGAATCTGTACCCTCTGCCACTCATCCCTGATATCTTTAACCAGCTCACAGGAGCCCAGCACTTCACGAAGCTGGATCTCAAGGGTGCATATAACCTAATTTGCATCAGAGAAGGACATGAGTGGAAAACAGCATTTAATACTCCAGAGGGACAATATGAGTACCTAGTAATGCCTTTTGGGTTAAACAATGCGCCGGCTGTCTTTCAGAACTTTGTTAATGACATTTTAAGAGATATCTGTGGTCAATATGTGGTGATCTATCTGGATGACATCCTGATTTATTCTCCTGATGTCACATGTCAAACATGTCCGCACTGTACTTCAGAGACTCTGGGAGAACTCCTTATTTGCTAAGTATGAAAAATGTGTTTTTTTTGTTGATGAGGTTAAATTCCTGGGTTATATATTGTCTGCAGAAGGCTTCAGCATGGATCCCTCTAAGCTACAGCCGATTAAGAAGTGTGTGCAACCCAAGTCCCTGAAAGCCTTGCAGCGTTTCCTTGGGTTTGCAAATTATTATCGCAAATTTATTAGGGATTTTTCCAAGATTGCCAAACCCCTCACTGATTTGACTGAAAAGGGTGCTGATATGGTTAATTGGAAGCCAGAGGCGATCCATGCCTTTGCTACATTAAAAGAATGTTTTTCCTCAGACCCGATTCTGGTTCAGCCTGATCTTATGCATCCGTTTATTGTGGAAGTCGATGCATCAGAGGTTGGAGTGGGAGTGGTGCTATCCCAAGGTACTCCGTCTCTCACTCAACTCCGTCCTTGTGCCTTCTTTTCCCGCAAATTTTCTCCCACCGAGACAAACTATGATATTGATAATCGTGAGCTGTTGGCCATTAAATGGGCCTTCGAGGAATGGCGCCACTTCCTCGAAGGCACCAAACATAAGGTCACAGTCATCACAGACCATAAGAACCTCACTTATCTGGAATATGGTAAGAGACTCAATCCTAGGCAGGCTAGGTGGGCATTCTTCTTCTCCAGATTTGATTTCATGGGGACGTTTCGGCCCGGTACCAAGAACACAAGAGCTGATGCACTTTCCCCTAGCTTCTGTCCCTCTCAGTCAGAAAACATCGACCCAGTCCCTATTTTAGGTAAGGGCATTTTTGTATCATCGGTATCCATAGATTTGATAGAACAAATCCGTGATGCCCAAGACCAGGCCCCTGAAACCACTCCAGACCGTAAACTGTTTGTCGCTTCCCCACTTTGTTTATGGGTACTTCAGGAGTCCCATAATTCTGTCATTGTAGGTCACCCTGGTATAGGCAATACCCTCCGACTTGTAACTAGGAGCTTTTGGTGGTCAACCATAGCAAAGGACTGTAAGGAATACGTACTGGCCTGTGAAACTTGTGCTCGAGCCAAGACACCCCGTACCCATCCCGCTGGATTTCTCCAGTCCCTATCTATTCGAGAAAGTCCTTGGACCCACCTCTCCATGGACTTCATCACTGACCTTCCACCCTCAGTAGGGAAGACTTGTATCTGGGTAGTAGTGGATAGATTCAGTAAACAGTGTCATTTTGTTCCATTGTCCGGTTTACCTAATTCTAAAATGCTTAGCAGGTTGTTCATTAGGCATATTGAGCGGTTACACGGGGTTCCTGAAAATATTGTTTCTGATAGAGGAACGCAGTTCGTTTCGAAATTCTGGAGGGCTTTTTGTAAAAAGATTAATATAGAGTTATCTTTTTCTTCCGCTTACCACCCAGAGACCAGTGGTCAGACTGAACGTACTAATCAAATATTAGAACAATATCTCCGGTGTTATGTGTCTGATCATCAGTCTGACTGGGTGGAATATCTGCCGCTAGCTGAGTTTGCCATTAATAACCAGTATCAGGAGTCTATCCAGACTACCCCTTTTTTCTGCAATTTCAGGTTGCATCCACGTTTTGGGTCCTTTTCTTCCGCTATGGTGGATACTCCTGAGGCTGAAAGCACTGTGAACAAACTGAAGGCTATCTGGTCTGAGGTGAAAGAGAACTTGAAGAGGGCACAGGGTGGTCAAGCCTCAGCTGCTAATAAGAGGCATTCCAAGGGCCCAAGCCTTGGAGTTGGGGATAAGGTATGGTTGTCCACCCGTCATATTAAACTCAAGGTCCCTTCTGCTAAGCTGGGTCCCACATTTATTAGACCTTACGAGATAGTCGAGGTCATCAAACCCACAGCTTTCCGCCTGAACATCCCTCAGTCCTTCAAAATATCAAACATGTTCCACAAATCCTTCCTCAAGTTGTATCGTATTCCCATTCATCCAGTCAGGCCCCCCCTCCTCCTGTTTTGGTCAAGGGTAACCTGGAGTATGAAGTACAGAGAATCCTTGACTCCCGTATTGTTAGAGGGGCAGTGCAGTATCTTGTACATTGGAAGGGTTATGGCCTGGAGGAGCGGTCATGGGTCCCAGCAAGTGAGGTCCATGCTAAAGGTCTTGTCAGGCAATTTCACCTTCAGTTCCCTGACAAGCCGGGTTTTGAGGGTCCTGTGGCCCCTCGTGGAGGGGGGGTACTGTCACGTCCCCACCGAGCCCACTCCTGCGACGTCTGCTCCGATCGCCAGACGACGCCATGTTCCCACCATGGATAGTGCTGGTGATGGGAGAGGAGTCGAGGCCCGTGGCTCTGCGGAGCACAGGCTCCGCTCATCCACTAGGCTGGGTTTCCCTGGAACCTGCAGTACCACTGGCTGACTGTAGGTGGTGTGTGTGTCTTCCAGCTGAAGTTGCCAACATTCACCTGCAGCCAATGGGAAGACACCACACCCTTCTTATTCCCCCTCCTGTCACATGACCACTGCCAGAGATAGTTCTGTACTCCTGGCTCATGTGCTGTTTGTATGTTGAGTCCTGTGCGCTGACCTTTGCTAGTTTTTTGACTACCCTCCTACCTGTTGTTTTTGTACCTTGCTGCCAGTTCCGGATTTGACCTCTGCTTTGTCTCCTCACTACGCCCTTGCCTGCCGATTCGGTTCCTGTTTTGCATCTCCTGGTTTTTGATCCTGCCTGACGACCATGGACTACAGCCTACCACAGGTAGTGATCTCTGGAGCTCTGTGTAATTCCAAATCCCTGTATAGGGGTTAAAGGGTTGCAGAGTTCTTGGGGTCCTGCTTTGTGAGCGGCTTTTCTCTAGACTCCCCTTACAGCCAGTCTGAGTCTGTGGCTCCAATCAGGCATTACAGTGGGCTTCAGGTGCGCCCGTTTACCTATACATTCATATATTCATGTTTTGTATTTTATTTTGTCTACTTGATATACTGGTAATTTCAGAAGGGTTGTATAAGAGTGTTATGTGTTTCAAACTGAAAATTCATCTTTGTACTTTTGTATGACAGATGACAATAAAACTATTTTTACAAAAAATAATATTTAAAAACTAAAGTATTTTAATCTTTTCAGCAGTTATAATTATTTATTTTGCAATTTTGTACAATAAGTGTTTGCTCCAAGCCATGAAGATATGTCTTGATGCAATTGGTATTTCGATTTGACTGGTAGAATTGATACTCATCAATTACAAGCAATAGCTACTGAAATGGTTCACTGCTTGCCTCCAGGCCACAGGCTTCCATTTTCCACCTACACTATGCATTATGGTATAATTCTAGGCATAAGTAAGCAAATTATCTTTATGTTCCTGTGGCTTTGTTATATTTATGGGCTCAGTGGTAGGAAATTGCTTTTGGCAAAACACTAAAGGTGATTAATGTTTCCATATTACATTTCCTAGATAACTAACACAATGAAAATTATATTAAAATCTTTAAAGTATTATGTTTTATTTAACAGCTTTATGAAACATTAAAAGTTGAATTAAATGTAAATATGGGCAGATTTTTTAAATGTATCATTGTATTTAAACTGAAGCTTCTGTTTTAAGGTTACATTAAGGTTCACAGAATGAGGTAACTTTGTTGCACTCAATCTATTTTAATATATACAGTATTGTAGCTATGATTAAAACACTCTTAAAAGTGTGTCCGCTTTCTGCTATTTGAAGGAGAACTTTGGATGACTATTAATATTTGGTTGAGGAGGCCTAAAGTCTAGGACTACTATTAATCAGCAAGCATTGTTCACACTGGCAGTGACATATCATTATGGACCCACATCACACTATTCCACCTAGATCTGCATTTTAGGGATTCCAACAGGAGGTACCGACACTGCTGTGCTGCATCAAGACTTTAAACATGAGGGCAGGGACTGGGATAGGTGAATACTAGCTGAAGTCGGTATTGCTTAATGCAGAGCATAGACGCGCACAGTCCAGAAAACAGAATTGAAGGGGCGGCACTCGCCGGAAAAATGCAGCTCTTTTTATTTTCTTCACATCACATAGATCATATGACATGAAGAGCTGTATTTCACCACTGAGTGCCATTGGTATACATTACACATAATATAGTTCTCCAGTTTAAATTGCATTTACTGTCTGAATTCTGTATGTACTGTATGAAGTCTCAGGGAACATTGTTTATTTAAGGAGGAGATGCAGATTTAATTAATATAGGAGCTGTTCAATATAGTTAGGGGTACTTCACACACAGCGAGATCGGTACTGAGATCGCTGCTGAGTCACGTTTTTTGTGATGCAGCAGTGACCTCATTAGTAGAGTTGAGCGCGGTTCGCGGTTCGAGGTTCTCCAGTTCTAGGCTCGAGTGATTTTGGGGCCTGTTCTAGATCGAACTAGAACTCGAGCTTTTTGCAAAAGCTCGATAGTTCTAGAAACGTTCGAGAACGGTTCCAGCAGCAAAAAAACAGCTAATTCCTAGCTTGGTTTCCGCTGTAATAGTGTAAGTCACTCTGTGAATCACACTATTATGACATTTCAGTGTATAGTGTGCGGGAACAGCGCCTTCAGATCACTGCTGTTTCTATAATGGCGATCGCCATTTTTTTTTTTTTTTCCTTGTCTTCCTTCCCTAAGCGCACGCGTCTTGTGGGGCGGGCAAGCATGTCAGCCAATCCCAGACACACACACAGCTAAGTGTACTTTTAGCCAGAGAAGCAACGGCATGTGTGCTAGGATGTCCATGTCACATGTCCCTGCATTATAAAAACGGACATTTTCCTCCAGGACGCCATTATCTCTTCTGCGTCTTTGGTGTCAGACATAACTGTCGCAGCTCCGTCCTCCTGAGTCCTATCGCCGATACAGCTGTATGCGCTCCATACACAGCGCTGGACAGCTTAGGGAGAGCACTTTCTAGCAGTCCTTTTAAGGGCTCAAACCGGCAGGGTCAGAGCCATAGGTGACAGGTCCTGAAAACAGCGACAGCGTCTGTGTAGCCAAGGTCAGGGATTTCCTCCCTGCATTTCCCTATTAGGAGGGAATAGAAAGGCAGGCTTCCTTTCCTCTACCCAGAGCCCCACAATCCTGGCACTGTACCCTCCTGTCCTCTGCACACTCCAACTCATTATAACTAAGCCATTATACTAGCAAACACTCAGTGTACCTAGTGGCATTCTAAACGTGGCTATTGGACTTTGCTATAGTCCCACTAGTGCAAAGACATTTGCAGCACCTCTGCCTGCATTGCACACTCCAACTCATGATAACTAAGCCATTATACTAGCAAACACTCAGTGTACCTAGTGGCATTCTAAACGTGGCTATTGGACTTTGCTATAGTCCCAGTAGTGCAAAGACATTTGCAGCACCTCTGCCTGCATTGCACACTCCAACTCATGATAACTAAGCCATTATACTAGCAAACACTCAGTGTACCTAGTGGCATCCTAAACGTGGCTATTGGACTTTGCTATAGTCCCAGTAGTGCAAAGACATTTGCAGCACCTCTGCCTGCATTGCACACTCCAACTCATGATAACTAAGCCATTATACTAGCAAACACTCAGTGTACCTAGTGGCATTCTAAACGTGGCTATTGGACTTTGCTATAGTCCCAGTAGTGCAAAGACATTTGCAGCACCTCTGCCTGCATTGCACACTCCAACTCATTATAACTAAGCCATTATACTAGCAAACACTCAGTGTACCTATTGGCATCCTAAACGTGGCTATTGGACTTTGCTATAGTCACACTAGTGCAAAGACATTTGCAGCACCTCTGCCTGCATTGCACACTCCAACTCATGATAACTAAGCCATTATACTAGCAAACACTCAGTGTACCTAGTGGCATCCTAAACGTGGCTATTGGACTTTGCTATAGTCCCAGTAGTGCAAAGACATTTGCAGCACCTCTGCCTGCATTGCACACTCCAACTCATGATAACTAAGCCATTATACTAGCAAACACTCAGTGTACCTAGTGGCATCCTAAACGTGGCTATTGGACTTTGCTATAGTCCCACTAGTGCAAAGACATTTGCAGCACCTCTGCCTGCATTGCACACTCCAACTCATTATAACTAAGCCATTATACTAGCAAACACTCAGTGTACCTAGTGGCATCCTAAATGTGGCTATTGAACTTTGCTATAGTCCCACTAGTGCAAAGACATTTGCAGCACCTCTGCCTGCATTGCACACTCCAACTCATGATAACTAAGCCATTATACTAGCAAACACTCAGTGTACCTAGTGGCATCCTAAACGTGGCTATTGGACTTTGCTATAGTCCCAGTAGTGCAAAGACATTTGCAGCACCTCTGCCTGTATTGCACACTACAACTCATTATAACTAAGCCATTATACTAGCAAACACTCAGTGTACCTAGTGGCATCCTAAACGTGGCTATTGGACTTTGCTATAGTCCCAGTAGTGCAAAGACATTTGCAGCACGTCTGCCTGCATTGCACACTCCAACTCATGATAACTAAGCCATTATACTAGCAAACACTCAGTGTACCTAGTGGCATCCTAAACGTGGCTATTGGACTTTGCTATAGTCCCAGTAGTGCAAAGACATTTGCAGCACCTCTGCCTGCATTGCACACTCCAACTCATGATAACTAAGCCATTATACTAGCAAACACTCAGTGTACCTAGTGGCATCCTAAACGTGGCTATTGGACTTTGCTATAGTCCCACTAGTGCAAAGACATTTGCAGCACCTCTGCCTGCATTGCACACTCCAACTCATGATAACTAAGCCATTATACTAGCAAACACTCAGTATACCTAGTGGCATCCTAAACGTGGCTATTGGACTTTGCTATAGTCCCACTAGTGCAAAGACATTTGCAGCACCTCTGCCTGCATTGCACACTCCAACTCATTATAACTAAGCCATTATACTAGCAAACACTCAGTGTACCTAGTGGCATCCTAAACGTGGCTATTGGACTTTGCTATAGTCCCAGTAGTGCAAAGACATTTGCAGCACCTCTGCCTGCATTGCACACTCCAACTCATGATAACTAAGCCATTATACTAGCAAACACTCAGTGTACCTAGTGGCATCCTAAACGTGGCTATTAGACTTTGCTATAGTCCCAGTAGTGCAAAGACATTTGCAGCACCTCTGCCTGCATTGCACACTCCAACTCATGATAACTAAGCCATTATACTAGCAAACACTCAGTGTACCTAGTGGCATCCTAAACGTGGCTATTGGACTTTGCTATAGTCCCACTAGTGCAAAGACATTTGCAGCACCTCTGCCTGCATTGCACACTCCAACTCATGATAACTAAGCCATTATACTAGCAAACACTCAGTGTACCTAGTGGCATCCTAAACGTGGCTATTGGACTTTGCTATAGTCCCAGTAGTGCAAAGACATTTGCAGCACCTCTGCCTGCATTGCACACTCCAACTCATGATAACTAAGCCATTATACTAGCAAACACTCAGTGTACCTAGTGGCATCCTAAACGTGGCTATTGGACTTTGCTATAGTCCCACTAGTGCAAAGACATTTGCAGCACCTCTGCCTGCATTGCACACTCCAACTCATTATAACTAAGCCATTATACTAGCAAACACTCAGTGTACCTAGTGGCATCCTAAATGTGGCTATTGAACTTTGCTATAGTCCCACTAGTGCAAAGACATTTGCAGCACCTCTGCCTGCATTGCACACTCCAACTCATGATAACTAAGCCATTATACTAGCAAACACTCAGTGTACCTAGTGGCATCCTAAACGTGGCTATTGGACTTTGCTATAGTCCCAGTAGTGCAAAGACATTTGCAGCACCTCTGCCTGTATTGCACACTACAACTCATTATAACTAAGCCATTATACTAGCAAACACTCAGTGTACCTAGTGGCATCCTAAACGTGGCTATTGGACTTTGCTATAGTCCCAGTAGTGCAAAGACATTTGCAGCACGTCTGCCTGCATTGCACACTCCAACTCATGATAACTAAGCCATTATACTAGCAAACACTCAGTGTACCTAGTGGCATCCTAAACGTGGCTATTGGACTTTGCTATAGTCCCAGTAGTGCAAAGACATTTGCAGCACCTCTGCCTGCATTGCACACTCCAACTCATGATAACTAAGCCATTATACTAGCAAACACTCAGTGTACCTAGTGGCATCCTAAACGTGGCTATTGGACTTTGCTATAGTCCCACTAGTGCAAAGACATTTGCAGCACCTCTGCCTGCATTGCACACTCCAACTCATGATAACTAAGCCATTATACTAGCAAACACTCAGTATACCTAGTGGCATCCTAAACGTGGCTATTGGACTTTGCTATAGTCCCACTAGTGCAAAGACATTTGCAGCACCTCTGCCTGCATTGCACACTCCAACTCATTATAACTAAGCCATTATACTAGCAAACACTCAGTGTACCTAGTGGCATCCTAAACGTGGCTATTGGACTTTGCTATAGTCCCAGTAGTGCAAAGACATTTGCAGCACCTCTGCCTGCATTGCACACTCCAACTCATGATAACTAAGCCATTATACTAGCAAACACTCAGTGTACCTAGTGGCATCCTAAACGTGGCTATTAGACTTTGCTATAGTCCCAGTAGTGCAAAGACATTTGCAGCACCTCTGCCTGCATTGCACACTCCAACTCATGATAACTAAGCCATTATACTAGCAAACACTCAGTGTACCTAGTGGCATCCTAAACGTGGCTATTGGACTTTGCTATAGTCCCACTAGTGCAAAGACATTTGCAGCACCTCTGCCTGCATTGCACACTCCAACTCATGATAACTAAGCCATTATACTAGCAAACACTCAGTGTACCTAGTGGCATCCTAAACGTGGCTATTGGAGTTTGCTATAGTCCCACTAGTGCAAAGACATTTGCAGCACCTCTGCCTGCATTGCACACTCCAACTCATTATAACTAAGACATTATACTAGCAAATACTCAGTGTACCTAGTGGCATCCTAAACGTGGCTATTGGACTTTGCTATAGTCCCAGTAGTGCAAAGACATTTGCAGCACCTCTGCCTGCATTGCACACTCCAACTCATGATAACTAAGCCATTATACTAGCAAACACTCAGTGTACCTAGTGGCATCCTAAACGTGGCTATTGGACTTTGCTATAGTCCCAGTAGTGCAAAGACATTTGCAGCACCTCTGCCTGCATTGCACACTCCAACTCATGATAACTAAGCCATTATACTAGCAAACACTCAGTGTACCTAGTGGCATCCTAAACGTGGCTATTGGACTTTGCTATAGTCCCAGTAGTGCAAAGACATTTGCAGCACCTCTGCCTGCATTGCACACTCCAACTCATGATAACTAAGCCATTATACTAGCAAACACTCAGTGTACCTAGTGGCATCCTAAACGTGGCTATTGGACTTTGCTATAGTCCCACTAGTGCAAAGACATTTGCAGCACCTCTGCCTGCATTGCACACTCCAACTCATTATAACTAAGCCATTATACTAGCAAACACTCAGTGTACCTAGTGGCATCCTAAACGTGGCTATTGGACTTTGCTATAGTCCCACTAGTGCAAAGACATTTGCAGCACCTCTGCCTGCATTGCACACTCCAACTCATGATAACTAAGCCATTACACTAGCAAACACTCAGTGTACCTAGTGGCATCCTAAACGTGGCTATTGGACTTTGCTATAGTCCCACTAGTGCAAATACATTTGCAGCACCTCTGCCTGCATTGCACACTCCAACTCATGATAACTAAGCCATTATACTAGCAAACACTCAGTGTACCTAGTGGTATCCTAAACGTGGCTATTGGACTTTGCTATAGTCCCAGTAGTGCAAAGACATTTGCAGCACCTCTGCCTGCATTGCACACTCCAACTCATGATAACTAAGCCATTATACTAGCAAACACTCAGTGTACCTAGTGGCATCCTAAACGTGGCTATTGGACTTTGCTATAGTCCCAGTAGTGCAAAGACATTTGCAGCACCTCTGCCTGCATTGCACACTCCAACTCATGATAACTAAGCCATTATACTAGCAAACACTCAGTGTACCTAGTGGCATCCTAAACGTGGCTATTGGACTTTGCTATAATCCCAGTAGTGCAAAGACATTTGCAGCACCTCTGCCTGCATTGCACACTCCAACTCATGATAACTAAGCCATTATACTAGCAAACACTCAGTGTACCTAGTGGCATCCTAAACGTGGCTATTGGACTTTGCTATAATCCCAGTAGTGCAAAGACATTTGCAGCACCTCTGCCTGCATTGCACACTCCAACTCATGATAACTAAGCCATTATACTAGCAAACACTCAGTGTACCTAGTGGCATCCTAAACGTGGCTATTGGACTTTGCTATAGTCCCAGTAGTGCAAAGACATTTGCAGCACCTCTGCCTGCATTGCACACTCCAACTCATGATAACTAAGCCATTATACTAGCAAACACTCAGTGTACCTAGTGGCATCCTAAACGTGGCTATTGGACTTTGCTATAATCCCAGTAGTGCAAAGACATTTGCAGCACCTCTGCCTGCATTGCACACTCCAACTCATGATAATTAAGCCATTATACTAGCAAACACTCAGTGTACCTAGTGGCATCCTAAACGTGGCTATTGGACTTTGCTATAGTCCCACTAGTGCAAAGACATTTGCAGCACCTCTGCCTGCATTGCACACTCCAACTCATGATAACTAAGCCATTATACTAGCAATTTTTGCTGCCAGTTTAAGGGCCGTAGTTGCATTGTCAGGGATATTTATTCTTTATTATTCTGCTGTTAATAAAGCTAGACCACCACTGCAATCTACACCACCTCTCAATTTTTACTACCACATTTTCAGTCCACAATCTTTTCGCAATCAACATGAGTGGCAAAATGACAGATGCTGGTGGAAAGGGGAAGAGGCGTGGTGGAAAAGGCAAAAAAGGTTTTGTCCATGGGGAAGGTGGCAAAGCTCCATTATCATCTGCTGAAGATAGACCATCTACCAGCAAAAGTAAGATGTCTACTACTTACCGTGGACAATCCGATGTGCTCCCTTTTTTACAGACACGAACAACAGGAAGAAAGGTAGATGATGGGCAAAAAAGGAAAATGCTTGAATGGATCTCAAGGGGTCCAACAAGTGCCCTCTCAGCCACTTCAAGTACCGCATCCAAAAAACACCAGTCCTCTGAGTTGTCATCCCAATCAAACTTGATTTCTCCCAGCTCTGAAGTCTCCATCAGCCCTGCACAGTATGGTGGAACTGAGATGGCTGAGTCTGCAGAGCTGTTCAGTCACACTATAGCCTGGGAATCAGAGGTCTGCTCCCAAGCTACAGTGAGTACAGAACAGGAAATGGTCTGCAGTGATGCCCAGAACCTTTGTGACTCTGATTCAGGCCGTGAGGACCAAGTTTCGTAGCATAATGTTGACCCTTTGTCACAAACTGTAACACCTGTGGTTATAGACAATGAGGAACATACTGATGAAGATGAGACTCAGATACCCGATTGGGATGACAACTTAAATATTCGGTCAGGGCAAGAAGAGGCTCGGTCTGAGGGGGAGGGGAGTGCAAACACAACAATTGATGATGAAGTTCTAGATCCCACCTACTGTCAACCCACAGTCAGGCACTCGAGGAGGTCAACAGAGGTGGTGGAGGAGGATGCAACTGATGACGAAGTTACCTTGCGCCTTCCTGGACAGAGTCGGAGTACTGGTAGCACGTCTACAACTGCATCCTCAGCCACCACTCTGCCTCTGAGCATTATTCGGGGTGGATCAACAGGTCGCATGGCCTCTAAGCCTTGCCTAGCCTGGTCCTTTTTTAACATAGAAAAAGATCGCCCAAATTATGTGATCTGTAAAATTTGTCATGGTTCTCTTAGTAGAGGTCAAAACCTCAGCAGTTTGACAACTTCTTCCATGAATCGTTACATGAATAAATATCATATGGCCCGGTGGGAAGCTCACCGTGCTGCAATGCGGCCTAGCGGAGCGAACCATCCACCGCCTGCCCCTTCCAGTGCATCCGCGCGCTCGTCATCTTCTAGGACTGTGATGACAGCTGTCACACCTGTTTTTCCACCCACAACTTCCACGACTGTAACCGCAACAGGCAGTTTGCTTGGTAGGTCGTCAGTTGTTTTGGAAGGGGAAACAAGTGAGTGTGTACAGCTCTCTCAGACATCGATAGCACCAACTTTGGATGAAGGCAACATCATGTCTCCGCCTGCACTTTCCTCACAAACCTGCATTTTTCCAGGGACACCCTACTCAACACCGTCTACACACAGCAGCCAGATCTCTCTCCCTCAGATGTGGACAAATAAAAGGCCATTTCCTGCGACCCATGACAAAGCTAAGAGGTTGACTCTATCCCTCTGTAAGCTGTTGGCTACCGAAATGCTGCCTTTCCGCCTAGTGGACACACAGGATTTTAGAGACCTTATGTCTGTCGCTGTGCCCCAGTACCAGATGCCTAGTCGTCACTACTTCTCTAAGAAAGGTGTGCCCGCGCTACACCAGCATGTCGCACACAACATCACCGCTTCCTTGAGAAACTCTGTGTGTGAACGGGTGCATTTCACCACCGATACTTGGACCAGTAAGCATGGACAGGGACGTTACATGTCGCTCACTGGGCACTGGGTAACTATGGTGATAGATGGTGAAGGGTCTGCTGCACAAGTCTTGCCGTCCCCACGACTTGTGTGTCAATCCTCTGTCTGTCCAAGTTCCGCCACTGCTTCTGCATCCTCCACCTCATCTGGGTCCTCCACCACTGCCCCAAGCGTGCCTGGTCAGGCCACCAGCGTTCTCACTGCGCAGAAGGAATCACGCACCCCTCATTACTATGCTGGCAGCAGAGCGCAACGGCATCAGGCGGTCTTTAGCTTGACATGTCTTGGGAATAAGAGTCACACAGCTGAGGAGTTGTGGTCAGCTCTGCGGTCCGAGTTTAATAAATGGTTGTCTCCACTCAACCTGCAGCCTGGTAAGGCCGTGTGCGACAATGCTGCAAACCTGGGTGCGGCCCTTCGCCTGGGCAAGGTGACACACGTACCTTGTATGGCTCACGTGTTGAACCTTGTCGTGCAGCAATTTTTAACACACTATTCCAGCCTAGATGGCCTTCTGAACAGGGCACGAAAACTGTCTGCTCACTTCCGCCGTTCAAGCGCCGCAGCTGAGCGACTTGCATCGCTCCAGAAGTCTTTCGGCCTGCCGGTTCATCGCCTGAAATGCGATGTGGCGACACGCTGGAATTCAACTCTCCACATGTTACAGCGACTGTGGCAGCACCGCCGTGCCCTGGTGCAATACGTCATGACGTATAGCCTGGGCCAACGAGATGCAGAGGTGGGGCAGATCACCCTGATGGAGTGGTCTCAGATCAAGGACCTATGCACCCTTCTGCACAGTTTCGACATGGCGACGAATATGTTTAGCGCTGACAATGCCATTATCAGCATGACGATTCCAGTCATTTACATGCTGGAGCACACGCTAAACACTATTCGGAGTCAGGGGGTGGGACAACAGGAAGGGGATGAACTACAGGAGGATTCATATGCGCAAGACACAACAACATCACCAAGGTCCAGACGTTCATCATCACCAAGGCGCCAGGCATGGGAGCATGGGGGACAGGGATCAACAAGGGCGCACGGTAGCAGGCGAGATGTTGAGGAAGGTGCAGGAGGACATGAAGAAATGGAGGATGAACTGTCCATGGACATGGAAGACTCAGCAGATGAGGGAGACCTTGGTCAAATTTCAGTTGAAAGAGGTTGGGGGGAGATGTCAGAGGAAGAAAGAACGGTTAGCACCTCTATGCCACAAACACAGCGTGGACTTGGTCCGCATGGCTGCGCATGACACATGAGTGCCTTCTTGTTGCACTACCTCCAACATGACCCTCGTATTGTCAAAATTAGAAGTGATGATGACTACTGGCTTGCCACACTATTAGATCCCCGGTACAAGTCCAAATTTTGTGACATAATTCCAGCCATAGAAAGGGACGCACGTATGCAGGAGTATCAGCAGAAGCTGTTACTCGATCTTAGATCCGCTTTTCCACCAAACAACCGTTCAGGTGCAGGGAGTGAATCTCCCAGTTGTAACTTGACAAACATGGGACGGTCTCGTCATCTTCAACAGTACACGTACCAGTAGGACCGTATCTGGTGCTGGTAACAGCAATTTTATGGAATCTTTTCATAATTTTTTTAGACCCTCCTTTGCAAGGCCACCAGAGACAACAAGTCTGACACAAAGTCAACGGCTGGAGAGGATGATACAGGAGTATCTCCAAATGAACATCAATGCCATGACTTTGCAAATGGAGCCTTGCTCATTTTGGGCTTCAAATCTAGAAAAATGGCCAGAGCTATCCAGTTACGCCTTGGAGATTTTGTCGTGTCCAGCTGCCAGCGTTGTCTCTGAACGTGTCTTCAGTGCTGCTGGGTGTGTGCTGACAGATAAGCGCACGCGTCTGTCCAGTGACAATGTGGACAGACTGACGTTCATCAAAATGAACAAGTCATGGATCCAGAAGGAATTTACTACCCCTGTGTCATCCTGGGGAGAGTAAATGCTTGTGGATTTGGAATGTGCTTGATGCAAATCTAGCTGTGAAGTGTACAACTAGGGCACAAGTGCTGCCACTGAATGGGTGGGTGTGTGGGGCACAATTTTTGGAAAAAAGGGAGACTCCGCTTGGAGTAACCCTTGCTTGCTGTGTTTTTTAAAAGGAGCCAAGATGAACAAGTCTTGGTTCAGCAAAGACTTTGCTACCTACCCCGGGGTCATCCTGGGGACGGTTAAGAATGGCGTATTTTTGAATGTGATTGATGCAAATCTAGCTGTGAAGTGTACAACTGGGGCACAACTGCTGCCACTGAAGGGGTGGGTGTGTGTGGCCCAATTTTTGGAAAAATGGGAGACTCCGCTTGGAGTAACCCTTGCTTGCTGTGTTTTTTAACAGGAGTCAAAATGAACAAGTCATGGTTCAGCAAAGACTTTGCTACCTACCCCGGTGTCATCCTGGGGACGGTTATTTATGGCATATTTTTGAATGTGCTTAATGCAAATCTACCTGTGAAGTGTACAACTGGGGGCACAAGTGCTGCCACTGAAGGGGTGGGTGTGTGTGTGGCCCAATTTTTGGAAAAAAGGGAGACTCCGCTTGGAGTAACCCTTGCTTACATTGTTTTTAAAAATGATCCAAGATGCACAGAGCTGGGATCAGGAAAGACTTTGCTACCTACCCTGGTGTCATCCTGGGGACGGTTAAGTATGGCGTATTTTTGAATGTGCTTGATGCAAATCTAGCTGTGAAGTGTACAACTAGGGCACAAGTGCTGCCACTGAATGGGTGGGTGTGTGGGGCACAATTTTTGTAAAAACGGGAGGCTCCGCTTGGAGTAACCCTTGCTTGATGTGTTTTTAAAAGAAGCCAAGATGAACAGAGCTGGGATCAGGAAAGACTTTGCTACCTACCCCAGTGTCATCCTGGGGACGGATAAGAACGGCGTATTTTGGAATGTGCTTGATGCAAATCTAGCTGTGAAGTGTACAACTAGGGCACAAGTGCTGCCACTGAATGGGTGGGTGTGTGGGGCACAATTTTTGGAAAAAAAGGAGGCTCCGCTTGGAGTAACCCTTGCTTGATGTGTTTTTAAAAGAAGCCAAGATGAACAGAGCTGGGATCAGGAAAGACTTTGCTACCTACCCCGGTGTCATCCTGGGGACGGTTAAGAATAGTGTATTTTTGAATGTGCTTGATGCAAATCTAGCTGTGAAGTGTACAACTAGGGCACAAGTGCTGCCACTGAATTGGTGGGTGTGTGGGGCACAATTTTTGGAAAAAAGGGAGGCTCCGCTTGGAGTAACCCTTGCTTGATGTGTTTTTAAAAGAAGCCAAGATGAACAGAGCTGGGATCAGGAAAGACTTTGCTACCTACCCCGGGGTCATCCTGGGGACAGTTAAGAATGGCGTATTTTTGAATGTGATTGATGCAAATCTAGCTGTGAAGTGTACAACTGGGGCACAACTGCTGCCACTGAAGGGGTGGGTGTGTGTGGCCCAATTTTTGGAAAAATGGGAGACTCCGCTTGGAGTAACCCTTGCTTGCTGTGTTTTTTAACAGGAGTCAAAATGAACAAGTCATGGTTCAGCAAAGACTTTGCTACCTACCCCGGTGTCATCCTGGGGACGGTTATTTATGGCATATTTTTGAATGTGCTTAATGCAAATCTACCTGTGAAGTGTACAACTGGGGCACAAGTGCTGCCACTGAAGGGGTGGGTGTGTGTGTGGCCCAATTTTTGGAAAAAAGGGAGACTCCGCTTGGAGTAACCCTTGCTTACATTGTTTTTAAAAATGATCCAAGATGCGCAGAGCTGGGATCAGGAAAGACTTTGCTACCTACCCTGGTGTCATCCTGGGGACGGTTAAGTATGGCGTATTTTTGAATGTGCTTGATGCAAATCTAGCTGTGAAGTGTACAACTGGGGCACAAGTGATGCACTGAAGGGGTGGGTGTGTGTGTGGCCCAATTTTTGGAAAAAAGGGAGACTCCGCTCGGAGTCACCTTGCCGTGTTTTACATGATTTTAGAAGGGCGTGCCATGCCTATATCTGTGTCTCCTTCTCTTTTTCCTTGTCCAGCTCTTTTGTTTTTGCATGAGTATATGTCCTTGTCACTTTCCTATGTGTTTGTGTTGTGTTGTGAGTTGTTTGTCACCTTTTGGACACCTTTGAGGGTGTTTTCTAGGTGTTTTTCTGTGTTTGTGATTGCCTGCCATTGTTTCCTATGCAGTTCGAGTTCGGTTCATCGAACGTTCGACGAGCCGAACTCGAACGGGACCTCCGTTCGGCGAACCAACCTCGAGCCGAACTGGGACCGGTTCGCTCATCTCTACTCATTAGCGATCTCGCTGTGTGTGACACTGAGCAGCGATCTGGCCCCTGCTGTGAGATCGCTGCTCGTTACACACTGCCCTGGTTCATTTTTTTATTGTTGCTCTCCCGCTGAAAAGCACACATCACTGTGTGTGACAGCGAGAGAGCAACAATCCTGAATGTGCAGGGAGTAGGAGTCTGACAGCCTGCGGTAAGCTGTAACCAAGGTAAACATCGGGTGGTTACCCGATATTTATCTTCGTTACCAGCCTCCGCAGCTCTCACGCTGCCAGTACCGGCTCCTGCTCCCTGCACACGCTAAGCTAAGCGGTGGGCGCTGGTAACTAAGGTGAACATCGTGTAACCATACCCGATGTTTACATTAGTTACCAGTGTCCGCAGCTTTCAGACGCCGGCTCCGTGCAAGTGCAGCGTCGCTTACACATCGCTGCTGGCTGGGGTCTGGTCACTGGTCGCTGGTGAGATCTGCCTGTTTGACAGCTCACCAGCGACCATGTAGCGACGCAGCAGCGATCCTGACCAGGTCAGATCGCTGGTGGGATCGCTGCTGCGTCGCTAACGTGTGACTGTACCCTTAGTGTGGTCATAACTTAGGATGTCCCTCCACAACAGCTCGACATGGTTAGCGCAGCATTTGAAAAAGGATTAGACAAGTATATAATGACCAGGGCTACATAGAGTTATTGTTAACCCTGGAGATTGATGTATAGTCGATCAAGGAAAATTATCTGATTTCTTTAAGAATCCAAAAGGAGAATATCTTCCATGTGTGTTGCTGTTTCTTTTACAAACTTGTGGCCTGATTCATTTTAGCATTTGCATTTTTTAGAGTTTTGCTCTTTTTTTGCATCATGTTCATCTTTCCATTTGTTCTTTTTTTGTAGTCTATTTTATCTTATGTCCTGTTTATTTTTATGTTCATCACTGTGGGTGAATTTTACAGTGTTCAAATATCCGTTGCTTGAAAAGTTATAAAATTTGTCACATGGACTAATTTGAGATATGGTTATTTTGGCACAATTTAAGATGATATATTGCCAAACGTGAAGCTAAAGTCACATGAAGGGTTAAAGACAACAGTAAAGACCATTTCTGGCTTTGTGCAAAATTAATGAATCACATTCACTATCTTAAAGAATTTGTTGCAAAAACAGCAACAAAACCCACAAGATAATGAAACAAAAGTCACATAAAAGAAAAACTTGGTGTTGAGAAGAGTTGAGCGCGGTTCGTGGTTCGAGGTTCTCCAGTTCTAGGCTCGAGTGATTTTGGGGCCTGTTCTAGATCGAACTAGAACTCGAGCTTTTTGCAAAAGCTCGATAGTTCTAGAAACGTTCGAGAACGGTTCTAGCAGCAAAAAAACAGCTAATTCCTAGCTTGGTTTCCGCTGTAATAGTGTAAGTCACTCTGTGAATCACACTATTATGACATTTCAGTGTATAGTGTGCGTGAACAGCGCCTTCAGATCACTGCTGTTTCTATAATGGCGATCGCCATTTTTTTTTTTTTCCTTGTCTTCCTTCCCTAAGCGCGCGCGTGTAGTGGGGCGGGCCAGCATGTCAGCCAATCCCAGACACACACACAGCTAAGTGGACTTTTAGCCAGAGAAGCAACGGCATGTGTGATAGGATGTCCATGTCACATGTCCCTGCATTATAAAACCGGACATTTTCCTCCAGGACGCCATTATCTCTTCTGCGTCTTTGGTGTCAGACATCACTGTCGCAGCTCCGTCCTCCTGAGTCCTATCGCCGATACAGCTGTATGCGCTCCATACACAGCGTTAGACAGCATAGGGATAGCACTTTCTATCAGTCCTTTTAAGGGTTGAAACCGGTAGGGTCAGAGCCATAGGTGACAGGTCCTGAAAACAGAGACAGCGTCTGTGTAGCCAAGGTCAGGGATTTCGTCGCTGCATTTCCCCATTAGGAGGGAATAGAAAGGCAGGCTTCCATTCCTCTACCCAGAGCCCCACAATCCTGGCACTGTACCCTCCTGTCCTCTGCACACTCCAACTCTTTTTAACTAAGCCATTATACTAGCAAACAGTCAGTGTACCTAGTGGCATCCTAAACGTGGCTATTGGACTTTTGTGTAGTCACAGTAGTGCAAAGATATTTGCAGCACGTCTGCCTGCATTGCACACTCCAACTCTTTTTAACTAAGCCATTATACTAGCAAACAGTCAGTGTACCTAGTGGCATCCTAAACGTGGCTATTGTACTTTTGTCTATTCACATTATTGTAAAGATATTTGCATCACGTCTGCCTGCATTGCACACTCCAACTCTTTTTAACTAAGCCATTATACTAGCAAACAGTCAGTGTACCTAGTGGCATCCTAAACGTGGCTATTGGACTTTTGTGTAGTCACAGTAGTGCAAAGATATTTGCAGCACGTCTGCCTGCATTGCACACTCCAACTCTTTTTAACTAAGCCATTATACTAGCAAACAGTCAGTGTACCTAGTGGCATCCTAAACGTGTCTATTGTACTTTTGTCTAGTCACACTATTGCAAAGATATTTGCATCACATCTGCCTGCATTGCACACTCCAACTCTTTTTAACTAAGCCATTATGCTAGCAAACAGTCAGTGTACCTAGTGGCATCCTAAACGTGGCTATTGGACTTTTGTGTAGTCACAGTAGTGCAAAGATATTTGCAGCACGTCTGCCTGCATTGCACACTCCAACTCTTTTTAACTAAGCCATTATACTAGCAAACAGTCAGTGTACCTAGTGGCATCCTAAACGTGGCTATTGTACTTTTGTCTAGTCACACTATTGCAAAGATATTTGCATCACGTCTGCCTGCATTGCACACTCCAACTCTTTTTAACTAAGCCATTATGCTAGCAAACAGTCAGTGTACCTAGTGGCATCCTAAACGTGGCTATTGGACTTTTGTGTAGTCACAGTAGTGCAAAGATATTTGCAGCACGTCTGCCTGCATTGCACACTCCAACTCTTTTTAACTAAGCCATTATACTAGCAAGCAGTCAGTGTACCTAGTGGCATCCTAAACGTGGCTATTGTACTTTTGTCTATTCACACTATTGTAAAGATATTTGCAGCACGTCTGCCTGCATTGCACACTCCAACTTTTTTTAACTAAGCCATTGTACTAGCAAACAGTCAGTGTACCTAGTGGCATCCTAAACGTGGCTATTGTACTTTTGTCTATTCACACTATTGTAAAGATATTTGCATCACGTCTGCCTGCATTGCACACTCCAACTCTTTTTAACTAAGCCATTATACTAGCAAACAGTCAGTGTACCTAGTGGCATCCTAAACGTGGCTATTGTACTTTTGTTTAGTCACACTATTGCAAAGATATTTGCATCACGTCTGCCTGCATTGCACACTCCAACTCTTTTTAACTAAGCTATTATACTAGCAAACAGTCAGTGTACCTAGTGGCATCCTAAACGTGGCTATTGTTCTTTTGTCTATTCACACTATTGTAAAGATATTTGCATCACGTCTGCCTGCATTGCACACTCCAACTCTTTTTTTAACTAAGCCATTATACTAGCAAACAGTCAGTGTACCTAGTGGCATCCTAAACGTGGCTATTGTACTTTTGTTTAGTCACACTATTGCAAAGATATTTGCATCACGTCTGCCTGCATTGCACACTCCAACTTTTTTTAACTAAGCTATTATACTAGCAAACAGTCAGTGTACCTAGTGGCATCCTAAACGTGGCTATTGTACTTTTGTCTATTCACACTATTGTAAAGATATTTGCATCACGTCTGCCTGCATTGCACACTCAAACTTTTTTTAACTAAGCCATTATACTAGCAAACAGTCAGTGTACCTAGTGGCATCCTAAACGTGGCTATTGTACTTTTGTCTATTCACACTATTGTAAAGATATTTGCAGCACG